>NC_141685.1:1878478627-1879678627 GCF_964263255.1 Lissotriton vulgaris | reverse complement strand
TAAAGCAGTGATATCTGGCACAACTGGAAATTGTGGCATGGCGATCTTATTCACCTCACGAAGATCGATCACAAACCTATACACAGGCGGTTGAGAAGAATCAGTACGTTTCAGAACAGGCAAAACCGGACTATTGCACACATTACCTCTCTTTTCTTCAATCACACCTTTCTCAATCAGTTGAATCGCTAAAAGTGCTCTTTCACCATCACTGGAAATCCAATATTGGGGAATACGTGGCAATCTAGCATTCGCTTTCAGAGTTACAACGTATGGCGGAATCTCCAAAAGACTCACATCATTAGGACCAGTAGCCCAAAGAGAATCAGGGAGAGAAGACAATTCAACTGGAAGTCGATCTTTAGACAAATACATCGGAGAGATCACTCTCTTACCCAATGTAAGCTGTACTCCTGAAGGAGAACAATGTAGCGTCGCATACAATCTTTTCAACAAGTCCAAACCCAACAAGTTCTCATCACAACCTGTCGTCAGAATAAGGGGTGCTTCGAATTCACAAGGTCCAACAGAAAGAGACAAAGGACTAGAAATCGGATTACTAACTGGGGTGCCAGAAAAACCTACTGAAACATTTGTTAAGCCAGACAATGGTGCGCCAGGGAGTTTAGAGTGCATGATAGAACTCTTCGCAGCACCAGTATCCAACAGAAAAGGCTCTGACACACCTGATGTAATCACTTCAACATAAGGTCCACTCTGATCTACTGGAACTGAAACAACTCCCTCTCTTTGTCTATGGCTGTCCTAGCAATCATTACCATCCATATTCTCACCTTCGACATAGTAGTCGTCCGCATAGTACTGAGTCGTCCTACCAGACGCACCATTCTGCTGATCAAAACTATTCATTGAATTCTGTGGAGGCAAGGAACGCGCATTCTGGGGAAACACACCACGTCCTCTACCTCTAGGAGCTTGCTGAACACCTTGACCTCTCACACCAGAAGCATCATTCGTGCGCTGCAACAGAACCGGACACCAATTCTTGAAATGACCCTCTTCTTTGCAATACGCACACTGATTAGGGCCTACAGGAAAACGCTGTTGAGAAGACTCGAACCTTTGCGAGTTTCTCTGATACTGCTGAGGTTGCTGATAATCGCGCTGATTATTACGAGGCGGATATGCTTGCTGCAAAAGAACCTTCGTCTTTAACTCTTTAGTCTTCTTGTTGGCTCTATCTTTCTCATCCTTATCCCTATTCTCATAGTATTGTGCAGTAGCCAATATCTGAGCTGACGAAGAAACAGCCCAAGAACTCTCTGAATCCTTCAACTTAGTACACAAATCTGGAAGCAAATTATGCACAAACTTATTGACGAACAACCGTTGACCTCCTTCCATACTCATGTCCTGACCACTATGGTCGATAAACGTCTCTTCAAACCTAGTGAAGAAATCAGACACACTTTCGTCTTTCTTCTGCTTACATGCAGATAATTTGTCCCAGTTTACACGCATAGCAGGCATCAAGGTCTTCATATATTTAATAATCCTACCAGGGAATTCTGCAACTAAAGGCTCAGGTTTAGCACCACCAACTTGTCGGCCATTTGCAGCACCAATATTAACCCATGTATCACCTAACTCTTGCGCATGATCCGTATGACGAATCAATCCCCATAAAGGCTGTGGAACTACATTTCCAAACAACAGGTCTATGTCAGGTAAATTCATGACACATGGGTCTGCAGTCTGTGATAATTCCTTATAGTAAGTACCCTGCAGGATTTTTACGTGGATCAGGCAAAGTCTGCTTAAGGGCCAAAACTTCAGGTTTCTTCCATGGAACATGTACCCAAACACGCTGGAAACGAGCAGGTGCAGCTTGAATACCAGCTTGAGCATTGGCCACAACGGCCTCTTTCCACACCGGAGAAACCTCTCCCATTGGATTTTGTCGCACTTTTCTCCTAACAGAAGGATCAGGCTCAAGCAAACGGCTGAGAAGGAGACTCACTCCTAAACGACAACAATGTCGCAACTGCTCTTTCAACATCGAGACCCACTATAGTTCCTTTCGCAAACTCGGACTGTACACGGAACAACTCAGACGGAGTCTGTCCCAAATCACCATCTTCCCATTCTTCACGAAGGAAAGTACACATTTTATCGAAAACATGCCTCTGCTTCGGTGCTTCCCATTGACAGAAGACATCCATAACAGACTCTAAATTATACCTTAAAGAATGAGTAACCCATTTACGCGCTAAAGTATCCAATACTTCCCGCTCATCGGGACCAGGCAGTTGGCTACGCAACTGTTTACACGCTGAAACAGGGGTCATACTCAATGACCCAAAGAGAGGAGACAAAGACCAGTAACAGTATCAGTCATTCTCTGTCGAATAGAAGGAGAAGTTGACATAAGAACAGGAGGAAAAACAGGACGAGCAGAAGGAGTATCGGAAGAAGTAGACAATACAGGAGACAAAGTCGTAGGGATTGGAGACGGAGCAGGTAGCAAAGTCGGCGGCCCTTGAGAAGGCTGCACCAGAGGAATAGGAGCCAACTGAAGAGGAGCTGGCGGCTGTACAATAGCAGGAGGCAAAGCAACCGGAGGTTGCGCAACTAAAGGTTGCGGAGGTGCTGTAGCACTCTGCACATAAGGGGGTGGCGAACTCAACAAATGTGACATCAAAGGATCTTTCTCAAGGTCCTTCGTTGCACCTTGCTGATGAGGTGGCAAAGCTGGATAACACTTATCAATCGCCATTTTACGTTGCCTGTGCAACTGCTCACTCACTTATTCTTCTTCGTTATCTTTAAACTGTATAGCAGCTTGCATTATCGAGATACCCTTCTCTCTTTTATTTCTCTTCGCTAATTTAATTTCTTTCTGTTTGGCTTCCTTTCACAATAGGCGGAAAGAGTCAAACATCGCCCGCCGGGCTTTCTTCTTGAAAAGTTTAACTTCTAGATTATCTAAATTCTCTGCATCATAACTACCATATTGGGGCCACTTTAGGACACCATCCTTCCTAGTATATCTAATCCATACCTCATTATACGTGATGGGGCCCACGCCATGTTTCAAATAGAGCTCATAGGTCGGAGTTCCAATCGGAGGCACCAGACACGAGTCCTCCAATCGGGAATCCCTATTACAACCACAAAAAAATATCTTTCCAAGTCTGCTAAGACCAGGCCTCTTCGCTCACTAGTCTAGCTTCAAACTTCAAGGGAATATCGAATACGACAGCCTCACGAATACACAAGTCCGTCGGCTTTGGAGCTTGCAAGTCCCAAATCAAAGATCTCAAGGGGATACCCAAAAACTAAGGACTGGGAGACGCTCTACTCATACTTAACTGAAATATCGATGACGTCGCCAGAAGACCCGTCTATCGTCTCGCTCTACAAATATTCAAAGGGCTCCAAGACAAGGCGACAGTCAGGGCAGCAGTCCTTCATAGCCGTCGGAAAGCGGGAAGCCTCGCAGCAAAGACTTTCGGACCACAACGACATACAGGGGTCGATGAGGTGGTTGGCCTTCCTCCAGAATTTTTTCACGAAGCTCCTCACGATCTTTAGGCTTGGACCGGTACCACTGAAGTCGCCCCACATTGGGCGCCAACTGAAGAACCGGGTTTTAGAACCCAGCGGTGCCAGGGGCACGCCCAATGTCTTCGGGTTCACCTGTCTTAGAATACAGAGACACAGGATACTTCTCGGTGACGTCAAAGCATCTGAATCAATCAAACACTCACACCCAGTCAACAGATCTGCCAGAAACCGGTCCTCGGAAGCTTGTTTCCGGTCCAGGGAAGGCATGGCTTGGCAGTTCAAGCTGATTCAGAAAAGGGGGTGGTGATGAACAGAGTGTCTGAATTAAGCAGACCACTCTTACCCAGTCCAAAGATCAGGGCTTGATCCATCACCGTTTTTTAGCTCACTGCACCATCCCAGCTCAGAACTTGGCTATATGCAAATTAGTCTGACCCTGGCCCAGTGCATCATGGGAACAGGGCAGACCAAACTACCAAGCCAATTCTTATACTGGGAAGGAAACAAGCTACCGGGGACCGGTTTCTGGCATTTCAGCCGTCTGGGCCACACTAGGACCTTCAGGAGACTCTATACTGTAACCAGGAGATGACAAGGCCTGCTAGAGTGTTCTGAAAGGAATGTGTACGCCTGTCACTGCATCAGCAGCCACAGAAGACTTCGTTCAGCAGAGGGACAACCTTTTTACGTACTAGACCAGGACCAGTATGAGATGAACTCGAAGGCAAAGATTCTGACGGAAATATTAAATCCACAAAGCAATGAAGAGGCAGATTTTAGTACAACCTAGTAGATGGATAACTGGACATAAAATATAACAATATTCAAGGCTGCTATAGATTATACTTAATGGTAATTCTACAACAAAATGATGTGTGTATCAAATGTTTTGTTTCGCTTTGTTCGCCCTAAGTTGGCAGGGTATACTCAGACGTGAGTCCCTTGCTCACTTGGCCACTGGATTCAAGATAGCCTAGCTGATGAGGATTATGAATCCGAAACCGGTCCCAGGATGCTTGTTTCCGGTCCAGGGAAGACATGGCTTGGCAGTTCAGGCTGGACTGTTCCCATGAGGCACAGGGTCAGACTGATTTGCATATGGCCATGTCTGAACTGGGGTGGCAGAGTGGGCTAAAGAACGGTGATGGATTAAACCCAGATCTGTTGACTGGGTGTGAGTGTGTAATTGGTTCAGATGCTCCGTCCATCACCACCCCCTTTTGTACCGCTTTGTTAGCCATAAGTTGGCAGGGTATGCTCAGACGTAAGTCCCTTGCTCACTTTGCCACTGGATTCAAGCAAGCCGGGCTGAAGACGGCTGAAATGCCAGAAACTGGTCCTCAGAAGCTTGTTTCCGGACCTGGGAAGGCATGGCTTGGCAGTTCGAGCTGGACTATTCCCATGAGGCACAGGGTCAGACTGATTTGCATATGGCCATGTCTGAACTGGGGTGGCAGAGTGGGCCAAAAAAAACGGTGATGGATTAAACCCAGATCTGTTGACTGGGTGTGAGTGTTTGATTGGTTCAGATGCTCCATCCATAACCACCCCCTTTTGTACCGCAGCATATTAAGAATGGCATCTCCAGTCGGGGTAGTTTTTTCAGCAGTGGGGAGAGCCTTGGTTAGATCTGTTTACCTCTGAAGAGAACGCGCAATGTCAGCAGTTTTGTGCGCTTGAGTTTCCAATGCGGCTATCACTCTGTGACGCTTTTCATCGTGAGTGGAGTTCAAGCCTGTTGTACGCATTAACACCCATACCACTTCTGACCAGGGTTCTGAAGAAGATCATGAGCAACTGGATGCAAGACATTCTTGTGGCTTCGGACTACGCAAGGAGAGTCTGGTATCCGTTGCTTCTCAAAATGAGCATTGTTCCTCCGATCAGGCTGCCATTTCAGGAGGATCTTCTGTCGCAGTAGGTTCTCCCCTCGAACCTGTCAACATTCCGCCTCCATGCATAGAGATTGATCAGCAGCAGTTTATGGCTTTTGACCTCCATCCCGAAGTATGCAATGTTATATTGGTGGCCAGGCGGCCCTCCACTAAGGCAGTATGCACCTGCCATTGGCAAACGTTTGAATCATATTGTACAGAAAGGTCTATTGACCCACTTTCTGCTTCTCTGTCTGCTGTTCTTCTTTTTCTTCTTACCCTTGCCCAGCAGGCCTCTGCTTTGGGTACTCTAAAGGGTTATCTTTCTGTTCTATCGGCTTTTTTGCGTCTGCCAGACCCACCCTATCTCTTTAAGTCTCCAATTGTAAATAGGTTCTTGTTTCCACCCACGACTTTTGTCATGCCACAGTAGGACCTTAATTTGGTCCTTCCTTTTCTTATGTGTGCTCCCTTCGAGCCTTTGCACTCTGACTGCTTAGCAGCAAAACAGCATTTCTGGCGGTGATAACATCTGCGAGAGGGTGAGTGGGTTGCAGACGTTATCATGTAAGCCCCTCAACATGATGACTTTGGCAGATAAAGTGGTTCTTCGTTTCTTCTAAAGGTGGTGCCCCCATTCCATCTCGGCCAGTCTATCATGCTGCCCACCTTGTTTGCTCCTCTGCATCCCTCTAAAGAAGAAGAGTGTCTCCACCATCTGGACCTAAAAAGAGCATAGTCATACTACCTTGACTCACAAAAGGGTTCCGTGTGGACAACCAACTCTTTGGGGGGTATGTGGGAGCTAAGAAAGGTTGGACAGTGCAGAAGAGGACCATTTCTCACTGGGTCATTCTCTGCATAATGATCGGCTATGCTTTAGCCAAAATGCATGCCCCATAGGGATTAAGAGCCCAGATCCACCAGGGGCAAGGCTGACACTATGGCCTTGGCTCAGAGTGTCCCAGTCCTGGACATCTGTCAGGCAGTAATATGAGCTTCTTTCCGCATGTCTGCTGGGACAGTCAGGTCTGCAGTGACAGGCATTTTGCCCATTCGGTCCTGGAGGAATTTCTAGTGTGAGGAATTTTTCCGCAGCCCCCTGCCAGTAGGGTATGTCTTCGGTTTATATTCTAAGGTAAGGAATCTGTAGATAGAAGTTTCTATCAGATTAACAAGTTACTTACCTTCGGTAACGCATTATTTGCTCAAAACAATATCTAGCTGCAGAGTGCTTACAGACCTATCCATGCCTCCCCGCTCTGCTGATTTATTCCTTAGGGCTAGGGTTACTCCCTTTTTCAGGGCCCTAGTTTTGGCAGACACTTACGTCAGTCACTTCATGGCTCTGCCCGTCAGGCATGGAAAAGTAAAAAGTACTGATGTCCGCCCACATGGGTGGTGCCTATATAGGTGAATGCAATGTCAACACCAACGCTAACATTCCCAGCTACATCACGCGGAGCCGAATTGAGCCACCTGACAAGGCAAGGGGTATTGCTTGTGCAAAGGTTTCCGGATCCAGCCTGACGCCTGGGAAATTCTAAGGTAAAGAATCTCTAGCTAGATATCGTCTCTACCAGTACATTTGTTACCGAAGGTATGTAACTTGTTCTACATAACCAAGATAGCCCCTGCTCACCCCTTTGGTAGCTTGGCAGAGCCCCTCATATGTGTTAACCGTGCTACCCTTCACCTCAACATCCAATAAATACCTTGCAAACGTACCTCACATCCCCCTCCTCAGACTTTTAAGACAGTGTCTGACAGTTTCTGTCTCTCAACCCACACTTTTAGGCAGTCTCCACACACACATACCAGGGCTTCTAGCATGGGGACACCCCTCTCCCTGCACCTCTCATCTAGAGTCAGTAGAGTGTTCCTTCCACTATTAGGATTATGATCCTCAGTGTCAGTTCCCCAATCCACCTCAGGTACCCTTCGCACCCCTGGTGCTACCTATAAACCTGAATCCCCTGATGTATGTCAACTACCTCCAAGGCAGGCACCTTATCTCTGGGTGTATGTACTTTTCTCTCCACTAGATATAACATTTTTGCTGCTATCATCTGAGCTGGACACCACCCTCATGGTTTCCATCTCCAGCCAAGCTCAGTTCCTGAGCAACACACATTTCTTTTTGATTGGCTAAGACACTCATGGCCTTAAGAGTCTCGAGTTACTCATCAAACTCTCTCATTCTCCTCTCTTGAAACAGAATCATTTGCTTTTCTTCTCTCTCAAGCTCCTCATCACTCTCTCTCATTCTCATCTCATGAACCATAATTATTTCATTTTCTTCTATTTTGAGCTTCCTGCCCACTAGCTCCTCTGGGAGACACACTTCTGGTGGATCCGTTACTGCCTTGCCTGGGGAACCCTCTCCCTGCAGGCACATTCTGAGCCACAAATTCCCCTGACTACATTTCCTCTCCCCGTTCCTTGTTATAATATCCCTTATCCTCCCCAAACTGTATGGCTGCAACAACTGCTGAGTCACTCAGGTGAGACATGACTGATTTTTAAAGGGTCTCACAAAAAATAGAACAACAAGAAAGCAGTATATGGTCACTTAAGTCAAGATGCAGAGTTTGTAGTGAAACAGTGAGTCACTGTGATGCTGCACAAAATCAAGTCCTGTCCTCACCGTTGAAACCAATGTTAGAAATGGGGTTTCTGGCTGGCTAGGATATGCACTCAAGCCAGGTAGAACCAACCACTCTAGTCAGGGTAAGGGAGTTACACAACATAGATAAACCCTGCTCGCTGTCTTGGTAGCTTGGCAGAGCAATCAGGCTTATTCTAGAGGCAATCTGTAAAGCATTTGCTCATAACTCACACACACACCAGTGGCACACTAAACACACCACTAAAATAGACTCCATGCAAGGTTATACAAAAATATCCTTTGTATTATACATAAAACACATTAGACTGCAATCACATAAATCACTTTGCCAACTTAGTATACCCATAATCCAGAGCACACATCAAAATAAAGTACAATTTAAGTAAAAAGTTCAGTTCACATGAGTTTCTTCTGTGTTCTTTATTTCTCAACTTCTTACGCCCGCCAACATGTGTTTCGTCTGACCCGTTATAAGCTAGGCGCAAAAAAAGGTCTCAAAAGTCATGAGTGTCAGACATAAGAGAATTATAAATAGGAGCATGCAGAACAGAGAAAATGATTTCAGTCATAGATTAGGAAAGTGGCACCCCCCTGGGTTACACAAATAGGAGCCATACGGCAGGATCAGTAATTTAAATAATTAGCTGGCACATGCATCAACGTAGGCTTTTGCGATTCCTTAATTGTGATAAATAAGGAATTGCAATTGTATTGTATTGTATTGTAATTGCATTGTATAGCACTTACTACCCCTGACGAGGCGTCGAAGCGCTTTTTCAGCGAGTAGCGCGCTACTCCGGGACCCATAGAGGATTAGTGTTGAATTAGTCTGTATACATCAATCCCACATGGCGGAAGGATCGAAGCCGTGGAAAAAGCGATCTTGAATAGTGACATCCCCACCAACTTACAAACATTCCGCATGGAGTTAATGATATACACTTTGTATCACAGCTACTTTTCCTATGACCAACACTGGTATGCACAACTGTCCGGTATGTCTATGGGCAATTGTGCAGCGCCAACCTATGCCAACATGTATATGGCCGAGTTTGAAAATTCATTCATTTACGACAAAGACATTTGGAAAGACAATCTTAAACTGTTCGTCCGTTATATCGACAATCTGTTTTTTATATGGAAAGACACCAGAGAAAACTTGGAGATAGCTCTCACAGAACTGAACACCAAAGATGAAAGGATTCAATTAACCTGGAATTCAGTGATCACATTATAAGCTTCCTAGATGTATCCATTGAACTAACAGAAGGCAGAATAGAAACGGATCTATTCAGGAAAAGCACAGATCGTAACAACAGGTTAAACTATATCAGTTTTCACCAGAACTCCTTAAAGAAACACCTTCCATACAGCCACATGTTACGCATCAAACGCATAACATCTGATCCTAACACATACAGCACCCGCATCAAAGAAATGGGCACTAGATTTCAAAAAAGAGGATATCCTCAAGAAGTTATAACTGAAGCAACAGAAAGAGTTAATGCCATTTCACGCAAGGAAGCTCTCGCCAGAGCCAACAAAAAAGATGACAACCGGATGGATGGTGGTCTCACAGTACTCCACCCAAAGCAACCAATTTTAAAAAATCGTGTTGAAACACTGGTGTATACTCACAACTGAACCTGAATTTAAAGGCTTGTTTATAAATCCACCAATATTTGCCTACACCCGAAGATCCAACCTCAAAGAGATACTATCTAAAGAACCCCAGGAATCAACCATATACAACGGGACACGTCCCTGTTACAACTGCAATAGTTGTAACAACATCATCAAAGGAAATAAAATAAACCACCCCATGAAGGGGAACAGCATTAAAGTGAACGTAAATGCCACATGTGACTCAATGAATTTGATCTATCTATTGAAATGCCCATGCGGAAAGATCTATATTGGGAAGACTGAAAGAAAAATTAAAATACGACTCAATGAGCACAAGTCAAACATTCGGACCAAGAATGAACATTCAAGCATTGCTATGCACTTCAATGAACTAAGACACAACATAGCCCAACTCAAATTCATGGTCCTTGAACTGGTGGATAAAAGAGAAGGGAGAGACAACAATAAAACTTTATTGCAACGCAAGACGTTTTGGATTTATCGTCTTCAATCTTTGAAACCTTTCGGTCTCAATGACCGTATTGAACTGAGTTGTTACTTGTAAAGGTCAAAAATATTTACAACAAGGGGTGGTGAGGGACAGAGTCTCTGAATTAAGCAGAAAGCTCTCACCCAGTCAAGAGATCAGGGCTAGATCCAACACCGTTTTTTAGCACACTGCACCATCCCAGTTTCAGAACCTGGCTGTATGCAAATTAGTCTGTTCCTGTCCCAGTGCATGATGGGAACAGGGCAAACCAAACTACAAAAGCCAATTCTTACACTGGGAAGGAAACAAGCTCCCGGGGACCGGTTTCTGGCATTACAGCCGTCTTCGGCCCGGTTTGCTTGAATCCTGATGGTGCAATGAGCAAGGGTCTCACATCTGAGAATACCCTTCCACGCTTAGGGTGGACAAAAATATTTACAACAAGGGGTGGTGAGGGACAGAGTCTCTGAATTAAGCAGAAAGCTCTCACCCAGTCAAGAGATCAGGGCTAGATCCAACACCGTTTTTTAGCTCACTGCACCATCCCAGTTTCAGAACCTGGCTGTATGCAAATTAGTCTGTTCCTGTCCCAGTGCATGATGGGAACAGGGCAAACCAAACTACAAAAGCCAATTCTTACACTGGGAAGGAAACAAGCTCCCGGGGACCGGTTTCTGGCATTACAGCCGTCTTCGGCCCGGTTTGCTTGAATCCTGATGGTGCAATGAGCAAGGGTCTCACATCTGAGAATACCCTTCCACGCTTAGGGTGGACAAAAATATTTACAACAAGGGGTGGTGAGGGACAGAGTCTCTGAATTAAGCAGAAAGCTCTCACCCAGTCAAGAGATCAGGGCTAGATCCAACACCGTTTTTTAGCTCACTGCACCATCCCAGTTTCAGAACCTGGCTGTATGCAAATTAGTCTGTTCCTGTCTGTTAGCTTGTCTCCTTTCTGGTGAAGAATTGGCTTGGTAGTTTAGTCTGCCCTGTTCCCATGATGCACTGGGCCAGGGACAGACTGATTTGCATATAGCCAGGTTCTGAGCTGGGATGGGGCAGTGAGATAAATAACGGTGATGGATCAAGTCCTGATCTTTGGACTGGGTAAGAGTGGTCTGTTTAACTCAGACACTCTGTTCATCACCACCCCCTTTGGTAAATCGTTTTTGGCCACTATAGGTGTGGCAGGGTATACTCAGACATGAGTCCCTTTCTCACTGCTCCATCAGTATTCAAGCAAGCCGGGCCGAAGAAGGCTGAAATGCCAGAAACCGGTCCCCGGTAGCTTGTCTCCTTTCTGGTGAAGAATTGGCTTGGTAGTTTAGTCTGCCCTGTTCCCATGATGCACTGGGCCAGGGACAGACTGATTTGCATATAGCCAGGTTCTGAGCTGGGATGGGGCAGTGAGATAAATAACGGTGATGGATCAAGCCCTGATCTTTGGACTGGGTAAGAGTGGTCTGTTTAACTCAGACACTCTGTTCATCACCACCCCCTTTGGTAAATCGTTTTTGGCCACTATAGGTGTGGCAGGGTATACTCAGACATGAGTCCCTTTCTCACTGCTCCATCAGGATTCAAGCAAGCCGGGCCGAAGAAGGCTGAAATGCCAGAAACCGGTCCCCGGTAGCTTGTCTCCTTTCTGGTGAAGAATTGGCTTGGTAGTTTAGTCTGCCCTGTTCCCATGATGCACTGGGCCAGGGACAGACTGATTTGCATATAGCCAGGTTCTGAGCTGGGATGGGGCAGTGAGATAAATAACGGTGATGGATCAAGCCCTGATCTTTGGACTGGGTAAGAGTGGTCTGTTTAACTCAGACACTCTGTTCATCACCACCCCCTTTGGTAAATCGTACTTGTAAAGGTCGTCATGACCATGGACACATTGTAATTTAAGCGGTTCTGCTTCATGTAGTCAATTCAACTATGTATTTCTTTTTTAACCACTTTAGTAATCACTTTTTGTGAATTATCGTAAACATTGTCATGAAAGTTATCTATATTTTCATTCCAGCTATCACCCGAAACACTTAAATTAGCCTAAACAAACATGGCCGCCGTTTTTTTCGCACTCAGTATTAGTCCATCTTTCCTTTTCTTGACCCTCTGACCTCTTCCGGGCTCTGGTCAAACTTAAACTCCCACCGGCGCGTTCCCAATCCAGCACCAGAAGAAACTCTTCACCTTGCCCCACCGGAATCGTAAACGTTCTAGACGGCCTCGGCTCCGTCATGAAGTAAGTTCATTAGACAATCGACTCGCATTTCTACCGACCTACCGTCACGTTAGGTCAACATTCTAACATCCGGCTCATTTCTTTTTACAGCACCGAACTTTAACTGTTCTCATAACTTACCATAAGAAAAACCCGGTACGTTTGATCTGCATTTTTTTCTTTGTTCTTTTGACTCGCATTAGTTAACCGCCACCTTTTTCTTAAATAATAACCATGGTATTCTATTTTGTTGAAATGTACATGCTAAGTTGATATAATTTGAGAGTCATCATTAGTTCATGCTAATATCAATATGATGTGATGAATCATTATGTTCAAAAGCGTATTCTTAAGTGTATTATTTTCGCCTACAGAGCTCCTCGATAAAGGGCCATGCCCGGAATGCATTGG
This sequence comes from Lissotriton vulgaris, assembly GCF_964263255.1. Taxonomy (NCBI): domain Eukaryota; kingdom Metazoa; phylum Chordata; class Amphibia; order Caudata; family Salamandridae; genus Lissotriton; species Lissotriton vulgaris. The sequence continues at coordinate 1,879,665,852 of NC_141685.1, read as the reverse complement.
AGCAGTTGTATTTTTGGAAATTAAGCAACAAAAAAGAAATGAATTGAAATATTTACAAAATAAAAGCATGTTTCTGATCAAAACAGCGCATTTTGTTTAATAACATTTTGGAGTCTTTCTCATAAGAAGAACCCACACAGTGTGCCCAAAAACAGGGACGCACTCACTTTGTTTGTGCGCTATTTACATCTTGAATTAGTATAGTGAAACATGCAAGTACATTTTAAGTGGTGGATAGTCAGTTAATTAGATTTGGAATGATAGCAGAAGGATAGAGGAGGACAAAGGTTTGTATTTATATAGCGCTTGTTGACGCACGCTATTCAGGAAGCCTACAAAGGATTAGTGGTGAATTAATATGGTGAAATATGAAGTAATTTCAGTGGTGGATATTAGTCAGTTACTTGGAGTGAGAAGGATAGCGGAGGGATAAAAGGAAAAGAAAGATTTGCATTCATATAGCACTTGTTACCGCTGATGGGTATTGAAGCGCTTTTCTGGCGAGTAGCACGCCACTAAGGAACCCATAAAGGATTACTGTTGAAACTTAGTATAGTAAAAATAAAATATGAAGTACTTTGAGTAGTGGATATGTTAGTCAGTTATTTGGGTAGTATGTTAGTATAGTTTAATATGGAATTTGAGAAGTGAACATGTTAGTCTGTTAATTTGGATTGAAAAGGATAGTGGAGGGATAAAAGTGAAGGATTTTTAAAACAAAATGTTTGTTTTTTTAGGTCTTAGCTGTAGGAGGAGGCTTTTGGATGAGTAAAAAGGAGTTTTGGAGGGGAGGACTCAGAGGGAAGAGTTCAGAAAGGTTTGTTTTAGGGGATCGGTATAGTAAAAGAGGTGTCAGATGATGCAAGGAGATGTAGAGTAGGAGAGAGTCTAGAAAGGGTTATTTTGGCAATCATAGTTTGGGATAAATGAGAGAGTGGATGTAGAGGATATATTGATAGATGTATAGGATGAGAGATAGGGTAGTGCATTGGAAGGAGTAGTAGAAGAAGTTTGAGATGAGTCAGAAGGTTGGGCTAGAAGATATATTGAGCGAGGTATGGGCTGAGAAATAGGGTAGTGCATTGGAAATGCTAAATTAGAAGAAAGTGACAAATATATAGATCCATAATTACATTGAAAGTATATAGATACATAAAGGAGGTAAGTATTTGTAGATCAAAGATATTGATAGAGGCACAGGATGAGAAATAGGGTAGTGCATTGGATATGCTTTTTCAGGAGAAAAGTAACAGACACACAGATCCAAGTACATGGAAAGTTTAAAGATGCACAATGGAAGTATGTACATGTAGACCAAAGATGATTTTTATTTATTTATTATTATTTTTTTTTCTCTCAACAACATAATTATTTTACATGTTTATACAAAGTAATACACAAAGATAGGTACATATCAATAGTGAAAAAAATGCTTGTATACAGAGGCATATGCTGTAAATTTCTGTATGCGTATGGTGCTTATGTGGGGAAGAGCCAAATCTTGAGTAGTTTTCTGAAGATAAGGTGGTTGTCGGTGGACCTTATGCTGGGGGGTAAACAGTTCCATAGTTTGTCTGCTTGAACAGAGAAGGGTGTGCCACCCAAGGTTTTTTCCTTGTATGGTAGGATTTTGAGGCAAGATGCTCCTTTAGAGCGGAGGTTCCTTTGTTGAATGTGTTTGATGATTTTATTCCTGATGAAGAGTGGTCCCATTCCATGTATTGCTTTGTGGGTGATGCAAATCAGCTTGAACGTGGATCTTCTGGCAACCAGTAACCAATGCAGGGCTTTCAAGACAGGGGAGATGTGGTCTCGCGGTTTGATATGCAAGAGTAGTCTGGCAGCCGAGTTCTGAATCCGTTGTAGTGTTTTCATGGTCGTTAAAGGTGATCCGTGGTAGAGGCTATTGGTGTAATCGAGTTTGGACAGAACAAAGGAGATGGTAGCTTGGACCTTGTGTGGAAATCCCAAATGAGGTTAAAAGAATGTGCAGCATTTTTTATAGTAGCAAAGCTTGACCTTGCTAGTTTATCCAATTGGGCATTCATCGACAGCTTGGAGTCCATGGTCATTCCGATGTTTCTTACTTCCTTCGATACTTTAGGCAGTGATCCCAGTTCATCAGGCCATGTGGCAAACAGGTTGTAATGTTTCCAATTGCCATACGTGAGTATTTCAGTTTTTGAAGCATTCAATTTGAGATGGCTCCAGGTCATCCACTGAACCATGGCTCTGAGACAGCTGAAAATTGGTGATTTTCCAATGTCTTTGGGGCATTCAAGTTGAAGGAGTATTTGCGTGTCATCTGCATAGTTATAGTACGTAAGGTGAAATTTATTGATCAGTGCTGGTAATGACTTCATGTAGATGTTGAAAAGCATGGGCGAGATGATAGAACCTTGAGGGACCCGTGCTTTTGTGGAGTACGGTTTGGACGAGAAAGGTGGGGTATGGATGACATTAGTTCTGTTTCGAAGGTAGGACGCGATCCAGTCTAGTGCAGTTCCCTCTATGCCGGCTTCATAGAGTCTTTGTTTCAGAGTGTCAGGTCAACCGTGTCAAAGGCAGCTGAGAGGTCCATGAGGAGGAGCGCAGCAACCCTGTTGCGTTCAACTGTATTCTGTAGGTCATCCCAGATGGCAAGGAGGGCAGATTCAGTGCCTCTTCCCGGACGGACCCCTGTTTGGAAGTCTGAAAGTATGTCATTCTCTTCAATGAATTGTGACATCTGGGCAAACGCTGCTCTTTCTATCAATTTGCCCAGGAACAGTCCATTTCTAATGGGTATGTAGTTATCAGGGTTCAGCGGGTCCAAGTTTGTTTTCTTCAGTAAAGGGCGTATGTATGACTTTTTGAGTTCTTCTGGAAATATTCCAGTAGTTAAGGAATCGTTGATGAATCTTGTTACTGGAGTGGCAGCAGAGGTTGTGAAAAGAATTGTCTTGAAAGTTTGTGGCGGACAGGGGTCAGAAGGGCTGCCGGCAGGCCTGTTTGCCTTGACCATCGTGTGAGATGTGTTGCAAAAGCCTATGCATGTAGGAATCGCTATAAAAATAGCGATTCCTACACATTCCTTAATTGCGACTCGCAAATTGCAAGTCGCAATTAAGGAATGATGATCCATTCATTCCTATGGGCCTCCAGGCCCATAGGAATGAATTGGAGATTGCATGAGCAATTTCAAGGGTGCAAGGGTGTCAAAATGACACCCTGTTGCACCCCTGAAATTGATCTGTGCACATATGTTGCACACACACATGCAACATCAAACTTTGAGAAATGCACAAAAGTGCATTTTTCGTAGTTTTTGCAAATTACCATGAAGTTCAACTTCATGGTAATTTGCTACTCCTATTAGCGAAATCACTATTTTTTTTTACTTTAATGCATTGCATTTAAGGAATCTCAATTTGGGATTCCTTAAATGCAATCGCAATTTAAGGAATCGCAATTTAGAGATTCCCTAAATTGCATCATCCCAAATGCAAAAATAGTGGTCGCAAAGGGGCAGATTCTGAGAATCTGCCCGTTTGCGACCGGTTTTTCCTTTGATCCAAAACTCAAAGCAATTAGGGGTACTTAAAGACATTCAAAAAGACCCTTGAGACAAAAACAAGGGAGTAAGTGTATATATATAAATAGTCAAAAAATATGAACAGTCACTCTTGGTTTGCAAATTTAGGGAAACTGAGTCCATGTAGTATAGGCATAGTATAGTATAGGCACCTTGTAATATGTAATATCGGCACCAAAAGATTATTCCGGTACTCTATTCCAAACGGACCGGGTTTGAGTTTAAAATTATTTATATAGCGCACTTTCACCAGCGGTTTCATGGCGCTGGGTGGGAATGACGGGTATTAAACAGAAAGGAAGAAAAAAACAGCAAGTGAACTAATTAAAGGATTTAGCAAATAAATAAGCTTTAAGCCGTTTCCGGAATTGCGGGTAGAGAGCTAAAGCTCTACGCTCTAAAGGCAAGGAATTCCAAAGGAGTGGTGCAAGGGTCGCGAATTTCGATCCTCCCCATTTCTTCCTCCGGAAACGAGAGACTGTAAGAAGGGATTGAGTGGATGAGCGCAGTTCCCTAGTAGGGACATAGGGAGTGATCTCTGATGAAATGAAAGCCGGGGCCGTGCCCAGTCGTGCTTGAAAGGTGATAGAGGCAAGCTTAAACTGGACACGTTCACGGACAGGGAGCCAATGTAAAGACTTGAGGAGGGGAGTAACGTGGTGGAATTTTGGCAGTTTGAACACCAGGCGCGCCGCCTGGTTCTGGATCAGCTGCAAACGCCTTAAGCTATATGCAGGTATACTTGCATATAGAGCGTTGCCGTAATCCAGGCGGGAGATGACCATTGCCAGGGTGATCAATTTCAGAGCATCAAAGGAAACAAAACGGGACACCTTGCGTATGGTGCGCAGTGACAGAAAAGAAGAGGACACCACTGAACTAACCTGGGAGTGAAGAGTGAGCTGGGAATTAAGTTTAATGCCTAATGTTTTAACTGAGGTAGAAGGGACAGGTGGAGGGCCTAGGGATGGGGGCCAAAAAAGAGAAGACCAGGGACTGGATGAACCACCCGTCAACACCAGCTCAGTCTTGTCTGGGTTGAGTTTCAGATGGTTGTGGTTCATCCAATCCCGGATATAAATCATAATAGATTGGAAATTTAGGACAGAAGCAGGAGAAGAAGACAGATTGAAGACAAGTTGGAGGTCATCCGCATAATTATATACGCTGACCTCCATTTGCTGCAGTGAAAAAATAAGAGGGGCAATATAAAGATTAAACAAAAGAGGTGAAATGGAGGAGCCTTGGGGGACCCCGCACTGAACTTTCCGGAAGTCTGCAGAAAAATCACCCAGGCGAACCGCCTGGGTGCGGTCCCTCAGGAAGGGGGACAACCATACCAGGGCGGTACCCCCGATCCCCGCCGCCTTGACACGGGAAAGCAAGATGGTGTGGTCAACCGTGTCAAAGGCGGCTGAGAGATCGAGGAGAACCAAAGCCTGTGTCTGGTTGGTGTCCATTCCCTCCCTGAGGTTGTCAAGTACCGAAAGTACTACGGACTCCGTAGAGTGTGCGGGGCGGAAACCGGCCTGGCGGGGGGCCAAAACCCCATACTCCTCCACAAAAGAGCTCAAAGAACAGGTGACATGGCGCTCGAGCACTTTGGCCAAAAATGGCAGGAGGGAGATGGGGCGATAATTGGCGGGGACCGAGGGGTCTGCGCCAGGCTTCTTTAGGATGGGGACGATAACTGCTGTTTTAAGTGGGTTGGCTACAACACCCTGAGAAAGAGAGCTATTAAGGAAGTGGAGAGGGGGGTCTGGGCAAGTAGTAAAAATGTGACGGAGGATGTGGGCAGGGCAAAGATCTAAGGGGGAGCCGGATTTGACAAGGGGGATTATCGAAATCAGGGATTCGTTAGTCAAGGGAGGGAAGGCAACGAGTTGTCCCTTGGAGGGAGGACACTGAGGATCAACAAAAGTAGGGGGAGGTGGAGGAATGTTGGCTTTGATGATGGCAATCTTCTCAATGAAGAAATTGTTTAAGGAGTGACAAAGTTCCTGGGAAGGGGTGGGCTTCAGAGATGTCCTGTCGGAGAATGCCAGATTATGCACAATCGAGAAAATTTCCCTCGATTGGTTCTCAGCTGCGAGAATCTTTGAGGAAAAATAGGCTGTTTTAGCAGCCAAGATAGCCTTTTTATATTGAGCCAATATGTTAATGAACTCCGATCGGAGTAGTGGACAATAGTTCCTCTTCCAGGCGCGCTCAGCTCGGCGTACTGTTAATTTGGTGGTTTTGAGATCCTCATTGAACCACAGATTGGCATCCTTCTCCCGCTTTGAAGTAACCCGCTTCAATGGGGCAATAGAGTCACAACCTGAAGAGAACCATTGATCAATAGCCGTGACCTGAGAGAGAGTGGATAGACCTTGTAGGGAGGGATAGGAAGCAGTTAGGAAGGCTGATAGATTGTCAAGATCTACTCGCCCCCAAGCGCGGACCCAGACATTTTTAGGAAGTGGGGGCTTAGCAGGGGAGTTGGTGGGAAGGGAAAATGAAATCAGATGATGGTCCGACCACGTGCAGGGTAAGATGGATAGGGACTCTACGGGACAATTCAGGGACCAAATCTGGTCTAAGATATGTCCTTTGACATGGGTAGGAGAGTGGATATGGGATATAAAATTAAGAGATTAAAGGGTGTCTGAGAATTCTCTTGAGGAAGGACATTCTGCGGGGTCTGAAGGCCAAAAGTTAAAATCACCCAAAAGTAAAATAGAGGAGTTATTGACCGTGATTGTGGCCAGTACCTCCTGAAAATCAGAAAGAAACAATAAAGGGGATTGTGGGGGACGGTAAGTAAGAACACAAGTGAGAGGGGGGGTGGTAGAAGTGGTGCGAATAGCCAGGTACTCCGTAGTGGCAATATCTGGCAGAGAAAGGATTTGAAAAGGGAGGTCAGCTCGAGTAATGACCGCTACACCGCCCCCAGCCCTACCATTAGGGCGGTCCGCACGTAGAGCATACTATGGGGCTGGGAGGGTGGCCAGTAAAACGGGGAGAGAGTCATCGCAAAACCAGGTTTCTGTTAAAAAGAGAAGATCTGGTGCATGGAGGTCCAGCAGTACCGATAGTTCGTGCGAGTGGGCTACTGCTGACCGGGTGTTCAAATAATAGGCCGAAAGGGTTCTAGAAGTTCCAAGGTTAGCATCACCTCCAGAAGGGTGAGGGGGAATGGGGAAAGGGGGGGTAGGAGGAAGGGGGGGCAGGGGACAGGCCAAGAGAAGAGATGCGGGTGCAGGCAGTGGCGGATAAAGGCCAAGTGCCCTGGAAGCTGCGGAGTTGGGAGGGGGTATAGGTGATGTATGGGGCAGAGTGACGTGCCCCTAGCCCCGGTCGGCCGCGGACGGGCGCAGACGGGCTTGACTTGTGCGCGACTTCGGCGCGAAGTCGGCGCTCCCGCTGCGCTCGTCCGCTGCGCTTACTCCAGGTCGTCATTTATGCCGTCTTGCCGTGAGCCACTAGACCGCTGACCTGCACGGTGGAGAGGCAGGGCGGAAGTGGTGCAGGACCAGGCAGGAAGTGTCGCTCATAAGGCTGACCCTCCGCACAAACGGCACACATCCGGGGCGGACCGGGGTCCCAAGAAAGGTGTGTCCAGCCTCAAATTCATTGTAAAGGTTTTCTACCAAAGATAAGGGAGTAATTATAGTACCAATTAGACAGAATGTTGGAAAATATTATAAAGTTTCTTTGCTAAGTATTGCTTAAAAGTATGAACGAGAAAAAGGGTTGGCTTACGTGTAAATGTCTATGCTGAAAACTCGTCTTAGTTTCAAACTGGTAGTGAAGTGTTCTAGAAATAGAGTTTATAATATGATCCTCTAAAAAACAGAAATGGCGCAATTAGCCTAAAGGTTTCTATAGATGTACTCAGTGTAATGTGTGTCCATTTGCATGTGATAAAATGACATAATTTAGATACAACACAACTACCATGCATAATTTTCAATAATTCATAAACTGCAACACCAGATTTGTTGTATATTTTATTAGATGCCAATACGGATTAATATCCTTTGGCAGCACGATACAGCCGTTAAAAGAGAGAATTCAGGAACACATGAGGGCAATCCGCAACAACAAAATGAGTTATCCTCTAGCGGTCCATTTAAACACTTTTCATCCAAATATGACAATGACAAGCTTAAATTTTCATGGTATCATGCAATCACGATGTGACCCAAGGGGTTAAGGTAGATTTTCCTTAATTATCTAATGATTTAAATTACTGAACCTGCCATATGTGTAACCCAGGTGGGAGCCACTTTCCTAATCTATTACTGAAATTATTTTCTCTGTTCTGAATGCTCCTATTTATAATTCTCTTATGTCTGACACTCGCAACTTTCGAGACCTTTGTTGTGCCTAGTTTATAACGGGTCAGATTGGCTTTTCATCTCTTTTCATGAATAGGTATATTTCATTCTTCCGGTGTTTTACCTTTTTCACAATGTAACTATTATATTGGAAATTCTCTATGCCTATGCCTCTTGGGTGATTCACGTTTGGTATATTTTTTACACAGTCTTCCTTTGGATTTCTGTATTTGCAAGGTACATTATGGTGGACAATGTATACACATTTGTAATAATGTTTGATACTTACACACATGTTTTCATCCTTTGCAGCCTTGAAGAAGTTACGGTTGTAACAAAACACGTGTCGGCTGCCATCATCCTCGGCACCATGATGTTCTATGAAATGGATTGTCATGTACTAATTGTATAAATGCAGTCTGAATGTGACCAATGGATATATGTGTACTGTAAATCATATGAACTACGATGTCCAGAGTGGATCACTGTTACAAAACATTAAATAGAATGAAATCTTCAGAATGATTTCCATACTGGTGTTTCCTGTGAGATGTCATATTTATTACACATGGGATGCTTGTCTTGAATACTGCTTATGAATAGAGCTTTAAATATTGGGAGTGCCGATGTAAGGTTTCTGTACTTTATTTTAAAAATGTAAACTGAGATCAGAAATATTTAGGCTGGCTTTCAACTGAACCCCATACAGAACAATGGTTCTGACTCCAGAATGCCAGACTGGATTTCTCACTGTACCTGAACCGACTCCAACAGCTGCTCCTATTTGTTTTCTACAATATGTCTTCACTATAAGTGCTCCAGTGTAACTGAAACATGAGTGCATAGCATTTTACAAAGCCTTAACATAAATATATAAATATATTGCATGAACAAACCCTTTTATATTGGCTTGTTCGGAGTTAATGTCCTGAACTCTGATTTTACTTTGATTTGTATAGTCCTTTCCTTTGTTTATTAAAAATAAATTCAATGAACAAATAAATAGGTTTTTGGTTGCACTGGTACTGGGATGTGGTTATCCTCTGAGATGTTCTTGGATGTGTTTATTACCAGGAAGGGGTATGGTATGGCTGGGTTTATTATCTAGTAGCAGTATTCCCAGAACATGTATTTTCTATATAGTGTGCATTTTACTGCCCATTAGCAGTGCTCCATTTTTGCCAAAGTTAGTCGTGAGACGGAGATGTTCTCCAACAAGTGTTGTCCTGGGGTGTATGTATTTTGTGGTTAGCCCTATCACTGGGACGTGCTTCATTTTGCAAAGATTGTTTTGAGCTGTGTTTTTTTCTTTGACATAGCTATGTCTAGGGCATGTTTATTCCCACGAAAGTTTCAGTGCTGGTTGCAATAATTCTATAGTAGAGTTCATCTTCACCAATGTTTATTCTCTACTAGGGTTAGGCCAGGGCTTTCCTTAGCGATAAAATAATCACTGTGTTTATTGTGTTTTTTTCTCTAGGTGTGTTAGTGTTGTGTATGTGTTTATTCTAGTGTAGGGTTACCCCTGTGCTGGTTTAAATTATAAACATGATTGATTGGGGCTGCATTTTTTCTCCATATGGTTAGTCTTGGCACTGAGCTACCTTTACTTATTATATTTAATTCTTGGCTTTGTTCATGATCATGAAGGGTTTCGTACTAGCTGCATTCTTCAGCAGGTAGATGTGTTTCTGGGCAGGGTTAGTTCGGCTGCATTTATTATTCAAAATTGCCTTGGATCCGCGTGAATTTATTTTCTAATAAAGATAGCATTGGTCTGTGTTTATTGTATTGCTAGCCTGGTTCTGAACATTGTCTCTTTTAAGTCAGGGGTTCTTCTGCGCTGCGTCAAGTTTATTCACTGGCCTGTTTAGCTCTCTGCAGTCTTTATTTTGAGAAAAGTACAGCACAGATTAGGATTGCTGTCTGGTAGGGACAATCCTGGGTGACAATAACTAAGTAGGGCTCTGAACTTGGTACTGGTTTTGTGAAGTCTCTAGTAAGGTTAGCCTTGGTTTGTGTTTAAATATGTCCAGCCCTGGTCCGGCGGAGTGTTTCTTATCATTTAGAGTTGCTCCTGAGCTGTGTTTATTTCTGACGCCCAGCCCCGGCGTGTATTTATGACGTGCGAGAGTTCGGTTCTGGCTGTGTTTATTCTCACGTTAAAAAGAAAAGGAGGACCCCACGCAGGCTGATAGGGGACTGGGGGGAGTTTTCAAAGTAAAGGACCTGGGCGTCCCCACGGAAAGACAGTCTAGGACTGTTTATCACACCTAGTAGTTGGAATCTAGGGTGAGAGTACCGTTTATCAGGAAACAACTTTATAAAGCATACCAATAATCTGGCAGGAGAGGTAAAGTTACAATAATTCGGGCCTGATTTCTATCTGTGTATGTTCAAAAACAGGCTATGTACATTCGTAATCCTAATCAATTGTATCCCTAAAGATGCCAACTAATCAAAAAAGGGGGCTGTTCTCTCGCCGTACAATCAACATCATATAATCCACATTGGAAATGACAGTTTACTAGTAATGTACACAATGAACTGGAAGGCCTAGTTCTCATAAAAACTTATATAAGTCAATATTTTAAGTGAATGTTAAAAAAGTTTACCACACCAGGAGTTGCTCTGTTACACATTTATTATACATACAAGTTTAAAAAAATTCATCATCACAAAGTATACAGTTCATCAAAAAAACAATGTTAACACATTTGCATAAAACAATAAAAACAAAGAATCACAGGTCGACGCGGCGTTTCGGTTTCTTCTATTTCTACCTTCTTCAGGACAGATTCTTAAAACAAGTGGAGTAACTTCCCCCACTGGACAGTACTTTCTGTTCAAAACCTTGTTGCCATCTTATTTCTGGGCTTGTTCGCGGTTTCTGTTAGGTATATTACTGTGGAACGGGATTTAGGGCGGGCCGGAATAACAGGCGTGGAGGCCGTATGAAGTGCGCTATGATTAGCGAAAACTTTATTGTTCACATAAACGAAACGTAGGTCGTGGAATGAAAAAAAGGTCCGGGGTTGTAGAGATGAGGTATCCGGGATCCGGGAGGGTTTCGTGGGGATGGTTACGGCTGGGCTGTGGTCGTCTTTTCGTCGTCGTGTGGAAGTGGTGCGTTCCTCGGAGGAAAAAGAGAACGAAAACAGGGCGGTTAGTTCAGAGGTAACAAAACTTCTCTCAGTTCTATCACCAACCCCTGGGTCGTGAATGGAAGGGATTGGATAGGACGTGACGGGGTTGGGGTTGCGGGGAGAAAGGGTAGGGGTGAGCGTAGGCGTGAACGAGACGGGAAATAGTGCGACGTACTATACAGGGGCGGTGCACGTTTATACAGTGAAAAGTGCTTCAGGGCGCTATTTACACTATGTACACCTCTACCAGTGGAAGTAGGGGAAAATGGTAACGAGTTACTCACATGCCCCGCCGTAACTCTCCTGTGAGTTACGGCCGCTCTCCAGCCACCTCCTGAGGACGCCACCAGTCCTCACACCAAACGTCTTCCTCGTCTGCTTCTTCGTTCCGGTCCTTCGGTCCTTCCGCTGCTGGTTCTCCGGGGTCTACTAACTCCTGCCACGAGCTCGCTGTTGGGAACCCCGAGTCGTTTGGGTCGTCGGCTTTTCTACTCTCTGGCCTGTATCCGGTTGAAGGACTTCCAGGGTTAGGCGGGTTCACTTCCGGTCCTTCGCTAGTGACCCAACTTCCGGGGTCATGGAGGGACGTTTCCAATCTGTCCTGATTCGGAGTTATCGGTGGAGCCTGTGGGAAGACAGAGAGAGGAGTAGTTCCGGAGGGGTAAGAGTCCATAGCGCTTCGTTGTGCCCCCGATGTAGGGACCAACCCTTCACATTCCCTTCCCCTAGGAGTGTTTCTTGTAGGGCTGGTAGGTGGCGGATATCGGGACAAATAGTCTGCGTTGCCCTGTTCCAGGCCTTTCCGGTGTAGTGTTCGGAAACGAAAAGGTTGGAGGGAAAGAAACCAACGAAGCACTCGGTCATTGTGTCCTCTATTGCGAGCCATCCATTCAAGGGGAGCGTGATCAGTATACAAAATGAATTCTCTACCATCAAGGTAGTAGCGAAGGCTTTCCACGGCCCACTTGATAGCGAGTGCTTCCTTTTCGACAACGGAGTAGTTGATTTCTCTGGGAAATAGCTTTCTGCTAAGATACAGAATGGGTTTCTCTTCACCTTCCGAGTCCTTTTGGGACAGAACAGCCCCTAAACCTTGGTCCGATGTATCAGTTTGCAAAATAAAAGGCTGACTATAGTCGGGGCTCATCAATACAGGCTCAGAAGTCAAAGCATCCTTTAGAACATTGAAGGCTTGCTGAAGTACAGGAGACGGTTGTTGGAGGATTTCTTCTGTTTTTGCAGTCTTTTTGAGGAGGTCAGTAAGGGGAGCTGCTACTTGGGAAAAGTTGGGGATAAACCTCCTGTAATAGCCCAACATACCCAAGAAGGCACGGAGATCTTTTCGTGTTTTTGGAAATGGTATAGTCTGTATTGTTTTGACTTTGCTCTCTTGGGGCCGAATATGTCCTTCACCCAACAAATAACCAAGATATTTAACACTCTGGGCTGCTAATGTGGTTTTGGCTGGGTTAATGGTAAACCTGTACTTGCCCAAAGAGGAGACCACTGAATATAAGTGAGAAAGGTGTTGCTCCCAAGTGTCACTATAAATGACGATGTCATCAAGATAGGCGCCCGCATATGAAACATGAGGACGTAGGACTTGATTCATGGCCCTTTGAAAGGTCGCCGGGGCTCCGTGTAAGCCGAAGGGCATTACTTTGAACTGAAACAATCCTTCAGGGGTGGAGAAGGCGGTCTTGTGCTTGTCCTCAGCTTTCAGTGGGATCTGCCAATAGCCTTTGCAGAGGTCAAGAGTGCTAATGTACTTTGCTTTGCCTATACGCTCAATCATCTCGTCCACACGGGGAAGAGGATAGGAATCAAAGGCGGAGATCTTATTCACCTCCCGGAAATCAATGCAAAATCGTGTAGAACCATCGGGTTTAGGGACCAAAACAATGGGCGAATTCCAGCTACTACTCGATGGTTCAATGATATTCATTTTAAGCATTTGATTTGTTTCTTCTTTGATGACAGCCCTACGGGCTTCTGGAATACGGTACGGTCGTTGCCGGACCGTTTTCCCTGGCTCAGTGTGAATGGCGTGTTCCACCACAGTGGTATGCCCCGGCAGGGTTGAGAAGACTGATTGTAGGGGTACAAGTGAATGACAAAGTTCCCGTTTTTGGCGTTCCATCAAACCAGTATCGAAACAACCTTCAAACAGGAAGGGCTCGTGACCCGCTAAAACAGGGCGCGGTCCCTCCCACTTCTTGAGGAGGTTGATGTGATAGATTTGATTGATTCCTCTAGTGGCATCTGTTTCCACCTCGTAAGTGACTGGGGTCACTTGTCTCAGTACCGTAAACGGACCCTGCCACTGTCCTAACAGCTTATGGTCTGAAGAGGGAATTAGGAGGAGTACCTGGTCTCCTGGGACAAACGCTCTGGGTTTGGTCCCCTTATCGTACTGGGTTTTCTGAGTGGACTGTGCGGCTACAAGATTCTGTTTGACAATTTCACGGATCTCACCCAAATGAGTCTTTAAATTTTCAATGTACTCTGGAAGAGGGCGGGTCCGATACGGCTCGGCTTCCCAAGCTTCACGAGCCATGTCCAATAGCGTTCGGGGCGCCCTGCCATACAAGAGTTCATATGGGGAGTAGCCTGTACTACTTTGTACTTTACAGCGAATAGCAAAAAGAGCAAGGGGCAGCATTTCCTCCCATCGTTTACTCTCTAAGCCCAACAGTTTTTTTAGAGTGGTTTTTAAGGTGGCGTTATAACGCTCGACTAAACCGTCGGTTTGTGGATGGTAAGCCGAAGTTCTTATCTGCTTGATTCCCAAGGTGGAACAGACCTGGCGCATTAGCGAGGAAACAAAGGGGGTGCCCTGATCGGTTAAAATCTCTCGGGGAAAACCTACTCTAGAAAAAATGGCAATGAGGGCTTTGGCTATGTTCTGTGTTGTGGGTTGTCTGAGGGGAACTGCTTCGGGAAAACGAGTGGCGTAGTCCACTAGCACTAGAGCGTACCTGCACCCACTTTTGGACGGCAACAGGGGTCCTATAAGATCCATTCCTACTCTAGAGAAAGGAACATCAATCAATGGTAGGGGTTGGAGAGGAACTCTTGGGGGTCGATACCGACTAGTCTTTTGGCATACCGGGCATTCCCTACAGTATCTTTTAATTTCGGCATATACTCCAGGCCAATAAAACTTCTCTAGAATAGCTTCCCCCGTTTTCTCGTCACTGAAGTGCCCTCCCAGTAAATGACTATGGGCCAAAAAGAGTACCTTCTCTCTAAATAGTCCTGGAATGATTAACTGGGCATTTTTCTGAGGACCCCCTTTTCTATACAGCAGTCCATTCTTTATGAAAAAATAAGGACCTACTTGTAATGGATCCTCGTTGGGAAGAGCCCGACCCCATGCATCTTGGAGAACCGGATCTTCCTGTTGAGCGGCCCGGAATTCTCTGTCGGTCTCCCAGGGGTGGGTTTCCGGTTGTGCAGGACAAGCCAAGGAATATTCCCTTCTCTCTTTTTTCTTCTGGGTTTTGGACTTCAAAGGTTTTCCTGACTGTTCGATAGCAGGGGAGACTCCGGAAAAAGGTGCTTCAGCCCACCACTTCTTTAAGGAGTCCGTGGTATCCTGTAACAGGTGAGGCAGACCACTATAGTCACTGCCTAATATCGCTTCCTCAGGAAGATTTGGAACCAGACCAACAGTCAAAGAGCTACCACTATTACTGGGGTGTTGTACATATACTTTGGCGGTTGGATAGCATTTCGTGTCTCCATGGACACACTTGATGGCTACAGTTCCTGTCACCGGTTCCGGGGAGTGAGGGAGATCTTGAGGTCTTAATACGCTATGTCTGCATCCTGTATCAGCAAGTGCCATCATTTTGTGTCCATTGATTTGTACGGGACAATGAAAGGGCGGTGGAGCGGAATCCGCACTGAGACACACATAGTTTTTAGCCACACCTATTTCCATCGGCTCTTCTTTTTGGGGGCATATACGAGCAATATGACCGTACCCTCCACAATGATAACACTGTGGACCGGGAGGTGGCGCTCTCGGCATCACGGGATATGGCATTGGAGGTATCGTCTCCGGTTTACGAGGTACAGGTGAAGGTCTTGGTGGCCGTACATGGTTGCCATGACTCGGCCTGGCAGGATGTTCTTCTTTTGCTCGTTGAGATTCTTGTGCTCGGTTGTACGCACTAGCAATTTCGACTGCGGTGTCCAGGGTAAGTCTGGCGTGTTGCCGAACCCACTTTTGTGTAGCAGGGTGTAGGGAGGTAAGGAACTGTTCCAAATAAATTTTGGCCATTATCTCGTCTTTACTGGACGTGGCTGGTTTTAGCCAACGGTTAGCCAAATCTTTTATTCGGAAAGACAACGCCCGGGGATTCTCTTGTGGACCTTCCTTAGCTTGACGAAGACGAAGTCTATACGTCTCATCGTCAATTCCAAGCCGTTCTAGTATACAAGTCTTAATATCGTCGTATGGGGTCGTACCCTGAATGTTTGCCTGTTGATACGCTGCTTGTAACTCCCCCGTGAGCAGGGGACCAAGGTAATGACCCCACCGGTCAGCGGGCCATGCGGCGGCCTGAGCCAAGCGTTCAAAGTTTGTGAAGAAGAAGTCTGGGTCTTCTCCAGCTACGTATTTCTGTAGTACAACAGAGGGAAGAGAGGCTAGCGGTTTTTGTTGGCCCATGACTGTTGTAAGCTTTTCAAGAGTCTTATCCTGAGCAGTACCCTGGCCTTTTAGAACATCATACAATTGTCCTCGGTCGTCTTCGGCGGTTTTCAGGAATTGTTCCATCAGTTTTCCTAGGTGTTCCTGGCCCTCCGCCAGTTGTTTGACCGCGGCCTCCATGCTTCCGGACAATCCCACTTCTGACACCACCTGTGGAACGGGATTTAGGGCGGGCCGGAATAACAGGCGTGGAGGCCGTATGAAGTGCGCTATGATTAGCGAAAACTTTATTGTTCACATAAACGAAACGTAGGTCGTGGAATGAAAAAAAGGTCCGGGGTTGTAGAGATGAGGTATCCGGGATCCGGGAGGGTTTCGTGGGGATGGTTACGGCTGGGCTGTGGTCGTCTTTTCGTCGTCGTGTGGAAGTGGTGCGTTCCTCGGAGGAAAAAGAGAACGAAAACAGGGCGGTTAGTTCAGAGGTAACAAAACTTCTCTCAGTTCTATCACCAACCCCTGGGTCGTGAATGGAAGGGATTGGATAGGACGTGACGGGGTTGGGGTTGCGGGGAGAAAGGGTAGGGGTGAGCGTAGGCGTGAACGAGACGGGAAATAGTGCGACGTACTATACAGGGGCGGTGCACGTTTATACAGTGAAAAGTGCTTCAGGGCGCTATTTACACTATGTACACCTCTACCAGTGGAAGTAGGGGAAAATGGTAACGAGTTACTCACATGCCCCGCCGTAACTCTCCTGTGAGTTACGGCCGCTCTCCAGCCACCTCCTGAGGACGCCACCAGTCCTCACACCAAACGTCTTCCTCGTCTGCTTCTTCGTTCCGGTCCTTCGGTCCTTCCGCTGCTGGTTCTCCGGGGTCTACTAACTCCTGCCACGAGCTCGCTGTTGGGAACCCCGAGTCGTTTGGGTCGTCGGCTTTTCTACTCTCTGGCCTGTATCCGGTTGAAGGACTTCCAGGGTTAGGCGGGTTCACTTCCGGTCCTTCGCTAGTGACCCAACTTCCGGGGTCATGGAGGGACGTTTCCAATCTGTCCTGATTCGGAGTTATCGGTGGAGCCTGTGGGAAGACAGAGAGAGGAGTAGTTCCGGAGGGGTAAGAGTCCATAGCGCTTCGTTGTGCCCCCGATGTAGGGACCAACCCTTCACATTTACCTCTTATATTTAGTCTTTACACGCTTGGTCGTCGACTTCCCCTGACGGATCGGACAAGACCGGATAAGGGACGCTGTGGACAGACTACCAGGATTGAGGAGCAAGGAGGCCTTTTTTTATGCAAAAGCACAAGTTCTGACATCCATATTGAGGTGCCTGAGAACCAGAATACAAGAGAAAACTGCAACTAGTAGCAACTTTCAACCTTGAGTGGGTCATTGAAGAAACCCATTAAGGTGAATTAGGTGGCTCCTCCTGGTAGTCGACGACCAAGCGTGTAAAGACTAAATATAAGAGGTAATATACCTAACAGAAACCGCGAACAAGCCCAGAAATAAGATGGCAACAAGGTTTTGAACAGAAAGTACTGTCCAGTGGGGGAAGTTACTCCACTTGTTTTAAGAATCTGTCCTGAAGAAGGTAGAAATAGAAGAAACCGAAACGCCGCGTCGACCTGTGATTCTTTGTTTTTATTGTTTTATGCAAATGTGTTAACATTGTTTTTTTGATGAACTGTATACTTTGTGATGATGAATTTTTTTAAACTTGTATGTATAATAAATGTGTAACAGAGCAACTCCTGGTGTGGTAAACTTTTTTAACATTCACTTAAAATATTGACTTATATAAGTTTTTATGAGAACTAGGCCTTCCAGTTCATTGTGTACATTACTAGTAAACTGTCATTTCCAATGTGGATTATATGATGTTGATTGTACGGCGAGAGAACAGCCCCCTTTTTTGATTAGTTGGCATCTTTAGGGATACAATTGATTAGGATTACGAATGTACATAGCCTGTTTTTGAACATACACAGATAGAAATCAGGCCCGAATTATTGTAACTTTACCTCTCCTGCCAGATTATTGGCATGCTTTATAAAGTTGTTTCCTGATAAACGGTACTCTCACCCTAGATTCCAACTACTAGGTGTGATAAACAGTCCTAGACTGTCTTTCCGTGGGGACGCCCAGGTCCTTTACTTTGTGTTTATTCTCAGACTCTCCGCTCGCGCGTGTGCGGTGTGCTTGGTTCCGTCAGGGATAGTGCAGCCTGGGTCGCTGCTGGCAGTGAGCGGGTTACTCCTCCTCCTCTCTGCGGCGGGGGTGTGCTTCTCCCTGCCTCTCTACCCTTCTCCTGTTCGCAGACCCTCTACAGCAGGAAGATGGCGACGGACGGTGCGAGCGCCGCCGGGGAAGGAGCTCTCTCCCCTGAGCCGGGGGAAGCAGCCGAGAAGGTGAGCGGCCGTTCTTGGCTTGGCGGAGATGTGGTGAATGCGGGCCCTCATACCTCGCATGGCTGGGGCCCCTGAACACACCCTTTCTGGCCCCCCGGGATCCAGCATAAAAAGAAGCGGAGCCCGAGGTGTCCGTAGACCCATCTCCGGGGATGTCTCCCGGCCGGGCAGGTGCTGGAGCCCCGGCAGAGGCGCCTCCTCTCTGCCGGAGGTGCAAGGAGACCCCGGGCAGCCTTTGTTCTGGTGCTCGGCTCTTTAATAGTGCATTTGTTGTGCACGGCTCCCAATCCGTGCAGATCACTGTGCGGGGGCTGCAGCAGCGCCGGGACTCGGCTCCAGTCTCCGCTGAGCACAAATGCAGACGCCGAAGGCTGGACGTGGAAAAAATGTCTCTTTGTTGAAAAATTAATCTCTTTTACGTCAACGTTGTTTCTTTCCATTAGAGATCCTGTATCTTCCAGTTAGAAACGCAGTATCTCTTTTCTTGACAGAGTATTTCCTTTTCTGACACACTGCGCGTGCCGTACTATCTGACACACACCAGCCCTTTCGCTGAGACAATGTATCTCCTTTCAGGATACACTATCTATATTCCAGCCATGTCCGCGGCCCCCCTCCAATGTTTTAAACCTGCATATTTTTATCGGTGTAACTTGACTCGGTGCTTTGCCGTGTCGGTGTAACGTGACCACCCCCGAGGGCTAATTTCTATTTATTGCTTCAAAACGTCCCTTTGGATGGCGAGGTGCGTCAGGCTCCGAGCAGCAGCCTCTGCCTCCCGGACCCTGCGCGGCCTCCGACGCGGCTTATTGTGGCTCAGCCTGTACTGAGTGATGGTTCTTAGCGCCGGCCTGTTGACATTCAGGTTAACTATTGGCCTGCTGGGGGGATAGCATTTCAGAGCCTCCCCCCGCCCGCCCAGCGCTCCCTCGGTGTCACCTCGCGGCCGGAGTCCCCACCGGCCGAGGGGTGCTTGGGTTACAGAGAATGCCTGTGACGCTTAATTACGTTTTTCTTTATTTATGTATTTTTATGGTTTTCCACCGCATGTGCCTGCCAGGCCCCGTGGGCATCGGAGCACTGTACAGCAATCCGCATGTATATATATATATATATTTTTATTTACAGACAACAGTTCGCTGGTAAAGCGAGCGAGAGTACAGTGTTCCATACAGAGCTGGGCGCAGTTTTTCTTTATAGCACAGCGCATATGGCAGCCTTTTAACCAGTACTCGTCCAGCAAGCAACCGTGCACGTCAGCGTACCGGGGCTGTTGCTTTGCTTGTGTGCCTGGAAGTTTAGTGGGGACGGGGTTCTCAACCTGACCCTTTGGTGCACCTGCAGCTATTATGTTTTTAAGTCGAGTCCATCGGTCTGTCCTCCTTAGAGCGCTCTGTGCCCCTCTGACGAGTTGTTTGTATGGTTAAACCGACTTCAAAATGGGAACACGTGTGTACTTTAAAGGACTGGGTACGAATTAGTAAAAGACTCGAGCAAGCAGGTGGGTTGGTAAAGTAGACGGTGTATGTGCGGGTGCACCGTGAAATCTCACATTTATTTGGGCGACGGCGCGCCAGTGAGTCATATACGGCCCATTTTTTACAATAATAAATGAAAAAGTGTAATATCGCGCTTCCTGCTGGTGAATATATTGTGCAGGTATTCATGTTTTTATGTAGGGTCACATGCTAGTCCGTATATTAGTGGTTCTTTTTAGAGCGCCGCATTCCACAATGAGCTCACTTCAGAGCGCTGCAGAGTGCATGCTTACAGTCTAAGGGCGACTGCCATCAGATGAAGCACGAGATGAAGCAAGGTACGACGGTGTAAGCGTAATGTTCTTTGTATTAACTGTGGTGGGAAGGTCCCTCGCACAGGGTTACTGTTTTTAAAGTATTTATAATGACATATTAATAAATGTTCGGGATCTATTCATTGCAATTCTTTTATTTCATTTTGTTCATTAACTGTGATAGACTTGTACATGAATCTGGATGACCTCACACACCTTAGAATATGTCATCTGTTTGGTTATATTCAATATCACATAGTGCAAGTTAACGTGCCTGAAGTCGTACACTTGAATTGAAGGATGCCAAGCTTTGGAAAAGCAAACATGAATGGTGCAAGTCAAACATTTTACTGTGCCTTTCCGATTTATGCTAGTGATGGCTCTCCTTGGCGATGCTTTGACCAGAGGCCCTGGTTGTGTGTGTTCCACTGCACTTGCTCTTCCATTTCAAACCCCTACTCCCACCAACATTGGTGGCCAATTGACATAACCCATAGAGAAAAAAATATTGACGTCCATCTTTACTAAGCCATGTCTAGCCTAAAAATAATTCGGGTCCAGATCATACATTTGTCAGTAACTGCACAGAATGGAGGTAATGGCTAGTAGTTGGGTACCAAACCTTTCTCTGCACAATTGTGAAAACTCCTCGAGTTTTAACCGATGTCGCAGTTATAATTCAAGGGTGTATTCACTTCACCTGGTAATTAACAGAGCTATCTTCGACAGATTTTGTGCTGTAAGGTAAGGTGGCTGAATTACTAGGGGCACCAGTGTTTATGCCAGTGGTTTCAATCTACCGTGGAGAAGTGTGGCTCACTGGTTAGAGCAGGCAGACCCTGAAGCAGAGGTCAGACCCGGGACCAGGGTTCAATTCCCGACGCGGCAGGGTCTTGAGCTCAAATGTCCATGGACTCGATAATTCTCGCTTCGGTGCCTGACCTAATCATGGGTTCACACTCTGCAACTCTGGGCATTAAGCTTGCTTAATCTCCACAACGGCCCCCCGCGGCGGGATGCCTGGCTTTCACCTTGGGGATGCCCTGTAGGGGCTATCTCACAGGGAAAAGCCAGGACGGGTTCCCAAGGCAAGCGCGGAGATACCCCTTCGGGGGTCGATTCAGGCGCTATATAAGAAACACATAATAATAATAATGGCAAAGTCTAAATGTGGTGAAACGGGTTGCCAGTAATGTCATTACCCACTCAGTCCTTTATGCCGTTATTACCAGCATAGTTCCTAATTCCTTTTTTTTGTGTAAATGTCCCTTCTCACCAACATTGACCATGTTTTTAAAGGAGATTTGGGTAAGTGATATGGATGCCCAAGATCAATTAAAAGGGACATGTGGTGAAACCTAGATTAGCATAATTGATTTTATAGTGTGTTGCCAGAAGTCTCAATTTCAACTTCTATTGATTGGCTAATGACAGCTATGATCCAGAGACAGTCTCTCTTCAGATGGGCCATTTTCTTTGTTTCTAACCGCCGCAGCAGCAGAGAGGTGGTCACTTTACCGAATCTCCCACCCACATTAATTATCAGTCACAGTAATTAGTGGATGGAGTCATTTAGGCCATTCCACTGATTGCGAAATTGAGGCAAATGTTCCTCCCTTGTGCACTTTCAAATCTAACCTGACAAAGAATGCTTGAAGGTACATGTTGTCATAACAAACTTAATGTGCAAATGCATAGGCATGTCTGTAACTTAAAGCATATCTTCATGAAAGATATTAAAACCCTTTCTGCTAGCTCGGAAATTGTGATTTCAGCCTAGGTAGTGCTGTTTCTCCATTTAAATTTTGTAAGTAAATTTAGATAATCTTATTAATTTCAACAAATCCAAAGTCATTTTCTATACAGTTGCAACAAATTAATTGGTGACTGAGCATCCAGATCGATATTAGGCATGAATATGACCTACACAAATTAAGAAACTAGGCTTCATCAGTGACCTTTCTCTCCACATTAGAGTGCCAGTTCCTGCAGAACACCTATCAGATTTCTTACTATGGTACTATGATACTTCTGTAGTATATAAAAAAAAAACCAAGCAAAAAAAGACCTCTGTCCAGAACTATTTTTCTGCCAACCGTGGCTACTGGAACTCTGTATTGGAGTGTATGCACAACAAAGTAAGTCATTTCAGCCACTAAAACAGACCAACATATAAAGTGAACAAGAGCAACCCAAATGTTTATGCAAACCTGAGAATTACAAGAATAATACTCAAAACTGTACACATGGCACTCATTTCAAAGACTTTTTTAATGTGACAGTAAATTTACTGGTCTATAACTTGGCACACAATCCTAGGTTACCAGTAAAACATGCATTTATTCGCCTTATGCATCCCATCTTAAAATGAATATTAGAACACTACAAGTGCAAAGTGACCAGTTGTGAGTTTTGTTCTTGTAATTTCATACACGACGTGTATGGAATTAAATGAAAGAAATTACAAATAAATATAAAATTGAAATTAAATATAGACCTAAATAAGCTCTTTAGAAAGAAACCTCTACCATTCTGCCCAAATGGGCTAACATTTTAGGTGTTGGGTGTCAAATTCATAAACATTTCCAGTATCTTTTGTGGATCCAAATTAATTGAAATATCCACAAGATCAGTATCAGAAAAAATCTTTTAGACAATTATCCCAAACATTCAGTCAAACCCCACTGGGCAACGGATAAACATAAGATCAGAGTCACAAATGAGCTATTCAATGATAATCTATGAAACTCAATCACGCCCCATTGGGCAACGGATATACATGAATTGTAACTATTACAAACATCATACTCAAAAAATAAGAAAAAACAAATTTAGATAACATTAGATATCTTAGCCCTTTTGCATTCAAATGAAACCAAGCTTGAGCAGCTGATAAAACACACACCCCAAAATATTATTTTCACGAATACTGTACCTGCAAACAAACCAAAATCAACTTTACCTTATTGACTAATAAATAGTCAAAAATATTACATATTCCTTAATGCGTGCTCTCACTGTGCAAAATTAAAAACAGTATCTGTATCTAATGAGTCAAAGGCTGGTCCATTAGCTCATTCCTATACATATGTGTACAATTTTTCATCCACCTTCAAACCTGCTGGATAATTTAGTATTCAGATGTAAAATGTACCAACATTCTAGCATCCTAGGTATCCTTTCTCTGGCTTCCCCCCCCCCCGGGTGATTTTTCTATTTGATCAATCGCTCTATAGGTCAGATGTTGTGGGTTACAGTCATGATGTTGTTGAAAATGTCTTGCTATAGGATAAGACTCGTCCACGTTCCTTATTGCCCGTATATCCTGCAGGATGCATTTGTGTACCTGTAGAATAGTACTTCGAATGTATTTTTTCTTACAGGGACATGGCAATAAGTAGATCACAAAATCAGTTTTACAGTTAAGGGATTTTTGATTGTAATTTTTATCCCAAATCAGGATAGGTCTCTGTAATATTTACACCTTGTACACATGCTTTGCATCTGCTGCATTTCCGGGACCCATTTAGTGGTTTAAGCCAAGTGCCATGATTGGTAACTTGGTTCTCAACTAAATAGTCCTTAATCAACAGTGATCTCATGTGGGTGATCAGGGGTCTTTTCTCAAAATCATTTCTCACCACCGGGTCCTGGTGAATCAAGTGCCAATGATATGGTAGGCTCGTCTCACTTTACTATGTACTTTATTGACTGTAGTGATAAAGCTACACTCTTGTTGTACATCTATGCCTGATTTTGTTGTCTTCCCTGTTGCGTCTGCCTTCCTTAAATCCTGTTTTTTTAATCAGTTTTTTAAAAATAACAAATCTATCCTACTTTTGTGGACACCTGTTGTTTAGCATGTCTTGGGTCTAATTCGCTATATCCTCTTTTGCACAATCTGTTTACCATCTCATCCTTTGTCTTTATGAAAAGATTTTGTATACTGCAAATTCTTTTTGCTCTTAATAGTTCACCACATGGTATGCTTTGCTTAACATCAACCACATGTGAACTTGTTGAATTTCCAGAGGTTTCTTTTCTCTATATTCTAGATGTCAGACTAGAGGTGGTAGACTGCACTATTACATCTAAAAAAAAATCAATACTTTTGTCACTTACACGACTAGTGAAAGATAGATTTAAGTCATTGTTGTTAATCTCCATGACAAATTTAGTAACATACCTATGGTCACTTTTCCATAGTACAAAGAGGTCATCAATATACCTAAGCCATATGATGATGTTGGATGACCAGTCATGCATTCCTGTGTTGCGGAGCAATGCTCCTCCCACCAGCACACATGCAAATTTGTATAACTGGGGCGAAGCAGGTGCCCGTTGCAGCCCCTTGTAGTTGCTGAAAGAAATGTTACTTTTCAAACACCATTCAATCATACTCAACAGCATTTCATTATGTTTTAAAGAAGTGTATTGGTCTAGTTTTCAAACAGTGTCGTACTGCATTCATCCCATCAGTGTGTCTAATGCTAGTGTAGAGGGAGTAGATGTCTAGGCATACCATCAAATAATGAGGTTCCTAATGAACTATCAAAAACTTGTTTAAAAAAATCAGTTCTATCCCTAATGTAAGAGGGTAGGTTTCGCACGTAAGGTTTTAAAAAATAGTCTACAAATTTGGAGTCATTTTCCAATAAGCTACCTATAGGCAAAATAATCGATCTACCAGGAGGATATTCCTTATCTTTGTGTATCATATTCAGAGGATACAATGTGGGCAATTTTGGGTGTATGTTTCACAAAAAATTGTACTCCTCAAAGCTGAATAAAATGGCTTCTCTCCACCCTTAAAGATCACTATAAAATTTCTCCTTCAGGTTTTCAAAATCTCACAATGACATTTGTGATCATTTAATTGAGTGTATGCTAATTGTAAATTAATTTCTTTGGGCCAGATGACTATATTACCAGCCTTATCAGAACCACAAATAATATATTTGTCGCTATGAGACAATTTTTTCATTACTCTATTGAACTTCAAGTTCCAAGGCATATTGTATTTATTTATTTAAAAAAAAATATTTTTATTTACATTTTTATAGAACAATACAAAACAAGCAGCGTGTCACAGTTTAGCACAACCACAGCAAAACAGCTGCATAATATCTACATCGAAAGACCCCTCTTTCCCCACAATCCAGAGCCCAGTGAGACAGGTGATACCTTCGCCAAGCGCTGTACTAACATTATGCTCCCCAACCACTATGTCTCCCTGAATATTCGGAGATAGAGGCCCAGTGGTCCCCCAATCAAGAGCCCAGTTAGATCCGAGAACCTTGTCACGCTAAGCCTCTCCCAGCCCTCATCCATCCCATGATATTTCCTCCATTTTCCCTACACCTTACGGAACTTCCGCGGGCACCCTCTTGCCTTGTATGTAACCCTCTCCGCCGCCATAAACATGTCCATTGCTCTTGTCCAATCTCCCAGTTGGAGAGACAGTGACGCTCACCACGTGCAGGCCACATCCCGCAGCACACATTTGGGATCTACAGGCAACGTTTTCCCCCAGTACGTTACTCAGCTCACCCAATAAGCAGGACCAGTACACTTGTAGCACGGGGCAGTCCCAGAGAATATGATAGAAATTCCCCTGTGGCTGTCCGTAATGTAAGCAGTAGGGGTCTATGCCTCGGCGCATATGGTGCAGGTGCACCCTATCATAATACACCCTGTGCAGTATTTTGTTTTGGATGAGTCGTGGGCGAGATTTTATCGCTATTTCTCGGTGGTGCATTAGGACCGCCTCCCAGTCCACAATTTCTAGTGTGCCCGAGTCTCGTTCCCACGCATCTCAAAGTTTCCCTAGTCTGTCAGGCATATTATTATTCAGTGTCTTGAACGTGAGAGAGACTGCTTTGTTGTGTATCCTTTCCTGCAACAGGCAACCCTCTAACGGGGCATATTCTGTCAGGGAAGGGGAGAGGGAGCTTTCGGCCATCCAGGCATGCCTCAACTGCGCATACTTGAGAAATTGAGTAGTGTGGAGACCGAACTCTATTGCAAGTATCCAAAAAGGTTTGAGCCCACCCCGCTCTACCACGTTGCCTAAATTGGAAATGCCTATAGCATCTCAGCCTCCGAAGCACTGCAGTTTGCGGAGTTCCTTCAGCCAGGTACAGTACCAAATCGGGGTCTGTTTTGTTGAGTTGTGTGTCCAGCCCATTACCTCGTCGCCCTGTCCCAGACTGCCAAGGTTATTTGCGTGGCCGGGAGTAGGTGTCCTCTCCCTCGCCCTCCATATAGAAACTACAGGCATGAACTATGTGCCAAAGTGCTCCTCTCTAGCTTATAGGCATGGTGGTGCTGGTACATGGATCCAGTCATTTACCGGCGTCAAATGCTCCACCCAGTAATAGGCCTCGATATCCGACAAGGATATTCCCCCGTTGTACTGGTTCCACAGTAGCCTACTCAGGGCAATCCGGGGATTCTTCCCTAGCCACAGCAGGGAGCGTAGTTCCGCTTCAATCATCCCAAACATCTGCCCGGGGTGTGGGAAGTATTCATTTTGAAGAGCATGTAGGAAGCGGGACAAGGTGATCATTTTGAACATCGCGGCACGGCCGAAGATCGTAAGAGGGAGTGCCTTCCGCCGCTGGG
Source organism: Lissotriton vulgaris (assembly GCF_964263255.1). Lineage (NCBI taxonomy): Eukaryota > Metazoa > Chordata > Amphibia > Caudata > Salamandridae > Lissotriton > Lissotriton vulgaris. Next base: position 1,879,639,326 of record NC_141685.1, on the reverse strand, counting down.
CGTCAGCCGCAACATTCTTTATGACCCGATGAATATTGTTTTGGTATGACAGATGTCTATCCGTGGTTAAATAGACCCCCTGATACTTAAATCCCGGCTGTGCTATCTGTAGTGCCTCGGGAAGGGGTGGCCACGTCTCCCTGTCTCTTGGGCTGGATATGACAGATTTGTGCCAATTGAAGGCATAGCCCGAGACGGACCCATATCTATCCATGGGGTGAAACAGGGCGGGAACCGTGTCCTCCGGTCAAGTGACATATAACAATATATCATCTACATATAGCGAGATTTTTTCCTCCCTTTTATCTGATGGCGTGATCTAAAACCCTGTATCTTCTCATTCTGTCTGAACTCGCACGCCACTATTTTGACTGTAAGGGCAAATAGTAGGGGGATAATGGGCAACCCTGCCTGGTTCCCCGCCGAATGGGGAAGTCATCTGACAACAGTCCATTCACCTTAACCCGCGATCGGGGGTCTGTATAAAGAAGTCCGACCTACTTCCAGAAGTTGGACCCAAAGCCAAATTTGACACGAGCGGCCTCTAGAAATGTCCAATGTACAGCGTCAAACGCTTTTTCGGTGTCTAGGGAGAGGAACATATGGAGATCGTCACGGTCCTGCACCGTCGTGAGCCAATTGTGGGCCCTCCACAAGTTCTATCTGGTTGCCCGCTCTGGTAGAAAACCTGTCTGATCGTAGTGAATGAAGCTCAAGATTACTTGGCGTAGACGGAGGGCTAAGATGGTCACCAGGAGTTTGGACTCTATGTTGAGGAGTGAGATTGGGCGATAGGAGGCACACTCTTCCGGGGGTTTTTCCTGTTTATGTATGGGAATAATCGTGGCCATCCTGAGATCCAAAGGGAGAACACCCTCCTACGCCGTGTCACGGAACAAAGCGAAGAGATGTACCGCCAGGAGGTCTGCCCCTTTCTTATAAAATTCCGACAGTAATCCGTTCGGACCTGGGGCTTTCCCTGGATGCAATTTAGTTACTGCGTCTTTCAGTTCATCCCCCTTTGAGGCATATTGTATTTATCTTTATGGATTTGTTGTTCTCCTATTTTCTTGAGCGCTAGGACTACACTGTCACTTAAGGCATCTATGTAGTTGTGCGGCATAATTGGATTGAATTTAGACTTATGTTTGAATGGAGTCACCATCCTCTCTCCTCATAGTAAATTCTGATCAGATATAAATTCAACCTCTCGGATGTTTCCCTTCATCCAAGTGGTTTCTAATGCCAGCTCTCTATATTCTCTCATAAGATCAATGTCCGCTATAGAGAGATTACTCTGAATTGTCATTTCTGGTGTCTTTGTGGCAATTTTTTGTTGTGTTTTGAAAAATTTCTTGCGTTTGAACAGATAAAGATCTTAGCAGCTTTGTACATATTTAAAAGGTGCATTTGGGCAATATACTTTTATGAACAATTAAACAGCATATGCAATAAATCAACAACAGATTAGCAGAATGATAATAAGAAAACAAGAAAATCATCAAAAGAAAAACATAGATGAACAATTTGTATGCTTCCAACTCCAAAAGGAACATTACCCTAATCGGAATGCATACAAGTATTTATTTAGGATTATTCTAAAGTGCTTTCAGTAACTAAAGAGCACTCTCCAAAAATGGCTTTAAAATCCTTTACGCCTTCTTAATCATTCCAAAACATATTTACACTTCCACATCAAAAACCTTCACCGTATTTGTGAACTATCTGTCCAACCCTTCTAGACTCATCAGCCCCTTCCCACACAGTCGGATATTTATTTTAGATTTCTTCTTCCAGTTCTTGGGCATTACTTGGGTACGTATCTTCAGGCTTTGTAAGATCCGGGACCTTTTCTGACATCCTTAACTCAATGTAGCTGGTAAGCTATTTAGAATTATTTTCTTCTCTGCAGATGAATTCTATTTCATGACATTGTTGCTTCTAAAGACGGTGCCCGCTCAGAATACCATTACCATTGTTCAATTCACCAGTAAAACATGATGGCTTTCTTTACCTCACCTCAAACATCTACAACCTTCTGCTAAATGGAGTTTAATATGTTTACATTAAGACCAGTGAAATCTCAGCAAAAACTTCTGTTGAACTAGACATAGTGTAAGCCAGGCCAAAACATCTTTAACACTTTCAACTATTCCTAATTTTTTGTAGTCTCTGTGGTACAGCCACTGTAAAAGTCATTTTTGCGTTTTGGAGACCTACCTACTGACATTAGCTCCTATGGAGTTCAAATTAATCTGCAAAATGCTTCCTTCATTCCTTCATCTCTAAAGTCCTGAACCCATGTGCCTTCATATCTCCCCTGCTTCACCCCTTAAAGGCATGCTTTCGTCCACTAGCATATAATTAGTAAACAGGCGATTTCACAGTTAACAATTTTTGGACATGGGGGTTCTAAGCACATGAAATGGGCTCTCTAATTTTTACCAGATTTTCATTGATTTTCAACTACAATAAACAATGTAACATCAAACCATGAATCATGCACTCATTCCTTCTCTCACCCCATTGCCCCTTTCATCCATCCTCCCCTCCCTAGACCTTCACTATTTTATAAAGGGTGGTAATTTGCCATACATCGAGACCACAGAAGTTTACACCTGCTACCTTTACCTCTTCGTAGCTGCCTTCCTGTACCACTTTTTTAATGCCCTCACTTCTTGCCTTCTCACTTGGAAATATTTAGAATTCGAATTCTGATTGGGTAAGTGAGTTCCTTAAATTCCTGCATAATATAGCTCAGTGGAGGTGTCTTCGTGTCCCAAAACCAGATAGTTTATCCTGCATCTCATAAGAACATGCCTTGTGTTTTTGGAGAATGTTTTTACATAAACGTCTATGTACCTGAGCATTCCTATTATACTATACTTTTCATTTTGACATCAGCAGTGTTCTGTGAAAGGCCCTCATCTTGGGACTTGGGGAGTTCTACTCGCTATTGTGAATTGTCACATCAGTTTGGGTGTGGCCCACGGTCTCTTATGAAGCTGAAGAAAGGATCTATAGTACATCCGAGTGCAGCTAGAAGGGCCTCTTGAGCATCATGTTAGCATCTGCTAATTACAGGTCTACATGCCTCTGGTGCACATGCCGATACGTTAATGCACAGATGTTAACAGCAGGCACAGTCCACTAGAGTCTGCTCTTTAAGTGTTTTCTTTAATGCAGTCAATTCTACGTTGGCTCCAGGTCTTGGGTGATTTCATAATGTCCTCCATGGACAATAGAAAAACAAAACAAAGTACAGCTTAAACACGATCACTTTGAGAGACATCCAGCTGTTTCTGGATCAGATGCCTCAAGTCTTCTCTCAAAAGATCTCTGCGCTTTAACTCTGAACTTTGAGCAAGGGTCTCGTTTATGGTTTGCAGTTGTTCCCAGTGCTGCGTCTTCCATCCTCTTCAAGCTGCTTCGCATGTCTGTTTGATAATGACGCTAATTAGCGATCATGTAAAAATTAAAATGTCTTGAACTGTTGCTATGTTTTTTTAGCTGCTTGCAGCCTCGATTATTCAGACATGATTGTTTAAAAGAAAATTGCAATGAGCCGCCGTTGAGGTCATAGTTTGATCAACATCATTTCCAATGATGGGATTGAGGGGTAAAAGGAGTGTGACACATTTGATACACTTCATTTTGTTGTCGAATTACCAATACGTATAATCTGTAGCAGCCTTGAATATTGTTACATTTTATGTCCAGTTATCCATTTACTAGGTTGTACTAAAATCTGCCTCTTCATTGCTTTGTGGATTTAATATTTCCGTCAGAATCTTTCCCTTGGAGTTCATCTCATACTGGTCCTGGTCTAGTACGTCAAAAGGTTGTCCCTCGGCTGAACGAAGTCTTCTGTGGCTGCTGATGCAGTGACAGGCGTACACATTCCTTTCAGAACACCCTAGCAGGCCTTGTCATCTCCTGGTTACAGTATAGAGTCTCCTGAAGGTCCTAGTGTGGCCCAGTAAACACGGTGGTTAGACCATCACAGTGGGGGGTCCCACATCTGTCCAGCTGCCTCTTATGGAATTATTAGTTCAATTCATGGTCTATCAACCTTGTTAACAAATCCCAATACTTTTAACATGGGCACTGCATGTAAGGCTTGCGACTAAGCAATTGTGCTTCCTTTATATACTGCCTGCAAGAGAATCCCCATTTACCTGAGTGAAGAGCAGTGAAAGGAAAAGCTCCACGCGAAGGCAAAGTCCCCTTTTGATCCTACATTCACTGCTAGTTGGCAGGAGATACGTACCAGAATCGAATGAGAAAAGCAAATAATCATAAAAGCTTTAACTTCTCTCTGCTGCTGCTCCTAAACATAAGTGCAGAGCACTGCTAGCTGGTAAGTTTTGATGGGGTGAAGAAGAGCCTGCATGTGTGTAAATGTATGGATTTGTAAAGCGCAAGGCTACTATTGGAGTGTCCAGGCACTAGGCAAAGGCAGAGCGGGAGGATGACCAGTTTAATGTTTGAACAGGTGGGTTTTCAGTTGTTTGCAGAAGGATTTTTTTGTCAGGGATGCATCTTATGGCCAAAGGGAGTTCATGCCATTATTTGGCTGCCAAAACTGAGCATGTAGAGGTGTGCCATTTCTTACACCCGGTGAAAGGGATAGACAATAGGAGGGCAGACTGTGATCTCAGAGTTATTTCAGGGTCGTAGGTTGTCAGTTTATCCTGTAGGTATTTAGGGCCTGTTCTATAAGAGGGTGCGTGTGCCACTGCCAGGCCTTTAAATATGATTATTTTCTTCTCTGGGAGCCAGTGCAGTTGGCGATGATACTGAGAGATCACTGCATGTTTAGGAAGGTTAAACAGGAGGCGCTTGGCCATGTTTTGTATTTTTTTAAGTTTCTGCATAAAGCAATCTGAGATGCCTAGATATAGGATGCTCGCAATGTTTAGATATAACCAGAGCCTGTACCACCATTTTCTGAGCTTCTTAAGGCAAGAGCGTAAGAAATCTCTTTAGCATCATGCTGATCCAACATGCAGATTTTACCACTGCTGTGACTAGGAGCTTGAGGGATAAGTTAGTATCCACAAGAAGAGCCAGGTTTTTGGCCACTTCCGTTGGAGGAGGTGGCATGTAGATGACAGACCAGGCCCCAGTCTAGCCGGGTTAGGAGTTGTTGCCAAACAGCAGGACCCCTCTTTGTCGGGTTTACTTTGTAGGGAATTAGCTCTCATCCATCCCATCACTCTGTTAAGCGGGCTGCAAAATTTGTTTTTGTCTTGAGATCATTGTTGCTGTAAGTCCTCAGGAGTTGTTGAAGTATGGATGGTGGGTTCATTGTCGATATTGCTAACTTAGCATGAGCTTCGTTGCCATGAGGCTGCTTTTGTACACAACACTACATGCCTTTATTTTGCAACACTTTGTTTGTAACCTTTTCACATGAGGACTGTCTGCTTTTTGCATTCTCTGCTGTGCTCTAAGCTTTAGTCTGCACACTATGTACAAGGTCCATAAACGATCCCCCTTGTTAATCTGTTCTGGTCGGTCCCTCGCACTTCGACATAACGTGACACACAGCTGCACTACTGAAAGTCGTATGCTTTAATTTTGCAAGCGAAGCATGTTGTACCTGAACTTGGAGAGAGACCTTTCCAGAGAGAAGAGCTGTGCTTGTCCTGAGATGTAAACCTTTCATCTAGGCCTTGAGGTATGGGGTCAACTGATAAAGCCCAGAGGTCTTCTTTTTTATAATAAGCTAGATCTTAGCACGGGCAGATGGTTAGGCACTGTAGCCCTTTTCCAATGTTTTTATAATGATGATATCCCCGTTTGTATTCTATGGAATTATGACAATGCTGACAATCTTATTTCTATTTATTTTGCTGCTAGTAATGGCACGTGTACTGTAGCACAAAGCGGGTTAGTTAAAATAAACATTTTAAACTATACCGTGACTCTGAATACTCTTATTGTGGACAAGTATGAGTGAGTGAGCGAAAGAGTTGTCTTGCTCCCACGATTCCCGAGAGAGCCAAGAGTGTTATGTTCTGAGTTGTCTAATCATTGGTAGCTTCGCTTTTAGTCGGAGAACGAATGAGACACTATTGCTAGTCGATTTTTGGGATTTTGGGTACTGAAAGGATAGGTTGGTACACCACTATCTACAGAGGTCCTGGTTTCCTGCGCATAGTCCTGTGTATGTGCAGGATCCCTGCAATATTGCGCTGCCAGCGTGTGGTCTGGTTCTAATCTGCGAGACGCTCGAGTAGTGCTTGTCCACAACCCCCTCACCTCTGTTTCCGGAGACAGCTATGACGGTGTAACCTCCTATATTGATGTTGTTATACGTTCTTTCAAGCTTGAAGTTTTAAAAAGGCTTCTCTCTTTATTCTTAACCCTTTATTGCACTGACACCTTTTAGGTTGCTAATCTTTGTTTTCTGTGGTGGCGGTTGATATTCCGCCTCACAGCCGCGCAACGCAGCACAGACATACCTGGCTCAATAAGGAGTGCCTAATGAGGGTGCGGAGCATATATTCGTAGTGGAAGTGAATCCAGCTTACCACTTCGAGGATATTCTTGGGTCACCTTTCCGGCAGTGGATGGAATGGATGGTCTGTTTCATACATTCACTGCCACGTTCCTTCCTCCTAATTATCAGCCTTATAGGGCTCTTGAAATTCCACTTACATCTTGGCAACACCATATTTGGTTTAATGGCGCCCTCCCTCACCCAGTATCACCGGTCTGTTTAGGTCCTTTATCGATTGATGGGGCCACTTGTCCCGTTTTGGCTGGGTACACCCCACACCATGATATTTAACTCTTGCATTTGGGGACCTTTGTGTCTTGCACATGTCCTTGATATGCGTACATTGAGCTGTTATACAATACATTATGGGCAACGTCCAGGTGCGACCATCAGTCCTGTTCTGGTTAATTCGGAAACGGGCAACCGGCCCATGAATAAGGATGAGTTGCCTTATTGGCTTGCTGAAAAATGTGGCCAGCTAGAAGCTGTTTTTCCTAATACCTCTCCTGTGGAGAAACACTGGGTATGGACTATTAGTTTACTTAAAGACTTACTTCCTGAGTTGGCTAATTGTAACACTTGCGGTAAGGTGTTTGCAGTGGTATATTCGAAGTGCTTCAGCACTCCCTCCATGACCGTACTCCCTCCACGACCGTACTCCCCTCTGTGATTAAACGTGTTCAAGATGAACATGGAGCGAAGCAGCTGTGGAGCTGGGGAGGAGACTGGTGGGGGTGTTTGACGTGATTGTCAATATGAACCTTGCCAATGTCAAAGGTGATGAAGTGAGCTTTCAAGTGGCAAACGCTTGGAGGCTGTCCCTGAGGCAGACAAACCACGCAAATTACCAAAAATTATTGCAAAGGCTTATAAAACCATAGGCCGCAGTAGTTTGGGAGTTAAGCGTTTTACTCAAACGCAAACTCAATCTCAAACACAAAAAAAGCTCTGTCTGATGAAGATGGGCATCCAGTCTTTCCTAAAAAGAACTGGAAAAAAAGCCAGGGGCAGCTTCTGAGCATACTTATGACTTACGCGACTGCGCACAAAATAAAACTCCTGATAGATTTCAAGTCCCTGATCAGTGTTCTCCTCGTTCTTCACAGGACACATCTGGCTCACAAGTCGGTGGAGGGGATCGCCAAGATCGTGGCAAGAGTCATCCTGCGCCACAGGTACGTGATCAGCCTCGTCAGTTTGACGTTAAATGAAAATGGGAGGGTCTACACTGTTCTCGACCTTCTTTTCAAAATAAAAAAGTTGCTGCTTTAACAGCGAGATATGCCTCAGAAGTTGAGAACACGACTTTTGGATTGGACTTGGGCAGTGACTCTGCTCGACAGAGAAGCAGAAGGTACCATAGTGCGGGAGGCATTGCGTCCTTGTCTGGAAGCGACATCAACTGAAACTTTCATTACTGTAGAGACAGCAGACACCTGAGTTGCCCCCCCGATCGACTGTAAAATATAGTTTTTCAAATTGAAGGTGACATGGAGTGTGTAATCACAGGGATTTATTGGGAGAATCTGACCTCTTCTTACGATATTTTGTTGGCGGAGGCAGATTGGCCCCCCACCATTTGTTCTGGCTGCATCAAGGGGGGAAAATGTGAAACTTCAGAGTTTTTCACATTACGTCCCCAAAGAGCATGTGTAGGCCTTTGCAGCTGAGTGGGCTTTGGCCCTTGCACCGGGGGTGTACCATGATCAAGTGGGCTGGGATAAAGATTCTCGATCACATGAGATTCCATTGGGGTCTATGCCACAACCTCAATCCCAATATCCCATCTGGCGGGAAGCTAAAGGTCCTGTTTCTGATGTTCTAACTGAGTTGGAGTATCAAGGAGTGATTGAGACGTGTGTTCCCCAGATGAATAATCCTCTTTTTACTGTATCTAAACCAGATGGGTCTTATTGCATAGTTTTAGATTACCGGCATATGAACACTCATTGTCGTACTTTTGCGGTACAGAATACCCATAGCTCTGCTCTTGTAGACAGTCTTGTTCGTAAAAAAAATATTAAACAACACTTGACATTTCGAATGGCTTTTATAGCCACAACCTGTCCCCTGAATGCAGTCAATGGACAGTATTCACGGCCGGTGGAAAACAGAAACATTTTTGGCCTCTACCTATGGGGTATAAGAATAGCCCAGGGTTTTTTGCCGCCAGTGTTGTCTCTTTGTTAGGCAGCATTGACTCAGATGCATACTCGTACATTGACAATATTTATCTGATAGATAACAAACTTTGGCCGCATCTCTGGCATGTCGACCACATCATTCTTATGTTTGCGGACTACGGTTACAAATTTAACTTTGCTAAATCACACATCGCCTGCTATGCAGTGCTCTTTTTGGGCTATGAGCTCAATAATGAAGGTATCACCCCACTTTTTTTAGAAATGCACCCGTTTGCGGTCTCCAACTGATCTGAAGAAACTTCAGTCTTTGCTGGGATTTCTTAAATTTGGGCGGTCTTACATTCCCGATCATGCCCAGCGTATCAAACCTCTTTATGCTTTGATACAACCTACATTTTCAAAAGCCAGCTGGCTTCTGGAACATTCAGCTATACTGCAATCTTTGCACTCTGATCTTCTTGAATCCAAGTACTTGTTGACCACACAAATCTGGTGATACAAATCATGCCAGGCACAGAGGGTTTTACTTACTTGACGTACAATGAAGGTGAAACAGTACCTATTGCTAACAAATCGCATTTATACACTTCAGCCGAAATGCATTTTTCTACTGTTGAAAAAGTTGTGACAGCTGTGTAGATGGCGGCCCTGAAGGAATGCACACTGGCACAGGGGAAACACATTTTGGAGGTTACTCCTTACACTGCCTTAGAAGCAGTGACAAAGGCAAGTGTACCAAACTCTAAAGCATTACATCCCCGTTGGATACAATGGGTCGCTTCTTTGACTTCTCCAGATGTCACGTTTATCTTTGACCCATCTCTTCAGATACAGGAGTTCTTGCAACATGAACACGTTCATCCACCTTCTCTGTTTATGCTTCCTTTAGAGGAGTACACGTGTATTATTTACAACAATGGTTCAGCGTAACCGGCCACTGGCTTGAAACATGCTTATTCAGGGGCTTGTGCTATTGTGGCTGGTACAATAGTGAGTGGAGAATTCAAGTCTAATATAGTGCATACGCAGGCGCTAGGAGACTGTACCGCCCAATTGGCTGAGCTGCGCGCTCTTTTTCTTGTTCTCGAGTTTGCAGATCTGAATGTGTCTACTTTTAATTGTGTGTGATTCTTATTACTGTGTTCAGTCTTTCAATGACAACTTATTCTTTTGGTCTCAAAATGTTGTACACGCACTTGGAGAGAGACCTTTCCAGAGAGAAGAGCTGTGCTTGTCCTGAGATGTAAACACTTTCATCTAGGCCTTAAGGTATGGGATCTGATGACGAAGCCCAGAAGTCTTCTTTTTTTGATAATAAACTAGATCTTAGCACGGGAGGGTAGTTAGGCACTGTAGCCCTTTTCAACTGTCTTTATAAAATGATATCCCCATTTGTATTCCATGGAATTGTGACAATACTGACAATATTATTTCAATGTATTTTGCTGCTAGTAATTGCACGTGTACTGTACCATAGAGCACAGTAGTTAAAATAAACATTTTAAACTATACCGTGACTCTGAATATTCCTATTGTGGACAATTATGAGCGATTCCTGAGAGAGTCGGGAGTGTAATGTTCTGGGTTGTCTAATCATTGGTAGCTTTGCTGTTAGTCGGAGTACGAATGAGACACTATTGCTAGTCAGTTTTTGGGATTTTGGGTACTGAGGGGATACGTTGGTACACCACTTTCTACAGAGGTCCTGGTTTCCTCCGCATAGTTCTGTGTATGTGCAGAATCCCTGCAACATTGTTTGTCGTCCGCATAGGAGATAACATGGATGTCGATAGTATCAATGAGATATGGCAATGGCATCATATATTGGGGGACTCAGGGCTGATCCCTGAGGCACACCATATTTGAGTTTTTTCGCTGGTGCCTAGTGTAAATTTGATGGAATCAGTAATTTTCATCAGAGCGGACTCTGTGCTATGGAGGGCCTCAAAGCCTGATAGTGTCAGGTGTAAGAGATGATTAGTGTCCAGGAATTTCGTGAATTGAGAGTTAACTAATTGTTCGATAAGCTTAGAGGCTTCTGGGTCAGAGCAAAAGGTCTAACATTTGATAGGATATTAGGATCCACCTTGGGTTTTTTAGCAAGGGGATGACATTTTCTCTTTTCCAGGAACTGGGCACCATGCCTTAGTGTATGGAAGGTGGGTCCTAAGCATCCCTTAAAAGGCTCATGATGTGAGGGGGAATCTGATACAGGGACGAGCGGTTTTACTTTTAGAGAGAAGATCTATCACCTCCACAAGTGTTGGGGGTGAGACCTGAGTGAGTTTATCCTGGGCCTGTGGCATTGAATGGTATATAGTATTTAATGGCTCTACGGGTTGTATTATCACAAGTATGTTTTGGATTTTCTGAATCTTTGTTTCAAAGAAAGTGTTTAACTAGAAGCTTTGGATAGTACTAGCGTCAATAGGGGGGCAGTTCTTTTAGGATCTGTAAAATCAGATACAATTTTAAAAATGTCTTTTGCATTATTATTTGCTTTATTAACAGCATTGGTGTAGAATGTGCGGCTTGCTACCTTTAGATTCATGTGAAAGGTGCTAAGTGCAGTTTTATAATGTATTTTTTTGGACACATTGCAGCGTTTCCTACAGGCGCGTTCCAACAGTTTAGAGCCCTATCTCTCCTCTGTTAAATTACTGGTGAACTAAGGGCTGAAGATTTCCTTCAAGAAGTCTTATTAGTTGCCGAGGGAGCAGCAATAACAGCAGTTTCTGCCATCCAGTTGTTAACCACACTTTCGTCAGATGAGAAATCCTGTATTAACGTGGGTTTGGTGGCTGCAAGGGATTCCTTCAACAGGGGATGTCAACTTTATTCCATGCATGATCTCTAGTATTGGTACCTAATTTACTCAAGTTTCTGGGGGGGAGACCAGGCACAGGAGAAGGGTATGATGAAATGGTCAGACCATGGAACTTCTTTGGGCATGTCTAGGTCAAGCATGATATTGGAGAAAATGTCATCAATAGTATGGCCTGCTTTGTGAGTAGGCCCTCTAGAGAAGTAGAAAGGTTGACCTCAGCTAATACCTTAGTCAGTTTCCCTGCAGCATTATCAAAGAGTTAGCAAGGTGAATATTAAAATTACCCAAAACTGTGAAATCAGCGTAGTGTAGGGTTTTGTGGCCATTGCTTGAGTGATGGTGTTAATGACCTCTCCAGTATACCTTGGGGGATGATATAACAAAACTCCTGCAAAAGAGCATTGGGCAGAGGGTGAAATGATGAAGCAGAGGGTCCTCCACCTGGAAGGTGTTGCATTTAAATGTGTTTCTAAAAGCAGTGACCGCTCCATCCCCCCTCTTTTCAATTATTTCTATGTGTAAACATTTGTATGTGTGTACATGTTTACAGTTGGTTATACAAGCATGGGGGTGTTGGGTGCATTTATATATGTATGCTTTTGTTGTAGGGTGCATTGACCTGGGCCTATTATTGGACATTCTGGATACTCTTAGCAACATTCAGTCTATATTTGGCATGCTGACTTGGCAGTGGCCCTACCTTCACATATAGTAGCCAATCATCATGTCCTGGCTATCAATGGCATAAGAGAGGGATCATTGACACATTGTGGCAATTTTTGGTAACATTCTGGCTATCCCCGATCTGTGAGAGACTAGCTCTGGACATATAGTGGGCATTCTTGACAACATTCTGTTAGTCTCTCTTGTACTGTAGTTGTTACCTTGTCCTATTTTTGAAATCTTTGGCAATAGTCTGGCTATTTCTGGAACATATATTGTGGGCATTTTTTATAAACTTCCTTCTATGCCCCGCATAATGTAGGTTCATCCTTGATACATTGTGGAATTTGTTGATATTCTGCTTGTCCCTAGAATAAAATTCACCTATTCTTGACATATTGCCAGTGTTCCGGACATAATTGTGGCTGCTCGTTGCATAATGGTGGTGGTACTGGCATTTTTTATAAACTTCCTACTATGCCCCGCATAATGTGGGTTCATCCGTGATATATTGTGGAATTTGTTGATATTCTGCTTGTCCCTAAAATTCACCTATTCTTGACATATTGCCAGTGTTCCGGACATAATTGTGGCTGCTCGTTGCATAATGGTGGTGGTACTGGCATTTTTTATAAACTTCCTGCTATGCCCCGCATAATGTGGGTTCATCCGTGATATATTGTGGAATTTGTTGATATTCTGCTTGTCCCTAAAATTCACCTATTCTTGACATATTGCCAGTGTTCCAGACATAATTGTGGCTGCTCGTTGCATAGTGGTGGTGGTACTGGCACAAGGGTGTTAATTCTTGACTTGTACCCATTGTTCACATAAACCTGGCACAGTGGTGGTGATAAATCTGTTACGTATATTGCACATCCATGGCAGAAAAGGATTATGATGATAAAAAGGAGCATGAAGTAGAATCTCTCTGTGTGACCGTAGTGTATATTAGTGCTTGTCGAAAATGTATAGCTTTTGTTTCAACGCCAAACTCCTATTTACTAGCATTGCAACACACAAATACTGTTCATAATAACTGCAAGCGTCTGTTTGTAGGACTTCGGGGTAACTGTGCAAAATAGATTTTTTTGCATTTCATTGTGAAATGTCTGGGGTTTCAGAAACTTGGAGATTGCTTTTCTGAGAAAAGAAAAACATTTCGAAATATATTCAAAACTGAATAAGTCACACCAAATTAATAAAACATATTGGTTCCGTTGTATAAGAGGCTATATGCTAGGGGTGTGCAAAATGTGTCCGATTTGCTCTTGTCCAATCACGTGAAATCTTGGCAAAATTATGTTAAATTATGAGTATTTTTGTTAAATGCATATGTTTGTGATAAAATGTGTGAAATTCATCTCGGTGTAAATGTTTGAAGTAAGGACACATTTTGCACAGAAATAAAGTACAAAATAAAAATCACCACAAACATTAGCTGCTCGTGCTCTATTCCTATGCGTTTGTGGAATTTTTTTACCATGATTCTTGCATTGTTGTAAATATTTACCTCAAATGGCGCATGATGATGAAGTAGAAATTTCGCTTAACCAAAAACAGTTTAAAATGCTGTGCATTGAAACAGTCATGATTCCAGTGTATGTGTAAAACCATTGTTACTATATATCCACAGCCGCATTACTGAATATCACGAAAACAGAAACCAAGACTGTATTTTACAATAAGTGCGAAAGATGTTGGAAAGTCCATTTTCAACTAGTATGCTCATAATTAAAATCCGAAGACGGCATACTGTTGCTGTGAATAAGCATGCGAAAAGATTGTGGGAAGATCTAGACGTCAGCTGTATTTGCATTTTACTCCTAATTGCCAAATCGCTGGTTCGAGACTACATCTTGGAGGTTGCTAAGCAACGGATCACTAACGAAAGTGGCGTGATCCGCAGCGCGGAAATACTTTTGTTACAGATTTTTTGATTATATTGATTTTATTTTTTGGTAAATATTCTGTACCGGGAAGGCAGTTCCATTTATATTTTTCTCACATTTTTATCCGGTGAGGGAGCAAGAGAGGTTGTCAGAACATATACTGCTTTCAGTTCATAACTCTTCTTTTAACAGAAAGTAAATAATTCTGGATAAAAATAAATCTTAACACTGATTTATACACAAAACTAAACTATTTCAACAGCCTTCTCATATTGTTGATAATGTCTAGTTAATGTGGTTTGAAGCTCTTGGCACTGGCCACCTGTCAAGCAGTGAGGCGGCCTTTAATAGAATCCAATCTTCTAGTGATAAATGCCCTTATTACTCCTAAAGACCTTCAATACATGGCATGATCTGTCCATGTTTTAGCTCAGGTTTCTTCAACAAGTAGCTTGTGAGCTACTGAGAGCTCTCCAGCTTCTTGAAGTGGCCCTCCAGCGTGCAGCCAAGCCTGATATGTTTGAAGCTTTTGCTTCTCTGAATCTATATGTAGACCAAAATGTAGACTTTATTTCAGACAACTCGAGTATTTTCAGAACTCATAAACCAATGTTCGAAAGCTGATATTTGAGGGATAAATCATGTGCCATGTATTTCTAATTCTATTACTTTTTTGTCGGGGTATTGTTATTGTATCTATGGTTGTTGTGCATAACAGATGCAGAGACATTCTGAATTGACAAAGCGCGTTTTACACTAGTGCTGGCAACCATGCCATCTTGCACTGAGGTGATCATGGCTTGTATATGGCGGCCACTGCTGTAATCTATCTGATGTGGTTGCTGTTACATCACTAATAATAATAGTAGCTCTGGATAATTTTCATTGACCATAAGTGGCTCTTACTGCAGAAATGGTTGGAGTCCAATGTTTTAGCCAAACAGAGGTTAAGAAAAGGCTGCTTTTGGACGGCAAGCACGCATTCATGAAAATCGAATTGTTTCCATCATTCCCGATAATTTTGGTGAGTTTTCTTGGAGAACATACCATTAAAAAAAAAGCACTTGACTTTTTATGAGAGCTACATTGGCAAATGTATTATCTCTGCTCCCCCTGTATGAACTGCACAGAAGAAACTGCTCCACATCGTGTAACTCCCTTTTTAAGGTAACCTGGAAGTGCTCAACCTCATGCATGCTGATGTGTGGTCACCCTGTGTCCATAAAGCAAAGTTGTCACTAGTGCACTGGCTTGCTAGGGTTTATGAATGAGTTGTGGAAGAGATAGTGATCGCCTTCAGCTAGGCATTGATCCACGGTATTAAGCATTCAGAGCCAAATACCACTGAAAGTTCTGGAAATGCACAACTTGCATTAACTAGTGTCTTTATCCTAGCTTTATATTAGGTGCAGGGAAATACAGCACTTCAACAAGGTATTGTTTAATTAAATACGATCCTCGTTCTTTCCTACCATTTCTAGGTTATATGGGTTCGTATACTCCTTGGAAAAGCTGTAAAGAGAGTTTAACTATATAACAAAAATGGTCTGACAGTCAAGTACTCTTAAATCAATTGCATACTTGATACCCTGACATCACCATTGATATCATCTACACGGCATCTTTAAAGTGACCTCAAATGCTACCATTTCAGTTCATGGTATGCATAACTGGGCTACAAGCTAGAATATTGTTTGGTACATGAAGGTACATTTAGGGATTTATGACTGGACTCTTGGATACATGATTATACAATTTATGCATATGCGGGTGCTTTCAGAAGATATGGCCCATTAGGGCCATGATTTCATATTCAGGCAAAACATGACATTGTATATGAAGACACATTTGGGCACATGAATGCACCGTATAATATGTCTGAGGTATATGATTACCTATTCTGCCCATATGAAACCTTTTCTTTTTTGTGCAGCTCATGTCACTTCTGTTCCATTCACTACTCTTTCACTTATTCATTTGCCCACCTCTTTAGGACTCTCAAAGCTTAGTCAACCTACTGACCCACAAACTCGACTACTCATCTACCCATTCATTCACACGTGTATTTGTCAAGTTTTCCACTCACCCACTCATCTGCTTATTTGTTCACTCACTTAAACAACTTTCTCATATCTGACATATTCCAGTTGACATACGACTTTTCCCTTGATAGCTAACAAGTACTGAAGATTACAGCAATGGCATTAATGGATATTTTGAATTGCCAAGTACAGGATTAATCATGTAGGGAACTGAGAATTATACTTTTACGATTTGTTGCATTATGTCTTTTGTAATGCCGTCAGGGATGCTATATCTAACATAATTCTGTTGTCTTCTTTGATGTTTAATTGCCTGGTGTGTATATTGCTGTATGAGGCAACATTATTAACAAGGGAATGTGGGAACAATGCAGACAATTAGAACACTAACTATTGTTGGTGCTGGCAATATGTGTTTTGTGCTATTGTGTTAGCGCAAAATGGATCTTCACATAAAACAATTGATGCCTTTCACAGTAAAATATTGTACGCACTGGTCGATTTGTACACCCCTGGTAATAATCATTTTCTGAAGTATACACTCCCTTGAGTTATCCACAAATGTCGAGTGTTGTTAAACAGTGGAGCTCGTAAGCCGGGTGTGCAATAGTACAAAATAATTTATTCTTCTTTTTTTCATGCAATTTGGTGAAAGGCAGTGTTAAATGTGCAAAATAGTGGAAATAAATCTGTCATTGAAAAAGCCACTGGTTCATCAACATTTCATTTCAACCCAAAAGCTCTTTCAAGATCCACACATAATGCATGGCCCTAGACAACCTGAGTAGCAGATGATACACATTGAATTGCTACAACCATGAAGTGTACGTATTTCTTCATATTCTGCTTCTATAGCTTAAGTATAATTTACTCTGGGTATGGACTAGCACATGCGCTCATCATATGAAAACAAGCATTAACAAAGCCACCATGTCTGCCTTGGCAAGTTGGTTTTATGGTTAATATTTAGAATTATTTTAGCAAAATATGCCACAAAATTATAAGAAACACAATGCTGCTACCTGAAAGCCTGCAATAAAAAGTTTGTAAAAAAAAAAATAACTTGCCAATATTTGTTTGAGAACAATGCTTGTGCTCCCTACCAGGCAAGTGTTCTTCATAAATGTGTGGAAATCTGATTTTACAAGTCCCTGTATGCTGCTTGCTCAACCTAATACACACTGCCCACAATTACTGCACACATTAGAAAGCTTCCAGCATTTTTTGAACAGTTACTTATCTAGTCATTTACCAGTGATTATGTGATGGGTATGGTTCAAATTCAGCAAGCAAGACACTGGTGGTCCAGAGTGAAGGTCGTCTCTCTATAATTGATCTCCATTTGTGGACATTCAGCACTTGAAATCCACCAAGTGATGTCTTCCTTTATGGAGCCATTGATTCAGAATAGTAATTGCAGATCAAAAGAATAAATCTGCCTAGAAAGAAATTGAACATAGATATTAAAACAGTCATGAGAAAATGCTGATCCCAGAAGTTCCCTACAGGTAACCAAAAAGATCTTGGAGATAAAGTTGCCAAAGTTAACTCTTTGAGAACAATTTTCCCAAAAAGAGGAAACCGTTCAGTAGCTGTCCAGTAATGCTGACTTCAAACAGCCTTTTTAAAAGGATGTTGTAGTGTATTGCGCTGACTGCCAGCAAGAGGTCTTATATAATGAGACTGTTGACATTGTCCTCATCTCAAGGCATACAGAGATTATCAATGGCTGCTATTAATGCCAATTGTGTGCATTAACCTGGGTGAAAATGTAGTTGGGCATCGTCAAGGATATCTTGTGAATTGAGGTGTGTGGCAATATGAAGTTCTATTCATCTGGCAAGATCTGACAATAAAGTGATGGGGCTGTAATTACCTCGAAAAATGACGTTGAAATTGTATTTCTACATCAAAGGCTGACAATCCATTTCTTGAGCTCCAGGAGGCCTAAGCCCTGTGTCAACGATGAATTGATTGACTTGGATAAGAGTAATGGAATATTAGGTGCTAATCGGTGAAAATGCTTAATTGGAAGTAGTCTAAAGGAGACCCATATGTACATTTTAGTATAGTCAAATGCATTTTGCTCTCTGAAATAGATGTAAATTGATTGCAGTTGTTAGTTACTGATTCAATTTTGGAAATTTTCAGGAGTCAAAACAGAAGGACAATTGAGAGATTTTACATTTCTTATTAAAGTGGATTCTTCCTTAGGAACAAGCATTGGAAATGCAATAGGTCTCGGAATTATTTGATTTAGAGCAAATGGCATTGCAAATGGCAATGTCTTTTTGCCTTGTGTTATGGAGTGTATGCATGTGGTGTGTAGTGGAATTATGTGGGTTGGATTGGAATTGTAGCAATGGTGGCATGCTGCGCTTTAGATGACTATGTTTAAAAGTAAAGTGCACAATACTGCGATTGCTACAATGGTTAATTGTAGATGCGTTAACAATTGATGTGTGTACTGATGGCTGGTGGTGTGTGTGCATGTAGAAATTGTGCACTGATGGCTGGGGGTGTGTGTGCCTGCTGGAAGTGTACACTGCCGGATGGTGGTGTGTGTGTGCCTGGTGGAAGCGTGCACTGGCGGCTGGTGGTGTATGCCTGGTGAAAGCGTGCACCCTGCATACTCACACACTGCCTACCCTGCACACACACACTGCTGGCCCTGGACACCCACATACTGATCATCCTGCATACTCACATATTGATCACTGTGCATACTTACACACTGCTCACCCTGCCTACTCACATACTGCTCACCCTGCCTACTCACATACTGCTCACCCTGCATACTTACACACTGATCACCCTGCATACTCACACACTGCTCACTCTGCACACTCGCACACAGACCTGCTGATCACCCTGCACACTCACACACTGCTGGCCCTGAACACCCACATACTGATCACCCTGCATACTAACACACTGCTCACTCTGTACACTCACACACTGATGGCCCTGGACACCCACATACTGATCACCTTGCATACTCACATACTGATCACCCTGCATACTCAAACACTGCTCACCCTGCATACTCGCACTGCTCCTCCTGCACACTCACACTCTGCTCACCCAGCACACTCACACTCTGCTCACCCAGCACACTCACACTCTGCTCACCCTGCACACTCACACACTGCTGGCCCTGGACACCCACATACTGATCACCCTGCTGAGGGGGGCTGGAGATGTGGTAACAGAGGGGAAAGGGTGGGTGAAGGAGCGCAAGCTAGTGCTGGAGAGAGTGACAGGAGGGGGAATAGAGGTGTTGGAGATGTGGGAGAGAGAAAAAACAGCGAGCATCTCCTGGATGACGGGCGTGGAAGGGGGCGGTGCTGGAGGATGGGGGGGGGGGAAGTAATCGAAGAACAGGGCAAAAGAAAAATAATCAAAGTAAGAGCAAAAAAAATTAGAGGAGAAAATACCCTTACTGGACAAAGGAGAGGCTACAGTCCAAACCCGTTGTTTGCTTTTGTATTTTGTATTTTGTTCCTCGTGTATCCTTATTGGTCCTTTTGTGAAGCGCTCTGACACCTTCGGGTAAAGTCTGCGCTATATAAAATTGCATAAATAAATAAATAAAAACCTGTGCTCAAGGGGGGGGGGGGCAGTGGTGGAGGAGAAAGGGAGATTGAAGTCGGTGCCGGGGAGGGTGAGAGATAGGCAGGAGAGAGAGCGACGGCTGGGCCCTGGACACCCACATACTGATCACCCTGCTGAGGGGGGCTGGAGATGTGGTAACCGAGGGGAAAGGGTGGGTGAAGGAGCGTGAGCTAGTAAAGGAGAGAGTGGCAGGAGGGGCAATAGAGGTGTTGGAGATGTGGGAGAGAGAAAAAAACAGCAAGCTACTCCTGGATGACGGGCGTGGAAGGGGGCGGTGCTGGAGGATGGGGGGGGTAATAGAAGAACAGGGCGTGAGAAAAATAATCAAAGTAAGTGCAAAAAAAATGAGAGGAGAAAATACCATTACCGGACAAAGGAGAGGCTACATTCCGAACCCGTGCTCAAGGGAGGGCGTAGTGGTGGAGGAGAAAGGGAGATTGAAGTTGGTGCCGGGGAGTGTGAGAGATAGGCGGGAGAGAGAGCGATAGCGGAGTCGGGTTCTGAGTTACAGCTGGTTGTGGGCAGAGAATGGAGAGTGCGTCCGGGGAGGGGGAGAGGTAGCGAGGGCTGAGGAGCAAGAGGGGTGAGAACCAGCGGCGAGGGGAAGAGTGATCCAGTGCTGGCAGATGAAAAAGGGTGCAGGGAGATAGTGCTGAAGTGATGGGGGAAAGGCTCGTGATAAAAGGGACAGCCCGTGCTGGGAGACGGGCGAGGCATGGAAAGCAAACCACGGGGGAGGGCTGGTGAAGTGTGCCCGGGGGAGGAGGCTAGCCAGTGCGGTAAGTGGAGAGAGGAGTGCTGTTTGTTATAGCGCCACCCCTCACTCAAATGTGAAAGAGCGCTTTATATATTATGATGATTGAATACCAGGAAGGATGCAGCTACTAAATTGTGTTTTTTGTAGGACATTTATCACAACGTTCCACAGAGGAAACCGGACCGACACTGGACAACTACAGCGAATGCTGCGTTAAGGGGGTGGGGAGTCAACTCCCCGAGACTTGCCTTTCTGCCCTAGGCGGCTCAGTGATTCGGCCTTTCCGTACACGTTTGGCACACATCTCCCTGTTACCCCCAGGAGGAATGGCACTGTCACCACGGCGATTAAACAGCCATGAGAATAAACCACCACTGCCTACAACCAACTGTTCAAATAATCCGATCTCTCTGAGGAGATTCCCGCACTGTCTTGCGCTCACTTCCAGTGGCAGGTAGTGCTTGCAGTAGGCGCTATGTAAACAGACCGGTGTCAGAGGGGGTCGTCTGTGAGCCGTCACCCGGCCAATGACTGTCATACGCTGTCACCCTCCTCTGTCACTTGTGACCTCTAGTCTCACCAACGCCAGGGTCACTATGCACGGCAAACACAATTGTGATGTATTTTTTTCAAAACTATCATTGGGAATGGCAAACTTGAAATTCCACTGCACCGTGTGGACCAAAATTATAATAAAATATCCAGAGCAGCAAGTGGTGTAAAAACTGTCACTTGATTGGCAAGACTAGGGGAACATCTCTCTTGGAAGAGGGTTTCCCTCATAATGTTTTAGCGCTCATTACAGAGATCGCTTTTGTAATAAAAACAAGAGGAGGAGCCGAAGAAAGAAAACAAACACTTACATCGTCCTCGCACGCTCCGTGGACGGCCGCAGCCCCGGGTCTGCCGCGGCCGGTCATGCAGGAAGGGGCACGGCGCATGCGTAAGCCCGAAACCTTCCATGGGGCACGGCACATGCGCAAGCAGCGGGAGGTATAGCTAGGGGCTCCGCTTCCGAGGAGGACAGCACCTGGCCACTGCGAGCGCGTTCGCGCGGCCGGCGCAAATCGCCTTGCGCGCGGCCAGGTGCTGTCCTCCTCGGAAGCTGAGCCGCTAACTATAGGTCTCTGGCGAGAGCGAGCTTCGCTCGATTCTAGCCGAGACCTAAAAAAAGCAATCTGATAACAACAATCTTGGAAAGGAAGTATTGTGATTGATCACGCAAAGGTATCACCACTAAAACGGGGAGGTGACAGGGATAAAGCACTAAGAAAGTTGGAAACCCAATATATCATAGCGTTGGATAGTAAACAGCCTTATGGGCTCAACGCTATGGAAGACCTTCACAACTTTCTGTAAACTTCGGTTTTTGTCCTCCGCGATCATTTCTTTTGCGTCCCTTGTGGTCATGTTTACATCTGTGGTTTTGAGTTGAGCAGTACCCCACTCCCGAATTACTGCAACAATCACAATGATTAACCTATCCGGCCAGACACTACTACATTTCAGGCGTGCAACATGAAATTAGCACATTTGATTTAGTAAGTAAAGTGTTGTATTAAATAGAATCTTTTATCTCTCTTCTTGTATACTTTGTACATAGGTTGTATAGTACTTTTATATCAGTATCCTTTATTTTTATGTTGGGTCATTTGCAGGGTTTTCCTCACAGTTTTTTCCTCATTCACAATTTAGCACATGTACATAAAACAACAGCACTGTTACTTTGATAGAGGAAGAATATCATTATTTTTTCTTTTGCATTAGTATGTACAGTGTATATAATATTAATATTTATGATGTTTATAAATTCAAGGATTCTTGAATCATCAATTAATATTTAGTACATCAGTTGGGGGTTTCATGGTTTAGTTCCAATTCACTTAGACTTCAATGTCACATGATTGTTTCACTAGCAGGTTGAATTAACATGCACAAGTCTGATGTTTGTAACAAAATGTTTTCGTTACTGGTTATTTTGCATTCATGCAGTAAGGATATAGCACTAGTCACTTTATCAGCAGCGAGGCTGTTATGCATTCATGCAGGCATGATAAAAGGATATCAGTAACAGCACTAGTCACTTTATCAGCCGTAAGGATTTTTCTGCATTCATGCAGTCATGATAATTTTTGTTTACAGAACATGTTATTTGTGCAATAGTAATCAATGGAAGCTATCAATGTTTTTATATGCCATAATTTAGCATTATAAAATCATAAAAATTTACATAATTGGTATAAATTAAAACAACTATGTATAAAGCATTGTTTCAGGCAAAAGGTTATTGCTTTTTTAAACAGAAAAAGTGTATAGCAGTCTGTTGTTCATTCCATTACGACCCAAATACCTTTTCCATGCCTATGTTTCAAACTAATCATGTGATGCACTTTTGGAGGTGTGGCCCATAGAAGAGGTCAGGGAAATCTAGCATTTAAAAATGACAGGCTGACTTATCCATTGGTGTGTGATCAAGAGTACCAGCTACTCGAAACGCGTCGCCAGGAAGGTATCAAATAAAGCAACATCTTGCCTGAAGCCGTGGGGTCTGTCTCCTTCTTTCGCCGCACCGTTGGTGTGGAGGTCAGAGGCTTTTCCTTCAAATATATATATATATATATATATATATATATATATATATATATATATATATATATATATATATATATATATATATATATATATATATATATATATATATATATATATATATATATATATATATATATATATATATATATATATATTTCTTTTTTTTTTTTTGCCCTCATACGTTAGGGACACACAGGACTTTCTCCGCATCATGGACAATATTTCCTGGGACAAAGACATGCTACTTATCACTATGGATGTCATGAACTTGTATACATGCATAGATCATGAACAGGGTATCCATGCCACGAAATGGTTTTTGGAACAGAAACAACCAAAATACCAAGCGCATAGTGAGATGATTCTTAGCATGATAAGATTCTGCTTGTTTCATAACTATTTTCTTTTTGCAGGCCAAATCTACAAGCAGATCAGAGGGACCTCAATGGGTTCGTGCTTCTCCCCCAGCTACGCGAATCTCTTCGTGGGCTGGTGGGAGAAGCACGAAGCATGGGGTGGGAGAAACGAAAGATGGAATGAACACATATTGATGTGGACCAGGTACATTGATGACCTGTTTGTCATTTGGAGGGGAGACAGGGCCTCGGCTGAGGAGTATGTCTCGGCTCTAAATGACAACGAATTAAATCTCAAGTTCACCAGTACGATAAGCAACGAGTCTGTATGCTATCTGGACCTAGAGGTCTTTGTGGTTAACGACCAGCTCCACACTAGACTTTATAGAAAACCAACGGCTGGCAATGCAGTATTACACGCTGCCAGCCACCATCCTAGAAGTCTAATAAAAAATGTACCTTATGGTGAGTACCTGAGACTCAAACGTAATTGCTCTGTAACTGAGGATCTTAAGAAAGCTCAGGAAGACGCGAGTGACAGATTCCAAGCAAGAGGCTATTCTAGAAACATCTTAGAACAAGCCCAAACTAAGGCAGATACTGTTGACAGAAGGGACCTTCTGATTATGAAAGAGTCGAAGAAAGAGAACGAGCAGGTCAGAATGATCACAACATTCAATAATCAATCTGGAGAACTGGTCCAAGCATTTAAAAGAAACTGGCACATTTTAAGAACTGACACCATCTTGAAGAAAACATTATCAGACAGACCTATGATAACTTACAGGAGGTGCCAGTCTCTGTCGGACCATCTGGTTCATAGCCATTACTCCCCCAATAAGGCCAATCAAATGACGAACAAGATAGTTGGCTTTTTCCCTTGCTTACAGTGCAAAGCTTGTAAATTCAGCAAAAAAGTCAAAGAGTACCCTTGCAGAACAGGTGAAGGAAGACCAAGCAGAAAAATCACAAAACACCTAAACTGTAATTCAGACTTTACAGTCTACTGCCTGGTCTGCCCTTGTAACAAACGTTACATAGGGAGCACCATAAAACCGGCAAAAATGAGAATTTTAGAACACATGAGGGCTATCGTGAACAAGGACAAGACATATCCGATAGCCCGTCATTTTGCCGAACACCACAACAGCAATAGGGATTTACTAGCATACTATTGCATAGACCAGGTCCCAAAGAAAGAACGAGGGGGGGATAGAGGAAAATCCCTACGGATACTGGAATCCCGTTATATCTTAGACCTTAAAACGATGACACCATGGGGTCTGAATAACGATGCTGAAATGTGGGTGCACCTATAAGACAACCTGGGATCTGTAAGAAGAGGATAGATCTGCAACTAGAATATAGAAGTACTCTTTGAACATATGTGAACAATATTGCTGTTTGGCTTGTAAATATAATTTCCCTTCATATGGATTAATGAGAGCAGTGAGAACAATGCAATGTAGATACCAGAACATCAGGTCAGGTTAAACTGTGGCACAATTGCAAGTCAATATGATACCAAATAAGAACCCAGAAGTTCAGCGGAAGAATATATTTTCCTCAAAAAATGTAAATACTATGTAAATATGTATATTTTGTTGACATGGGGTCACCACATTGGTAAACTGTATACTTGTAAATTGTGTACATAATAAGCACACATTTTAATCATTTTTCAATTCGGGGATACACCCCTGCACAACCGTAAAGATGTTCAATAACCAGACACTGTGGGTTTAACAACACACCACATACGAGATTACAATCTACATAATGCTATCAGAACACCTTAGGGGATACACCCCTGAATTAACGTTTATGACAGAGTTGCTGAAACACTGCTCTCCGTATCGAATTGTAAATTAATGTACATACGTGACAGTCTCAGAAAACATATTCTTTTGTCAATTGTCAAACCTCACTTTAATTTATTTGCACTGAGCACTTTTCTATTAGCCGCCAAGCTTAAACCATGTAAATAACTATGTATATATATATATACTACAAGATGGCCGCCACGAATATGTGTCTAACACCATTGTTGATGTCTATGACTGTCAAAAAGGGCGGATGGTTTAAATATGGCGAGTAAGTTTGAATACAGATGACACTGACGAAGCCTTGTGCGAAACGCGTCTGTCGAGGGTGCTGGGGGGTTTGGAAATAAAATAATCTAAGAACACTGACACTGGAGTGCTGGCCGTTTTTGTCCTGGAGCCGATTTCTAGGAGTGTGTTGCGATATATATATATATATATATATATATATATATATATATATATATATATTATATATATATATTATATATATATATATATATATATATATATATTGTTCAAAGCATGGGTGGGCCAGCATCCTGGCTTAACAGCGGCACCTGAGAAAGGCAGACATAGCCGAAATGCATCGTGCCTGACAGCTGTTTTAATTAATCAATCAATCGTGGTATTTGTAAAGCGCGCTCCTTACCTGTGCGGGTCTCAAGGCGCTGAGGGGAGGGGGGGGGGGGTGCTGCTACTGTACAAAGAGCCAGGTTTTGAGGAGTCTTCTGAAGGTGAGTAGGTCTTGGGTCTGCCGTAGGTGGGTCGAGAGGGTATTCCAGGTCTTGGCGGTGAGGTAGAAGACAGATCTGCTCCCGTATGTCACACGTTGGATGCGGGAGACTGCGGCGAGGGCGAGGCTGGCGGAGCTGACAGGTGGGGGTGTGGAAGCTGAGGCTGTTGTTCAGGTAGGCTGGTCCGGTGTTGTGTAGTGCTTTGTGTGCGTGGGTGAGTAGCTTGAAGGTGATTCTTTTGTCGACGAGGAGCCAGTGTAGCTCTCACAGGTGGGGGTGATGTGACTGCGGCGGGGGACGTTGACGATCAGTCGGGCCGAGGCGTTTTGGATGCGTTGTAGTAGTCGTAGATGTTTGGCTGGGATTCCTGTGTAGAGTGCGTTGCCGTATTCCAATCTGCTACTGACAATGGCCTGTGTTACCGTTCTTCTCTTGGTTGGGATCCACTCGTAGATCCTGCGGAGCATGCGGAGGGTGTTGTAGCAGGAGGAGGAGACGGCGTTGACCTGCTTGGACATGGAGAGGGAGGAGTTGAGGATGGATCCTTGGTTGCGAGCATGGTTGGTGGGTGTTGGTGCTGTTCCCCATGTGGTCGGCCACAAGGAGTTGTCCCATGCTGTGGGGGTGGGTTCGAGGATGAGGACCTCCGTCTTGTCCGAATTCAGCTTCAGACGGCTGCTCCTCATCCAGTCAGCGATGGCCTTCATTCCCTCTTGGAGGTTGGTTTTGGCGGTGTGTGGGTCCTTGGTGAGGGAGAGGATGAGTTGGGTGTCATCAGCGTAGGAGATGATGTTAAGGTCGTGATGGTGGCCCAATTTTGTGAGGGGGGCCATGTAGATATTGAACAGCCTGTAGCTGAGGGATGAGCCCTGGGGGACGCCGCAGATTATGTCCGTGGCTTCGGATCGGAAGGGTGGGAGGCGGACGCGGACGCTCTGGGTTCTGCCGGAGAGGAAGGACGTGGTCCAGTCAAGGTCTTTTCCTTGGATTCCGGCTTCTAGGAGGCGTGTCCTTAGAGTGCAATGGCAGACCGTGTCGAAGGCAGCCGACAGGTCCAGGAGGATGAGGGCTGATGTTTCGCTGTTGTCTAGTTGGCGCCTGATGTCGTCTGTGGCGCCGATGAAGGCTGTGACTGTCTCGGTGCTCTGGTTGCGTCTGGGTCCAGGAAGTTTTTGTTTTCGAGGTGGCGGGTCAGTTGCATGTTGACGATTTTCTCGATGACCTTTGCTGGGAACGGGAGCAGGGAGATGGGCCGGAAGTTCTTGAGGTTCTTGGGGTCCGCTTTGGGCTTCTTGAGGAGGGCGTTGATTTCGGCGTGTTTCCAGCTTTCTGGGAAAGTAGCTGTTTCGAAGGACATGTTGATGACCTTCCGTAAATGGGGTGCGATGGCTGCGTCTGCTTTGTTGAATATGTGGTGTGGGCATGGGTCTGACGGAGATCCTGAGTGGATGGAGTTCATGACCTTGCGCGTCTCATCGTCATTGACACTGGACCAGGAGGTCAGGCGGATGGCGCTGGTGGTTTTGACATGGGAGGTGGAGTCTGGCGTGGTCGGGGCGGTCGTGGTGGTGAATCTATCATGGATGTCAGTGATCTTGCGGTGGAAGAAGATGGCTAGAGAGTCACACATCTCTTGTGAGGGCGGAATGTCGTTGGTGCTGGGGTTGGAGAGTTCCTTCACGATGCTGAAGAGCTCTTTGCTGTTGTGTGCGTTGGTATCCAGGTGGTCTTTGAAGGAGGATCTCTTGGCTAGTCTGATGAGGTTGTGATGTCTGCGGGTGGCGTCCTTGTGGGCTGCGTGGTTGTCCGGTGTGCGATCGTAGAGCCATTTCCTCTCCAGTTTCCGGCATGAACCTTTGGAGGTCTGGAGCTCTTCAGTAAACCAGGTGGCTCTCTTGCTGGCGTGGCTGTTGGAGGGTTTCTTGAGCGGGGCGAGGGCGTTGGCGCAGTCGTCGATCCACTGTCTGAGGTTTTGGGCTGCGGCGTCTGGGTTGGTGGTGTCGGTGGGTGGGTTCAGGGCGAGTGTGGTGCTTAGCTGGTCTTTGGTGACTTTGCTCCAGCCGCTGCGAAGCGGCTGTTGGTGTAGTGGTGTGAGGTTGGTTTCTTGAAGGTGAAGTGGATGCAGCGGTGGTCGGTCCAGTAGAGTTCGGTGGTGTGGTTGAAGGTGACGTACCAGTGCCAGCGTGTGGCCGGTGGCGTGGATGGGTGCGGTGACGAGTTGTCTGTGGCCGAGTTTGGCGAGGTTGTCGATCAGGGTGGCGGAGTTGGCGTCGTTGTTGTTCTCGAGGTGGAAGTTCAAGTCCCTGAGGAGGATGTAGTCCGTGGACGTGAGCGCGTGGGTGCTGGCGAGGTCCGCGATTGAGTCGCTGAACTGAGCCCGGGATCCGGAGGGTCTGTAGATGAGTGTTCCTCTGAGGGTGGTGTTGGGGTCGGTGTGGATCCGGAAGTGCAGGTTTTCGGCGGTGTTGAGGGTGTCGTCTGCGTGGGTGGCGACCTAGAGGGTGGACTTGTGGCTTACAACAAAATGTTCCCTGTGTGGTCTCTTTTCCTGTCAGCAAGGGAGGAGTTCTGGTGTATCTATTCACGCTTGCCAGAAGCGTATCAAGAGGCCCCGCTCTGAAAAGTTGGCTGGAGAGTTACTGGCACCAGCGCCTGCGGCGCTTCATCTTTCCCTGAGGTATTGGATTTTCTCCAGCCCGCCTCAAGGAGTAGGAGATACAAAGGCTGCTGCTCATAGCGGCTTATGACTTCGCAAGGTGTTTTGTTCACTGCAACGTAAACCCGCAGCCTGGTGGACACTTATTTAAGGAGGCTGGAGCGGGAGGGGACCCGAGGAAGTGCTTTTTAATACCTTTGGGAACCAGGACATTTCCAATTCAGTCACCCATGTTTGTCCTGCACAGAACCAGGTGATATGGAATCATTGTCAGCAAAATCCAGCTTGGCGCAACTTCCACCCAGGCAAGATGAGCTCTGGGAGTTGTAGTGTGCACAGCACTACATCGTGAGGAGCGAGCACATGATCAGGAGTTCTGTGTGCTCCCACCAATGGGAGGGATGCAGGACTGTTCAAAGCATGGAGGGGGAAGCATCCTGGCTTAACAGCGGCACCCGAGGAAGGCAGACATAGCCGAAATGCATCGTGCCTTACAGCTGTTTTAATAAAGAGCTTCCAACGAAATTTTCCCTGTGTGGCCTCTTTTCCTGTCCGCAATGGAGGAGTTTTTATATATATATATATATATCTCAAAACAAAACCCTTTCAGGCATAGAGTGACTCATAAATTGTGCAAAAAAGGAGAGAAGTCTGGGTAGTTCTCAAATTTAGGTGGAAAGCAGCTCCTGTTAGAGCACTCTCAACACCTGCGACACTCTAAATCTGCTCACCTCAAATGTCTGTTTTTCTATCAAAGTCTTTAAGCATAGGACTAACAGTGGTGTCCTTGCCGAGCTGTAAAATGACAAAAGCCATTTACCACTCCAGGCACAGTATTACAGCTTTGAAATGGTAAAATACCAACTCAAGCCAACCTGAAATGAGTAAAGGCAACCCCTGGCACCGTGTTTTGCTCTAATTATAGCTCTTCAGAGAGTTATAGCTTTGTCCAGATACAAGGGAGCACCCAGTATAAGTCAAAACAAAACCCTTTCAGGCATAGAGTGACGCATAAATTATGCAAAAAAGAAGGAGAGAACTCTGGGTAGTTCTCAAATTTAGGTGGAAAGCAGCTCCTGTTAGAGCACTCTCAACACCAGCGACACTCTTGATATGCTCACCTCAAATGTCTGTTTTTCTATCAAAGTCTTTAAGCATAGGATTAGCACAGTGCCATCCAAGCCGAGATAGAAAAGGACAAAGTCTTTTGCCATTTCTACAGCAAAGTCTTTAAGCATAGGACTAACACAGTGCTGTCCTTGCCGAGCTGTAAAATGACAAGCCATTTACCACTCCAGGCACAGTATTAAAGCTTTGAAATGGTAAAATGCCAACTGAAGCCAACCTGAAATGAGTAAAAGCAACCCCTGACAGTGTTTCGCTCTAATTATTATTATTATTATTATTATTATTATTATTATTATGATGTTCTTATATAGTGCCTGATTCGACCCCCGAAGGGGTATCTCCGCGCTTGCCTTGGGAACCCGTCCTGGCTTTTCCCAGTGAGATAGCCCCTACAGGGCATCCCCAAGGTGAAAGCCAGGCATCCCGCCGCGGGGGGGCCGTTGTGGAGATTAAGCAAGCTTAATGCCCAGAGTTGCAGAGTGTGAACCCATGATTAGGTCAGGCACCGAAGCGAGAATTATCGAGTCCATGGACATTTGAGCTCAAGACCCTCCGCGTCGGGAATTGAACCCTGACCCTGACTTCTGCTTCAGGGTCTGTCTGCTCTAACCAGTGAGCCACACTTCTACAGAGAGGTAAAGCTTTGTCCAGACACAAGGGAGCACCCAGAATAAGTAAAAACAAAACCCGCGCATAGAGTGATGCATAAATTATGCAAAAAAGAAGGAGACAACTCTGGGTAGTTCTCAAATTTAGGTGGAAAGCAGCTCCTGTTAGAGCACTCAACACCAGCGACACTCTAGATCTGCTCACCTCAAATGTCTCTGAACTCTTCAGAGCTTAAATATGGAACTGCAGAAATATAAATATGCAAACCACACTTTTCATTGAGAGGCCCACTACAGGGCTTTTAAAATAACTTAATACCAATGGTTTTAGCACACAACCCACTGGAGGGTAAACATTGTTTTACAATGGACTACGAACTCCAGCATGCTTTGGGAGATTGACACACTAGAGAAACCCACCGGAGGGCAATCATCCAATTAGTATGCAGAGGAGAGTAAAGTCCCGGCGTGTTGCCAGGACTATGCAACAAAGCCTGTGATCAAGAGCGATGACGCTTGAAACGCGTAAGGCGAAGAAAATCTATCCTAAATGTGAAATGCTATTTGCTGGAAATAAAAGACTCTGCTGAGTTATACACTGCCTTGCGAGTGCGCTTTTCATGAACGGCAAACTTTGTATGATATATGTATGTATGCATCAAGCCGAAACATGTCAGCCGTAATGATTTTTGTATTTTGCATGTCATTATATGTGCTATATTGGGAAGCATACAATAAATATTTTGTTTCATGCACTATCTACTATTGTTATCTGAGCTTGCTATTTGCTGCTGTCATTAGTTGGTGAACCGATTCCATGTGGAGGCACATTTATAATAAATACATATGTGTATATATATATATATATATATATATATATATATATATATATATATATATATATATATATATATATATATATATATATATATATATATATATATATATATATATATATATAGCAAAAACAAGGAGTTCATGGTACTCCCAAGGTCAGGTGCACTCACTGGGTGTGTGTCAGCTATAAAACATCTGACACACACCCCGTGAATGCACAGGACCTTGGTAGTATCATGAACACCTTGTTTATGCTGTTTTATAAGCTGTTTCCACCACTGCTTCCCGGCTGCACACCCCACGAGTTCGGCTGGCCTCAGGTGGAATACTGTGCTTTGTATCTATCTCTACCTCTACACGTTGTTTGCCAAATTCCCCACTCTCCACACAGTGGGTGCAGCAGCCACAAGGGCGATCTCGTGTAATAGGTAAAGCACAGTTCAGAAAAATGCTGTGGACTCCTGCCATAATTACAATGATTATTTATTTAATAGATGTAACTTCAGGCATATTGACCTACGTGTTTCAGCCTCTTGCCCTTAATCAATGGCAGTAGGTGTATACAAAAGGCTGCCTTATAACAACAATTCATTTAATTGGTTAGTAGCAGAAAACAAAACAAGCATTTACAATGCAATGGTTTTGCCTTTGTTTAAGTTAGAGCTATTGGCATTGCTCTTGACATTATTTTTATTTATGTTTTTTTTAACATAAATAAATGGCATTGTCATTTACAATAGCAGGACAGGGCACAGGGAAGGGGACGAGGACAGACGAAGGAGAGCTTCGGGCTCAGGGAATGGGGGGCGAGGAGAGACGAAGGAGAGCTGCGGGCTCAGGGAAGGGGGCGAGGAGAGACGAAGGAGAGCTACGGGCTCTTGTTGTAATGCTTGCATGGATGAGTTGGTGGATGCATGGATGGGTGCATGCATGGATGGGTGTATGGATAGATGCATGGATGGGTGGATGGATAGATGCATATATACAGCCAATCCCTCAACAATTTATGCAATCCAACAACCCATCCAACCAACAACCCATCCATGCATCCACCCATGCATCATGCATACATCGATCCATCATGCATCCATCCACCCACTGCGTCCCACTCCGACCCCTCTAAATATAACTCATTTTTTCTGTATATAGAGATGACTGTATTCACTAGTATATGCAGTAGACCTTTCTACTCTAACATTCCTATGTGACTCTTGCAGTATATCTATTCATATCCCTTCCATATGTATATAAAAATATAACGAGAATGAACAGTCTCTTCTTTGTGTGACTACATCTAGTACATTTCAATTGTTTTCCTGTTTGTATCTTTTACTTAACGCATGTAAATCAAAGTCCTTAGGTTTGGCAACTGGTTCTTATGTAAAGCACTCCGACACCTTCGGGTAAAGTTTGCGCTACATAAAATCACATTAAATAAAACTTTACCCCACAAATCAAACCATCTATTTGGGCCTAGGCTTACATTTTACGGCCTCGAAGCACACAGAGAAGGGACAGTTTACTAAGTTGAGGCTTTGTAGGGTGCATGGAAGGGGACAGATTTAGGCGCCAAGGGAGGGTAGGGAGCAGAGTCAGAGTACTTCACGGAGGTAGGGGGCAGTTTTTTATGGTTCAGGGCAGGGAGCTGCGGTACTTTTTGGAGCATGGGCTTATTTTAAAGGGCTCAGTTCAGGTGGAGGAACGGCACAAAACACTAGGCAGACAGAGGGCAGAAGGACACAAAAACGACGGGAAACAATTATAACTGAGGGCAGATTGGCACAAAAAAAAGGCAACCTCAAAATATTACAACCCTAATTCCCAAACCGTGGAAACAGATCTTATCCTTTCATTAGTAGCTCAGGCATGTCCAAAGGGAGACACAAGAAATACAAGAATTGGTATTTCAAACATTTATTGAAGCAACTGTACTGGTGTAAAATACCAAAATGTTTTAGAGTTCTGCTTCAAATGATTTAATCTCCCTGTGCCAATAAAGAGGACAACATGCAGCCTCATATTCCCACTCATCACTGCTGCAGTGACGCATGCCATGGTTAGTTATTTTGAGGTTTACGTCAATGTAAAACAAGCATTTGCAATACAATAGGTCTCGCATCAGTTAGAGTTAGAGCTTTTGAAGTTACAAATTATAATGCAACACCAATTGCTGTAATTTATAGTAATGTGAGACCTAACTATGCCACTATGGCACAAAATGCAAAACAGATGACAGAACAATGGGAGTACGTAGTTGGTAAACAAAGGATATGTGATTACGAACTAGTCCATAGAGACAACACGTAAAAAAATGCGAGGTCAATTGCATTGTATTGTAACTTATAACCAGTAATGGTACCTCCCGCCACCCCTACCCTCTCCCTCCCCTTCGTATGTCCCTGCACCTCCTGTTGAGGCAGAGATAGAACGTTGGCAAACTGACCTCCTTGTGGAGAGCTGTCAAGCCGGGGGCATCGTTTGATTGCAATGGAAATAAACTAGACTTTCCAACCACATCTGTTTGAACCCTATTTACAACACATTGCAAATGCTCGTTTCCCTCTGGTGTCTAGAAGGGTTTCTGTCACCTTTGGGGGAGAGGACAGCAAGACTGCTCCGTTTTTCCTTGGGGGTGGAGGGGCACTTGCTCATGCATGGGGTGGTACTCCCACCCATCCCAGATGAAAGCCAATGATGCTTAAGCAGGGGGCTGACACAAAGCCCACTCTAAATCTATACTGGATACAACAGGTCTGTCTGCCAACATACAACTAAATCAGTCAGTAAGCGAGACCTAAAATATATATCTTTTAAAATGGTAAGTGGGAATATTTCCAAGTCACAACTGTGCAAGCCCCTACATCTTTTATAGGTAAATATGCTACACAGATAATCACAAACCAACCAACTTTACTCAACTGTGCCAAATTATTACAAGCAGCGTCTTGGAGACTGATATTGCTCGAGGCAAGTTCACTGCACTGCTTAATTTTGCGCATTTTCTTACATGATGAATGCCATTATGAACTGCAGTTTTAAAACATCCAAAATGATTTACAAGTATGCAGTTAATTGAAGTCTTTTTTTAAAAGGTTTGAAAATGTGCGAAAACGAAGCTGTAAAGGTACATCCAGTGGACTCAAGCGTAAAAAGTGTTGAAGTGTTTCAGCCTGCACTTCAGTTACTTTTCCTCCAGTCACACACAAAAGAGAAAGCACCAGTACCCTTCCACACAGGAACAGATATTAAGGAATGCAGCAATTACCCGCATCATAAATTAAGGCACTGGATATTTTTCACACGATACTGTGTTAACTTCGTCCAGTGAAGGCCAAAAAACGAAGGCTGAAATGCGGCATTATGCATTACACAACTGGATACTGCAGATACCTGCTTGTGCATGGTATTTTACATGATGGGATCTGCTAGGTAGTGGTCTAGGATAGGAGCTTTGCATACAGTTGTATTTAGAATAAAACTGGCCTTGGGAAGGTAGGTGCTTAGGAATCGTGAACAGTCACTCAGTGATAGTGCTACACACTAGTGCTCTGTAGAATCATGCTTCACTTTGGAGTTATATTGCTGTTGAAACAATGGCATCGATTTAGGGCTTCAACCTACCCCGATTCCACAGTTTAAGAGTTTTGTAAAGTGCTATGTGCAACCTTTTAGGTACTTCAGAGAGCTAACAAGCATTGCATAAGAGATATTCAGAGAGGAAGAAATGGAAAGGCAGAATCCCATCTGAAGGTTTAGAAACAATGCCTGAAAAACGCACTCCCTCTTGTATTAGCAGTATTCAGTTTAATTAATTCCCAATAATAACTCCCTGTAAAATAGATTTCATTATAGCCAGTACATTTTGTGTGTGCTGTAAAATTCATTGTTTGGCAAGTGTTAGGTGTATGAGACATTCCCCTAACACTTGTGCAATGGGTTGGCCTCGCTCTACACTTACTTGCTAAGTGCAATTACGTCCTGGTATGAAAAATACGTAGGGCTGGGTTGCATTTCTTGTTCAACCCTGGCTTGGGAAATAATCTGCAAATGGTAAGGCCTATGAAGGAAGAGGCGAACACGGAGACCTGGGAATGGAAATGGACCAGGAAAAGCAGGGCTGCCAGGTCAATGACAAGGAGGGAGGAGAAGGCTAAGGAGGAAAGCACGGGATGGGGCATCGAAGAGGGTAGCACCAAGTAAGGATTCTTGGGAAGGAAGAGGAGCCACCAAGAAGGGAGACAAATAGCAGCCATGGGAAATGGGAAGGAAGAAATGAGAAAATAGGGATATCACTAAAGGAGGCACAGGAATATGGCAGTTCGATGCAGCGAGGCCTTGGAATAAAAGGGGTGATTAAGGAGGGAGGGAGGCCTGAAAAAAAAAAGACTTGGACAGAATTCAGTTTAGCACGAGAGACGGATATGTGGCAGGGGTGGCTGAGCATGGTCAAGGAATACTCAGGATGGTGTGAGAAAGGTTAGTATGGATGTGAACACTAAATAGCAAGTGGATAGGAAAGAGGATGATTCGTATGGGATTTGGAAAGTAAGGAGTAAAGGGACAGGAGGCTGTAAGAAGGAAATCTGGGACGGCGGTCACCGAGGTAAGACTTTGGAAAGTGAAAATACAGAAGTGACAGCAGGCATGGGAATGCAACTACTGATGTGAGAGAGTGTGACAAACAGATGTTTGGGCATCGATTAGGGGTTAGAATTAGAGTGTGGGGATGTTTGAGATACTACGGAGACACAAGCGCGAGCTAACAAAAAGTGCATGCAGGTGATAACTCCTTTGTCCGATTACCTTGTTCTCGCTGCCAGCGGTGCACGGTGAAGTCAGTCCCGCTGTCTGCCTCATGGAGGGCTCGGCACACCTCGGCCTGGGTAACCAGGATCAACAACTCCAGTCGAGTCTTCATGTCCCGAGGGGCACTAAGATGGGTGGCGAGAAGGGATACCGCGGAGCCAGGAAACCAGACATGCGCTCGAGCAGCCTCTCCTCCTCTCCAGGACTCTCCAGTCGGGCCATATGTGCTCGTCGCAGCCCGCCTCCTACCAGTGCACACCAGAGCAGGACCCAGCAACCTCTGTCGGGTCCAGCACTGCCGCTTCTAGGCCTCTCCGCAGTGCAGAGACCCTGGCGGGAAGACACCGGGGGTCGAACAGGCCAGCATCGGGAGGTGGGTACAGCAAACCCAGGGCCTCCACAGAGGCTCCTGGAATAGAAGGGCTACAGAGCCCTGGAGGCACCCGCCCACAGCAGGCACATGACAACAAGCAACGGGGAGTGAAAGGGGAGGGGGGCGGGAACGGGCGTACCTGCGCCTACAAGACAGGTAAGGTAAAGAGTGAACTAAAGAATTCCTTGTACAGATCTGGGCCTAAATGTCAAAGGTTTGGATCAGCAAATGGTTTACACCCTCCAGTGTACAGGTCTGCGTGTAACATTCAAATCTCACTTCTGGGGAGGCGGCGGAGCCAGTCAGAGGCGTTTCTCCCGCCGTCCGGGGCTTTGCATGTATTAGAACCGGGCTCTGTACCCAGAACGCCGGCGGCGGCTGTGCTTTCGGCTCCTTCAAAGGCACACAGTTCTTAGCGCTTAATAAAGCGCTAAACAGGCTTTGTTTGTATTCCTGGGTCCTCTGCATTTGGAAGGGACAGTAAAACAGTCGAGGGACAGTGAAGCGAGAACGGGCAAAGACGCAGGCTGCTTCCTGCTCTCCACTCCTCCTCCTCCTCCCCATGACGCGGCGGGGGCTCGGGCGGCTGGGCCAATCCCAGCGCGGCCCTGGCTAGAGATGGGTGGCTTCTTCTTTCGGCAGGAAGGCGGGTGCCGTCAATGCCGGCACAGATTCGGGGGCGTTCCCGAGAAGAGGCTTTCGGCTGACGTAGCCAAAAGGGGAAAATTCTCGGGAACGCCCCCGAATCTGGTCCGAGATTGACGGACAGAGCCCTATCCCAATGGCTAGCCTCCATTTATGGAGCTAGCCAATGGGAGGAGGGGGCGGGTACCCGACCCCACAGAGAAAAAAACATAAGGTTTTCCTAGCGCATGCGTATTTCGTACGCATTTGCTAGGCAAAACCTAACAAGCTGTTAACGACGCATTGAAGGGGTAAACATTATTTCAGCAGAAGGGAATTCATATTGTAAAAGTACTATGCATAATTAATGCAAGGTACTTCATCGCCCATAAATACTTGGTCATTGCTTCAGTTAATGAGCAAATGCTCGGGCATAATTGAAGAAACAAATTCTATAATTCAATTTGCTTTTGCCAAGTAAAGCATCAGAAATGCAATCCAGCTCTGAATGAGCCTGGTTCACCATTCCAGATCACAACTACCTATATTCTGTTACAGTCTATACATATTGTGTTCGTGTGGGCGTTCATAGTAAAATTTGTTATGTTATTCGGACTAAAGAGGATGGTTAACAGACTTTACTAACCTACCCAATGTATGACCACAATTCTTCTTCACTGTTTAGCCCCCAAGGGACACAAGTATGTAGCTCCACTATGTATTTGGCCTCAATCTGCCTTAGGAGTTTTACCCTATCTCCTCCTCTTTCTTTTATGGGAGTCTGGAAGGAACAACAAGTGCAAGATATATATCTACACACACCATTCGGAAGGTTAGAAGATGCTAATGTCCTGCTATCTGTAGTGCTTTTTCCTAGCATGACTTGACTTGGGGATGAGGTTCATTTTTGTGTGACTGCATGTATATTAAAATAAAGTCCAAACTCGAGACACTAAGCACAAAATAATGCTCACAGATGACGATGTTGCCTGAGTAATAATGTGCAGTAACAAAGGCTAACTCCTAAAAGTTTTAGGCATATGCGAGTAGTCAAAAAATATTAATTCTAATTCGAAGATAGTCACTAAAAACATATAGATTAAAGTAGGGGTCCAACAATTCTGATATTGAATGGATGCAAGAACACAGCTCTAATTTTGGCTTCCACTGCCCATATTTTCCTTCAAAGTCTAAGTGATAAACCAATATGTTAGGAATTGCCTTTCACTCCATTGACCTCTTTTTTCCCCTTCCTTTTTGTCATCTTCCACACAATTTATTTCTATTTCATTAAGATCATTACAGACAGTCACATAGGCTTCTGTAATGAAAAAAAGTAAATCCTTTCGATCTTTAAATGAGGACATTTCTCAGTGGGGTGCATTATAAATAAGTTATCTGTTCGATGACTCTATCAGCATCCTGGTAATGATTTTATAGACAATATGATTTTCAATCCTTTCCTGTGAAACCCACCACATGTATTTAAGGAACTAGCCAAAATACACCTCTATAAACTTTTCTAAACTGCTTTTATATATGGGATAAAGTACCTCCTGCCAGGGGCAGCCTTAGGCATGTGCAAGCTGTGCACCTGCACAGGGCCGCCAAACCCTGGGGTGCCCCGCCAATATATATCCTTAATATAATAATCCACTGAGGATGGATACATATTTGCGTGGCGGCCCCTGGCAGGGATATGGCAGCCTCGGCTCTGTTCCACTTCCAAACACCCTGACCCCCTCTCTTCACTGGCCTCCGCGCCTGCGTTCCCCGCCCCGCCTGGACCCCCTCTTCCTGGACCCCCTACCTATGCTCCCTGCCCAGGGCCGCTATGAGCCTAGAGCCGCCCCTTCTCCTGCTGTACATTAGAAGTGTAGGACAAGTCACTGAGGACATGTTCCATGACTGCACACAGGAACACCACAGAAGGCCTAGTTCCTTCATTAGGTCATGGAGCTTGAAGGTGACTTGTAATATTCTTATATTATACGGCCTGGGGTGTTTTACTACTTATAATGCATGGCCACACCATCACCCTTCCCACAACACACTGAAATCCTAGATATTTTCTTCTTTCATGTGACAGAGACGGGATTGTTGTAAACACAAAGAATACATTTTGAATTTGTAGTGCAAAACAAATGCACCAAAAAGCAGTTAAATATTTGTTGCAAAAAGATAATTTGATACAATTCACGTGGAACGAAATGCTGTATCTCATAATTTGTAGAAACGTGCAGAGGAATTTTATCTTTCATTCAAATTACCTAAAGTGTGAAAAAATAAATGTGTTGCCATAAATATCTGCTTTCTGGTTCTCAATGCTCATCTAGAACAACAGAGCAGAAGATAGAAAAGCCAGGTTTTGCTTTTGAAACAGCTGCTTTAATTATGCTATGTGACCTGACATCCCCTTTGGATGCTGTCTCGGGCAGCAGGCTTTGCGATGTCCGAACTCAACCGTAATAAGTTCTTACTGGTGAGCGACTACGCCATTTCTTTCCTACAGATGTCTAGCTTTGTCACAAGTTGACAGGAACAAGGAAATTAGAGATGGGTTTTTATATAAGGATTGCAGGCTTCCATGTATTATACGTTCTATAGTAAAGTTGTTTGAAAGGCCAGAATATCTTAATGTGGTTAGAGGTTTAACTGATGTGTCAAACTGATTCTTAAATGACTGTCAAATGGATTAATATAGTCAACTCACAAAGCAGAGTCTATGACTAACTTACTAATTCTGTGCTCGACTTGTCGCTGTTCTCCAAGCAGTGGCACAGCGAAACTTGAGCCCCTCCCCCCTTGCAAAGCACATGGAGTGGCCCCCCTCCGGACTCACTTAGGAGCTCTCAGGCCAGGGTACTGTGCTGATGGGGCTCCCTGGAGCGCTAGGGACCCCACACCGCGGGGGCCTTTGTTACGCCACTGGCTTCAAGTGTGCTTTATCTTTCAGATTACAAGGCCAGCAATGCGAACAATGTTCGTGAATAAACAGCCCCTCAAGTGGGGAAGAGCTTAATAGAACTGACGAGATTCATCGTAGAAGAATGATCTGGACTTTGAAAGGGTACACTTTCTGTTAAATAGCCACACATGTGGAGGCTGCTGACCTGCGTAGCAATGACCCTCTCTGTGCTCTGTGTATGGCCAGGCTGTCTCACTCGATTCACTCCATGTGGGCTGCAGGGCCCTCCCCTTGCACGGCGACAGGACAGAAAACTGCTAAGAGGAGGAAATATGCAGATGCCTCATGGGAAAGTCCCATTCTGACCCAGACAACAGTTTTAACGCCATTGTTAACTTTTAAAATACCTTTCAAAAATGTTTTACAACAGCAAAGTGAAATGTATCAAGTTGGTATCGAGGTCGCTTTCGTTGTGGGTTTGGGGAAATCGTGTACTTTGCATTTAAGGACTGAAGGCCTCAGTTGGAGTTTGGAGAGAAGTGTGCAAAGTTCTTAAAGTCTTAACAGACAAATAGGCAAACTCTGTCTCTTGGCAGTTCTCTATGCAATGCCAGTGGCATGAATCATGTCAGAATCATTTAATCAATACTAAAGTTCATGCCTGTTCTTTCCATTAGAGGACTACTTGACTAGATCCCTTCATTGGCCTTGAGAAGATACTGACCCGTTCAAAATGTAATGTAGTTCATCCACCTGCTCGACATCTGCTTGATGTATATAATATTACTCTGGCTATGGTGCCTTTATCTGTCTTTTAAAACTAGAGTGACTGGTCTTAGTTGCTCGATTGGCCATAGTTGATTGATTGACTTAGTACTGTTTAAGTGCCTTGTTAGTTTTTAGCTCTGGCCGTGGTTGCACTTTCGCTATTAAATACTTATTTTTCTGAGAATGGAAGGATGGACTTTTAGTTTTATTTTAACTGTTGTCTGCCATGTAAAGTGATTTAAACAGCAAAAGGTAATTGCATAAAAAGCGTGAATCAGTCTTGAGCACTGGGTATTACTCTGGGCAGTATTCCATTCCATTCATTTATTTCTTGTCGGTGCAATTACAGGTAGGAGACAATTGTAAGCAAATCAGTCTTGAGTCACATCGAAAACGATAGTTATTGCTAGGCCACATGATGGCTTATGGGTGTTGGATTTTGCACCATTCATGATTGCTTAAAGACATTTAAAGTGTCCAAACGGTACGTTTATATGTGTTAGGCAATGGTGCGCTCCTTGTGGTCTTTTTAGAGTCAAAACAAGCACTGCAGGGGCTTAACAAGCACCCCTGCTGCGACCTTCGCACGCTCGTCACGACATTTTCAGGGTTCTACATTTTAAACGTGCTTTTCTCGCAGAAGGGAGAAATAAAGGGGGGAGGCGTAGAAGTTCAGTTGACAGTGTAACGATTGAATTTTTTAAATCGTTTAATTTAGAAAAATCTCTGCTTACTTTAAGATTTGTAGAATATTCTCGCTGTACCGGTATGATCTTTGGTGATACACATAGCAGTCAGTCCCAGCCCTTGTTGCTCCCATCCTCTTCCCCGAGTGATGGCTTATGGGTTCATGTGAAAGTAGAAAGAGGCCAACACTGAATTCGGTGTCTTAATCCTTAAACCATTACTTCAAATACATCAGAGATATAATTTATTTGAATTGTTTATTTAATTAATATAATTATAGGTAAATCACCTTTTCATGCAAATTGACTGCATTTGTTTAATAAGGCAGAGCGTTTTAGTTACCCTATTTTAGAATGACAGTGTTATTTATATTATTTCACAATATAGTTGCTTAACCTGTTTTTATTGAATTAGCTCCTCTTCCTAAAAGATATGCAGAAGTACCTCTTCAAAAATGGCAATAGAATGCATACCTTAGTTCAAGCTCTGACTCTTAGTTTAATATGTTAGCCTTCTTTAAGCCTGCTCCACCAGAGATACCCTTTGATAAATTTATCACCTCTGCTGCACACCAACTTGTCTACTCTTTTCCTTACTCTCTGTTCTGAAATTCACTTGTTTGGTTTAGTAGCATAGAGGGATGTGGACCCAAAGACAACCATCTCATTCCCTCCATATAATTAGTCCAGGAACAACAAACGTCAGAAGCCTAGCTTTGGCATTCAACCAGTCAATCACAAGGCCTTGAAATGCAGACTCCTATCCTCCAGTTAGAAGTTCATCACAGGAAGAACCTGGAGGGACACATATTATTCCTTCTTCCTCTGCACCATTCTGCACAAGAGGAGGACACCATACTTCTTGCATGTAAGGAAGAACAAACCACCTTCACAGACACAGCCAGTATACTAAAAATAGCCAGTTGAAGAAATATATCACATTTTGTTCATTTCACCTCTGGATGTGATGTGCAAAACATGCCTTTCAGTTTGATGAAAAACAACCAATTTCCAGTTAAACTTGATCGGCGAGTTCATGGTCTTTACGAAATTGGTTTTCTTTATACTGGGGACTCGTGAGGAGCTTAGGTAACTTGCAGTTACTGCTCATTATCTGCTCTGTGTAGTTTGCATATGTAGTTGCAGTATGTAGTTGGCAGGTGGGTGCAACTCTAATACCATCAATACAAAGTAACATCCTCATAATACTTGTAGCCCATAGAATCCTGGGCTTCAAAGAAGTGTGTGATGGGCCTTAGTGTATGCCCCTCCTTCAAGAGGTTCACTGCGGGTCTTGAGTACCAAGGTGATGAGTGGGTGAAGGGCATTATTGGACATCTTTACGAGAGGTTGTGTGATGGGCCTTAGTGTATGCCCCTCCTTCAAGAGGTTCACTGGGGTCTTTGAGTACCAAGGTGATGAGTGGGTGGAGGGCATTATTGGACATCTTTACGAGAGGTTGTGTGATGGGCCTTAGTGTATGCCCCTCCTTCAAGAGGTTCACTGGGGTCTTTGAGTACCAAGGTGATGAGTGGGTGGAGGGCATTATTGGACATCTTTACGAGAGGCCGTATGACTGGTTAGAAAATGCATCTAGCAGGAGAGGCTACAGAATTGACGACATCAATAGGATTCCACCTTATATTTTCCCAGGTTGCTAATTGCAGGATGAAATCAAACTGTAACACAAGCCTAGTTTAAATTTGAAATAGTAAAAGTGCATATCGTAAAGTGGGGACAGTGTTACCGTTTTGATTGTGATTAAGAGCTAACCTGATTAGGTCTGAATCGAAGGATTTATGATAGAGGAATCTTGACCCTTTATTCATTCAAAGCACGGCGATATTATAGGTGTGGGTTCATTGTATTGTTGTATCGTAAGCTATTTGATTGAAGTTAGTCTGAGAAGATTGTTAATGTGGGATTTATACAGCGGAGACTAGACCTCTGAGGGAATCATCAATTGTCAGAAAAGAGATTGATTTATGATCATAAAAAATGAAAGCAATGTATGTGAAAATACATTATCTAATGCTATAATCCAAAATCAAATATGCTGCACTGTAATCAAAACAGGAATAGGTTTTTCACAAGTTATGACCAATTCTGTTATCTCACTGAGGAGTGTGTGACCCCTCTGTTGTCCCTGGCCAATTTCTTTGTCAATTTTACCTTCACCTAAAACATTGCACTATGGAAATGTTTCAAAGCACAGTGGAGCAAAAATATTTATAATAGGGTAAAAGAGATAAGTTCTGAGCGGGCTAGGAGAATCTAGTTTCCAGTTCCCGCACCAACAGTCAACAGAGCTTGTGGGCATGGAGGCGGCTGGGCAGTGCATGAGTGGGCTTTCTGTGCTGCTCCAACAAAGGTGCATATCTGGGTGTCTGGCTGGAACTGGGCACACCCAAAAAAGAAGAAGTAAAAAGAAGACGTAAGGCATGAAACCAGGGACAATCGAAGAGAAGCCTCAGTATCACAAACCTGTAACAGAGTTGTGGTGGGCTGCAGAAGTCACAGCAGCCCCTCCCCTAAGAATTTCATAAGTGACCCTAAGTTTGCTGGGTACAGAAATCTATGAATTCCCCAAAGCCCTCCGCCCCGATTTTCACCCAAAGACCCAGCGCTCACAAGCCTGGGATTGCATGGCCTCTAGTGTTTGTTTCTGTGGTGCAATGTGTTGTTGTTTAAGAAAGACACAAACACGTTATGATGTTCCGGATGCTCTACATAAAAGATGTCTTGCTGACTGATTTTTCATAGACGTTTCAAAGCTTTATTGATAATAATGATAGGAGATAACAATGCTTATTGATGTCTGTGACCGAGGAATGTTTATAACGTGATTCCTGGTCTGTTAATGTGGTAACCCTGAGAGAGCCTATACGCATACTTTATTTGAAGTGATACCCCCTATATTGTAATGTTCTATGGTATATGAGGGGGCTACAGTGGTTTTTGGGGTTCATACCCCCCTAGGAGTCAAATGTGATTTCAGCTTGTCACCGTA
Source organism: Lissotriton vulgaris (assembly GCF_964263255.1). Lineage (NCBI taxonomy): Eukaryota > Metazoa > Chordata > Amphibia > Caudata > Salamandridae > Lissotriton > Lissotriton vulgaris. The sequence continues at coordinate 1,879,594,966 of NC_141685.1, read as the reverse complement.
GTATTTAGTAGTGTGTGTAATAAATGTACTTTTCCTTTTCCAATGAAAAAACACACACTGGAAAATCATTTATTCAGGTTTATTGTTGCATGCCAGTGAATGGTGATGACTAGCTCACCTCACCTGAGAAGGCCTTTAACTGCTCAGCTTTGCTGCCCTTAGAACGTCAAGCACTACAATGGCATGCTTCGTTCCCAGCAAGGAGGTTATTGGTGTCCTATTACTTGCTGTGGCCTCCCATCCCACACAACTAATAGCCCAGTTTCATTACACTTCTACCATTTCATGCGTATCTGTATACTGCAATTATCACATGGCCCTTCATCCTTACAACCTGCAATGCTTCATATCTGTAGAATACCATAGTCGCCTATCTGTAAACACACAGCTACCCCTGCATTTTATTAGGGAACAATTCAGGGCTTCCTACAACCAATACCAAATTTGGTCTGGCTCATCTATTGGGATGGGAGGTAAATTATGCTCCACGGCAGAGTTTTTCCCACTCCAAGATCTGCTAGGAGCATGGAGTTTGTAAAAACTCCATGAACCAATTTGTGGTGGACTTTTCCTCACACACGGCTGCCCAACGCTAAGTTGGTTAGCGAATGAAATTGAGAACTAGGACATATCCCACCATAATTTCTCAACCCAGGCAGTCCCGACAGGTCGCTCACATTCGCATTGAGAAAGCTGTTGCTCGAGTAAAAATTTGACTTGTGCGATAGACAGATGAGTTACTCACTGTTGTGGTGTGTGGTGCCGTTCGCACTGATTTTACAGCATTAAAAGTCGCCTGCACTAAAAATCTGCATGAGCTGCACAACGTGCCAAAAGCCCCCCACTCGTGGTACTCTGCAGAATCTCACTAATTTTTTTATGTAACTCCTCGGAATTCCGCGGAGTAAAACTCCATGCGTTCCACCCACCCCTAGTAAGAAAGGAATCATCCTGAGCAAAAAAGATTTGTTACAAAGTATTACCACAGTTAAAACAAGTAATTCTTATTATGGACCAAACAAGTGGCCTATGGTTATTTGATACATTGTGTATAATTTGTTTTTCAATTAAAATCTTAATGGCCGCTTCAGGTAAGAAAAAAGTGTACATTTGTTTTAAAAAGGGATCCTTTGCTTGCAAAGAATTGTAGTATGGAAAGTATCAGTGGCTATCTCTCATGTTTTACTGCTATATGGTACAGATCTGCTGATTACAGCGTCGAACATAAATTATTTTTATATTTTTCAGACTAGTGTTACAAGCTGTTCAGATACAACAACCCCGGGAAAATGAACACATAATATACACTATTGTCAAAATCATAACAGTTAGACTGTATGCAATTTAAGCCCTGTACAGCCTCATAATTCGGAATCATTTACAATGCTCTCTAGTACATCCGAGAGACACCAATGCCTGAGATTGACACTGCACCCTATATGTCGGTGCTACTAAACCCTTAACCCTCTCCCCCATCATCCATACATTATTATTTTGTTGCCACTTGCTTTAGATTTCAAACCAACATTCTTGGGAATTTTATGCCAGTATTAAATTATATGTTTAATTTATGCTTTCAAAGTCCTGAATGTTCACACAATTGAAAGAGGTGCTGAGCCTTCCCAGACCTAGCACGAGATGTAACTGTACTATAATGCCATAGAACTTCATACTTTTATTATTTTCTGCTGTCATAATTCAAACGTTCAGATTTGGTTTTACACATGCAGGCAGGACCCTTTAATGCCCACTCCTCTGTGGTTGGTGTACCTGTAGACTTACAGCTGGCTCAACTTACCCTATGGCGCTAGCCTGTAGAGTTGTGCTTTAGGGTGAATAAGTCTGATACAGTCAGAGTCATGTAATGACCCATAACTCTATGCTTCCTCTAGGGCTTTACCTCTTTGATCCTCTAGTGCTACAGTTGGTGCAAAAGATGAACCACTCATTAGCCTCACCTTACCAATGTGATCTGCAGCTGTAACCACACTGCCATTTCACAATAGGTATTTTGCATACAGGCAGCTTGTCTTGTAAGTGAGACCTAAAAATGCAAACCCGGTCACAACTTGTTAATGTAGCGACAACTGTGACATTACTTAAATGTGATGACGACATAAACCACCAAATTTCAAACCTTTGCACTCCTTTTGACTATCTTTTAAATATAAACAATTAAACAAAAGTCTCACCTGTGGGTTTCATCTTTAGGTTAATAAAATAATTTTTCTATTGAATACAAAATAACCACCGAAATAAGGGATTACTTAAATGGGAATTTTATAACTGTTTAAACCCTGACTACATTTCTACCACTACTCTTAAGTCAAACCTTAAAAGAGCAAAATATTTGAAATACTATTAGCTCAAAATACAGCAGTCTAAATTTAGGCAGCTTCTTAAACTTAACCATCCTTTTAATGTACGCGTAATTTAATAATTGGGCCTAGTGATGGTAGGACTCCACAGATCATTGAGGAATGTCCTTAATAGTTCAGGATTGCTCCACGTTTGCTCACTGAACAACATGTTTGTTTAATCCCACAGCCCTTACTACATCAGGTTCTTGGTAGAAAATGTGTTTGCTCGTCCCCAGGTTTTGGATCTTGTTGTATGGATGTTTGAAGAAATGAGTTCACCAAGCTGAACGCCATTCATTTGTGTACCATCTGTTTGTTAAATTGTGGAGTTTTCGCCTTGTGTGCTGGCACGTTGATGTAGTATCAAACGACCTGACTGTAGTCTGAAAGAAATGCTGATTCGCCCTTCCAGGAATGTGTTTTCTCACACCTGTGATACTGTGCTTGGGCATGGAACTGGAGCTAGAGTGTCTATCGAATAGATTCTCGATTGACTCTCACCATGCTCTTTATCACAGAAGGCTGGGCACACATAGCATGCAAATGGGAACCATAATAGGATGCTCATTCTTTGTGTTCTGAACCCTGAATCAGAATACACTGTGCTCAAGGCCCTCTGAACTAATGCTAATGAATCTTTCGCAAGAAAAATCCAGGGGTTCAGGCCACACCAAGTCCGTTGCCACAAGGCTTCTTCAATGTGATTTCTTACCTGCCCAGGTACCCTTCTTATTCACATCAGCCATCATTTTGTAGCGCAAAGTGATCTGTTGTGGAGAAATGGGTGTTAAACACGAGTATTCACCCCCAGCCCCTTAAATTGCAATGGAAGTCAATATTAGGGGTAGACAGAAATCACGGTGTTCATTCTGTGGAATTGCATAAAAAACTGCGAGATTTGACAGAGTTCTGCCAATGAGCAAATCAATTCATGTCACGCTGCAATTTAGCACCAGTAGCAAGAGCAGTGATGAAAAAACAGCGCGGATGGCACCACGTGGTGCGCAAGAGCGTGTGTGCAGTCTATTTGCTTTTGCTGCACCTCGAGTAGAAAACCTACCTGAGTGGCAGCAAATCTACTCAAGAAGCAGCCCTCTGACCACCTATGACCTCCTGCATGAGAAAATGGAGCCAGGGAGGGCCAAATCTCGCCCGCACTCCTGAACGCTTGCGTGAAAAAATTCTGCCATGCAGCAAATGGTGGAATTTGACTGGAACTCGGTGTTACAAGAGTAAGGCAGAGTTCCTAAATTCCGTCCAAAATATTCTGCCCACCCCTCGTCAAAATCAAATTGGCTTTAGTATTGTACAAGTTTTGAGTGTAGGGTCAGTTGCTGGGTTATGAGATGAGTGGCTGACATTTCTTTGTGCGCTCTGGCCATGCACCCCAGAGACTGACTCAGCCATTGAATATCTGAAGAAGTCAGGGTTTGGCCTATGAGTCTCTGTGCATTGACCCTCTCGCTTTCTCTTCCTCTCTAACTCTCAGTTTTGGCCTATGTGTCTCTGCGCATTGACCCTCTCGCTTTCTCTTCTTCTCTAACTCTCAGTTTTGGCCTATATGTCTCTGTGCATTGACCCTCTCGCTTTCTCTTCCTCTGTAACTCTCAGTTTTGGCCTATGAGTCTCTGCGCATTGACCCTCTTCCTTTCTCTTCCGCTCTAACTCTCAGTTTTGGCCTATGTGTCTCTGCGGATTGACCCGCTCGCTTTCTCTACCTAACTCTCAGTTGTGGCCTATATGTCTCTGTGCAGTGACCCTCTCGCTCTCTCTTCCTCTCTAACTCTCAGTGACCCTTTAGCATATTTCACAGTTCTTCTTCCGGGGCATCAGACATTGGTAGAAGGTCAGCACTCTGCTTGTATTAACACCGAAGTCCTCTGACACTTGCAGCAGTGAGGACGACTATCATTACAAGTGAGACCTTTGTGGCGATGGCACACTTATACTTTCAGTGCTATGGTGAGCACCAGGCTTTTTAAACCCCCCTCAACGTAGTCTACATGTAAGCCCCACTATTTGTCACTGAGCTGTAAGTCTGAATATTAATTGGTATTGTATTAGCCATTTTATTTTACAGATATTTCGTGCATGAAACCATATTCACTAGCATACTTTTTAACTTTTAATTGAAAGTTTCTGCTTGGTTAGGGCATTTTGTTTGTCTATATAGACAGTACACATTAGAAAATGAAATGGAAACCTTGAATAAGAGTATTTTATTTGTGACTTTGCCGCTATGTGTCTTAGTGAGCTGGACGCTTGGCTGACAATACGTGGTGTTCCTGGGGTCGGGGTATGGCTGACTCAGCCTTTCGTTCTTTTTGTTATTTTTTTTATAAACAGGTACATTAGCATTCCCGTTATGAGGTTCCAGCCAAACATGGTTGGTGTTGCATTAAATACAGGTACTTTAGTAATGAGGTATGTACACTCGATAAATACATATATACATTTGGTTAAATCTGGTATTTGCAGTGCTTAGAAACCGCTGCAATGCGGTGAACAAAGCTTAATAAAGGAGGTTAAGGTTATTATTATAGTGCTGGTGATCAGAAACTCATCAAATATAACCAGTGACTGCTCTAAGCAATTGTTTCGTGTTTTTTCCCAGCTGCCACTTTTCAGTGCTCTTGCATGCTGTGTTCATTTCCGCTGCGCATAAGTCGATGCTTGCAACAGGAATTGTTTGACACCAGGAATGTCCCTGCTTTGTTGGAACCTTCTGAATGTCTGGCTGTTCTTCATTGCCTAGTAACCTCTGTTTACGGTGCCATAACACAGTGGATAAAAAGATCGAATCTTGGGTCCTATACCTAGAACAAACACACACACACACACCGTCCCCTTATTATCACGTTAATGTATGCATGCTTCCAATTGTTTCCTTGGCGACATTGCCCAGAAAAGTATATCTTTTTAGCTGAAAGTGCAGTATGGTTGCCAAAGGTGTGTTTCATGTTGATTTTTTGTGTCTTTCTTAGAGAGGTAATACGTGCTCTGTAAGCAAATGGTCTGGTTTGTGTGATTTGTAAGGACAGTGTGCATAGCATTCCGTTCTGTCAGTGAAATGCTATCGGCTGCTGTCATCGCCGAGTTCAGCAGACTCCTCTCTTGAAAGGTCTCTTTCTAATGACATTCCTGGATAAGAACTGGCGTGAAAGCCCTTGAACATGTGCAGCTTATTGAAAAACGACAGAATGTTGCATTTTCATTGCTGCGCCTCAGAATGTGTGCATGTTAACTGAGAGTGGAGCTGTGTTCAAGTGCGAGTGTGCGCGCGCAGCCAACTTTCAGGTCGTTTTAAGTTTTTCTAAACAGTCATTGCTTATATGTGGAAACTTACTAACATAATAAATACTGGACAGAAATACAGTGCTGTTGCCACGGCTGCGGATGGACGTCAGTAGCAGAGAGTCATCAATCCTGAAGGTGTTGAATGCAAGAGAATGTGTGTTTTTTTCTCTAGTGCTGGCAAATGTTAAGTATTTTATTTGCAGAACTCACAAAGCAGTCCTTGATAAGGTCATACATTAACAACCATTTGCAGTTGGGCACACATCTTTGAGATACATGTGCTAGCAAGAAACCAATACTTTGTTCTGCATAAGAAAGACGCATGAATTTGTCCCTGATTCTGTACCTGTTTGTGTGTGTTTTTTAGGTCTCGGCCTAGCGTACACTGTGCAGCAGTGTCGCGCAGCCGAGATTTTATGTTTTTCCTAGAGTGGGACTTGAACCGGCCCCTCTTCTCCATTGGCTGGCTTCCTAAACGGAGGCAAGCCATTGGAGGAGAGGGACATCACTCCGTTCAAGCCCCGTCTTTTTGGGATATAGGGGCGTGTTTTCGCTGTTCTTTCTCTCCCTGACATCATCGGGAGAGAGCAGCCCATCATCACGCTGCCTGCACACCCAAGTCAGCTCCCTGATTGGTGTTCCTTATTAACCAATCAGAGAGCCGAGTTGGGCGTGCAGGAAGCGTGAGCAGACACATCGCCTCCTCTCCCCCCAAGAGTAAGAAGAACAAGTAAGGAGTACAATGAACGAATGCCATCGACAGAAGTAGATAGGTGGCCAAGTATCTCTTGGATAAGGTCATAGTGCAACTAAGTCTTTGTGAACTAACGACTGACCATGTAAATTGCTAAATGGGGGTGAAGGACTATAAGAGTAGGGAATTTTGGATGAGAAACTATTAATGTGGTAAAAGCGGTGTTGAGACACCAACACCTCTGCCACTGCAGCCGCCTCTGCCATGTTCTCCCTCCTGCCAGCCGACCACCTAAGGTTGGTGTCCCTGCGTGACGTCACAACTCGGAAGGAGTCCTACCGGGCTGGGACAGACCGGAGCGCTGCCTGATTGCGTGACGTCAGAACTTCGAAACGGTAGAGGGGAGGGAAGGGAAGGGATGGAACAGAACTGTCTCAGTTCTCTATGGTCATATTCGAGGAAGCGCCACACAGAAATATTTCCTTAATCTACAATGCGCATGGGCAAAGCAGTGTCCCGGCGCTGGTCATAGTAAGATCAGGCTAAAGATCACGCCTCCGTGATGTACTCCATAATAACAGCTTTCCTGAATTGCTTTCCCCCTATCTTTCTGCACAATAAGCATGATAAACAACCCTATCACCAATGGAATTTATAGAATGTTACTATTTGGAAGCTGATCCGAAGTATCAGACATTTACACCATCGCATCAACTAATAAAATACATATATGAGATTATATGTAGAGATCAATTCTTTTATTTGTGTACTCCTATAATAGAATGTGTTTCTTGGTAACACTTGTTTTTTTTAATTTTGTAAGAACATTTTTTTTTTGCAGTGTATGATGAAGTTATCTCAGTAAAGAACGAGATTTAGGAACTTTAAAGATGGACGCTCTATTTGTCGCCGACCAAACATCACAGCCGTATTTCAAGGCTGGTGTGTTTCTAACAGTGGTTTAACTCTGTGTTCCAAGTCTCAGCATGGCGAGAGAGTGAATGCAGAGTTCCACAATATCTTTCCGTGTTTGTACTTCAAAAGAGCGATTTTTCTTCACCTGGTGAGAAGACCTCGTGCCCGAGTGGGTCTTGTGCATATATTAACTTGAGATATCTCGGAGTTAATGAATGCTTTTGTAACAACAAAGCTCAGAGACACAGGGCAATATTTGCTTCTTTGTTTGCCCAAGCTCTGATCTCAGCAAAACATGCATTAATTCAGATAGATTTCAGTTATTGTATGCGCTCAAGATGCCAAAAAAGAGATGCACAGATCCCATTTTCTCTGGCACAGCATAGGAAATAGGACCACGGCATGGCTATCTATGCAATCTTAATGTAATTAAGCAGTGTGATGCAGGAAATTATAGCAGGAGAGTCTGTGGTCATCAACAAATGGAACTGCTAGCACTGCTTTGCTCTTTGATATCTCTGGCACTGTGTTGCTATCTACGGTATTTGTTTGTTAGGGTAACCCTCGGATGGAAGAAAGCAGGAATGGAAGAACCCTGTTCACTAGATTCCAATCCCTAGATTCCAATCCCTGCCATTCTCACAGGCAATATTTAGCGAATAGGAGGCCCTTGGGGGATTAAAGATGGTAAAAGGGGTAATCTTTGTGATGTCATTCAGACCCAAGGGGTGGTTAATGATACCTCTCCTGTTACCAGGGACTTTGCATGCGGTCCTTGAAACACAGAAAAGTGATGGGTAGAATGCTTGAAATAATGTCCCCCATTTATAATTACACAGCACTGCATACCGGGTTTTTCTTTTTTGCCTACTGTTCTACTCCAAGCAGAGATCAGTGATGCGAATCAGACTTGGTTCAGTAGAATCAGTCCAGCTGTAATTATTTGACCAAGACTCTAATCAGGAACACAGCAGTCCCAAAACTGTTTCTACGACCTTGTTGTGCACATATGCACACATCCACCTCCCTCTGCACAGTGTGGCGCCAACTGAGAGGTATCAGTGTCTAACCTTGGCTTGGTCTATGGCATTTATTCTCTAGCACTGCCCTTGCTACCCTGGTGTCATGTGTAATTAAGGCAACTGCAGGAACAGAACAAACTGGAGGCTGATGAGTAGCAAAGGGGGCTACAGAGGGGTTTTCCTTGTGATGGCACTGAAGGTAAAAGGTACAGTGATGTCACTTGTGGTATCTCTGGCATTTTGGTGAATCTACTTTGGCTTATGAACATCCCTCCTGCACAGGGGTTTTCCTTGTGATGGCACTGAAGGTGTGTTTGTGTGGCTCTGTGTGTGTGTAGGTGGCTCTGTGTGGGTGGCTCTGTGTGTGTGTGTGTCTGTGTAGGTGGCTCTGTGTGGGTGGCTCTGTGTGTGTGGGGGGCTCTGTGTGGGTGGCTCTGTGTGTGTGTAGGTGGCTCTATGTGAATGACTGTGTTGGTGGCTCTGTATGTGTGTGTGTGGGTGGCTTTGTGTGGGTGCAAATGCAATAGGTCTGGCATTTGCGAGCGATTAAGCTATTGGCATTGTAAATGACAATGCCATTTATTTATGTTTTAAAAACAAAAATATAAATAAAAATAATGTCATGAGCAATGCCAATAGCTCTAACTTTAACAATGCCGAGACCATTGCATTGTAAATGCCTGTTTTTAATCAACCTATTTGAGATAAAACAAAATTTAAATCTTTTTCGTTGTGATCATGAGCATTGATTCCATTATATAGAGGTTTGCTAATTGTTTGACATCAACCTGAAAGAGACAAAGCAATGTCTTTTCATATTTATTTATTTATTTGTAGTATTTATATAGTGCAGACCCAGCCACACGGGCAACAGACCCTTTTACATACAACTGGAAAGAGAACTGTTTACTATCTCTCTGCTGAACCTAAAATGAGAAGGCTCCACCGAATAGGCAGTCGGTCTTCCACATCATGTAAGTGGATATAGTTTCACTTGCTTTTGAGTGGCTCCTGTAGTATTCTTTCACAAGGATAGTTTCAAAGCATCACACATGGCCAAAAAGCTCTATTGAGCACCCCATACAATAATTAATCATTACTTCTGTCTTTGAAGACTCTGGCTGAACGATGTTATTGAAGTTCAGCATTCAAACAGTATGCCATGACTAGCTTGTGCGATGGCTACATATTTTTTGTTTTTTTTATTGCAAGCATATGCAGTACAAGCATTGGCATAGCCAATATGTCTCGCCTTTTGGGACCTTCTAACTGGACTACTGTTAACAAATAGGCAGTAGCGCTTGTGAAAAGCGCAACGCTGTAAAACATTTTTTTACATATGCAAAAGCGGGCGGCCCTCAGACGAAAGCGAAAGCACGGCACATTGTGTTAATAGTAACCTGACCCATGAGGAATGCAGCTGCAACCCGGCGCTCCGCTGCTTGCTCCCGAGGCTCCTGAGTGCCTCTGCGAGATGTATGGGTTTAGCCTATTTTAGCTGTTTTGTTAAGCTGTGTGGTTGTACAGTACGTGCTAAAATTTAGTAAATGGTGTTATGATACAGCAGTATTATTCCATTATTTGTTACAGTGAGAGGTGTGATATACAACCAAGGCATATTATAATCAGAAGCTGACATGCATAACATATGTGAAAGGACACAAACTTTCCAGTAAAATGAAATGGTGTCACCAAAGCATTTCCTGTAACCAACCTGTAAAGAAAATATAAACGATGATGGATTGACACTTCAAAGAACCATGAATTTCATTAAATAACTCAATGGCTATATAAACAACATCAAAGGTGTTCACCATCCACAAACAACTTCAATTGCTTCTTCAGCTCGATTGCCATGTTCCTTAAAGTTGCGTGCGCAGAACATATAGCGATTTTACCATGCAATGTTATTTTTATTTTAACTTTGGGAGAATAAACGTTGCTAATAAAAATGTAGGTACCAAAATGAAAACCTATTTTTTTAACATGACCTGTATATTCATAATGCCTTGCTCCTCTAAAATGTTCTTTGTGGTCCTCTGTGTTTTCCAATAAAAATTCATAGCTAGTTACTCTGGGACGTGTAGATTATTTAGTTCATAGGATGCACAATCTATGAAACCAACCGGTAGTGTTCTGCATCTTCTGAGAAGGTAGTATTGTTTGATCACTGGCTGGTTGCATTGGAGGCTTTTATGAGCTAAGGGATATAGCTTGGTTATAGATTGGTTGGGGTGACTCTTAGGAAGTTATGAATTATATTGGGATTGGGTGTGTATGGCCCACGGGGTGGTTGTGAGAAGCTTGAGAGGGGTCTTTTACCACTGCAGTCAATAAAGATATTGGTGGTGTTTGCTCCAGTGATGTGCGTTTTATTCGCTAATTTTCTTACTGCTTAAAAGTTTTTTTAAGTGTTCCAAAATGGAAACAGAGAGGTGATAAAGTATAGATGATGTTTTATCCAGGGTCACACAATTTGTATAAGCGGTGAAGGCAAGATTCAACCTAGGATCCACAACCCAAGTAATATAGTCAACAATAAGACTAGAGCATCCTGCCTGTCTACTGTAGCAGGAGGGAGAACAGAGAATGACCTGCGATGGGTGGAGAGAATAATTCAAAGAAATGCAAGATAAAGTTTGAGGATTCGGTGTTCTAACGATATTTGCGAGCCAGTGAGCGCGAGAGACAGATCCCCTGTAAAGAAGTGTCTACAGAGTAAGAGAGAGTGCTGTTGTGGAGAATGAAGGGGCAGAGTGAGGAAGGGCAGAGGGGCCATCATGAGTGGAAGGAGGGGAGTCTGTTACGAACTGAGCCACAGCAAATGAGTGAGATGGGGAGGGAGAACACCCGAGGGGTAGAAAGTTTGAGGAATGTATGTCATTAAATTTATAGGGCGCCCAGCTACCCACCGTGGAGTTTCCCGACGCCAAGATGACAAGGCCTGCAGGTTAAAAGACAGCTTACTGAGGGAAGAACCAAGTCTTCAAGTCCTTACGGAACTTGGCAGATGCGGATTCAAATTTCAATGTCACAGGAAGAGAGTTCCAGAGCTTCGGACCAAGGTGAGCGAAGGAGTGACCGCCCATTCTAACAAGTCTGATCCACGGTAGCGAATAATTACCCAGCGATGAGGACCTGAGAGAATGGCGGGGAACATAAGGGTGGACGAGGGACAGAAGATATGGGGGTACTAAACCCTGCTTGATTTTAAACCTGAAACAAAACGCCCTGAACTTTATGCGGCTCTCTATCCGCAGCCAGTGTAAGTTCCGAAGGAAAGGGGAGATCGACGATCTCCTTGAGACACTGCAGAGGAGACGGGCAGCCGAATTCTGTACCAGTTGAAGCTTCCTCTGAATCTCCTGGCTACCTCCCAAGAAAAGCACGTTACCGTAGTCCAGGCTAGAGATGACAAGGGCCTGGACCACAGTTCGTCTGGTAGAATCTGAGAGCATCCAGAAGATTTTCCGCAGCCACCTTAAGATGGTAAAATAGGTGGCTGCCAAACTGACTGCTTGTTGACGCATAGATAGAGAATCATCGAACATGAAGCCCAAGTTGCGCACTTGGGAGACAGGTTGAGGTAGCGGACCTATTTCTGGGGGCCAATGTTGAGGGCCCCAGAGATGTTTGTCCTTATCTAGTATCACCACCTCAGTTTTGTTCCCATTCAACTTCAAGAGGTTAGCCTGCATCCATTCAGCCACCCGACTCAGGCCTAGCTGAAGAGTGGAGGGAGAGCAGTCCTTGTCCGAGTAGAGTGTAAAGATAATTTGAGTATCATCTGCGTAGGAGAACAGTGCTAGCCCAGCCTCCTCCACTATTGAGGCTAGGGGTCTCACGTAGATATTAAAGAGCATTGGACTCAACGTGGACCCCTGGAGGACCCCATAGGCAGATGCTTGAACAGAGGAAGAGCAATTAGGGGAACAAACCTGGAAGGTGCGCTGGGTCAGGAAGGAGGCTAACCAATTCAAAGCTGGTCCTACCACTCCCGCGATTCTAAGCGCCTTAAGGAGAATAGAGTGCGACACCGTGTCAAACGTGGCACTTAGATCCAATAGGATAAGTGCCGCAGTTTCTCCCTGAACCAGGCGGAGCCGCAAGGCCTCTGTTACCCCTAAAAGGGCCGTTTCGGTGGAAAAATACGTACGGAACCCTGATTGGGAAGGATGTAAGTATCCCACCTTCTCAATATGAGAAGTCAAATGGATGTTAACGTGTTTTTCAAGAATCTTTGAAAACACAGGCAACAGGGAAATAGGGCGGAAATTAGAGTGGACATTGGGGTCTGCCCCGGCTTTTTCAGCAAGGGAACCACCATGGCTCTCTTCCAGTCAGCAGGAACTGTGGACTCGCACAACAAGGCATTAAGTAAGTCTTTAATGACCAAGAGGGAGTCCATAGAAAGATGTCGCAAAACTGCAACAGGAATAGGATCCTCGGGGAGCCAGATTTCACCTTTTCAAGGCAACTAAGGAAAGAAATTTGATCCCGCCGAGGCCACTCAGATAGCAGGACTCCAGTAGGAGCCTTACTAAGGTCCATTCCAACGGACTCTCTACTACATAAAAGGGGAAGGACTGAAAGAGAATTATAAATAGTTTCCACTTTGGTGATGAAAAAGTCCGCAATTTCGTTACCTACCCCTCCTGTTCTTGGGGAAGTTCAGTGTAAGACGTCAGCTAACTTTTTTACCATGGCAAAAATTGTTTTAGGGTGGTTACACGCGTTAAAAATGGAGTTGGAGACATACTCCGCCTTAACTTTTCGACATGCTAGATGGTAATTTTTTAGAGCAGATCTATAAGCTAATTTGCAATTCAAGGCGTACGTTTTCCTCCAACACCCCTCCAGGCATTTGCAGTTTGATTTCAAGATTTTTAAGTCCTCCGTAAACCAAGGGGACGGAGGTAGATGCACGAAAGGACGTCTGGAGCGGAGAGGTAAATGGCAATCAACAGAAGAGGATAGCCAATATGAGACTGCTGGGTAAAGGGAAGACAAAGGAAGGGCGATATCGGGGCGGTTAGAGGAGAGCGTGGCATTAAATGCATCAATATTCAATTTAGACCAGGCTTTACATTTTGCAGAAATATCTGGTGGAGTCGAATCTCTGTTCCTCTCTACAGTCAAGCTGAATTGAACAGCGAAATGGTCTGACCAATCTAGGGGCAAGGGTGGAATGCTGCAATCCAGTGGAGTATTAGAGAGAATAGGGTTAAGTAAATGACCAGCTTGATGAGTAGGTCCATGATTGCGCAGGACAAGTTCAATGGCCTCACAATCGGAAAGGAAAATTTTGCTCAAGTTGTTATGGGTGTCTTCTAGGTGAAGATTAAGATCCCCCAAGATAATATAATTTGCATATTTTAGAGCAAGAGGAGCAACTAACTTGGAGAACGCTGAGAGCCAATGAGTAGGTTTATCAGGGGGACGGTAAAGAAGAATGCTAGAGAAAGTAAGTTGAGGAGAGAGTGCCAATTTAAACAATCCCGTCTCACAGTCCGGGAAAGACAGAGCCTCTAACAGACAAGTGAAGATGGCTTTAAAAATAATAGCAATCCCGCCACCCTTCCCTGTGGCCCTGTCTCTTCTCACTATCACGTAGCCAGGCAGAAGAGCACTGGCCACATCAGGACCAGAGCTAAGTTGGAGCCATGTTTCAGTATGAAATAGTGCATCTGGCTGCGCCTCATTTAACAGGTCGAATATATGTTCCTTATTTTAAGATAAAGAGCGACAGTTGATACTCCAGAATTTAAACGTGGAGTTAACTGAGCCCGAAGAAACCTTAAGGGGGGGTTCCAACTGACTCGTTACCGAACTGCAGCTGAAAGTGAAATTACAATCAGGTCACTTGACATAAAGTTCCGACAGTATATCAAGGGGTGCACAGATGTGAGATTTACCTCGCACCCGACGCAAAGCGGCTGCAGAGTATTTCAGGCATGAGCTGCTCCCTGATACAGAAGGGACATGATGGCTGGCCTCTGGGCGCTGCAGGGCGCGGACGGGCGGAGACGGGCTTGCCTCTGGCATGCCTCCGGCGCGCCCTTGGCGTGCAGGAGGCACGCGTTTGCATCCGGTCGTTTATAAGCGGCCGGTCGTGACCGAGGAAGAAGGCAGAGCAGTGTGTGGTGAGAGAGGAGACGGCGTGAGAAGGAAAGGAGAGCCTGTGATGAGTGGGAACAAATAATGAGCAGGGAGAGAAGAGAAAAAGAGCAGATGGTGAATGGGGAGACATAGTGACAATGAAAAGAGAGATGGGTTGTTTCTGAAGAAAGGAGGAGAAAGAATGAGAGGAAGGAAGGAGCAAGTAAAGTATTAAGAAAGAAGAAGTGGGATGAATCGTAAATGGAAGTATGTAATTAAAAGAGACTGTAGAGCAAAAAATGCAAAACCAAGCTGCACTGCAACAACTGCCACAGGCGGACAGCCCCAACTATTAAAAGTCAGAGGACCCGGTGGTGGTACGAAACTAGTAGGAAGATGTGGCATTGGCTGGGGGTGGAGGAATGAGGTGGATGAAATGCAATGACCCGATTTAGCAAAGGGCATAAGCACCAACCTGGTAGAATGTCAGTTCAGTACGTGGTCCGAATAATAGATGCCTTAAACCAGTCCTATGAAAGTAGAGGCATGAATGTGCAGTCTGATGGGAATGGAGTAAACCAACAGAAAATGCAGCTAACCCTGAGCCTATTGCAACCCCAGCTTCATCCTCAGGCTATCATGAAAGCGCCAACGAAAGAACCGCCTGGATGGTGCTTGGCTGTCAAAAGCACTTTAGGGGTCACTCTTGGGTTCAGAACACTAAACTTTTGAAAAAATGAATGGCAAATGTGAAAAACAGATTGGCTACGGGTGTCTTGAGACCCGTGTGTGAGAATCCTGCCCGTGCACACCTTTACTAAGAAATAGTTAAAGCAGGATCAGGGAGAGGAGAGGTTTAGGATGGCAAGCAGTGGCATGCCCCAAAAAAATAAATGCCTTAAACCAGACCGAATGGAGAAAACCAACAGAAAATGCAACAAATCCTGAGCATATTGCGGCCAAGTGCATGTCAAGGGAACTTTTATGTTCAAAGTTCGAAAACAAATGTTTCCAGCTTCCTCGCACGTCCTCATGAAAGTGCCAACAAAAGTACCAACTGGTCTGTGCTCAGCCATAAAAAACACATCAGATGGAGCTATCAGTTGCAGGCCGCCGTAAACTATTGAAAAATTGAACGGCTAACACAGAAAACAGATAGACAACGGTGGCCCTGAGAACACTGTGGGAGCAGCTTGCCAATCCAGAGCGTAGGAAACAATTAGCAAGCGACAGCGAAAACAACGCGCGTTGTGTGTAAATAGTAACCTGACCCACGAGGAATGAGCTGCCACCCTGCGTGCCGCTGCTTGTTCCAAGAGCAAAACACCGTGGGAGTGAACATTACAAAAGAGGTTGGACATGCACCCACCTTTAGCCATTTGCGTGCTTTCATTATTGAAAGACACACTCAAAAGCCCATCCAATGTGTGGGAGGAGTCAGACCCACGTGGAGTTAACACAAGAACCTCGCAGAGCAACGCATGTGCGCTGCTAGGTTCGACCTAAAAAATGAAAAAGGCTTGCAGTGGCCGCAACCTTACAGTAAAAGAGTAATTTAAATTCAAAATCCTTTATTAATCAAATATATTTTAATAGAACAGTATTTGTGCTTTCCTCCAGATGTGTGTATTTAGAACATGTGTACAAATAGATTTTTACTTTTAATACACATCATGAGAAATATGATTATTATTGACAAAAACAAAAGGCACTATTTACTTTTAATTACTGTAACGTGAAAATCTAGTGTAAACCCACAATGACGGCTAGAAAATAAAAAAGGTAAAAGGGAAAAAAAAAACACATTGGCTAAGTAAAACATTTGCCCACTAACCATTGCATTGAAGTAGATTAGAACATGTAATCAGGAACAAGCTCTGGCAAAGTCAATAGGTCTTGGCAATCTAAGAGCTATAGGTGTTATCAATGTTAATGTCTATAGCCATTGACAATGCTAATGGCACATCAATACAGCGATGCACACTCTGTGCCAGGTGAGGCCTACCCTCCCTGCAGTGTCACCAGCGCAGTGTGTAATGTGCCCTCGCCCCTCAGGGTTCCCGAAAGCAGTGCAGCAGACATGCATCGCCATACAGTAGCGACGCGTCCACAGCAGTTCTCCTCTTACAAATGGCATCATGTAATAACAATGTTATTTTCATTAGTTGGCAAAATGTAAGCTATTGGTTTATGTTATTGTGGTCTCCCTGCATGCGTGGAACAATATATAGGTTCTTATTAAGTATGCTTATTTCCACTTTATAGTTCTTGTTCCATCACGTGAAAGGAATTAATGAAAATGGTATATAAAGGGAATGTATGTCAGTAAATATAACTTAGTCACTATCGTTTCGATGCGATGGTCAGCATTAAATTTGTGACAATTGAAAATCAAGCACAGAGGCATGATAAAATAATACATCAGGGGAAATATCAATATAAACTCACACTTCTGGGTATTTCATTGAGGCGTTATGTGAATGCATACCTGAAAAGTGAAACCAAATCATTGTGTTTATTTGTACCCTGATTTGCTGGTGAAACATTTTTAATTGTAATTGCGCCCAAAACACACACTTAAATCACACTTCTATCACTGAAATGGAAAGAGTTTATTTAGGTATGTATTTACAAACAAATCATACGATTAAAAGCATTTGTTTAAGTGTATGTTCTGCAATTAAATCAGAATGAGTCAGAGTTAGAAGTAAAGTTGCACCCGCAAATCAAAATAAAAAATAATCCCAATAGGTTGAAAGTTTTTAACTTTGATTTGCTGGTGCAACATTACATTTAATTATAAATGCAGGTGAATTACTTTCTCAACATGCATCTAAACAAAGGCTTCGTAAACACTCACCCAAATAAAGTTTTTAAATTGAAGCGATAGAAGTATGATTTAGCCACGTGTTTTGAAAGTCAATCACTGGCACACAGAATTACAAGTATATCGTACTGATGCTGGACCGGAGTGTTTGCATACACCAATCGTGTAAATTAGTTAAACAGTCACCCTCGTAAAGCAGCATCTGGCATTTGACCTCAGTCTTTGAATGCACAGCAAATGTGACAAGATAAGAACAAAATTTACAGTCCTGTTTACATAGGAGCTTGGAGCAGTGAGTGAAAACATGAGCGCCCATGTTAAGTACTCTTATACAAAGAAAAAAGTAGCTCCTGAAACAGATCCTAAAATAGAAACAGTGGAGGAATAGTGTAATTGGGCCATGCTCTTGGCGGGGGCTAAAAACAGGAAGAGTCATGACAAATGCATCCCATGGGCAAATGGGGAGAAAGAATATGAGAGTGACGATGGAGAGAGCAAATGGGAACAGTATGGTCTGGCTGTAGCCCGCAAAATATATTCATGTTTCTTCGGATCGAGACAGCACATGCTCTGTCTCGCCAAGACCTAAAAATGCTGTCCCTTTCCAGTTAATAAAACTCAATTAAAAAAGTGCTGTCCCTCACAGTGAAAGAGAGCCATTGGCTAAAGGGAGCTGACATCCTCATATCTAACCCTTCAGCCTGGGACGACTCCTGATGGCCTACGGCACTGGGGGCAGCCCCGACACCCACCGACCATGCACGCAACATGGAAGTCATCGTCGACTCAACACTCTCCATGAACAAGCAAGTCAATGCAGTCTCCTCCTCCTGCTTCAACACCCTCCGCAAGATCTACAGGTGGATCCAGACAAATACAAGAACAGTCACCCAGGCCCTCTTCAGTAGCAGACTCGACTATGGAAACGCCCTCTACGCGGGAGCCTGGCCAAGCTCATCAAACGACTTCAACCACATTCAAAATGCCTCTGCACGCCTGATCCTCGACGTACCATGCCACAGCCACATCACCCCCCACCTGAGAAACCTGCACTGGCTCCCCGTCAACAAGAGGATTCCCTTCAAGCTCATCATCCACGCGCACAAGGCACTCCATAAGACCGGCCCAGCCTACCTCAACAGACAACTTTTCTTCTACATCCCCAACCGGCAGCTCCGCTCTGCCGTCCTCGTCACCGTCCCTTGCATCCGAATAACAACCACCGCGGCAGATCCTTCTCACACCTCGCCGCCAAGACCTGGAACACACTCCCACTGAGCCTACGACAGACCCATTTTATTTTTTAATTATGAATTATTTTGCTTGCATGAGGCTGGCAAGACATTTAAAGTTGTCTCTGGATCAGACCTAACCAGGCTGCAAAAATGAACACTCAAAAACTGAATATAATGGACACGTATCTTAAGAATATAACTGCAACATTCCAACCTGAGTACAATGAGACACAGAGATTGGCTTTATAAACAAAGTGCTAAATCATGGCCTGCCTGGTTCCCGATCCCCCTCTGCTCCTTGCGGGGTTTGCTTGTGTTTATCCCTTGCTCCGCTTAACCCCTCTAATGTTGGACATTGATGTGTGTATCTACTTTTATGTAAACTGTGTTGCGTGTTCTCAACCTTTGTAAAGCGCTCTGATACCTACGGGTCTAGCCAGCGCTATACAAAACTCCAAAAATACCTAAATAAATATGACGGACAGTGATTTAGAACTATATTTCTACCTTGCATCTGTGAAATATGGGCATTCAGCGTAAAGGCTTTAATAAATTGGGTGTTTCAAACTCAAGAAACATAGACATACTTGCCCCCAAGCCAGGCTTAGATTATGAATCTTTACTGCTGTTACTTACTCAGTTACCTGCAATCCTATATTAAATCTGTTCCACAAGCAGTGGCTGATATATGGTGTATTAGTTTGTGTAAGACACAGTATTTAATACTTGTGTGATGATCTGAGAATACAATGGAGCACTAGCGCATGCACATCTGATTTGTTATAGAAGCAGAGAGTAAAAGGCTAATTGTAGACCAGACAGAATCTGGCAGTGTTTAGAAATAGGTACACAAATGGCAATTTAACATAAAAATCGAGTCATTCAGTGATGTTTTAAAATGTTTCTGAAAGGCTTAAATTAGTAAATTAATGAAGGAGTTGTATATCATGGCTCTGCAGACTACATCTCCCTGCAAACTCAATCTCCCTAAACTACTTGCTGACTGATGCACATTGAATTGAGAAACTATGTGTTATAGTTTTTTGGCTAAGCAGTGTTGTGGGTTGTGATAAGTTGCACAATCAATAGCCAGTGTCCTTGAACTGTAGAACCGCGTCCTCTTTTTGTGCTGCTGCTAGTTTTGGGATCTGCAGCTGGTTCACGCAAGGTAGGGAGCATCAAAAGATGTGGTGCTGTATTTTTCTTGCAGACATACTAAGAGGCCTTAATGTGGGTGCGTTTGCGGCTGATACTAATTTTTGGGTTTTTCTTTGAGCCTCTGCAGTGACCGAAGAGTCATAGAATTTAGGATTCCATGGGCTTCCATTTACCAAATAGCCTGGATGTGCCACTCTGGACCTCCAAGAGGCATGGAATATGTTGTTCTGGGCAGGCTGACCTAGAGTAAAGGCAGATTTTATGTAGTTCCAACTACTACTGAGTGCCACTCTGCAGTGCGAAAGGGGATGAGACACCTGAGTACACTAGTTTCATGATGGAATGCTGACTACATATTTCATATGGATTCTGGGTCATGTTAAAGCCAACAGTGACTTTTGGGATTTTGGATTTGGTTCTGTTTTTAAAGGCCTGGGTTTTGACTATGCCACTATATATTATGTATAATGTTGTATAATAATGTTTACAAAATGGATGGGCTTTGGTTCCATCCCTTTTAACAACTGACTTTCTTCAACATGTCTCTTTCAGCCATTGGCTTGAGACTTTGTCAATGATGTATTGGCTCAGTCTAGTGGGGTATTTGTAAGTAAATAGATTTTTAGTTTGGGAGGATGTCAGTCCTCCCCAAATAAGTCTAAGTTTGTGTCCGGTCCAACACAAAAGTTCAGTATATAAACCTGGCCCCACCCCTCGTAGCTATGGACTTAAACTTAAGAAAAAGTATGTAAAGTATTCCATAGTATGAAAACTAATTGAAAAGGCAAAACAAAGCACAATAAAAATAATACCCACCCAATTTCCATTAATAGAGGAATATTTCATTAGTAATACCAGAGATATGATTTTTTTAAGTTTTAGACCAAAAAGCGCTAAAGCAGATAAGGCACCAATCAGTTGACCACAATAAAGCAGAGGTTGGATAGCCAAAGTAAGTTGTCCCAGTCAATGATTTTATCTTCTGACTAAGGGCCTGATTAGGATCTCGATGGGTGGGTTACTCATCACAGCAGACTGACATCCAGTCAGCTGAAATATAAATCCTATAGGATATATTGGGATATATATTTTGTTGAACGGGATATCCGTCACTGTTGTGATGGAGTAACCCGTCTGCCGAGATTTAAATCTGGCCCTTAGTCTTTGTAATGAAAGTTGAAATACTCCAGCATGCAAAGTTGCAAGAAGTATCTGGCATAGTCCTCTTGAAGCAAGATAGCTGTTGGGCGAGGTCCTGCTGGCACTGTTGTTTTTCATGGGAAAACCTCCAGGCTGAGAAAATTTCAAATTTCATGTCTGTCGAAGAACTCTCATTGGGCAAATTATTTTTGCACCATCGCCCAGTCAAGAGTTAAACTTTCTGATTTAAGGATGTTTAGCTCCACTATTCGAGCAAGCCTAGAAGTCATATCCGATGAAGTTGGACACCTTTGCCGCAAGGTCCTGCTGATGCTCCAGAGTCCTTGGAATTCTTTCGAAGTCCCAGTTTTTCAGATGTTGTAGTGCAGCACTTCCTGGTCACTTCTAAGGCTCCAGGCCCTTGGGACAAAACCTAGGGGCAAATACTCACTCCAGCAGATGCCACCAGTGTCCAAGCATGAGACAACTTGTTTTGTCACTGTAGCCACACAGGAGGTCATCTAATCAACCCCTTGAATCCAGTTCTCAGTGCTAGGTACAAGTGGAAACATGTCTCTGTACAAGTAACAAACAATAGATCCAGGCCTCTTCTGTTCTTCTGCAGGTCTATATGTGTTACAAGAAGCTGTGAGTTAGAGGTCACTTTTATAAGAATTACTGCCCAGTGAGTGGAGGGGTGGTCATTAACATCCCAAACAAATGAGAAAAACCCTGCCTGGGGCCACCCTTCCCACCTTTGCAGGACACCATGTTTGCCTTACTGCCATCTATCCCACAGTGTGTAGTACTGAGGGAGATCCAAAATGGCAGCACCCTTATGCCCTTGGGGGTTTCTGGTGAACCAGCAAGGAGCATGTGTTAAACCTGGCATCCTTGACATGGTTTCCTCCTAACGTTTTGCCTTCAAATCTGCTGTTTTTTTGTGGCTAACCAATGCTAACATGCTAGAGTTCTCTCCCTAAAACATGGTGGAATTGGCTTATTCCTAACTGGCATACTTAATTTACCTGTAACTCCCTAGTAAAGTGGCACTACTTGTGCCTAGGACCTGTAAATTAAATTCTACTAATGGGTCTGCAGCACTTATTGTGCCACCCACTTAAGTAGCACTTTAAACATATCTCAGGTCTGACATTACAGCGTGTGTGGGCAGTATTTTAAGTGCCTTGTCGACCTGGCCCAAACTTTTTTTTTAATGCATGTAAGTCACCTCTAGTGTAGGCCCTGGACAGCCCAGAGGGCCGGGTGTATGTATCTAAAACGTGGGGCATGTACTTTTTATTTTAGCATGTCCTGGTAGTGAAAAACTCTTACATTTGTTTTTCACTACTGTAAGGCCTACCTCCCCCAGAGGCTAATACTTGGGTTACCGTAATACCTTTAATAAGTGATAATTCCAAAATGGGGACGTGCAACCAGTTCATGTTTGGTGTCTTGGAATTGTAATGCAAAATCCTATTATACGGTGGAGTCAGATTGTTTGTTACAGTTCTGAAAATGCCTCTTTTAGAAAACCTGGAATTTTCATGTCTTAGCCATTTAGTGCCAGCAGCCTGTCTGAGGGTCACAGTACTGGGTGTAGTTGACAGTTGAGCTTTGTGTATTCCTCCTAATCAACCACACACAATAGAGAGCTTAGGTGTGCCTGGATGGCCATCACTGACAGGAAGGGAGGGGAGAGCGGGGCAGAGCCCTTATTGTACTTGAATAGGCTGTGCCCTGCCTCCACACATGGGGCTCCATACCCCTTGTAGTTTGTCTGTAGCCAGGACAGCTAAGGCAGGATGCCTAGGGACTTCAAATGGAAACCTCTAGAAGCTTCTCCCACTTGAAAGGAAGACCCAGGTATAGATATTGGACCCCCAACTCTAAGTCTTCAGTACACTTCTGGACCTGTGCATTCTCTGCCAGGAAGAAGGCCTGTTGTGCTCTGAAAGAACTGCAGCCCTTCTGTGCTTACCTGCTGCCTCTTGACTTGGTGAGAAAAATTGGACCTGCATCTGCTGAACACAAGGGCTAGTTGGCTGGCTCCTGTCTAGAGCCTTTGGGACTGAAGGTTTCTAGAATCTTGAACCTAGCATCTGGACTCTGCCATCTGTGAGTCCTACCCTACCTAATGATGTCACCCAAGTCATGAACCCTTATAAGAAGGCCTGATGGTGCTCTGCCAGCCCTTCTGTTAATCCAGCAGAACCAACGCATTTTCTCTTCGTCATGGCGCAGCCCCGAGCAGAATCAACACCTGGCCCCTGTTGCGGGGGTACTCCTGATGCAAGGACTCTGCATAAATCTTGCAGCCCACATCAGAATCAATGCCTGTGCAAAGTTTCCCCGCTGCATCGCAAATCTCTTGTTGATAGCTTTTACGACTACGTTTGTTTTTGCATCACAGTCTCGCAGCTCTTTGAGACAGACTCATCACCTCGACTATGGGACACATCCTAGACACCAGACTTCGCATCCCAAGCCCCAATCAACAGAATCCATGACAACACAGGACCTTGCATCGTAGCTCCAGGGCCTTGACTGCATGAGGCAGTGCCTCAGCTGCACCAACACATCTTCTGTGCGGGCTCACACAATGCTCCACAAGAAGAACTTATGGTACTTTTGTTCAGCTGCCCTAACTGGGTCCCTGTATGTTGGTTGGCCTGAACTTGTGACTTTGTCCCAGTCCAGCGTGACCAGTTATCCACAGCTGGCGTTTTGTGTTTTATGGCACTGTATTTACTTAAATCTTTAAACTTGCATATCTCTGGTTCTCCTGGTTGGATTTTTGTCATTTTTGTCTTTTATTAAAATGTAATCTATTGTCCTATATTGAGGGAACCTATTTGTGTTTTGCTTTCATATTATTACTGTTTAAAGTGCTGCATAATACCTTCGACAGTGCCTCTACTTTAAGCCTTACTGGACTGTGCCACGCTACCAGATGGTTGAGCACAGCTTAATTTGGGGTTTGCTTGTGCCTCACTCTGACAAGGGTTGTGGTTGCTTTTTGAGTTTCACCCCCCCCTTGACCAGTAGCCCAATTTCTTACAGCATATTTAGGGAAATGAGCAGTCTCCTCCACTACACCAGACTGGTTGAAGGACAAGCTCCCCCTCTCACTGGGCTGTATCAGGATGGCAACGGATATCCATTGGAACAAAGGTTTCTCTTCTTCAGGCCTCCACTTATACTTTACTTCAAATGGGCATGTCTCTACCTAGTCCCTTTCAAGTTGACGTTCCTGAAACCCCCCCAACTGTCCTTTCTGAGTTGAGAGGAGGCACATACCTCACAACCAAGTCTTCCTGCTAAAAGGCCGCAGCCCTTTTTTCAGCTCTGACAGCAGTTTTTACACCTCATTAAGGCATTAAGGGGAAGTACAGATAGGGCCCAGTTGCTGGAGGTTCAGCCAGAAAAAGTCTACATTTTTAAAAGTTACTTTCCCTATATATTTATTAAACATTCAACTTTACCAGTGAATATGATTTTAATAGACATTAAAAATAGTGTCTGTATCTTAACTCAAACCAAATATAGCAGAGTTATTTTATATGAACTTTCGTTTTTCACATAGGAGCAGGTGCAGCCTTGCACACTGAATTAGGTTTTGGCGGCTAGTCACTGTAGTCATAAGCCAATTCTAAATTCTTGAACGTTAAGATTTCTAAAAAGTTATTTTGACAGGTTTGCCCATAGGTTTGAAAGCTACAACAGTCAGGCACCACAAATGACATTTAACTTTCCACGCCGTTGGTTTGTTTTCCTCCACTTTACACTATGGCCTTACTGGAAAGTTAAATATGCCATTTAGGAGTTGCTCAATTATTTTTTATTAGGAATAGGTTAGGGAACATACACTGGACAAAAATGTTTGTGTGAAGCATTTAAAAACCAACATCATCAGTCCACAAGTAGTTGGGTGAACACGCAAAAAGTGGTACTTTCTCACTGTAATAATCACTCATTTAATGGTCTTTCCACCTCCACATTGAACTGCTTAACAGACTATTTTACAACTATTTCCTTCTCTGCTGTCTGCCTTTCAAGGGTTTTGCTGGAATATGCCAGCGCTTCATGCATTGGCACAGTTAGTGTGTGATCCATTGGTTTTGCCAGTGCTTATGTGGAATATTATTCTCTCCTTGACCCTGTCTAAGCAAGTTTCACAGAAATGAGTCTCTCCTTACAGCCACTTCCAACAAGCTATACATGATCTTCGATGTCAGTGGTTCGGCTACCCTTATTAGTATTGACTTCTCAACATACTTTGATTAAGTCGCCCATCCCATATTACTCTCCAGACTACAGGACATTAAGATGGCCGGCCTGAAACATGGCTGCCTAACTTCTTTTCTGTCTAGTCAGGAATAAGACATGCTCTTTCCTACTTTCAGTTATGTAGTGTGTCCCTCTATAATTTTGGCTGGCGACCCTTATAAGATGGTTTCATCTCTAGTTCTTTTGCTATCCAGGCAGCTCCAGCTAGCTGTGAAACCAGAACTCCCATCTCTCCAGCTGCATCTTCATAATTGTCTTCTAGCAGTGTCCTGAGGATGTTCCGTGGACACCTTTAGGTTTACTCGGGCAAGACTGAGATACTGTGTGTGGAGGTTATAGTTGGTAGAACTTCTGGTGTATAGTGTTTGATTAAGCACTGTCTTTTAAACCCCAGATTGTTAAGGTAGTGCTTCCTGATTCTTGGCTCTTGGACGTCTATGCAACATTCTTTAACTTCTAACCAGTAGTCCTAGAGAATGATTACTTGGGTGATATTAGCCTTAATTTATTATGGAAATGCTGCTCATTTAAGTCTGCACCATCTTATGCTTAATTAACAAGCCTCTGCTAGTTCAGAATTCAGTTGCCAGATAAGGTTCAAGACCTTCCCTCCAGGGAACACACCATAAACCATCTAGAAAGCTAATACGGACTCCCTACATCCCTAAATGTAAGAGAACACTTTTAAAGACCTTTTCGTCTGTCACAGAAAAGTACACAGTATCAGCCCCTTTATCTCAATTTTGACTTTCTTCATTACGAACTCTCAAGAAGCAAGTGCAATAATGGTAATAGCATTATTACAGATTTAGCTATTGTCCTGAAATAGTATGACTAGAAGGTCCAGAAGCAAGACCGCGTGACCATGTGAGGCAATAGTGGAGAAACGTGTACACCGAAGGAGAGGGACGACAGAACAACTAAAGTTCAACTAGTCCTCAGAGTTTTTAATCTTGCCATATTTCCTTCTCTCCCAAAAATAAAAGTTAAATCCGTTTGGGGATCTATATACAATTTTTAAATTTCCTTTCACTAGAGACAATGCCCACTATCATCACGGATGCACCAGCACCCTTCGCGGGTAGCAAAAAGATCTTGATCAAAGAGCCCCACTTCAGGGGCCCGCTAGGCATTGCACTGCCCACCCAGTGTGGGACAGAATACTTTGATGAAACATAGCACGTTTGAAGGTGCGATTTCTTTTTTCTCCTGAACAGATAGATTCCTCATAGCTCTGTTGTGTCAACAATAATAACAAAGAAAGTAATACATAAATCTTGACTACGGAATTAGACTAGACCCTGTGTTTTCCCGCCACATCATTTTTTTGATTTATGATTGAGTTGGGAGGATCTATGATGAACTATACCAACCTCCTACCCGTTTCTTGTTTTGTGTATTAATGGACCATGCCAATACCTGCTTATTAGGACTTCCCACTAAACTGTTCGCCAGATTACGGCTTTATCAGAATATGGCAGTGTGATTTATCTATGGATTGGGCAGATGTGCTCACGTAACAGATGCCTGAAGTAGACTATACTGGTTACTGCTTGAACAAAGATTTTTTTATTTTAATCCATGTGCCGAATCACTGGGCCCTCCTTGGTACTGGTGCTTCCAGGCTCTAGGCTGTTCTGTTTCGGAAGAAAATCATTCTATTCTGGCTCTGATGCTATGGAATCAACTCCTAATCTTTGAGTAATCCCATACCAGTAACTTTTTCGTAAATCTTTTAAGAGATCTATATATTTTCTTACTTTTGAGAGTGTAATCTGTTTTGAGAAGCATGTCAGTTCCGTGCTTTATCAAGATGAAGATGCCATTCAGTGATTGTGCACTTAGAAATGGTCTATTCGATTCCATTAATTTAATTATGTTCTGCCCTATTTTAGTAGTTCTACAGGACTTTAAATCTTTCAGGCTTTTATGGTTCTCTAGGAAGCTTTAAAGAAAAACTAAAGTTGATTTGACTAGCCCTTTACAAAATGCTTACAGTTCAATACATTTGTAATCGAGATGTGCAGCTATTTACTATATGGAGACATTGTCTAAAAAACCTAGAATCATAAACTCCGCAAACATTTATACGTGTGTGTAAAGCTTTTAAACTGTGGTTGATAAATATCACGATAAACTCGCCATAGGATTGTACTCTGCAGATGTTGCCTAACTTGCTGGTAGGCATTCCTAAGCATAGCCTTTTTCAAAAGCTTATCGGTCATGTGCCAAGAAAGGATTAGCAAGCACCATTTTTGCCACTAGTGCCTGACTTCTTATGGCAGTGCACAGTGTGCCAAAGAAAGCTTCTCTATGTTTTGGGAGTTGACATTAAATATGTGTTTGTAGTCTTTGGAACAGAGCTTTATTATTATTTCACAAGAGCTTCGGTCCTTTTGAAATGCTCGAAGGATCTGATCTTTGGCACCAGGGATCAAGTCCTTCACCTCAATTTTCAAATCAGTAATGAGATCAAAGAAATCTAGAAAATAACCTGGAATTTAAAGATATTGGTTTTAGAGTGGGGACATCACAGGCATCCCTGGACAGGAGTTCAAATCAATATACAGATACTGGCAAACTGCTTGCCATGGCTTTCACTGCTTCTACTTTTCCCTTGGACCGCGAAGTGAAAATCCTTGCGAAGGGACTGCAGGTGGGGGCATTGTTGCTTTGTGTACATTATCCCTTGAAAAATAGTGTTCCTTTAGTTATCCTCACAACAATTGAAGGAGGCTCAGTAGGAGTAGTGAGCATGTGGTACTTTGCATTGCTTCCATAGCCAGTTGTTTTTTTGTGCCATAAAAAGGGCTCGATAAATATTGTAAAGGTTTGTACATGTAATGCAAGAAGTCCAGCTTTTTTTGACGATTGATTTTCTTCAAACATGTATTCCGCTGTGCACGTGCCCAAGTGTGCATTTTTACTTCTACTGACTTTTCCATGCCATTCCTATTCTTTGGGTGATTAAATATTCTGTTTGCCTTAATTGGCATTTAAATTATATTCTTTGTACAGATTGAAGGCATGTTTTAATTGTTTCTCCTTCTTTTTTCAGAAAAAAGGGTTTGACGTGGACAGCCTCACCCAGTCCGAATTACGTTTTCTTCTAAGTATCCTAGAAGGAGAATTGGAAGCAAGGGATCTTGTGATTGAAGCTTTAAGGGTAAGTCTTATTTTCAGACTGACATTGAGACTCTGTTATATAGGTCTATAGCAGCAGTCTTGGTATGATGAGGGCAGGCTGGCCAATGCCTCAATACGTCCACGATTAGAATACTGCTAACCAGACTATGAAGAGCTTGAAAAATTCCTTGCACCTGGTACTTAGAGAAAAGATTCCATATGATTATCACCACTTTCTCCAACCTGGGTATTACTTTCTTTTACAAGCTTTTCATTAACAGCAACTGAACCAGTCGATTTATGCAATGCAATTTACTTCTGAAATTGGCCTGCAATATCACCAAGTTAATTCCAATTATTTTTCACGTGTTTCGTCGTCAAGTGCCTGCAAGCTGACTGACCGCAGCAGACGCTACACAGTATCTGATCTACCCGACCGCAATACTGCTTGGGATAGGACTAATTATCTTACCCTAAACAGCTCCCAACGCCCTGAGGAAGCCCCAGGCCAGATGGCCGATGTTATGGGGCGAAACAAGTGTTGGCTTCAGAAGGTTCACCTCACTTGGCTACGAAACACGAGAAAGATAAATTGGAATTGATTCCAAGGAATACTTGCTTTTCTTACTTGTTCCAACACATTTTCAAGTCCTCTAACAGTTATGGGGAAGGGGTTTCCCATTGTCATGAACGAGTAAACCTCACAAGACCAGCTCTACTACCATAGGTTTGCTGAGGCATCGGACCCTATACCACCCCACCCTCTGAACAAATATCACCAAGTTGTTTACCACCTAGCAGAGAAAATAAGTACTCAATGTTCTTATTAGACCAGGCTTGCTGCACCTCCTAAAACTCAGGACTGTCACTCATGTTGCTAAACATAGTCCAAATTTCATGAAAAATGGGGTTGCTAGCCCGATCTTCCAATTCAAGCCAGGAGCCACCTATTCCAGCCTTTACATTTCCTCCTGGGTGGCTGGTGAAGAGGCAAACACCATCACAGTTGCCGATGTTCCTGCAAAGGGTTATATGGTCACCAGACAGAACTATCTGACTTTACCATATCATGATGTCAACAGCATCAGATCTGTGGCCATCATGCATTTAAGGTGCATTAAATCATACCTTCAGGGGGCAGGATGTTATTTTCTGAAATACACCTCCAGTATGGTATCAGACGCCTTGATAATAGCACTCTTAAAAACTAAGAAAAATACTTTTCTTCCAGTAGGCCTTTATTTAACGTGTTCCTTCCCTCTCCCTTGATCTTTAATGCTTCATAGTATGAACATCTTGATTCTTTCCCTACCATTTATTATGCAGAATGCACCACAAGGAACATATAACATACTGAAAAAATGTGTATGTGTGCTTGTATAATGTTGTATGTGGCATATGTTGCCCAACATAAAAGGCTAATTTCAGGGGAAACCCTTTGCCTCGGATTTAAAAAAAAATGAAGATTTGAAAGATGTGCAGAATCATTTTCAAATACAAAGTTTTATCTAGCTATACTATTGCACTGATTATCAATGCTCCTTTACTTTAAAGCATATTTTACAGACCCACTGCTATAACTTATTACAAAGATGTAAATGAAATAAAATGTAGAACTGATGCATACGTTCTTTGTTTTCCAACGTCCATTACATTCTTTAAGGTTATGAAATTAAATGAGAAGGAAACAAATCGACCAATAAGAGACAACAGAAGCACAGTGAAATTAATTCAACATGTTATAGAGTTGGCGTACATAGCTATTAAACAATGGTGACATTGTCTTGCTCATTGTTAAGCAGTACCTCATTTCAGATGTAAAGAGGAATACAATTTACACTGGGGCTGCAAATCCAAGAAATAGGGGTTACATTTTTTTTTCCAATACATGCATACATCTTTGCAGATTCGGTTAAAAGCAAAGTACTGAGAACATTTACTAACTACCTTAGAAGAAATCAGTGTATCAAGAAGATTTTAATGAATTTTAGCAGATACATTGGCTGATTACACGCATTATCTAAGAATATGTCTTGTACAAACTTGATTACCATTTTTTGTATTAATGGGAAGCAATATCTAGTTTGCTTTAAAATTCACTTGATGAAACCAAAATGCACAAGTGTTCTAAACAGAAAAACCATTGGGACCAGGCAAGACTCAAGTATGTAGTGCCATTCTGCAAAAGACCTGCTTTCCCCTTACTCAGTCAAGACATTTTAAAATGTGTATATTTTTCAAGATAGTTGAACATTGTGAATAGCCACTGATATATATTTTTACAGTAACAGCACCCACTCTTGTTAACTCTGTCTCTCAAAGAACAGCGAAACCATACTGAATTAAGTGCTACAGGTGTCATTTAATGTAGTGACTATAACACATGTTTATACTAATATACTTAATGTTTATGGGATTATATGAATGTCCATTGTGTGGTATATTCACATCTTAGTTATAACAGAGTTTGCTGTTCCATTATGATGTATGGTAAGAACCTAGAATGTTACGGGTTTCAGATGATGCAAAGGGAGTATGGAGAAGCGTGCGCTTGGGAGCACATAAATGCCTATGTGGTAGTATTATAATGGATTACATTTGCTTTATTTACAAACCAACTTGCAGTTGAGACCTTACTTTTAAGTTTGTAATGGGCATAAGCCTGGAGTAAATGCCACTTAATTATGGGATATTGCTGAAGGTACCCTATGGAGAACTCCAATTTGAAAAAACTAGAATTGAAGTAAAAGTTAAATATGCTGTGCAAGTTTTATATTGGCTTTTTAGGATGCATGGGTTTTAACTAAATGATTGTTATTATATCATTGTCTTGTGCAGATACCTTCATACGGTCTAATTGCTCGTGTTTTATCTTTCAATACATGTAGTAAGCTGGAGGCATTTGAATAAGTGTGTGTCATTTGTTACCCCTTTTTTCAATTGGGCATGCCTGTATTTATGCCAAGTTTAAATGTTCATATAATCACCCATTATTCATTTGGGATGTCTTATGGGGTCATTGTTAGTTAACGTAGAAAGAGACATTGGTGAGAACACATCACAGAAGAAGCCCTTGCTTCTCACTTTCACAGAAAGCCCAAGTGGAGACTTGAATCAGCTGTGAGTGTGACTTTGACAACATGTTTTTTTTAGCGGTGGTTAAATGGAGGGATGCCAGCAAAATAGTGGAATGACTTTCTGCTTCACACTGTGATGGACTAAACACTGTTTAAGGTTGCTTCATGAGCATCAAAACAGATTATAACTAGAGTTCCCAGTGTTATATTTTTTTAACGTTTTCTTTTGTATTCATCCATATTTTTTTTTGCTATTCTATTGGTATTTATACATATTTATTTTGTTTGTGCTTTGTGAATAAATGATACATAGAATTGTATATTTCTACATGTATTTAACTGATACACATGCACTCATACTTTGATGCCTTTTGTGTTTTAGCTAATTAAGCAATATAACAAAACAATACACCCACATGTAAATATTAGCATTCTACTTTAAATATATGTTGACTTATGCAGTCATTTAAGGATATCACATCCTCTTTTTTTAACTTCCCATGCTATGTGTCTACTCAGCTGTTGGCCTGGAATTTACCTAAGACAACATGGAGAGTCACTTAAAAAAGAAGCCTAATTTTCAGTATTTTTCTGCTTTAAAAAGTAAATGCAGTCAGGAAACAAATTGTTTCCTGTGTCTATTTATCTGTAAAAATCAATAGAAACAGAAAACTTGGAGCCTTAATTATAACTAGGGCTCCCGGCTTTATGGTATTTTTTTAAAACTTTTCCATCTATATTTATTTTTTGTCCATCTTATTGGTATTTATCCATATTTATTTTGTGTTTTGCAAATATACGGTGTCCTAAAATGGTATATTTCCACGTTTATTTAACTTATAAACATGCACTCCTACTTTGCTGCCTGTCCTGTTTTAGCACATTAAGCAGCCAGATATAGCAAAACACTACACCTTCAGGTAAATACAAGCATTATTATACAAATATATGTTACCATACACTTGCATTTAGGGAAAACTTAACATATTTTTAATTTCCCATGCTACCTATCTGCTCAGCTGTGGGCTGAGAAATCACAAAAAACAGCTTGGAGAGTCACACTCAAGAAGCACACTTTTCACATGTTTCCGCTTTTAAGAATAAATACACACAGGAAACACTTTGTTTTCTGTCTGTAAAAATCCAGAAAACCGGGAGCCTCAATTATAACATAGCTTAGGATTGGCTACTAGTGGATTACTTCGGTGTACAGTGTGGCGCAAACTTCATCGTCATCGCTCCATTTTAAAGTATAATGCAATGAGGATTGGCTACCAGTGCATTATCGAAATTTAGAGTGGTTCAGGCAACATCATTGTTGGACATTAACACTGAAAGTTCTGATAAACGTTGTATTTAAAGTGAACACTGTGTGACCGGTATCTGTCAAAGACTATTGCAAAGTTCACCACAATCAAAACCTTGGAATGTGTCCAGCAGATTCACATATAGGTATGTAGTGGGTTGCATTTGGCTCTTGTCCTATTTGATTACCTTGAAAAATAGCAGGTCCTAAGGTCATGTGAACGTTGGTATTTTGGTTTGGGTCAAGAACATTATTACATTCTTCTGTGATGCATTAGTTTCTCCTAATTATTACATTAAGGGACATTAGTCACATCCTTTATTACCATGCAGACGGGAATTACTCCACTATTTGTTTTACGTCTTCTAGTGGTCCTAGTATAAAATGGGAGAAATGTCTTGGCCCAGAGGATCAAGAGGTCTTTGATCACTTAAATTGAAAGTTCAAGTGAATAAGATAATGCTTTGTATGAATAGGAGGTGTGCATAAAAATTGAGGCAACTATTACTTATCTAAAATAACCACAATTTGAGAAAGATTCAATTTTGGTGAAAGGTGAGTCTGTGGAGGACTGCAAACCTTATTTAAGGAGATTAGACTTGTCGCATAGGTTTGATTCTAGTGGTAATGAGCATATTATGCTAGAGTGTGATAATGATAAAGACAGATAAGAGTTATGGTTATTTGATGATCTTTCTTTGACAGAATGTATTGCATTGGTGAAGAGACTGGATCATAGGTTAGCATGTGTGGATGGAATCAAGAAAAAAAGTACAAACCAATATAGTATGAGTGTGGTAGACAATAAGAGAAAGAGCAAGAACAAAAGCATATGTAAGGATGATCGTATAAATCTCAGCAGTGATTTAATGTCATGGTTGTGTCAAGCAATTTGTGGTAAGATGTTAGAGGTGTGGTATGATTAGTCTTATAGCTAACAACCACAATGTGCTCAGGGCGGAAAGGCACATGCAAAATATGTGGAAGCAAAGCAAGTATTGTTGAAATAAGGGCAACAAAGAGAAGATAACACTGAGAATGTGGAAGATGATTATAATGAGATCATTGTACAAATAACAGGAAGAAATTATCAAAGACCCTATGATGAAGTGATTGTTGAAGTGAAGAAGGTTAATATTTAGTTTCATTCAAGAGCAAAATTAACTATAATTTCCTAGGATTTGTTCAGAAATAGAATATGAGAATGGGCAACTGTTTAAACTGGTTATAAAACCAACTGGTTATGGGGGTGAAATGATAAAGTTTATGTTTTTTCAGTGGTGAATTGGAACATAAATCAAGATTTGCAACAGGTAAAATGTATGTCATGCCAAAAGGTTTACAGTGGGACTCTAGATTGTTTAAAATATTACACACATAAGGTTAGACTCAAAGAAGGTGCACTTCCATTAGTAAATACAGAGAGGAATATACCACTCGAAAAAAGGAATGCAGCAAGAGTTGAAGAAACTACAATCATCAGAAGTTGAGAGGGTGGAAGGAACAAAATGGCTGACTCCTTTAAAGGGTTAAACATATTTGTGGCGGTTGACAGATTTTCCATTCTTCGTATTAACAAATTGTTAGGTATGTTGAGTGATGCAAATTGGTTTTCTACCCTTGATCTATCGCTGGAGTACCATGAGATTAGATTGCATCAAAGGTCAATTGCTTGCGCAGCATTTGTGACACCCAAACAGACATTTAGATTCACAAAGATGCAATTTAGACTAATCTTAGACACCTCAATTTTTCTAGAGGGTGCTGAACAGTGTCCTAGGATAATTAAAAGGTTTTAAAGTGTATAAGGATGATATCTTGGTGCGTTGCAGTTATATTAAAGAACCTGATGCAAGGTTGAGAGTGGTTTTGACTAGGCTGAATAAGAAAGAGTTAACTTTGAAAGTGGAGAAATGTAGATTTTACAGAGGAATTTGGCTTTCTGGGTCATACTTTGTTTGAAACATAAAAAGCAACTAATTTAAAATATTAATCAAATGCAGCCGTCTGAAAATAAGAATGAACTTGCATCTTTTTGGAGTTAGCAGTGTTTAAAAGTATATTTTTACCTAGGTTTTCTGATAAAACTGCTATAATGAAACTGTTAAAGATAAGGTGGAATTTGTGCGGGATGATGAATGTGAATAGGAGTGTCTGAGGTTAGAGATGGAAGGAACACAAAGATTACATATGATATGATAATGTATAGCATGACCAGATGCAAGTATCAAAGGTTTAGGCTATTACCCTTGCAAAAGAGTGGGAGTAATCAAAACTAGTTTACAAAAGAGTGAGATTAAAAAAAACAATTATGTTTACAAAGGAGTGAGGGTTAGGGGTAAAGAAAAAGGAATTATGCTTATTTCCTGATGTTTGAAAGATGCTGAAAGACGATATTAGATAATAGAGAAACATTTGGTGGTGTTTTTGGCAATTTAGAAAGTGAATGCTTTGTTTTGCTAGAAAATGTACAGTAAGGACTGGCCACAAACCAAGGATAATGAAGGGTCAGGTGTACTTAGGTAAGTCTTTGTGATTACCAAATAATGATTTTTTTGTGATTTGCTATTTGGTAATCTCAAACAGCAATGCACAAATGTGTGTTTAACACAGTTCCAGTGGGACCCAAAGAGACCTACCTCATTAATATTCATGAGGTAGGTCTTGGTTTGCGACTCATTTGGAATCACAAACATCACACTGATGGTGGCCTGCTGGGATCAGCAGACCACCATGTCCGTGATTTGTTTTTCAATAAAGCATTTTTTGTTGTTGTTGAAATGCAGCCGTTTTCCTTTAAGAAAAACTGGATATGTTTAAAATTGAAATTTTTTCTTTACATTTTTTTAAGATTAGGTAGTGGTCCAAGGAACCACTGCCTGCTCTTAAAAAAATATTTTTACAAACATTCACAAAGGGGAAGGGGTCCCTTAGAGATCCCTTCCCATTTTCAAATGGGTTACCACCAACTTGAAGTTGGTGGTAAAATGAAAAACTTTTCAACCGCATTTTGGTTGCATACCATTAGTGCATACGCTTGAGATTCGGTATTGGGAAGGGACACCCTATACATGCCCCCTTCCTAATACTGAATCGCAAACCCAATTTGTGATTCAGTTAAAGTTTACCGAATCATAAATAGGACTATGTAAATTTAAAAAAAACTGTTGGAAACAGTTCTATATGGGTAGTTGGATGCATATAGAATCACACAACATGGCACTACTGGTCAAGATACCTTTAAGTTATTCGGAGGGAGTAAAGAAAATATCATATTGTGTCCTGCTTACTTTAACGAAGGAAAGTAGGATGAGGATGTTGGGGAAGGTGGTGAGTAGAAACAGAGAGACAGTTGTTAAGTGGAAAACAATATGTTGATGGTAGAAAAGCAGAGAAGAAACTTAGAATGATAGTTGGTCATTTGATTGATTTAAAATCTCTTGTGAGTCATGGGAAGTCAATGAAATTAACTGATGCTATGATGGTGTTGAAAGTCTTCAGAAATGCCATCAAGATGGATGACTAATGTATTTGAAACGTGAAAAATGTTGTGAAACTCCAGTGTAATGACTATGAAAGCAGACTTCATCATCTTGAAGAAGATCACTAAATTCACAGGGTAGAACAATAAAGGGTGTTGAAAAGATGTGGTCGAAGCATTAAAAGACTAAATAGGGTTGAGAACTTTGTTTTTTAAGTGACATTAATATTATGTAAGTAGGGTTCTGTAATTGTAATGCTTTCTTGGTATAGTTCTACTTGTATAGTGCTCTCAGAGAAGTTCACATATTTGAACTTGATCATTCACTATTTATGGTTCACTTTACATACTCCATTAAAATAAATTGTTATCTCCTTGCCCTTTTGGTTTTAAAACTGTACAGCATTTGTTTAAGACCAGTGGCTTGATAGAGTATTACCATTCCAAGATCTTAGAAATGATCACCTCTGCTAAAAAGAAAAAAATTATGAAATCTAAAACAGGCAACCGAATTTAGGAAGTGTGATTTATAGTATGTTACAAGCTTTGGTTTGGATAGTGCTCATCCACACTGACTTGTGGTTTACTCCAGAGGAGCCTGATGAAAGGCTGTGTTTGATGATAATGTTTTTAATAAAATAACGAATATATAGTTTAATTACTGGAAACTCCTTGAAATAATAGTGTTATTTAACTTGCTTTTCTCACCATATCATATACATTGATCTGCCATTACGTTTCCTGAATACATTCACACTGCTGAATCTACTGTCCTGAAGTGCAGGAGCCAATACATTCTGTAAAATGTTTATGAAACCAAACTATGTAAAACATAATGCTCATTTCTTCTTCTTACATGACTGCAACGTGTTTTCTTTCAGCCCTTTTACTTCCAGCTATTTCTTTATTTTATGGTGGATATGTTTATAATGTTGGATGGTTCAATAGAGCTTGAATATTTTTCGGATTATGGAGTGGAATATATGTAAAAATACTTCACTTATGAAAGGATTGTTCTTTGAGGAATCCTGAATGCAGAGAGGTGGCAGATGAAAACAAAAGGCATTCACTCAGACCTCATCGCATCCAGGTGGCAGCAGAGTTTGTTTCTTGGGGCAATCTCCTTCGATCTTGTTTTATAAGAGGACCAAAGCAAAACTGAAGGTCTCTAAGTCTTATCAGTACCAGGCTTTTAGGGGAAAGAAGTCCAGGGCTCGATGTGCTATTTAATGGTCGCAAAATACAGGTTGAAATTTGCAACCAGTACTTGGCGCCTTAATAATGTTTTAAAAAACCTATGTTCTTTATAGTCTGGTTTTAAAAATCCAAATCGTGGTGGGTCAATGTCCCACGTATCTAATCCATGTTAATGAGGTAAAATTGCAACACACTATGATTAGTTGCCATCACAGGGATGGTGGCATGCTGACATTAGCAGGCCCCCATGTTTGTGATTGCTTTTAAATGAAGCAATCTTTTTTTCCCCAAAAGCAGCTAGTTTTTTCTTCAAGGAAAATGAGCTATGTCAAAAACAAAATACTTGTTAAACTCTTTTTAAGAGTAGGCAGAGGTCAAATGGGCCATAGCCTACTCCCACATAATGTGTAAAAAAAAGTGTTTTTGATCTTGTACAATACAAATACAAAATTAAATTTCATTGTGGCATGACCACATGTATCACACATACAAATAGATGTACACACGTGACGTCAACGTTCCACATGGATGGGCAAAACACCCAGTTGCCGGGGACTAGCAGACCAATTTGTAAAGGCAGAGGTCTGTAAGTGATTTTCTGTGGCATGGACGGTTACAAAAGGCCTGACTTGCCACTATAACTCTGTCGCTGACACCACTGTGAGTCCACTACTGCAAAGGGAGCAAACAAGAGGAGAGTGAATGTGGTGGGTAACAGAAACCTATAGCTTGCTATGCTGCACACAAGGCAGGGGCACATATTCTTTGGAGCCACACATGGGACCTTTCTTCCTTGCAACACTGCTAGTATCCAAAATTCTCCATGACTCACAAGACCATCCATCTTCCTTAAATCAAATCCACAATTGGATATTTTGGTATGCACGCAAATGTTCAGTGTTTGGCCTGCACGGTCTACCTTGCAGCTTTAGCTGAATTGCTGCCGGCACTCTCAGACCTCTAAAGCCAGGTGAGTTAAAAGTAGGAGAGTACCAACAGTGTGCCCCTGCAGACTACAAAGCCCCGCTCTGCGGCTCAATCCTTGTCACAAAATACCTGCTGTGCCAATAAGATCATTCAGTTTGTTGAGGTGTGGCTAGAAAATATACAGCTTGCTATAATGATCGTGTGGTAGGGGCACATGCTATTCACAACCACGAAGGAGACCTTTTTCTGTCCTATCACAAGCAATATTCAGTATTCCCCACTATTAAGCCACCATTTGCATCTGCCATGCCTACAATCCACCATCAGTTGTTCGCTTTGTGACAATGACAAGTATTACACCTTAGAAACTTTGGTATGCATGCCATTGCTCTGTAATAGGCTTGTGTAGAAGCCAAACCTTGTGAAAGACAAGTGGAAGAGTGTTCAAAACAATTTCTCATGCCTGAGGTATTCTGGCAGTCGAAAAAGTATTAACTGGGAAAAGAAAATGTTGTATACGTACATCCCAGAAAGAGGCTGTGGAATTCCTTGGTTACTCTCATTTACTAAATTGCCCTTGTTTGGCACTGTACACCTTGCCTGCATTCCCATCTTTCACAAATAAATCGCCATAAATCACAGGTTAACCAAGTTCTGAATGTCCCTTACATCATGTTACATATGTTGTTTTGGCCTACGTATGTTGGCTAATGGCGAAATTTTTGTTTTTGGAGTTAAGGGAGGCTAATTCTATTTTAGGACACGTAGTTGTCATGTGTCTTGTAATGCACTACTCACTCATCTTGACTGTCTGGTGAATGTAGAGCAGGGCAATGAACGTTCTGCAGATGGTATGAGTGTACTAAAAGAATACCCAAAATATCTGTCACCCCATCTGTCCGTTTTTGAGAGTAAACATTTTTACTTTTTATACATAATTAGAATGTTGAACAGCCATTAGTGCGCGGCTGTTTGTACACATGCCATTACTTTGGAAGCGTTACTACGCATGCGATATAACGCATTGACTATAATACGCGTCATGTTACATCGCATGTGTAGTTAGGCAGCATGCGTAGGGGGCGGGCGCTGCTCTTGGAGGTAGTCACGGAGTCCATTTGCTCAAGTTATGGATGTGAGGGGTCTGCTGCTGCTGCTTTTCCTGGTGCCACTCTCTGTGCCTGCCCTCCAGCCCGCCCCTATCAGCTTTATATCCAGCCTGCTCATGACGTAGGAAGCCTGAAGGGGGAGAAGATTGGGACCACGTGTGGAAAGAGGTAAGTGGGGTCGTGTAGGGGCTGTGTAGGGTCGTGCAGGGGCTGTGTAGGGTCTTTCAGTGTTGTGTACTTGTGTTAGTGTAGAGATGTGGGATGTGTACTTGTTAGTGTAGTGTAGGGTAGTGTCGGGTGTTAGGCAGGGTAGTTTTTAGGAGTAGGGACAGGACTGGGGCTAGGGGCAGTGTTGTGCTGGGGGTAGTGTTTTAGGGTTTAGGGTAGTGTTGTAGTGATAGTGTAGTGTACTTTACTGTTTTAGTGTTTAGTGTAGTGTCGGGGGTTGTGGTGGGTATTGAATGAGTATAGGGAGCGGAGTGGGGAAATGTGTATGTTAAAGAAGGGGGTAGTAGTTAGGGTTTAGGGTAGTGTAGTGGTGTTTTAGTAGTGTAGTGTAGTGTTTTAGTGTTTTGGTAGTGTTTTAGCGTTTTAGATGTGTAGGGTAGTGTATTTTCTATAGTGTTGTGTTTTAAACATTTAAAAAAAAATATGACATGGTATTCCGTATACCATTATTATTACCAGGCAAGTTTCAATGTAATGGTATGCGAAGTAAAAACTTGCATAGTAACAGTTATTGCTAAGTAAAAACCGTGTAGTAACACCATGCGAAGTAATGGAATGGAAATAACATCTCATATTCATTAGTATCAATAGGTCTCTTAATTCCTGCAGGAAATAAGGTGGTGAATACCTTATGTCATAAAGCAAAAGATTATACACTACCCAACTTGTCTTAGAAAAATCAGATTTTCATTTGAATGACCCGGCGGCTAATTGGACGGCTTTAGCATATTCCTTCCATGCACTCAAAAGACCCTTTTGAAGTAATTAGCGTACATAATACGTGCTACACTGCAGGCCTTCTGTCAGTTAAGAATTCTATGAGCAAGGGAAATAAGTTACAGCATTGTGTACTATTTTGACATTCTCAGTTTCAACCACAGTGATGCAATTATATGTACCTGTTAGAAATGGGGGTCTCTAGTTGGCAAGGGTTTGCACCTTTGTCTAAGTTGGGACCCTTCTTCTGGTCAGGATAAAGGGTAGACACTTCTAAAATAACCCCTGCTCACCCCCTTGGTAGATCGGCAGGAACAGGCAGTCTTATCTCAGAGGCAGAGTGTAAAGCATTTGTGAACACATACAGTAATGCAATGAAAACACGACAAATGGACACCACACCAGTTTAGAAAAATAAGTAATCTTTAACTAAACCAAAACGAGATCAAATACGTCAAAAATATCAATATACAATACTGTAAAAGTAGTTACTTTGTAAACTAACCTTTAAAATGAAAAAAAAACTGGAAAACACAGTTTTTCTGAGTCGGTAGCTCTGTCCGGGGATACAGTGATGCTGATAATGTCAGTATCTAACAATCTCAGCCAACCGTGTCTGTGGGGGTCAGTTAAAGCGAAGACAGAATCGAGCATAGGCTTACGGTCCAGGGTGAAGCAGTGCTCTTTGCGGTGCTGGCAGGTTGCGTTGCAGACGACGCAGCCGGTCGATGTTCCGGCCGGGCAGCCATGGTGTTTATGACGTCCAGGCAGGGTGAAGCGAGTCAGTGCAGAATGCGGTGCCCACAGGACTCGGTGCGAGCAGTGGCTCGGTGACTATCATCAAGACTGTGTCAGATAGGCCAAGGACGCAGTGCATAGTAATGTGGGGCCTTCAGGACATGAAAACCTGCGTCGGTGCAAGAGTTGGTTGCCCTTTTCTTTTGCGGTGACTGAAACCCTCGGTTCCAGAGATGGTGCCCAGGAGGATGGTGAGGTCTTTGCCATTCCTAAGACCTCTTGAACAGGGGGCAAGCCCCACTTCCAAGCCCTTGCATATACTTTCTCAAGCAGGATACACACACAGTTCCTCTCCTTGGCAGAAACAGCCACTGCAGGCCAACCTCAGACAGCACACAGCGAAGCAGCAGTACTCCTCCTCCAGTTTCTCCAGCTCTTTCCCTTGGCAGAGGTTCCTCTTTAAGTCCAAAAGTGATCTAAACTTCTGGATCCCACTTTTTATAATACAAAATCCTTTGTTCTCTGGAGGCAGAGAGTGTCTTTGCCCAGCCAAAACCAGTTTGGTCCTCACTGATGCAGCTTCCTGGCAGGAGGTGGAGACACCATTGTCTACAGCAGACCATGCCCATTCAGGTGTGAAAGAAATCTCCTCCCCCTACTCTGAATGCAGCCCAGGTCTATTCAACCCAGCCCTGACTCACTCTGGAAAGGCATGACACCTAATCCCCCAAGTGGCTATCTGAACTGAATGCACATCCCCAGCCCCTGTCACTCCAAAGCCAAACAGTCAATACACAACCTAGCAGAGGCACACTGGATGGTTACGCAAGAAAAAACCTACTTTCTAAAAGTGGTATGTTCAAACCAGAATGTTAAAATCTCCCACACTAAAAGATGCATCTTAACATTCCGAGTTAAGCCATACCAAACTTTATTTTCCTATCTTGTTCCCATTGGCAGTAATGCTCATAGGATGTTATGAGCAAACTCCCCATTCTATCTTAAGTGGACAGATAGCCTTACAATAGTGAAAAACAAAATTGGCAGTATTTCACTATCAGCACATGCTACACACATCAGGACCTTTCACATACACTGCACCCTGCCCACAGGAGTATCTAGGGCCTACCTTAGGGGTGACTCCCATGTAAGAAAAGTGAAGGTTAGGGCCTGGCAAGTGGGTGCACTTGCCAGGTCGATTTGGTAGTGCTAAACTGCACACAGGCCCAGCAATGGTCGGCCTGGGACCTTGTTGCAAAAGCTGCTTGTGTGGGTGGCACAATCAGTGCTGCAGGCTCAGAAGCACAGGTCCTGGGTACACATGGTGCACTGTACTAGGGACTTAGAGCCCAAAGTATCTAGACCAGCAAAATAAAATCCATGTCGCAGTAAAAATACAGGTGGCGAAGGAATAAATGCAGTGGAAACCCACGCCAAGGCTGCCAGGTATAACAGTACCATTTTGTTTACATCTCCAAATATTTCCCATGATTATAATTTGAACCAGGTCATGAGCCTGCCTTTTATAGACCTAGGACATGTCCCTCATCTTTGGAATGGTTGCTTCATAAATCACTTCTGCATTTCCATGACAACTGCATTTTGATTATTAGTGTTCACAAACCAGCAGGGTCGTAATACAGGCCACTGCTGCGGGGAGGGCGAGTGAGCAAAACCCTCCGGGGGCCCCACCCCTTCAGAGGGACCCATTTATCCCAAGGCCAATGCATAAATGTGAGATATAGGAGACTCAGGGGGCCACGCTTCACATTCTGCAGGGGGGTGGGCATCATATTTATGTACGCTACTGCACACCAGGCTTCAAAACATGCTTTATCAGGCTATTTCTGCTAATGAATAGTACAAAACGGTATTTTTGGGAATCTTATTACATATAGCATCTCATTCTGGACATGTCTGCCCTACTACAAAGACATGTTTGATACACTCTCCTTTTAAAGAGCTCTGTAGCACTACGACAAGCCAACACTAGTATGGTGACACTAACGCAAGGGCTGACGTTATGTGCGGAAAAGGTAGCATTGAAGCACGTGTGTCTGATGAATATTCTCTTTTAAACTGCCTCTTCATTGGATACTTTGTTTTTTTAAACAAGTTTTTTTTGCGGGATTAACGTGGCATTATGCTACAGCCTGAGCATATGCAACTTATTTCTTTTGTATATTACAACATACATTTGCAGGTCTCTTATTGCGACAACGTAA
This sequence comes from Lissotriton vulgaris, assembly GCF_964263255.1. Taxonomy (NCBI): domain Eukaryota; kingdom Metazoa; phylum Chordata; class Amphibia; order Caudata; family Salamandridae; genus Lissotriton; species Lissotriton vulgaris. The sequence continues at coordinate 1,879,551,798 of NC_141685.1, read as the reverse complement.
TTTCTCATAGTATGCTATGAAGCATGTAACCATGCACATCTTATAGAGGATACATATCCGTGTTTTCTTGTTTACAAAAAACTATGCTTACAATTTGCCATTAACCATTTGGGCGCAGCCGGAAATCCCCCCGCTGTGCGGACGGCTTCCACGCGTGCGCAGATCGGGCGGCCCCTGGTCATCCGACGCACACGCCCACTGTGACCTTGGACAGCTGGAGGCCATCTGCATGAAAAGGGTTAAGCATGCAGAACAAATTACGTAACAAAAACAGAAGGGCAAGCAAGGTTAGGCAGCAATTAATTTAGAGGATTTAAGTACATGACTTGGTATCACATGGAGTTACAATGAAGCAGCTTGTCCAAGGACAATGTGTTGTCTTGTATATCAGGCATGTTCTTCATTGCATACTTATTATTTTATTCAAGGCTGTAGTTTTGCCGATAACACATCATATGAGAAATGTAACTTCCCTGTAACACCAGTTCTCCAACAAGTGGGTATTCTGTTTGGATTCACAAAAGGTTAGTTTCATGAATGAAAGCATGACTTGGCATTTGTAAAGTACAACAGTCCCCTTTAGAGGCATCTTGGTGCTAACAACATTAAAACAACAGAAAGAAACCTCTCCTTTCAGAAAAGAAACTCTTAAGATTGAGTAAACAGCCATTTTTTCAGACTTTTTCTGAAAGTAGCAAAGTTGGCAGCTTGTTGTTGAGTGAACAGAAGATTCTTCAATGCCTTTACCTCGAGATCAGAGCTAGAAGATTATAACAGGCATATCTCAAAGTTCTTGTTGGCTGGTAGGGACCAAAATGATCAGAGAGTAATTTGGACCAGTTTGATAATAAGCCCTGTACACAATAGTCAAAACTTCAACAAGAATCGATTTACCAACTGGTAATCAATGGAGCACCCACAAATCCTCTGTGACCGAGCATTGATAAGGGATTTGAAGTTCCAGTGCCACTGCTGCATTTTGTGCCACTGTTTTACCACCTGAATCTTCTTGATCAGATAATTGGGCAGACCCAGGAGACTATTGCATTAGTCCAGCCTTGAGGTGCTCACTGTATGAACAACAGACCTCCTTGCTGAAAAAGGTAAAAAGACAACACACTTTCTTTAGAGACTTAATCACACAAAAAATATATTCATGACAGTTTTTTTTTTACATGGGGTAAAAGACAAATCATTATCAAGCTTGACTCCCACATTTCCTGGGGGAGGAGGTGGGGTAACAAGATTGTTTGGGCACCAATCTGAGTTAAAGAACTTGTTGTTATTCAAAAAAGTGAATTTTCTGTTTTATCCGTGTTGTACTTTAGTACATTTTCATTTAACCACGTAATAGCTAATGAAAGGCAGTTTGAAAAATGTCATTCAGTGCTGGTGGAATTCTTGTCCAGGTTAAAAATCAGTTGTGTATCATCCGCATAAGATATATTGGAGATTCCAAATGATTTGATGAGAGTAACAAGGGTGGACATATACACATTGAATAAAGTTGGGCGTAGTGAAGAACTCTGGGGAACACTATATTTAAGCAATTTCTCCTCTCTAAAAGGCCCCAACATGATAACTTGATTTTGGGTTTTCATTTTGTTCAGGGTTGTAGGTTAGGAAGCTAAAGTAAGTCTTTTTTATGTGCTGTCCTGTAGGAACTTACACTGAAGTGGTATGCATGCACATACATTTATATAAGGGATCTAAATCCTGAGACCTGATCAATAGTTTCATGATTATAGTCTCTTAGTGAATACTTCAATGAGAATAGTGATTCGTACATGGACAGGAATTTGCTTTTCTCTGCCACAGAACCATATATATTAATAATCAACAGACATAGCCCAACCTCATTGTTGGAAGGCACTGAATAAACAACTTATAGATGATGTAGGAATTTGCCAGTCAATCCTACATTTGAGTAAATGAGACTTTTAGCTGTTGCATCTGTGAAGGGACTGCATTATGGTGTATTGAACCTAGTCAGCTGAGCATCGCCGATATAGGCGCTTCTAAAGCAACTTGGTCCAGTTTGGAGACAAATATTTTTACGTACAATTGAGGTCAACCACACTGTATGCAGAAGAAGCCACGAGTGGATGTTTTTCATTAGAGAGGATGAGGTAATTTACCATCCTGAGGCAATATTAGCTGGCACAACTCACAGTTGACTGCCCATCAGGGTGTTTGACGGTATGCAGACATAATATCGAGTTTTTAATTTCGACTAGACATAATATTGAGTTTTTAATTTCGACTAGACATAATATTGACTGGACATAATATAGACTACAAAAATATTGACTAGAAAAATGTAATATCGACTAGAATAGCAATAATATTGATTCAAAAATATAAAATGGACATAATATCGACTAGACAGAATATAGACGACAAAAATATCGATTTTAAGGTAAGTTAATATTAATGTTTAATTTTTGTGTAAAATAATTCTGTAGCGGGTTGTGGGTTTATAGGGGAATAGGGTTGGAAGTAATTTAAATATAATTAAATGTTATGTAAAAAATTGGTATTTATTTAAAATTAATTGTTAATTAATTATTAATTGGTAATTAATTAAAATATAATAGGTAATTAATTTTAATTGATAAATATTTTATTTTTAGTCTTTTAGTTTCTGTTGTGGGTTTATAGGGGAATGGGGTGGGAAGTAATTTAATTATAATTAATTAAATGTTATTTAATTAATTGGTATTTATTTTAAAATAATTCTTAATTATTAATTGGTAATTAATTAAAATATAATTGGTAATTAATTATAATTGATAAATATTTTTGTTTAGTAATTTATTTTCTGTAGCGGGTTGTGGATATATAGGGGATTAGCGTGGGAAGTAATTTAATAATTAATTAAATATGTTATCACATTTATTGGTATTTATTTAAAAATAATTGCTAATTAATAATTAATTGGTAATTATTTGAAATATAATTGGTAATTAATTAAAATTGATTATTTGATAAATATTTTAATTTTAGTAATTTATTTTCTGTAGTGGGTTGTGGGTTTATAGGATATTAGGGTGGTAAGTAATTTAATAATAATTAATTAAATGTTATTTAATTTATTGGTTTTTATTTAGAATTAAGTTAATTCATTATTTGGTAATTAATTACAATATAATTGGTAAAAACATTTAAATGATTGATTAATAAATATGTTACAATTAATTAATTTAATTTCGGTAGTGGGTTGTGTGTTTGTAGAGGAATAGTTTTGTAAGTAATTTAATTGTAAGTTATTACATTGTTTAAATAAATATATTGATTTTAATTTGGAAAATATTTTTAAATTTTACATTAATTGATTGTTAATAGGTAAATTATTAGTAGTAGGTAATTTATATAATTAAATAAATATTTCTCAATCTAATAGTTTATGTAATATATTTTACACAATTCTAAAATAATACATTATTTTGTAATACATTTAAATATTTGTTATTTATATTTATATAACAAGTATTTACTTTCCATACTGTTGTACTCACTGGAGTTGGAATAGTAATGTTAACCCCTACGCTTTCCAACGCTTTCCCTTCTGTTACACTCTCTGGAGTTGGAATAGTGAATTTTACACCTACGCTATCCAACGCTTACCCTGCTGTTACACTCTCTGGAGTTGGAATAGTAATTTAAACCCCTACGCTATCCAACGTTTTCCCTACTGTTACACTCTCTGGAGTTGGAATATTAAATTTCCCCCCTACGCTATCCAACGCTTACTTTACTGTTACACTCTCTGGAGATGGAATAGTAAATTTTACCCCTACGCTATCCAATGCTTACCCTACTGTTACACTCACTGAAGTTGGAATAGTAATTTAAACCCTTAAGCTATCCAACGCTTTTCCTAATGTTGCAATTATTGGAGTGGCAGTAGTAATTTTTACCCTTACGCTATCCAACCCTTTCCCTACTGTTGCACTCTCTGGGGTGGTAATAGTAATTTTTACCCCTACGCTATCCAACGCTTTTCCTACTGTCGCACTCTATGGAGTTGGAATAGTAATTTAAACCCCTACGCTATCCAACGCTTTCCCTACTGTTACACTCTCTGGAGTTGGAATAGTAATTTTTACCCTTACGCTATCCAACGCTTACCCTACTCTTGCACTCACTGGAGTTGTTACAGTACTTTTAACCCTCTTGCTATCGTACGGTAAAAATATTGTCTATGTTTTGTTAATGATATGTATATTTATATATATATATACGTGTTAAAAAAATAATTTTAAGTTACATTAATTATTTCTTAATTTTACGTTTAAGTATTTTAAATATGTTTATATTAATTTAATTTAATGTTATATTACTTTTAAGTTACTTTTAACATATTTTAAAAAATCAATATTTTGACATTCTATATTTTTTACACTCGATATTTTGGAGTCGATATTTTTGTACTTACCTGTTTGAAGATAGGAAGTCGATATTCTGTCAGTCGATATTTTATCCTCGATATTTTGGCATCTCGATATTATGTCAATCGATGTTCTGTCAATGATCCGTGTTTGACAATTGGGGTAGCAGAAACTTTGGCATGCCCGGGCACATATGGTACTTTATAAGTTATTTAACTCACTCTTAACTTGTAGACAGTGGAGCTCAAATTTCACAATGCTTTGATTTTGCTCACTATTGATTCCTACAACAGTCTACTTTGGTACTCCTCATTTAGTGAGTGTATTGAACTTCTTGAAGTAATATCTAGTGCTTGATATGCAGTGCAGACTTGTCCATTCGGGATGATAGTAATGAGTGATTTTAATGCCCAACTTGGCATATATCACAGTGAGCAGGTGCCAAAGTTAGACTGTAGTAAGCAAGTGGGATTCCAGAACACTTTTTAGTGACTTAAGTAGAGGCACTCTGTTAGATTAACTATCAGGTCATAACCTATATATCCCTAACAGACACTTTCCTTTGGATAGATATGGATTGTCCAGCTTTTGAGGGAAGAGGGCTATCCATTTTTTAATGCATTTTGGCCTTTACTGAATGCTTAATTGTATCACATAGTTCTCTCCAAGATGAGCTCGTAGCCATTTCCTCTTTAGTATCGATGGGTATAGCCGATACTAAGGTTTACAATTCAGGATGAATATTCAAACCAACTGTTGTGTCAGTAACTAATAATTGTAAAAGACTACATTTGACACAAGTTAACCCACACAAATGTCTCTACTGAGATAGTTAATTCTATATTTGCCCTTATGCTTTGTTGTTTGGCCACAGACTAGGACAATGCTGCACTGACTGTCGGCTTTCTTGATATAGGTAGGTATGTGTCTAAGATGTTATTGGGTACTGTGCAACATAGATTTCCCGACATGGAATGTTTTAAAGTCACATGTAAACTAGGCAGGGGCTTTGGAGGCCATAAAAACTATGCTAAGCTATGGCTCACAATCTGGGGTAATTTGTTACTAACAGTCCTAAAGAAAAAAGTAATCGTGATAGAAAGGTGGGAATGAGGGGGACAGGCTAAGCTACTTTACATGCTTCCTGTGTTCCTAAGATTCTAGTACATTCTGGTGACTTGATCCCAGCAAGGGCCAGAGGCTAATGGTCATTTTTTAAATTATTTTATTAGTTTTTTATGAAGCGCTCTGTCACCATCTGGTATCCTGGTGCTGGCCAAACCGGTGAAAGGAGGTTCGCGAAAAGGAAAAGGACCATCGAACAGGACAACTCAAAGTTACAGAGATGAGACGCTCAGTACAGTTACTGAGGAAACAGCCAGGTCTTGTGTGCCTTCCTAAACTTTGACAAGTCAGAGAAATGAAGTGAATTCCAGAGCTTAGTTGCCGTATCGTAAACGTACTGCCAACCTGCCTGCATTTCCTAAACTTGGGCTCATAGACCAAGTTAGCAGATGCAAAACGAAGAGGTCTTTTAGGAATGCATCTTCTTAGACTCTTTTGCAAGGGGCAGGGCCTAGCCCATGAAAGGGTTTGAAGGCCAGGCAAAGAGATTCAAACTGAATTATTTGCTTAAGTGACAGCCAGTGTAACTCATTTAGAACCAAAGATGCAGAGGCTTTTGGAGATCTGTTCAAAGTAAGTTTGGTGGCTCTAATCCGCACCCTTGACAGATGATGCAAGAGAAAATCTAGTGCATCCAGAAGAAGAGCATTGCAGTAGTCCAGACAGATAAGAACAACACTACGGATGACCAAGGCTATGGAAGGAGGAAGTAACTGCAGGATCTTCCGAAGAGTTTTCAGAAGCGCAAACCAAGTTGCAGTCCTTTTATTTACATGGCTTTTCACACTAAGTTTATCTTCAAAGGTAACTCCCAGATTCCAAAACTGTATTGAAAGGGGCAACAGGCCCCTTGAACAATCCAGACCAGAAATTTGGAAGTAGAGCCTCTGTGATTGTACGGGTGGCACAGCAGAGTATCTCTGTTTTATCCCCTTTAAGTATCAGTGAATTGAGCCTGAGCCACTGAGTAATATCATTGACATGGTTTTATCCAAGGAGAGATTGGCAGATTAAATAGCTAAACTGCATTCGTCCTCAAACAAGGACTGCAGTACAGTTGTGGGGGTAATACCAGAATGTAAAATGGTGCCCTTTACATTGCAGGACATAACTACTGCCATTAACGTTAAGCAACGTTGTAGCTTGGATGACCGTCAACAGCCTCAAGATTAATACTGACAAAACCGAGGTGCTGTTTTTCAATCAAAGGGCCCCACTTTCGCCTCCTCTGTGGTGGCCGTCGAACTCAACCCCCCCTTATCCCGTTAAATCCGCATGCAATTTGGGGTTCCAAGTAGACAATGAATTGTCTTGTAAGGCTCAAATCAATAAGGTCACTTCTGCATGCTTTGGCAAACTTCCCATGATTTGCAAAATCCTCCCATTTCTCCCTATGGATTCTAGGAGGACGGTCATCCATGCCCTTATCACCTCCCACCTGGACTATTCGAACAGCCTTTACGTGGGAGCTCCAGCATATCTGATCAATTTGTTGCAGATTGTTCAGAATGCCTCTGCTAGGCTGATATGTAACATCCCTTATCGCCATTCAATAACCCCTCCTCTGTTGAAACTCCACTGGCGCCCATTCGCATTCAGTTCAAGGCCCTGGTCCTGACTTTCAGGGCTCTGAATGGCATGGGACCGGCCTACCTTAGACAGAGACTGAAGCTGGTGCACTCTTCCCGAGCTCTTAGATCCAATCACCTCCGCCTTCTGCCCCCTCCCCCCCACGTTTCCAACATTCCAGAATGGGGGATAGAGCATTTGCTGTGGTTACGGCTAAGCTCTGGAAGAGTTTACCTTTAAGTCTCCGACTTACTAAAACTGAATCCTTGTTCAGGTGCAGCTTGAAGACCTTGCTGTTCTCCAACCTCTACCCCATTAGCTTTCCTTGCTGCGCAGCTGTCCGCAGCGCCGGGACACCCCGTAGGGTGTTGCCGTGCGCTTTATAAACTTCAAAATAAATAAATAAATTAAGAGTTATCTATCAGATAAAAACCTATTCGCTAGTGAGTGAACAGATATATTGTCTGATTAATTAACATAATCCCAGAGTGATACATCACCAATCACTTCCAGCAATATGACATATAATATTCTTGTATCGACCATACAACATTATGGCATCATTCGGCAATTTTATTAGACCTACTACACATAAAATTCACCAAAGTTAAAAATTAAGCTACAGAAGTCCTAGCTCGCAGAAAACCATACAGGTTGCGCAAAAGTGTCAAATGCTTGTAGACATTATATGCGTAAAAATGAATCTGTGTTAAACAATATGTCAAAATGCCATGTGAAATCGTTCGGCAGTCCGATTAAAACCAATACATATAGAATTCAACAGAGTAAAAATAAAGCTGCATGTAACCTAGCCCATAGAAAACCGTAGGGGTTGCTTCAAAGTGCTTATAAACCTGAAATACATAATAATGCATATGTCAAAATGCCATACATAAAAATTCCTCCGGTTTAATCAATGCGTAAAAAGTGCCTTATGAAATCATTTAACAGTCCGATTAAAACTAATGCTTATAGAGTTGATCAGGGTGAAAATAAAGATGCATTTATCCTAGCCAACAGAAAATTGTACAAGTTGCTTCAAAGTGCCTAGTGTTTGTAGACATTATACATAAAAATTCATAGGTCAAAGTGCCATGTGAGTCAATACAATGTATATCCTTAATTGACAAAACCTTTGACCTATGCAGACCGAGACGAGTAGATTTTCAGAAAATTGCTTTATTCATTGTCCTGAAAAGACCTCAAACCGACCAAGCTTAGAAAAAGTAATAAAAAGGGCTATAAAACATATTACTGAAAAATAAACATTCATTGCCTTATAGTTAAAACTTTACATAACAACTTGTCCCGACCATTTCAATGGCTCCTACTATTCTAGCATGAAGGCCCACCCACATTGAGGAAGAAAAGAAAATAGCAGCCCCCACTCAACGAAAAAGAGAGAAATCAAAGTGTCTAGTGCTTATAGTAAGTATACAAACATTCTTTCTACCATGGTCAAAAACGTTATCTACTGATAAATCCGTGTAATTGAGACAGCTGATAAGCATACAAGGAGGGCCTGGGGGACAGTTCTAACCCGGGCATTGAGAAATGAAGGCTTTAACAATATGTGGCATGCAGTAAATAAGTTTCAGCAGACCAGATACAATATGCAATATAGTTTCTTGTGAAAGCCTGTACAGTCTACATTCTCTAGATGCCAATTACCGGATCCATTGTGGAGTGCCATCCTTAGTAGGATTCCTGCTAAATCACAATTGTAGAAATGTGTCGCACATGTGTGATGGTAAATAGGAGGTTAAATAAGGCTCAATTTCCATTCTCTGAAGAGAAGGTATCACTTGCCAGGCATGCTTCTTTGCAGCTAAGGCCTCATTTTCAGCAATAAACGAGTTAACTTGTATTTTTCCTTTTAAAACCAGTTTAAAACAGAATGTGTTCATATCAGGAAACCCCGACTGTAAATCGAACCTTTGAAAGCACTGTGACAGGTAAGAGCTCAAATCACAGGTGTATTCAGAATGATTTATTTCGGGACCAGCAAATTATTTGCTAAAGAGCCAACTTCTTATAGAAACAGAGAATGCATTCTTTTCAGGAATGACCCCTGACTCACAATGAGGTGTCTTCGGGGTCCAAATTCCAAACATATTTCAGCTGGTCCAATAGCTTTTGGAATTTTAAAAACAGACATGCAGGCCGATATTATCAATAATTCCAATAGTTTGGCATCCTTTCCCTTGATGGTAGGGGAGCCATAAGAAATGGTCGGGACAACTTGGCTCCGATAACTTTAAGAAGATATTTATACAATTGGAATTTTAGTCTCTAATGAGGTTTCTTTGGTTATGTTTAAGAGCAAGCTAGTCTTTTATGACGAGTGTTTTAATTGCCATCTTAATGCAGTCTAAATACGATGTTTCCACTCTTGCATAAAAAAACTGAAAATTGTTTTAATTCTAACTGCAGTGAAGTCCCAACTTTACTAATGAAACACAGTTCACATGAGTCTAAACTACTGCTCTCTTTAGAGAGACCAAGGTCCTCTGTACCAGCTCATATATGGCCTCCCCCATGGTGACCACATCAGACCCATGTTGAAGGTCATCTTTGAGCTTCCAATCAAAGTAAGGTTGCAGTTCCAGATTTTGCCTATATTTCCCTAATATCAACACAGCCACTCTCTAAGATAGTGAGACCATTCATGCTGACACCCTCCAATCAGCCTGCGACTCTTAGCACACCAGCTGTGCATTACCCAGATACAAAAGTTTGATCTATTGGAAAACTGTGTTACTGAGAGACGGGAAGATCTTCGCTGCATTTGTGGACCTCAAATCAGCGTTTGATCTGGTCCCTAGAGGGAAGATGTGGGCAGCATTGAGAAGGATGGGGGTCCCTATTGCACTATTAGAACTTACCATTAGGATGCATGAGGGAAACTTTGCAAGAGTCAGATGGGGTCGTCAGGGCCAGGTTACCGAATCCTTCCCCGTGACCCGCGGTGTGAGGCAGGGTTGTGTCCTGGCCCCCACCCTATTTGTACTCTTCATTAATCAGGTGGTTAAGTTCCTCTCAGATACCCCCACTGATGCTCCTTCACTGGGTGGGACCAAATTCCCTCTTTTAATTTTTGCAGATGATACTCTCATACTGGCCAAAACACAGAAGGGTTTACAGGCAGCAATAAATACATTTATGGACTTTTGCAATATGAACGATCTTGAGATCAATATTAATAAAACCAAGTTCATGGTCCTGACTAAGAAAAAGCCACTGAGGGGCCATGTTTTAATGAATGGGTCTAGACTGGAGCAGGTTGATGTAATGACTTATCTTGGTGTTACTTTGGATTATAGGCTACGATGGAAAGAGCAAGTTGCGGCACTCAGTCTGAAATTTGCTCGCCTGACCGGTTGTCTAATAAAAGAGCAGCGGTGTTCCCTGACTAAAAGAGTACTGCCCGCACTTAAAATTTATAGTGCTAAAATCAGCTCAGCCATATTATACGGGGCCGATATTTGGGGATGTGTGGACTTGGCTGTCCTGGATAGGATACAGAATAAATTCCTTCGAAACTTAGTTAGTCTCCCCCCCTCAACACCAGTCCTTCCACTTTTGATGGATATGGGCATGTATACCATTAAACACCAGGCCCTCTATAGGATGGTGGCGTTATGGAGAAGCATATGGTCCACCCCGGAACTGGCCATGTTTGCCCGTGAACTACAGGATGTGAGAATGCAACAAGGGGCAGGTGATATACCATGGCTAAAGCTAATTAAGAATACTCTTACCGAAATGGGTCTTCCCTTGCTTTGGTCAGAGCCGGTTTCTCAAACCTTTCCTACCAAGAATGAATTTAAACTTCTTTTTTGGTCCATGGTAAAAACGGAACATGTGGCATTTTCAGAGAAATCGAACTTGACAGGCCAGTTTTTGCTCCACAAAGCAGTTCCTAACAAAGAAGTATACTGGGATGTTATCCTTAAAACATTAGATAGGAAACTATACCATCAGTTCCGTGTAGGTACACTGCCTCTGAGGGCTTTTACTAGCGGCTGGCAGAGGACGGAGTCAAGCTCCTGCCCTTGTTGTACCGTTTGTAAAGAAACACTAGGTCACTTTTTATTTGTCTGTACTGCTTATTGTGAACCACGTTATAAGTGGCTGAAACCTATATGTACTAGACTAAACACCCGAGTGAGTAGTGAAGCACTGTACATCTTGAGAACTAACACTTCTGAATGGCTAACCATTGGATTGGCCAAATTCCTTGGGTGGGCTTGGCTGATAAGGATTAAGTCAGTCAGTTCATAGTATTATGACCTAAATAACTTGTATATTATGTTATCCCACTGATTTTCTGGCCTATGACTTTATTAGTATTGATGATCTGCCATTTTTTATATATGCTCAAATGTTTTTATAATTTCTCTTGACGTCTTTACATGCATGTTTAATTGAGATTTTTAACTATATTTGTCTTGCCTTAACTATTTTTGTCTTGTTTCTTTTGATTTATTTAGTATGTTTATTTAAATATTTATGACTCTATGACTTTGTCACACCAATTTGTATTTAATGTAATTTTTGTGTATTTGTGTGTCTTTTATGATGAAAAATCGAAATAAAGACGTTAAAAACTGAAAACTGAAAAGTTTGAGGGCAGTAGCTACATGTGCAAAGCTTCTCTCTCTGGACATTTCTCATGCTGAGCTCTCATCCCAAAGAAGGAAGAACACTTTGTGCCTTTACTGAATACACACTTATGCTGTTAAGTTTGCCAGTGAGTAAATGCCTGTGCCGGTAACTCGCCAAATGCTATAATAGTTCTTCCAACCTCATTTACGAGTCACATATCTAAGACTACCCACAGAAAATTGCACATGAATCTTACATGCAAGACTTGTCTCTTTCTATTACCACCTTAAACCAAGCTTTACAATCGTCAGCTAAAATATCACCCTGGAGCTTTTCAGAAATGGGCTCTGCACACTGGATACCATGGGAGACTCTGACCTGCCATCCTGGCAGGGGTGGCTCCTCCGTTAAGGTGGAGGACCATTGCCCTACTAAATAAATTGACCCCAGAGATGGAAAAATAAAATATCAATAAATGTCATTTATTACCATTTTATTTTTCAAAGGCTTGTCCCGAGCCAAGCATCAGGACGGGGCATGTGGGCTCAAAGTGTGCATGTCTCTTTGGCCGTTCAGACTTGAACACTTTAAACCTCTCTAACCCAGCTGTTTAAAACAGCTGGGTTAGAGACAGCATAGGGCTCCAATATCTTCTGGAGCGCCGAAGGAGGCCGCTCCCTGCAAAGCTTCTGCGCTTCTTTCATGCTGCATGAGACCAGCGCCATGAATGGTTACTGCAGTTTCTTGGGTTCCGGGTTGGAGCCTGCCAGGAGCAGACCCGAGCGAGGAGGACGTCGAGCCAGGAAGGTAAGTGTAATTATGCTTTTTAACTCCTGTTTTACTTTTATTTTTGGCCCACCCGCCTCACCACCCTCCATACATGGCTGCCGCTACACAGCATCCTGACTATCGTGTGTGACCCCAGTGTAACTGAGTGTCGATCAAAGCACCTTGAAGGAATTGCCGGTTCACTGAGTGCCTCATATACAATAAATAAATCCACTGGCCCATGTAATAGGGGCTACTATAAAACAAACACATTCATGATGGCAAAGCATTTAGAAACTATTGAAGAGTGGCTTTTTTTCTTAACTTGATAAAAACAAAGCATGATTTATTGGCCTGATGGACAATAGTCCTAGTCATGCTCAAGATGTACTTAAAAATGTTCTTCACACTATTAAGGTCTGTGTCAGAGTTAGACTTACTTCTGGATTAAGAAGAGTACTGCATATGTTTAAAAAAATATATTTTATTTGCGCAATCTGCTGGGCGACCTATATTTCCACAGAAAATGTATTTGTTTTGTCTTGGGTTAAGGAAGAAGATGGCATTAATTACGGTTTGGCTTATTTCTGAAGTTAAAGAAGAAGTCAATAAATATTTCTCAAAGAGTGTCCTAGTTTTTACGATTATATTAAAACATTCCCATTGGGCCTTTGCAACAACAATTACTAGTTTGCAATCTGATCTTAATGTTTGATTAGAGACAAGCGCAGAGCTTAGTTGGAGCTGGTGGTTGCAGTTGGGGCACAGGCGAACTCATTTTTGGGAACCAGCCCTTATTATGTTTCCTGTGCTTGTAAAGCCTCTTGCAAAGAAAAAAAATATCTTAAAAGAGGCTTAGAGCCCTCTTGTTAATTGCCTTTACTTACCATTGTTTGGCTCCCACGTCACTCTCATTTCCTTGCTTCCTATTGGTCAGGGCTTCCCCCTCGCCACCAGCTTCCACCTGGGCTTCAGTCTTCGCCCCTGATGTGAAGCATGGAACAAGTATAGGTTCTTGTGGGCAGTGTCCTTCCACTTGCCGCAGGCTCCTAATGGTACTCTTTTTATACTTTTGGTGTGCACTCTTAGTCAGTGCTTGCCTCCACAGTCCCTCTCCTTCACCCCTGCCCTCCTCCCACTCTGTTGTCAACTTCCTCCCAAACCTCTGTATTGTCAACCCCGACACCCTCTTCGGCTGTCTGATCTTTGAACCTGCCCTCCTCTCGCTGTCCATTCGTTTAAAGAATACCTCCCACTGTCGTTCTCTTTCACTTACCCTGCCACCTCGTGCTACACATTTTTTGTTTCCCACTCTCCTCCGTCTTGTTGTTGCACCCCCAACCCCCCGCACTGTTTTAAGACCTACTGCACAGCAGCGCAGAGAGCTATGGTGTGGTTAATGCTGGCCGTACCAGTTACAGCTTTCTCCTAACCTTTTTTAAACTAATCAATGCTTTTAAAACAAATAACCCCAAAACCATTGGGTAATTAGAGACAAGAACAGCTAAACAGCTTTTTAGGACCATGGTTTGTTTTATGTATGTCATCACAGATTAGGGGAGCAGTTTTAATAATATTTGTAACTAAGAGACCAAAGAAGATGATTATGCATATTTCTGCTGTGTATTTGACTGTCTGTACTGTTTTTAATATTTGTAAACAACATGAACCGGAAATTTCCCTTTTAAAGATATTTGTTTTATATCTAAATAAAGATTATTATTGCTAGCCGTACCATAGAGCTTTGTTTTTACTTACTTCGAGCCATGTTGCATAGCACCCCACGCTGCTTGGCAACAGCTTAAAAAAACTTTGACAGCGCAATACGTCTCACATAGGGGAAACCTATTGACTTTCCCAAAGCTTGTTATTTCTCTTCAATCTTTGACCCAGTCAAGAGTGAAAACCACGGAAGGAGGAAAGAAGGAAGAAGAGAGACTGAAAAACTGTGACAAAGAAAGAAAGGGGGGGTGAAACAAAATCTGAAAGAGGGATGAAGGGGCAGGGAATGTCTGTTGGTGGATGCAAGAAGCATGAGGTGGAATCAAGACTACACAGCCTTGGTATTTGGGACACGGACACTCAATAGCGCAGGCTATGTGCTTCTGAGCAAATCTCTGAGCCCAGACAAATGAATTCATTTACAAATTAATCATGGAGCGAGCCAGTGATCATGTGTGTGCTTTATTGTGCACAACCCCGGTTTGTTATTCCTAGGCCTTGTGTCCTGTCTTTCAATCCTGTATGGTCTTGTTGAATTTTAATAGGTGCAGAAATAATGGTGTCTAGGCAGGGGCTGGAACGAAGGGCCGGAAATATCCGAAGGGATCTGTTTGATGGAATTAGGAAGGGCAGTGGAATGATGTACAATGGGGGGGGGGGGGGGGGTGTCTGCGGGTATGTACACCTGTATGAGTGTGTGTTGTTGGTAGGAGGTGTTTGAGTACTTAAGAAATGGATTTAACATGTTTGGCCGATGGCTGTAGGGCATGCATAGATTCGCCATAGAAAGGGGTGCAGATTGTAGTGTGTGCGGGAGAAAGTGGGCAGGAGGTGTTACATAACAAAACAAATATATCCGTGTAGGCTGAGGGGCGCTTAGAGATTAGATGGGGATTTGCTGTTTAATTGTTGGCACATAAATTCATTATTTTTCTACTGAGCGTTCCTTTTCAATTGCAGCTCACTGCTAATAAGTTGACAATTATGCTGCCACAGCACGTTAGCAACGCTGTATGGAGTGCACCGGCCTGGAAACAAAGCTGCTGGTAGGAACAGGATTTCGGCGGCTTATTATCACGCGTCCTCTAACTGCACAGATAATCTTTTGACTGATTTCCGTGTACGGCACGCAGTTTAAACATCAAACAATGTCGCAGGATCTTTCCACTTAATGTACTATCATTATAGAAGCAAAACACTCTCTCATTCGTTTTACTTCATTATCTTCTCCAATTAATGTGCCCATAATCGTGGTTTCACTTTAACCCTATGGAGTGTAATGGCTGAACTATTGCAATTCTGTAATGAAGCCTCCAAGACTGATCTAGCAATCAGTAATTTGCGGTGGTTTCTTAGGAATTGTCGCAGGTTCCAAGGACGCCTGCCACTTTAATGGGAAAATGCCTCATCCTAGTTAATGGGAGTCATTTAAATATTCCCTTACCCAATCAGAATGAAACCTTAGTTGAGAGACTGCCGCTCAGAATCCCATGGCACCTGAAATGTTAGAGTGGAGTCTGGGAAGCGCCGCCCAAGCTTCCATCTTCCTCATTAGGTGTCAATGGGTCAACGATGGTCACTGGGAATGGATGACCGTGGAGAGGCGGCTGGCTTAGAAAATGATGAGACTATTAATTACTAACCCTTTCCTTACGAACTATAATATTGCTTTACTATATTAGGGATGCACGTTTGGTGAAAAGGATTTTAAGGAGTGGAGAACAGGACTCATTGAGGTGGTAAGACTAGGCCTTTTTAATGTGCTTGCGAGCCGAGATGTAATGACTTTAATGTATAGGGCATCAATTAAATTTCAATGTTCATCTTTCAGAGGGTGATGCAGTGAGCACAATTGATTTACATGATAGTATCAGCCGCTAGTTACATCACTCCAAAAGGGCAACAGTCATTTATAACAAGCACTGCATAAACAAGCATTGGCAAACAAATATGTCTGGCCTTGTCCTTCTGCTATGATGGTATTTATTTTATTGCAACCTTTAAATCAAACTTAAATTGAAGGCAGAGAAAAGGAAGACATTCATCAGCCTAAACGTGCGAGCTCTATTCTGGCAATAATAATGCTAAATTAAAAGAAATAAGTATTGCAAGGCACCAATTCATAAGCATAGTTTTAGGTCTGACTATAGAAATCTTTAATGTCTGGACAACATCTTGCTATCAATTCTCCCAAAATTCAATAACCACTACAGGGAGTGGGCTTTGGCCAGCATTCTTGAGTAATGCTGTTCACGTTTTTCATGGTTTGCCAGTAATTTTACAGACTGTCCATCAAGGCAAAAGCAGTTTGAAGATGTTACATTATCCCATTTATATTCCCATTTCGTTTTTGCAATTGGGCCTTCAAGTATTATTTTTATGATAATACTGATGTGACGTACCTTGAGGCCCAGTCTATGTTCTTTGATTATTAACTTTGATGACACGATGGCATATGAATTGCTGATGTATGCCCTTTTTGTTTGCAAACTGCTGCTTTTTGGTTGCCTTAAGCCTTAAGGCATAATAGTATTCACTAATCACCTCTGTGTGTTCATTTGTTTCACTTTACAGCTATAATAAAATGCCGGATTTGCAGCATTTCTCTTCACAAAGTAAAGATTTGTACACTTATTTAGGCTTTCTGAAAGATGTGGCAAAATTACTGGTCCTTTGTCTAAAATATATCTATTCAGTATTTTGCTGTATACACATTTCAAATTCACCAATTACAAGCAAATTTAATCAGATGACTCATTTTACTAATAATGTTCTGAGTGCGGCACAAGGTGGGGTAGTCACCTTTGTAATTTGAGCTGATGAAGTAATTAGATAACACGAATGATCTTAAGTTTAATATATCATAATAGGGAAATTACCTGACACGAGCTGCTTGCTAAGGATCTTTTACCTTCATTTAAATAATTGTAGTGGTGGTAATATGAATTAATGTAAATGGAATGTATGGGTTGTAATTTTAATAAGAAGGGATGTATAATATATACAAAAAGAGTTTTTTAACGATTTTTCTAGAATTTTATCAGAAATTCCTACTAAGGATTTATTAGGATAAATTACCAAATTGTATGCTGAGACTAGAAAAAATCTTTGCAGCCCTGTTATGTTTGCTGATTTCGAGAATTGTAAATGTAAATTGATACTTGTATAGCGCACTACTCACCCGCAAGGGTCTCAAGGCGCTTGTACGAATACCGCTGTGGAATCCGTCCTGGCTTTCCCTGTGAGGCGTCCACTCCTGGGAACCCCCAGGGTGAAGGCCAGGCATCCTTAGCTTTGTGGGGGCCGTTGTGGAGACTAAGCAAGTTATTGCCCAGAGTTGCAGAGTGGGACTCTATGATTAGAATAGGCACCGAGGCGAGAATTATCAGGTCTGTGGAATTTTGAGCCCAAGCCCCGCCGAGGCGGGGAATTGAACCCTGGTCCCAGGCTAGACCTCGGCATCACGGTCTGCCGCTCTAACCATTGAGCCACACTTCGGAGGATGGGCTAGGGAATACAGGATTCTTGATGAGTACTGTTTGACGATTTTATGAATTGGTTAGTTTACAAGCATTTCTGTGAATTTCCAAGTGACTGGTTGAGATTAAGATCTACCTCACCAACCAGAGTGAGTGGATCTTCCTTGAAATGAAACTCATGAGTTATTTCGGTGGGTCTAAAAATAATGCAAGTGTTGAAATTCTAAACATTCAGATTCTGTCTATTTTTCCCCAGAAATTTTAGAAATAATTAAATTAATTTACACGTAAAATTTGCAAAATGAAATTCAGGCGGTATCTTGAATGAACAGGGATTGTGAGGGCAAACCTTAGTCAAGAGCACTGGCTTGAGGAGAACATTTCTCCAGCAAGGAATTTTCTGCTGACATTCGTCACCATGGCAAAAAGTGTGAACAATTTTACTCAAACAATTCCAGAAAATATTGGTATATCATATAATGTAGATTCTCTGAAATGTTATTTATGCGAGTGTAATGAAAATCACAGATATACCTGATAGGAATATTGATTGCAGAACAAAAAACCAAGAACTAGTTTCTATGACAACAGTAACTACGCTCAATCCCACATTAACACCTAGGTCTTCTCCAAGGCCATCTTATCTACTTACAAGTGTCTACACAGAAAATCTCCACACTACCTACTCCAACAGCAAACTACAACATAGCAACCCAAAGAGCATTCTACAAAAACCCACAAGCAGTGGGTCTCTTTAACATGGTGCTGCACGAAAGAGGCAAATATTCAGTGGGATTGCCATGTATTATGGCACTTTCCAAACAAATATTTATTACAATACCACCCGCCACACATTCAGGAAAGCACTTGAAATGTAATTTTTCTGAATTCTCTTCAAAAGCATATTGCGGTATCTAAATCACAGAGCTTTTGGATTCAAGTATATGCATTAATTCCTATCTTCTTGAGCCAGAAAGAAAGCACAGATGTTATAGGCCTAGAGTCCGCAAATAAGTACATTTTTTTGCTCTTAAGGATTATAGAGTTACTTCATTTCCACAGTTTTGCTGTGTCAATTGTCAGAGTTAATTGTGAGGTAGTTGCTGTCATGCGTAATCACAGTAAATTAATGCAAAAGAATATCAGCCTTGCTGAAGCTGAATGCTGTTGAGAGGTTTGACATTGATGTCAACCTGGGTGTGGGAAGGTGTTAACAGTGCTGCTTCCTTTAAGCTCAACATACTACTTTGAAGCAGAGTTAGTGGTTCCTCCACTTTAAATTATAGATCTGGACAAGAAAGAAGAAAACTATTAAGTGGTCAAGTTGGCATATTCCGGAAAAATGTTGTGTTGAGGGAGTAAAATGTATTTGTATGGATGGGGGCAGAAGCATAAGAAGGGGCATCTTTCCTATTATCTCTAGGAAGCACATTGTTTCTTATATTGAGGAATGTAGTGTTTGTTCCTATTGTCAATCTCTTACTAGTGTGTAGCATTCACAGACTCTTGTAACAATCCAGATGTTTTCTGATCCGAATGTTAATTTTTATATTGCAGAGTGAGGTTGAATTGTCATTTCGGACTGGCTCTTTAATATGCTCACGTTGCTGTTTCCCGTATACATGTTCAAGTCTCATATCACTTGAAGGGTTTTCTTACTTCCTGAAACATTTTTCCCCTTCTTACGCCTAGAAAGGGGTTATAACAATGAAACTCTTCAACTTTGTGCTTTATTATAAGACACTCTTTTGATATGTATCCTGTCTACGACTGTCAAATATTTAGCCATTTTGTACTAGTTCGAAAACGGCTGCAGCCTTCAAATTAGAGATTACTCATTTTATTTCTAGAGATTGATGGTTAGTTCCAAATGTATGCACAGTATGTAATTGTAATGTTTTTTTAGTAACTCACATTGGTTATGACACCTTCATTTTTGATAAGCAGGCCAACGAGCAACATATCATTAAAAGGAAGATTTTCTTACCAAATAATAGAGGCACTAAAAGAATTGCACAAATTAGGTCATAACAGTGATTTTAATCAAGAATATTTGTATCAAACACTTTTAACTTTATTTTAAAGTGATCTTTTAGAACAGGCAGATCGATTCATGAAGGATAGAATGCAATGTGGAATTCTATTTATGATCGAACATTTTTACTATATAAAGTCAAAATATCCAGGCGTCCATGCTACCCATGTAGGTGTGAAGCAAACACAAGGAGATGATGGACTGAGCGCTGAACCTTTTAAGACCCTCTCCTCCAGTCACAGATCTGGGTTGAATCCAACATCGTTCTTTACCTCACTTTGCCACTCCTGTTCAGACACAGCTATATGCAAATCAGTCTTGACCCTGTGCCTCATGGAAACATTATTCAGCATTTTTTTCATCAATTGTTGTTTTTGCATCCTATGGGACTGGTATGCCCAGACGTGGGTCCCGTGCTCCTCTCATGCCACTGGAATCAAGCTACCCTGACAGATGAGCGGTGAAACCCCGAAACCGGTCCTAGGATGCATGTTTCCAGTCCAGGGAGGACCTGGGCTGGCAGTTCGGGTAGGACAGTTCCCATTGGGCACAGGGTCACGACTGATTGCATATGGCTGGGTTCAAACTGGATTGGCATGGTGAACAAAACAATGATGGATTTAGGCCCAGATCTCTTTACTGGGGTGAATGCATGACATTGTTTTGCATTCTGTCCATCAATTGTTGTTTTTGCATGTAAGTGTAGCACTTAAAAAAAACAATGATAAATGTGTATATTTCTACATATGTGTTTGTATGTGTGACAATGTTATGTCTCAAACATGCAAAGTAGTTGAAGAAAGGAATAAAAATGTCCGTAAAAACAGCATCTTAATTATTGCAATGGCAGACCCCCACAGTCTTCAAGGTGAAAAAGTATGAATGGATTTACATTTAATCTGAAATTTATTGAAGAGAATACATTAAATAAAGAATATTTGTCACATAATGAAGTTTCTCTAATATAATGAACTTCTGGAATGCCAACATAAGACCTGTTGAAAAGTGATCAAATGCAGTTGAGTGTTTTCCTGTGTAGTTTATTTTAGGAAGGACCTGCAGTGGCTATACTTGACTCTTTATTTGTGAAAATGATTTGTGTCTTGTTTAATTTTTCCAAATCATACTTCCATAATGAAAATTCTTAACATTGTTTTTACTGTCCTTAACTACATATCTCTAAGTAAATCAAATGAAGTTAAACAAACACGTCCATATTACAACATCGTTAGTGTGTATGTTCTAACTCATCTGCCATTCCAAACCTATGAAGCCCTCATAAAGGGATTCACAAACTTCCCCATAGGCCCTGGTAGAGTACGACAGAGGAAAGAATTGCACTTTATGGCTATGATGTCCACTTTTTTTTTCAATCCCTCATTTGATGGGACTGTAATCTCTTCAACTCTATGAACTTTAGAAGGGGACCCGGGGTGTAGAGAAAATATGAGCAAATCCCTGTTAGTACCAGTTCAAGGAGATAATGAGGCCATACAATGGCAATTGTTCATACCGACAAAACGCCTGAACTTTAAATACCTGGAAATTCACATTTTGTGCATTTCGCCCGGAGCTGACCTGGACTTTTAGCATGACATCTGCGATAAAATCTGATCTTCAGAGATGGGCAGAACTACCATCCAATGTACTGGGCTGCATGGCCCTTTTAAAATGATGATCCTACTATAATACTGGAACTTCTTTCAGAATTTCCCACTTTCAGAACCCCTTTCAGTACAAAACCTATGCTTCAGATAACACATATACCCTTGCACTATGGTGTAAGGATGTGTGCATTGGCATGTGGCTGCCAAAAGTGCACCAGTACACATGGAGAAAAACAATGCATCTTATCTTTTCTCTCTCCCATTGACACAAGGCAGTGCAGCATCTTTGGTGCAGTGCAGTGTTGCCTTGAATCAAAGAATGCTAAATCTATCCCACAATCTCACTCACTACCTGTCACTCTCACTCACTTTCACTCACACACACATGCTTACACATATACACATGCTCACACGTACCCATGCTTTCTCCAATATAAACACACTCTTACCCACAACAGACATTCTTACTTATCACAGCCGCCACCAAAGGCCCCATTCCAGCTTAGTGTGCTCTATTTTTTATTATGCTTATAGTGTATTATAGAATGTTAATCATTATTTTGCAACTAGGTCTCTTCCTTATCTTCTCACTGTGTCCCTTTTCTCTACTTTTCTCGTTGTGCGATGCCCTTTGCTGTGGGAAGCACTGGGGAGCCCCATTGCTGGGGCTGTCATGTTCTCTATACATCGTATTAACATATTACTATAAAGAAAAGAGGGCCAAAAACAGGGAATGTGGAGCTGCCCCTGTGTTGTTGGCACTGATTTTGCTACCTCTGAGGCCAGGGGATGGAAAGACAGTGGCAGGGGTTGCAGGTAGGACCCCTGGTGATCCCTGAATGATGTTCATGTGTATGAGCGCAGATAAGAATAAACTACCTTTGACAAAGACTTCAAGTGCATTTGTTTTTAAATAATGTATAAAGTGTCCTTGTTGATATGACTTATTGTGCTTAGCCTTTGGAGACACACAGTGGAGGTTGAATGCAGGAACTGTTCTTTAGCTGGGTCCTGTGCTAGCCCATACCACCAAGTCAGCTGCACATGGCCTTTACCTTGTGCAGCATGTTCTGGGCACAAGGAATTGCCTGAAGCTAAGCCCTGCATCAGCACCTGCTCCACAAAACCCGTTGTGTATGACCTTTGGCAGTCTGCAACTGGCTTTAGACGAGGGTATAGCTGAGGCCCAGTCCACAAACAAGGATTTGCAATGCAATATGTTTCACATTCCGAGAGTTTAAGCTATTGGCATTGTAAATGACACTGCCCTTTATTTCTCTGTTTTGCTAATTAACATATAAATAAAGGACATTGTCATTTACAATGCCAATAGCTCAATCTCTTGTGAATGCGAGACCTGTTCAAAGAAGTGGCCGCCATTGTCCCGGGCTGCTTAGAAAGTTAAAGCACACATGGCGCGCTGAATGTTGCAGTCGGCCTGCAGCAGGAGAAACTCATTTAAGAAACGAGTGTTTACAGACTAAAAAAGCATTTACAATGCAATATGACTCGCATTTACGGGAGACCTATTACATTGGAAACAGGAGTGTGGGGGTGAGACGGCATGACCGTGAGTGGGGGATGGGGGGGGTACCGAGAAGTCATGGACTGCGGGATGGGGTGGGGGGGAGACGAGAAAGAAAATAGTGTTAGGAGTAAAGGGGCCAGTAGCCGTGGAAGGATACCAATGACAACATGGCCATACTGAAATCATGGGTGGAGAGTGGGCGGAGCTTCCACAAAGCTTCCATGCTATATTGTATACTGCATGTCTCGCAAAGCGAACGACTCATTCTCTGCAACGCTAGGTGAGACCTAAAAAGATGTATCTTGTAACAAACGAAGTAAAAGGGCCAGTCCTCATGGAAGGTTACTTATGAAGACAAGGTGGTACTAAGAAAGGACTAACAAGCCTATTAACGAATCAGAAGCCAGCATTTACGGAGGGCAATGACAGAAGCCAATGACAAATATGGCCAGAGAGTAGGCGGGGCTTCGATTCAATACTACAATACAGTAGTCTCGTAGAGCAAGCAGTGCATGCGCTGCCCAGGCTAGACCTAAAAAGTGCTCGCCCTCTGCACAGCTGTGATCTTTTTTTATTTTTTATTTATCCAGCTATGGACCATGAAATTTCAGGGCACACACATGCCATTTTAATGATTTTAAAGACTCTTTGATAGCTAGATAATTTAGGTTTTGTATTTTTCTGACAAGCACAATTGGGTGGAGGCAGTCACTAATATACTTGAATTTTTAGCTCTGGTTTGACAGTCAGTGCATTCATAAGCCAGATGCTTGTTTTAATTTAATATGTATTCAGGATTAAGCAGAATATTTAGTTCTTTAATTCAAACACACGTTGACGTTGTTGGCTTATTGTTTAAGAAAGACTTGTGAAAAACACACACTGTATCTGTACAGGTAGAATTCCACAGTGCTGGGTCCTGCGCTTTAACTCCTTCGCTGTAATTCTGTCGCGGTAATTCTGCCGCAGTGCTAGGGGGAGGAGGACCGCACAGCGTTCCCATGCTCATGACGGAACCGCTCCATCACGAGCCTCGGGCGTCACAGCCCCGCCGGTTCAATAGAACGCGCCGCACAGGCGTGCCGGGTGGGCCATGACGGAACCATTCCGTCACCAGCACAGCGCATCAAGAGGCTGGTGACGGAGCGGTTCCGTCACCAGCATGGAACCGGTTAAAGACCTGACACCCCGTCTCGACCACCTCTCATTAGCTATGGATAAGAACAACTCATGTAATAGAACTGAGGCTGCGAGGGGGAGGCAACTTCTAAAATATGTCAGCCACAGCACCCTTTGTTTCAGTACTCCATGTGCTTCTTCACCACTGAAACATTTTTCAATTTGGAAATAATATGGTCCCAACAAAACATTCTCAGTAGATAGTGCAGTGCAGTAGGCGAGAGATTCAAGGGCTCATCGTTCATTCGGAATGTCCTCATCTACCAGAACTTCCATACAGGGTACAAATCAAATAGCCTGAAAAAGACCCATCAATCTATATGCAATATTCACAAACAGTAACACTTCTAAACCATCATTACCCACCCAAAATACTGTAGAAAAAACTGGGTAGGTGTGCACCTTCTAAGAATTGGGCATATACTAGTTTCCAAATGCGTGACGTGAGTCTATAAGTCCTCCCCAACACACCTTGTTGGGAGAATAATGAAAGAAAGTAATAATCCAGTAATTCGCAAAAATAGTTGTAGCCTTTCAAGAGAAGTAGTCCAAACAAACTTGCCATTATCCCCAAACACGCCACATCCCTGCACTGATACTAGACACTCTCAGTGCTACAGGAAATCCAGGGTAATTACATGACATGACACAAAGACCATGCAAAACAAAATGATGACTAAACGTAAATCCACACTCTGGTGGCTTTTCACGGTTTATGAAACTGACTACCTTCAGCCAGACTTTTACTTACTAGTGGAGCTTGACTTAAGTTTGTACTTGCATATTGTGTTGTTTTGTTCAAGATAAACATATTTCTACATCAGAAAGAAATTCTAATAACTAATTATGGTTATGTTAGTTGATAAAATAATCGTGTTAAATTGTTAATTCCATTTTAAATCCTTTTTTATTTTAACAGACAGCTGGAATGTGCAATTTCCCACATAAAATATGCAATAACGAGCAGGCACGTATTCTTGGAAGTTAAAGAAAAATTAATGGCATCATGTGGTAAAAGCCCATCTGTGATATTTTATGTTCGGATAAATAAAGCTGATTTGCTGTCTCACTTGCATGATATTATGGACCAAAATATGTTTGCATTTTCGGCCGTATGCTTCAGCAACAACTGTTTTCCCAAAAGGAGGGACTGGAATAAAAATATATATATATATATATATATATATATATATATATATATATATATATATATATATATATATTCACTGAAAAAACCATAGGTTTCACACCAGTTATAGTTAGCTTGAAATTTTACTGACATAAAACCATTGAAATTCCCACGTTATAGTTAGTTGGACTCACTATAACTTGCGCGCCTGCAATGAACTGCTGATGCGGTCACATATTACATCACTCATGACATGGTCAGTGACATCACTCATGACATCACTCATGACACATCCAGTGAAAGTGAGTCTTTCTGAAAAATAAATATGTTTTATATATGTATTTGTAAAGGACGATGGAAGAATAAATGGTTAAATAAGTGTGTAAATGGATGTTTTTTTTTTTAAAGAATTGATTGGTTAACTGCCTTATTAAGTGTATCTTAGTGAATACATATATTAGCGAGTAACTTTTAAATATTGTAATATATGTATCAGTGTTTCACTTTGTGTATAAGTGGCTGCATGGGTTGGTGACTGACTCACTGTTTATATGTGTTTTGAAGACGGCATATGTGCAGGACTGTATGGGTGGATGAGTGTGTATATATGTGTGTGTTAGTGAGTGAATGACTGTCTCACTAGTGTCTTTATCAGTAACAAGATATGTTTTAATCTAGTATATGTGAGTATTGATGTATATAAGTGAGTATATGAAAGAGTGAGAGTTTGTAAGAGTTCCTGTTTAAATAAGTATGTGTTTCTATAAGTGATTTTTTAAGTGAGTAATTATGTGTACGTTTCCTATGGATGTTCAATAGTTTATTTGCATGTGTGAGTAACTTTTGGATGACTGTCGGTGTGTAACAGGATGTATAGGTGTATCACTACATATGATGAGTGAGTATATTATGAGTGACTATATAGAACTGTTGGTGAATGAGTGGATGTGTATATAGATGGTGGATTTACTGAATTGGTTGTTGTAACTGGTATGGGTATCTCCATTTTTTTGAAAATGTTAGTTTCTATTTTTGAATATGTGTTTCAAGGGTTACATTACACTGAAAGGATATCTGTTACTTTCTCACAAGGATGGTGTCATCAGTGATGTCATGAGTGATTTCACTGACCATGTCATGAGTGATGTGATATGTGACGTCATCAGTAGTGCATTGCAGGCGCGCAAGTTATAGTGAGTCCAACTAACTATAACGTGGGAATTTCAATGGTTTTATGTCAGTAAAAGTTCAAGCTAACTATAACTGGTGTGAAACCTATGTTTTTTTCAGTGAATCTAATAGGTTTTTTAAATGCTAATTCCTAACTATAACTGGTGTGAAACCTATGGTTTTTTCAGTGAATTTCATAGGTTTTTTAAATGCTAATTCCTAACTATAAGTCTCAGTTTATAAGTAAGACTGTTAGCGCTCTAGTTGTTCTTTAGAACACTCTGGGACATTCTGTCATTGGGCTATAGTTGGGCTACATCTGGCTGATGTTTGGGCTACTTTTGTTTTTTTTGTCTCTGGTGGCCATCTTTGGGCTACATTGGGCTACATTTGGGCTCTAACATATATATAGCCCAATGTAGCCTAATATATATTTTTTCAAAGTTAATTTTCGTAAAAACCACTTGAGCATATATCTTGAGACATAGCAAAGGCACATCGGGCTACCAGTCCCTACAATTTTGCCATTTTGTTTTTGTATATTTAAAAAAAATATATATTTGTTTGCCATGGAGCGCTCCCGGTGCGCGCCCGGGTGAGCGCCCCGGAAAGCGTAGTATTATGAAGCGCCCCGGGGCGCGTACCGGGGAGCGTCCCGTAAGCGCCAATATCGCGAACGAAAACATGATCGTGACGTATCGCGTAGCCACGTCCGCGTGATACGCACGGCGTAAGCACACCCGGAAGCACTCGAGCGAATACGATCGCGCAACGTAAACATCCGGCGCGCTTACGTAACGCGACCCGGGGTGCGCGCCCTGGGGCGCGTAGCGTAATCGCGTTGGGTCATGTGACCTGAAAATAACACTTTTCATTGGTTTATAACAGTTTTGGTTTCATAATGATGAAGCCCCTGGTCTTGTGACCTGAAAATAACACTTCTCATTGGTTCAGGACAGTTGTTTTTCTCCAAATGATGAAAGACCCCACCTTTTTTCCTTATTCTGACTTTGTCCTTTGACTTAGGAAGACCTGTTTGTACCTCTCTGTACCTTTTTGATCTATATAATGGCTTCAGTAGCAGCAGCAGCTGGTGCATCTGCCCCACCACCACCACCACCACCACAACCACCAAGAGGACCACCACAAGATTACATTGGTGGTCAACAAGAGGAGGAGGAGGAGGAGGAGGGGAGGAGAAGATGGCTTGAAGAAAACAATACCCCATTCCAGCCAAGACCACACATTATATGGGAGTTTTTTCAGATCCCAGAGGGGAAGAAAAAAGTAAATGCAGCCAAGGTGACTTGCCTAATCTGTGGCATGGAAGTTTCTAGGGGGAACCCTAATAAAAAATATTCATTTGGAACCAACACAATGATTAGGCACATGCAGCGCAAGCATTCCATCAACTATTCTGCTGCAGAGATGAGGGAACTGGCCAGAAACCCTCAACAAACTACAAGCACCTCCTCCAAAAGAAAGGAACGCACTCCGTCGGGACAAGAGGCAAGAGAGACGATGCCTTGCATTCAGCCACGGTTTGCAGATTTCCAAATTATCTGTACATATTGTGGGAAGACCATCTCCTACGGAGAACAGAGCGTAAAGCTCATCGTCCTTGCTGGGGACAACCACAAATGCCCCAATAAACCCTAATTATTTCTTTTCTTTTTTTTTTTTTGCTCCAATTGAGCCATTTTCAATTCCCTATTTTTTCGTTTCTCCCCATGAAAAATACAAAAAAATATAAAACTGTTCAGAAAACCCCAAAAAAGTTTAAAATGTTAAAAAAAAATAAAAAAATATAAAACAACAAAAAGAAGAAAAAAACAGTTCTTTTTAAAACTAACTCCAATTTATAAAAAAAGGCTACATTTTTTTAAAACTCTGTCATTCTTTTTTCCCCATGGTCCGCTCCCCGGTGCGCGTACCGGGCGCTCCCCCGCGCAAATCAAAAAAAAAAAAAACATTTTTGCCCCGCTGGGCCCTTTTATGGCCCCCACATCAAACCTAGGGGGTCAGGGGGGTCTATCCCTGCCCCCTTATGGTCATTTCCCCCTTTTCTTTTTCCACCTCTTGTGTCTCTATCCTACCGAGACACAAGATGGCGGCCGGTCCGGACTGTTTCGAATGTTTACAGACACCCGAGAGCCAATCAGCTTTCCATGCGCACCTTGCGTGGCGCGCCCGGAGCGCTCCCGGTCCGCGTACCGGTGGGCTGCCATAGATATATATATTTTTTTTAACCTAAATTACTCAAAATCCACTGCAGCACATATCTTGAGACATAGCAAAGGCACATCGGGCTACCAGTCCCTACAATTTTGCCAAGTTTGGTGCAAATCCATTCAGCCATTCAGGCTAAAAGTGAGTTTGACCGCCCTATGGAAATTAACATGGGGAAAACACGTTTTGGGACCCCCTTTTATCTCGGCCCCCGCTTGACGAATCCCCCCCAAACTTTCAGGGAAGGACCGGAGGACCGGAGCTTGATGAGGCAAATTTGAGGAAATTTTCAGGCAGATTCGTCAACCGGCGCAAAAGTTATTCAAAATAGAATTTTGAGATTTTGCATTGAAAAAAATCCTAACTATAACTACATACTGGCGTATATATATATATATATATATATATATATATATATATATATATATATATATATATACACACACATATATGTAATATGTATTTTTCTCATGTCATAAGAGGTATTAATACATGAATAAAAACATTATTAATACTTTGTTTAATGCAGGATATTCGAACAGTTGCTATTTTCCACATTCCAGCTAGTAAAAACAGAATTAATTAGTTCTAGGGCAGAAGGCATTTAGAGCTTTTTTCCAGGAGCAAAACACACGCTCAGCTCCGTTAATAAGAACTGGGACACAATGGCTGTCTGATTCGGATATCTGCTGACCACTGTGGACGAAAATAAATACTCTAGCATGCCTAGCAAGACAACATTTCCTGCAACATTTATGTCGGCAGCTTTTTTCATCTAACTCATGAAAGTGAGGCTGCATCTTCTCTGTCCTACACCTCCTGCTGCCTTAGTGTCGCCTTAGTTGTCTGATGCCACAGCACCTCAATGCCCAGCTCACTGCACTTGATTTCTAGAGCTCCTCAGGTTGCATCTACTCTGTGTTAAACAGTGAGTAATACATGAAACAACAACGGCAAAGCCAATAGGTCTCGCCTATGTGAAGTGTATAGACTGTTAAAGATTTTATAGACCTATTTTTTAACATTTATCTATGCTTCACAGCATGGTTAACACAATGGCAAAGCCAATAGATCTTGCATAGGCGAGACTTATTGGCTTTTCCAATACTTAAGTTAAAAAAAAGTGCAATGACGCCGACAGCGGTGGCTGCGTCATACCACTTTCTTTCTGATGGGGAGCAATGGGGGTATCAAAAAGGAGGGGACCGGTTGGGTCAAGCAAAAATGGGGCAAGGCGCTGGGTGTATGGGGCAAGCAATGAAAGAGAAAAGGGATGAGGGTACCGTTCAAGCAACGTGAGTGGGAGGAGGTGGGGGAGCAACAAACAATTAGGGAAGGGGTGGAAGGGGAACCTGTACTGCGGACTAAGACTTTCCCAGCCCCCAGTACTGCAAAGAAATATTGTTCAGTTGGACAATAGCTTTACATATGATCTAAAGTGCCCTGAAGGAGTATGTCTGCAAAAGCAAGCGATAATGAAAAGTATTTATATTTGGGATTTTATGTACGTATTCCAGAGTCATTTGCAATTAACTTTTCTGTGAAGATATGTGATTAGTCTCGAGCTACAGAGACTTTGGGCCTGATTACGATCGTGGCGGATGGGATACTCTGCCACAAATGTGACGGATATTCCATCCAGCATATTACAATTCTATTATATCCTATGGAACTTGTAGTATGGCGGTCGGGATATCAGTCATGTTTGTGACGGAGGATCCCATCCACCAAACTCGTAATCAGGCCCTTTGTCAAGCTGTCAGGGAGTTGTGATGTTTAGAAAGTCATTATGCAAAGTTATGCTGTCGAGGGTCGGATGGGAGGGAGGAGGGGTGGTTAGAACTTGTTACGCGAGAGGACATTGGGACCCTGAAACCTATGCCTTACGATTGTGGCACTAGAGAAGGCACAACATGTATTCATTGAGGTCTCAGATGTCCTTTTCTCGGCTTGCAATGCACACACAGACAGGTCTCCTGGCATTCAAAGGCATCTTCTTGTTTGACTATCATTCTACCTGGTTCTGACACTTAACTACCTTCGGAGACCGCTTACAGTTTAGGGAGACTCTGGCTTTCTGCACCTTGTGTGGATGCTGGGAGAAGAAACTTGCCCACCTTCATAAAACCAGTAATCCTAAACACCGCTCATAGTTATAGCTCCCGGTCTTCCTGACCTGGACAGAATCTCCCTTTAGGGTTAATAACCTACCCAGTGGCGATTTTGAGTGAGCTTGAAATTGACTGCACTGAAACATAAAAAGCATTGGCAAAGCCCAGACGTTTTGACTATGTGAGATCTATTGGCTATGTAAATGTGTCTTTTCAGCCCTATTGTACAGCAGCATGGGTGCTGTGCAGCAGGGCCAAAAGTTAAAGAATTATTTTTTTTTTTACTTCGAACCATGCTGCAAAGCAGCTGTGCTGCTTTACAATATAGCAAGGAAAATTGACGTAGCCAATAGATCTCATATTAGTGTGACTTATTAGCTACACCAATGCTTAGGTAAAAAAGCTCTGACACGACCAGGGCTGGCTGTATCATAACACTTTATTTTTTCTGGTGTGTGGAAGGGGTGATCAACAGTGGGAGCCGGGGCAATCAATGACGAGGATAGAGGCTGGGAGTGTGGGGCAAGTAACTGCGGGGGATGGGCAAGCAATGACAGGGTGAGCAATGATGGGGAACAGCTCAAGCAACAATGTGGAAGAGGAAGGGGCAGATTAAAGCAGCAACAAGGAGGTAGGGGATGGGTGGAAGCAGCAGTGATGTGGAACACTGGCGGGTGCAAGGAGAAACAAAGGGTACAGGGGAGGGTATAAGCAACTGCAGGGGAGGGCGCAAGTGCAAACAATGATGTGGGAGGGGGCGGATGAGTGAAAGCAATGAGGGAAGAGGTGAAAGCAGCAATAGGACAGGAGGTAGGTGGGTGCCAGGTGTAAGCAGCAACAAAGAAGGGAGTGTATGTAAGCAGGAATGATGGGTTTAGCAGGTCCAAGAAGTGACGCTGGGCATGGAAGAAGGATAGACAGTCTGCAAACACGTATGGAGTCTTATAGAGTGCTACAATATAAATAAGAAAAGAGTAGCTCCAGATGATGAAAAATAAGATTTGATTCCCAAAAATGAGTGCCAGCGCCCACAACCTACCTGTGAGAAGCTGTAGTGGCAGAAATTGTTTTCTTCTATCTCCATCTGCTTGGAGCCATTGTAACCAATCCTCCACCCTGGATCATTAATCATGTGGCCTCTTGGCAGGCAGGAGCGTCGATAGCGGCTAGACCGTTGTATTAGGGAGAAAACCAAGCAGAAAGCCCTGCTCCAGAAATATAAGCCAGCCATCTTTCAAGCTAATGCTTACTCCTCACTAAGAAGATCCTCGCTGCAGACAATTCCAATAGTATGCTCTTCAAGGTGATCAAGGAAATCTCAGAACCTTCTGGGACACAAGTGTTGCGCTCCTCACTCAAGATCTCTCTGATAGGATAGCTACCTACTTTGAGGACAAGGTCCTTAACATCTTTAGGGAGCTTGACCATATGAAAAGGGTAGAATTGGAGGGCGAGGAAGTCACACAGGATCACGTGATGGGGAATTCCCCTGCTACTCTTGTAACTTTTCCTCAGATCACTGCTCAGCAAACTTTGGCTCTTCTTTTGGGCCCCAAATCCGGCTCTCCCTCTGACCCTTGCTTGCCCCTCACTCTCAAGATGGTCCCCAACCCGATTGCAGACTTTCTCTGCAGGGTGTTTAACATCACCCCTGTTCCGTTTGTTATCCGGACGCGTGGAAGGAGGCAATTGATACGCCCCTGCTCAAGAAACCCAACACCGGACCCTCTGAACTGAAAAATCTTCACTCTATCTCTCTTCCTGTCCCCGCAAAAATCCTAGAGAAGTTCATCAACATTGAGTTGATGAACCACTTGGATTCCCATGAGATTCAAGACCAGTCTCAAAACTGTTTCCGTGCCGACTACAGCACCGAATCTGCCCTTATTGCTGCCACTGATTACATCCACATGCAGGTCAATCAGGGTGGTTTGGCAGTGCTGATTATGCACGATCTGTCGGCGGATTTTGAAAGAGGTAGGAATCTCTGGTAAGGCCCTGCAGGTTCGCCACTCCTTCTTGACAGAGAGAACTAATGCTGTTAGCTGTGGGGGTTGTAGATCTAAGGCATTCAGCCTACCCTGTGGCGTTCCCCAGGGCTCATCCCTGAACCCCACCCTCTTTAATGTGTATGTGTTCCCTTTGGCTAAACTGGTCAGACTTTTGGGTTCCAGGTGATTTCCTACACTGATGACACCCAGATCATTGTTTCCATTTTTCATGATCTGCAGTCGGTCGCTGGGAAATTTAACCAGTGCATGGCCAGCATTATCAGATGGATGCAGAGCAACTCCCTTAAGATCAATGCAGAAAAAAACTGAGGTCCTAGTTTTTGGTCTTCAGAGCTCAATCTGGTCGAGTGCCTGGTGGCCGGGAGATGGCGGTCCCCTTCCTGTTCCCGCCAAGACAGTCAAAAATGTGGGCGTTATTTTTGACTTGGGCCTGACCTTCGAATCTCAGGCCAGCCGCACTGTCAGCACTTGCTCTTACATTTTGAATACTCTTCAGAAAGGTGCTCCCGTATATTCCATCAGCACTCCATCGGCCCACGATCATGGCACTAGCCACCTCCTGGCTTGACTTTTGTACCTGAATATTAGCTTAAACAAGGATTCAGGTTGTACAAAACACAGCTGCCTGGCTGATCCTTCATATCCCTAAGCAGCACTCAGCAAAGGAAGGGCTTTGCACTCTACACTGGCTCCCTATTAAGAGGCACATTTTTTCAAAGCCCTGTGCATGGTTCACAAGGCCCTGCATATTAAAGGTTCGCAGTGGCTTAAATCTGTGTTTAAATAGTACATGCCTGGGAGGGCTTTGAGATCTTGCTCCCAGAGAAAATTGATCATCCCCAGAGTCCGCAAAGCTTGATGGGGGCTGTTCCTTCTTGGTTGCGGCCGCACAACTTTGGAATACCCTAACTTCCTCGATTTCCCAGGTAGATTCGCTTCTGGTGTTCAAAAAAGTGCTGAAGACTTGCCTTTTTTCAGTTTAGTTAGCAACCCGTCTTTTTCCTCTCTTCCTCACTACCGCCCAGCGACTTGGCACCTTCGGGTTTTAGTGTGATTTATAAATCCTCATCCTATCCTATCCTATCCTTGGCCTACATCTCTGCACTAGTGGTCCTACTCACTCATTTACATTACAGTGGCTTTTGCTAGATTCCTACTAGCCACCCACAACACCATGGCAGTCAGAAGTCTTATTTGTGAACATTACACAGTGGACAGAGCTCAGCCCTATTTGACAGCTACCTGATTTTCAGCTTTGTTGACAAAGATGTAAGATTTTTTTGTGATAATTTTTTGGGATTTATGTTCTTCTTGGATTGACACACTGCAGATAGGAAATCGAGTTTAATTAATATAGTGAGAAAATAGTTTGTTTCCATCCCAGGTTGTGGGAAACAAATGTCCACTTGAGCAGCCTTTTAATATCCAACATCTGACACTAATCTTGTGCAACTGAAGTGGTGGACAGACTGCACCAGTTCTAATTATTTAATGAAATCAGAATGAAGAGTGAATATCTGGAGCAGTGAAACAGGCAGACATGTGATGTGAAATTAAGGCCCAGTGCTCGTTTCTTTACGTATTTGCTTGGGGAAATTGACAACTTTTTTGTTAGTGTGCAGTTTGTAGGTTTTAGTCTGACCTAAAGAAGAGTGAATATCCGGAGTAGTGAACAGGTAGACGTTTGGCATGGAATCAAAGCCCAGTGCTAGTTTTGTTATGTACATGCTTGTTGACAAGGCAATTTACAACTTTTTTGTATAGGAAGAGTGTGCAGTTTTAGTCTGATCTAAAGACAAAACACGGTTTGCCAATAGGCATTTGTTTCATTTTGGTGTTATTGTAATATGCTGTTGGAATTACAGATTTCCTTTGTCCATAAACTAAGGTAGTGCACACATTATAATCTTTCTTAAAGATTCAATAAAAGGGGCGTGGCCAAAGCCCGCACCTGGGACCGACAACGTGTCCTGCTTGAGCTCCTGGAATACCTTTTAGCACCTGAAGAGTCAGCGAATGGGCAATGTGCTGGAAGGCAGAGCCTGTGTAAATGACAACTGTGGGATCGATGAACAGTCCAACTGCACCGGGGACTACCTAATTGAAAAAAGAGCACTGCCATGTCGGCCCTAGATGGCTACCCAAGATGTACCCTAAATCAGGGGTACAAGATACAGACACAATCCTAGGCCAGATTACTGCCACATCAAATGTCCCTCCCTGACAGGCGGATGGTGACTTGGCAACCTCCACTGTATCTACCTCCTACAATCATGATCGCATCATAGCCTAAGTCTACCACAACCTCATCCATAAGAAATATGCTACAAACCCAAAGAACCGAGTGGGGTCAGAGCCAAGAGGTTGTGATAGTAACCCCCACTAACAATACTGCCTCCTCCGCAGATCCTAGCCTGCAGGAACCAGCAAGAAAGGCAGACATTCAGGCACTTCTTGTTTCACAAAGATGTGGCAGCATGGCATCAGAACATTGCAAAGAGATCTCAGACCATGACCACTCTACCCAAAAAGTAAAAAACCACATAACCAGGACAGCCTATTACTGTCGGCTCATCATAAAGACTTGAATAAGACTCTAGAAGAACTAACATTAGAGTGAGAGGAGTCCTGAAACAAATTGCTTCCACAGACCTAGAGGATTATAAACTGGCCCTCTTCCTGCATATTCTTCCAACTCCGCCACCTAACCCAATTTGACTCGATTAAATGCGCAGGGTGCTCTCAGTGTATCAATTTAGGAGAAACTTAAACCCAGATATGCACAATTGCACACTACTGTCTACTTCATGAAGGATAAAGGCAATTCTATCTACAGCCTGCAAACAGGAACCGATCACCTTCAGAGACTCCAACTTAATGATATTTCAGGACATGTCACCATCCACCCTAGTACGCTCCAGGGGGTTCGTCAAGATCACCACACACGTCTCCATTGGGAAATCCTCTTGTGCAAAGGGGGGTTCCCCTTCAACCTGCTCTTCACCTACAAATGCAAGCAACTAAGCATGTGGGAGATGGATGGAGGCATTATAGATCTTGTGATACATTAGGTGGCATAATTTCTGTGATTCTGATGTTTTGTTCGTATTTGTGAATTGGGGAATTGGTATTTGTTACTGTGTTTGCTTCATTGTTTTGGTTGAATTTTATATGCATCAATAACGTTGATGAATTTTATACTGTTTGTGGAGTAATATAATTGTATTCATCGTAGTCTAAGAACTCAAGAAACAATGTTCAATTTGTCTGTATGATAGTATGTTAGTGAGGCGCTGCATACACATACAGTTTCTTTGTCTTGAATTCTGTATTAATACAAATTTAAATCTTTAGATTGAATGTGTTTATCTTGGATTCGTTTTTATTTTGTCTTTGGTACACAGGAGTAAATGCATTGATCAGGGGTTGATTACTGCAGAATGGGAATATGCCTTGGTATGAGTTTTTGTGATTGACATGTGCAGGGGATGTACTAGTTAGCTTTCAATCAATTGCAGAATTGTTTTTAATATATTTATAGTTTATTGTTTATATTCCACTTGAGCAGACAAGGTTTTGATTTTATATTTGTTTATGTGAGGTAGCGAAATGCATTGTGTAGATTTCTGTTCATGGAAGAGTTGCACTGTAATGGCTGAATGATTCTGAGAGTCTCACTGGTGAGAAGTCATCACGAGTTGCACTGCCATTGGTTAGTTGTTGCCACTGTTAGTTGTTCTATAATTGTTTGACCTTTGCCACGGCTGCGCTGGTACTGGTTGATTGTTTGTTTATATGGTGCATTTTTGGGATTTTTTCTGAGTGAGAATCATCGGTGCTCTTTTGAATAAGCCTATCAGGCACATGCATCAATATTGCATTTTGCGATTCCTTAATTGCGAAAAATAAGGAATCGCAATTAAGGAATTGCAAACTGCAATGCATCAAGAAATCGCTATAAAAATAGTGATTTCTTAAAATTCCTTAATTGCGATTCTCTAATTGAGAATCGCAATTAAGGAATACTTCCCCATCCATTCCTATGGGCCTAGAGGCCCATAGGAATGAATGGAAAGACATTCCTAATTTGAATTCACCATTGAAAATTCGCAAATTAAGAATGCAATTTCAAGGGTGCAGGGGTGTCCAAAGAACACCCTGTTGCACCCCTGAAATCTGCTCAGGAGTACATTTTGCACACTCGCATGCCCCAAGGGCATGTGTGTGTGTGAAATGGAACTATGAAAAATTGCACTATAGTGCATTTTTCAAAATTTTCGCAAATTACCATGAAAGTAAACTTCATGGTAATTTGCTCCCCTTCTTTGCGAATTCGCACATTTTTAAGGTTTGATGCATTGCATTTAAGGAATCTCAATTTGAGATTCCTTAAATGCAATTGCAATTTAAGAAATCACAATTTTGCGATTTCTTAAATTGCGAAAATTACTAAAATGTTAATGCATCCCAAAAATGGAAATTGCATTCGCAAACGGCTGAATTTTGCGATTCGCACCGCTTGCGAATGCAATTTCCTTTGATGCATGTGGCTGTAAATCTCCTAGCATTTCTGTTATGGAAGGTGAGAAGATTCTTCTGGAGATTCTCTGCATTTCTGTTATGGAAGGTGAGAAGATTCTTCCGGAGATTCTCCTATGTTCTAAATGATGACTAACGCCAGGCTTTCTGTGTGTGTGTGTGTGGTTGTGTGTGTGTGTGTGTGTGTGGTTGTGTGTGTGGTTAAAAGACTGGCATGAGTTCACTTCTTGCTACAAGGATATGAAATTTCCTTTGGAGGATGCCTTTAATTCTAGAAAGCTTGTTTTCTTAAGACCTGAAATGTATTACAGAAAGCCAAAGCCCAGAACTACACAATTGGGTGCATTCAATGAATAGGACTGAGTTGCCATAGAAAAGGAGAGCATGAAAATGAAAAAGCAGTTAAAAAATTCAGTGAGGCAGTGGTTAGAACCCAAGTATGGCATTCAGAAAAAGGCATGGAGAGAGGACAAAATGCAAGGGGTGAGAATTTTCCCTTAGATAGCTAATGAATCAGACAACAAAAAAATTGACAATTCTAAAAATGAAAATCGAAAAAGAGATGAAGACATTAATTCAAGTGAGGAGGATATTTTCCTAAATAATCTACTGAATTTTAGACCTTTTATAGATGGTGCACAAACGCAGAGACCGCCCAGTATCTAATATATGGGTGCATGTGTGAGTACACAAGAAATAGCGCTTACTACTTCAGGTTCTCTGCCTGAGTGTGCATTGCCAGTTTCTGAGAAGGGAGAAATTAATATTGCTCATTTGAATATTGAATATGGAGACATGTTGCCTGGTACAATTGATATAAAAAAATTGCTGACATTTAATTCAGATGAATTGAGAGATTTAATTTGAAAATCAGCAAGATATGCAAATGAGGCTCATGAGAAGTTTGAAGATTTAGCAGAAGATTTCATTATTGATTAATACTAAACAAGGAGCTTGTGTACAAACTACAAAAGAGAATTGGGTGTTCAAGAAGTAGAAAATAAGAGATTAATTACTCTGCGAGCTCATATTTAGGAGTTAATCAATTACATGAAAGACTGAAGAAATTCAATAAAATCCAAAGATAAGTAGCAGTAAAAAGCTAGTTCTAAAATAAAAGGTTTGATACAGGAAACAAGGCGGATGAGGTCATGAGTAAGCCTGAGATGGGATCGGTTTTGATCGAGTTTTCTTTGGGAAAACTACAGGGCACGAATTATGTGCATGTTCCTTGGTCCAGTGTGATCTTTTTACTTTGTGACACATTTTCTGAAGTTGAAAGAGGAATCGACAAATTATACACAGAGGGGTCAATGGATTAGTGACCATTTCAAAAGTGCTTTTGGTTGGTTTGAATCCATTGTCTGAAATTCATGTACAGAATGCAAATGGCTTTTGCATGGCTGACAGGTTAACCAGCAAGAGTTCAGCCAAATGTGGAAGTGGTGTGGCGCAGTGGCCAGGGTGCCTGTTTCCGGACAACAGGGTTCGCAGTTTGATCCCCGGCGCCGGCGACAGGTTAGCCCAGCACCATGTGACTCTGGGCAATAGCTCGCTTAATCTTCCCGACAGCTCCCAGCGCCGGGACGCCTCTGCTGTGCGCTTAACAAATGCTGATATTTCAAATAACGCCCAGGCCGCTCTAGTTATGGAGAAATACCCAAGTAGTTAAGAAAGAAAGTGCCAGAAAAAGAGAATTGGGCAAAATTAATGAGAGCCACACAAGAACGGAGAGAGTCTGTGCATGCATATTATTAGAGAGTTATTCTAATGTATAGCAAATACAGTGGAGTTGAGGAGGTGGCAAGGGAGGGAATTAGCATGTTGGTATCCGCTTGATTTTGGTTTTGCGTCTTGAACTTAGCTCACATTCAGTGTGATGTGTTAGCAGACCAAGAATATTGATGAGCTAGTCCTACCAAACACTATAGTGACTGTTCTGACGTGAAGCAGAAAAAGTGATAAGTTGATGATTGTGCAGACAAAATCTATTTAAAGAGGCAGCAGAAATCAGATGATGAACTCAGATGCAGATTTCATGTTACCTGTGAATTCTGGTCTAAATGCCAAAACAAGTTTTGGCATGCAAGGAGTGCAAAGAGCAGGAGCGAGAGCTAATGTGGTGTTGGTGCAAGCCCATGGTATGGGTAGAGAGTTTGAGAACATTTCTAGAAAGAATGTGAATGAAAATTTGCAAAAGAAGAGAACTGTTTGTCATTTCTGTGGAAAATTGGGCACTAGAAGCAAAAGTATAGATAGAACCCACATCAACGCCAAAATGTTTTTGTACTACGGATGCAGCAGAATGCAAATTAGTCTTAATTGCAGTTAACTGTCTCAGCCCCACAGACTGCCATGCAGAGTGGGCGGAATCCGGGGCAATTGCATATGATTATGCTTGTAGCTCCAGTGTTGCAGCAAAACATGGGAAATGCTGAACAGCCCAAGATTAAAACAAAATCAATTGATTCGGAGACAATATTTTCCCCAATTTTCAATGGATGTGACTAATATGCAATGACATTGCTTGAGAGGGGAGTAGTACTGCATGCTTGACGCAGTCCTAGAGGTAGACCAGAGTGCCCTTTACATAGATGGCGAGTAAAATTGCCACCCCATATAATGTTTTAATCGATACTGGTGCTACCTGCTCCACGGTTCATTCCATGGAGGGTCCAACCCTACCGCTCCAGGAAAAAGAAGTCCTAGTTGTAGGAAGAAGCAAATGTCCCAGTTAAATATGAGTCCAGGGAAAATGATCATACAATCATTTAGTGTGATTCAAGTACTGTTTATTTGCATGGCAGAGGCTTGCTTTCCAAGATGAACTGTGTGACCTGCTACACATCGGATGGTGCAAGAATTGAAATGTATGAGTTAGTATGTTCCTGGAATATAGGGTCCAGATGTGGGGTGAATGGTAAAAGGTACTGAATCTGGTGCACAGTAATAATGGTGCCAGTTGTCTAATCAGGCTGGCAGCCAGCAGAATTGTCTTTAGCTCTTCCCACACTTGCATAACCCTTATATTAACCCACTACCTTGTCTAATAAACAAATGAAAATATCTCTATATGTTATTGATTTCCAGAGTGATAAAGAGTGGTAACTGTACAGCACAGGGAAGGTGTGTGACTGCTTCTACCGTTGTTGCCATGTATGCATTGTTCCATTACTGCATTAAACATATGTAATATAAACACAAAGCCTTCCCTTCTGTTGTTATTTAGAATGAGGCAGGATATATAAATGTCAGTATTGGCTTGATGAGCTAAATGAATTGGTCGTTAGATGGTGGGCATGTTTTGGGTGGATTGTGTATGTTTCAGTTGAATATGACCACGCTGTGAGCTAAGTGGGTTGTGAGAAGGAAGGATTTAGGAGACAAAAGATATTTTTGTACATGTAAAGTGATCATAGTGTTAAAGAAAATGTATTTATCTTGATATTTCTTTAGTTGTCACATTATAATGTTTAACAAAAATTTAAATGCTTTTTGTTGAAACACGGACTTTAAAATACAAATGGAATTTCTATCGAGCAATGAGTTAATTGTCAAGGGAATACAGACAGAATATGGGACAGAAAAAGGGAAAATGTTTCATACACAATAATTATAGTTATCTACTTTGGCAGTACTTCTCATAAATTTACATCACTTCCCACCACCTCTCTTAGTTTTGGGCTGGTCATTATTTAAGTTGAAGAGTAGAAAAGGTAAGCTTAATTTTAACATGCCACATCGCATCATGAGCAGTACTAGATAGAGCATCTACAGTATCCGTTTCAGTGTTTTATGTTTTATTAATAGTATATTCAACCATTTCAAATCCCGGGGATATTGAATCACTTATCCAATATAATGTCCACCTAAAAAACTCAGAGAGAACCAGCACCTTTCCTTCAGCAAGCAAAGAAGAGATGACCTGGGAGGAAGGGGAATGAAGCAAAGCTCAAGGGGGAACTCAAAAACACATAGTCAGTTACAAAACTCACTGGCAAGCAGTTGCCTCACATGCCCAACGACTCACCAAATATGCAAAGGCACATCTTTAAGGTAGCTATAAAATCTGCTGAGAAACATTATATCGCCCCGCCCGTCATCCCAGCTTGCATGGCTCGAATCCTCTATATAGTACTTTACCATTTCTGCTCTTGTGAAAGTATGCATAGGACCCGCATGATAAATGTTCAGCATGACAGGATGCCATTGATGTACCTCCAACTGGAGTGCCATGAACTCCTGATTCATTGCAGATGTCCATTTAGGATCTTTTCTCTAGTCACCGTCACATCTTGCCATTTATTCACCTCTTGCAGCATACATTTTCTTTCCAATGATGCATTGCCTGGTCTACCAATCACAGTCTTGGCTCAATTTCCTCCCTTTTTGTGTTTCCTTGTATGGACTCTATAGGCTTTCTATGCTAGATGTTGACTTGTTAGCAGAATCTATTTCTCCAAATTTTCCTGGAACATGTAAGAGTGAGAATTTCTTTCTGTCTTATTCAGTACTCCTTGTGCTGATAGGTTACTTTGCATACAATGTCCTCCTGCGATGGTGGCGGTTG
This sequence comes from Lissotriton vulgaris, assembly GCF_964263255.1. Classification (NCBI taxonomy): domain Eukaryota; kingdom Metazoa; phylum Chordata; class Amphibia; order Caudata; family Salamandridae; genus Lissotriton; species Lissotriton vulgaris. The sequence continues at coordinate 1,879,510,027 of NC_141685.1, read as the reverse complement.
TCGAAGAGGCTAGGAAGATCATTGACGCAGGAGGATCAGTGGCAGTGATCCTCCTGGATCTCAGCGCAGCATTCAACACCGTCAACCATAGCATCCTGGCTCAGCGACTGGAAAATCTTGGTATTTCTGGGTCTGCCCTTTCTTGGCTCAAATCCTATCTTCACAACCGCTCTTTCCAGGTGGCGGAGGGTGACTTCATCTCCAGGGAGACCCCTATACGTTGCGGAGTGCCCCAGGGCTCCTCATTGAGCCCAACGCTCTTCAACGTGTATATGTCACCCCTGGAAAGAATTGTCGTCCCGTGTGGTATTAAACTTCTGACCTACGCGGACGACACTCAGCTGGTTGTCTCCCTCAGCCAGTCAAATAACCCCACCATTGATCTGCATTCCTGCCTGGGGGACATAGTCAGTTGGATGAACGCCTCCGATTTAAAGCTCAATGGGGATAAAACTGAGCTAATGGTATTGGGTAATCCGTCCCATTACCGTCCGGAGTCTCTATGGCCCCCGAGCATGGCCCCCCCCCAATCCCCAAAACTGACATCAAAAGCTTGGGGATCTGGCTGGATCATAATCTAACCCTTAACACCCAGGCCAGAAAAACAGCGGGAACATGCTTTGGTCTACTACGCACCACCCGCAAGATCCTCCCCCTGCTTCCTTTCCAGTCAAAAAAAATACTCTTACAGGGTCTTATCCTGTCGAGACTGGATTACGGCAATGCCCTTTACCTCGGTTCACCAAAGAAAGTTATTGCCAGGCTGCAGGTGGTGCAAAACGCGGCCGCCCGGATTCTCACGGGCACAAAAAATCATTGCTCTGCCAAACCAGCTATCAGAGCACTCCATTGGCTTCCGGTGGAGCAAAGGGTGCAGTTTAAGGCCATGTGCTTAACTCACAGAATCCTCCACTGAAACGCCCCGCCTGTCCTTAAAGATCTCGTGATGCCTTATATCACAAACAGAACCCTCCGATCCTCAAATGTCCACCTCACTCAAATACCTAGGATTAAGAAAACACGCTCCGGAGGCCGGCGGTTCTCCTACCAGGCGTCCAAGATGTGGAATGTTCTCCCACTGGACCTCCGGGCCCAACCTAACCTCCTGTCCTTCCGCAAATCCTTGAAGACGTGGCTGTTCCCTTGACTTTCTTCTTGCTTTTGCCTGACCTGACTACGTGGATTTTCTGTCAGCGCTGGGACGCTCTTGGGCAGCCATGCGCTTTAAAAATCTCATTCCATTCCATTCCTAATGGTCAATCTGGACCTTGATGTGCATCATGAAAGTAATGGTGCAGCTTTGAAATTCAGTGTGTGATTTTTCCTTCACTAACTGGTCTGCAATCCTTGTTTCTATGCCTGTGGCTTTCTTTGAGAAGCCCTGCAGAGCTGTCTGTCTTCTTACACTCAAACTTTTCCAAAATGATGATCATGAATGGATGTCGCCTTAATTATGATGGTAAAGATTTTCTAATGCCTGCATTAATGCGTGAGATACTTTGGTCTTACTGTATTACCTATTTAGTTGTCTGCAATTGGGTACAACAGCATTTGGGCCTTATCCATTAAAAAAAACCATAAAACTCTGAACTCATTAAAATTGACATTCCACCCTTCCCGACTATACTCGTCCACACAGTCAAATCAGACCCGGTCTGTGTTGAAAAGTCATAAGGGGGACTCCGGCAAGGCCTAGCAATGCATATTAATGGCAGATTGTGAACCATACAAACACCAATTAACAATAACATATGTGAAGACCTCACTGCGGCCTGAAGAAAATTGCAGAAAAACAGATAAACGCACTGCAAATAAAAGTTGTTTCTAAACCTGTGCGTAAAATGGCTGCTAATGAATGAGTTTGTACTGGAAGGTAACGATACCTCCACAAACCCAGATCTGATGATGCAGCTATGGCCTAGCATTAGAACCTTTAAAGGAGTGCGTGGAATACCTACAATGGTGCATTTGCTGTAATGGAGATGAAGCAGTCCGTTTAAGGGTAAATAGGTTACAATGCTTGTTCCGCCGCTGGTACTCTTTACAGGAGTGGAGTTACTGAATGGATTTTGCCTCCTAAGTCAGTCAATCAATCAATCAATCAATCAATTCTTTCTTTATTTGTCTTTCCAAAGACAGGACATAAAACATACACATAGGTATAAACATAATATAAAACCAATCACAGCGAATACAAACTCATTATCCGTTTAAAAAGAATACAACAGCTCACAAATACAGTCGTTTTTCTTGAAACTAAAGTGGCCGTGCAAAAACACGTGGGTTCGTGAGTAGCAGCAGATTTATCAGATGTGGACTAAAGTGACAGTGCAAACCGCTAGGGTTCGTAAATAGCAGCAAATAGTATCTAGTAGTGCAGCAAAGAGAAACAACTGCAGCCAGCAATAGCAGCAAATATAATCAGAAAATGGGGTCTAAAAACAAGTCAGTAAATCAGGTAAACATTTTAGCTGCAATACCAAGGCTTCCATGCAGAAAATGATCAAATACATTAAAATCCGAAGTCATTTGTTCTAAATGTCATCGAAGAGCTCTTTAATGATCTGTTCTTCATGGGTGGGCACCACTCTGCTCGAGTTACATAACTAATTTTTCTGGCATTGGTCTCCGAGTTCCCAAGGGTAACCGAACACTCGCGCGTCCATGCCTCCGTTGCTTTGCATCATTCCATTGCATGCTTAATATAGGAAGAGCCAAAGGTGAGCCATGGGTGATCTATAAATATAGGCTTCAACCTGCTATTGGTTCACTTGCAATCACCCCAGAGAGTGGCCAAGAGGTGAGGCATAGGCAGCTATTCGAATTGCCCAGGTTCACGCAATTTCATCAAGTGACTAAGATGTCCCTCGGACCAGGATCTCCTGGTTGCAAAGATAACATTCCTGAGCTGGATCAAGTTTACTCTCTGGCATCTGAGTTAAACTATAAATCTAACTTTAGCATGGACTAGAGGCTGCAGAGACTGAAACGTAAATGAATGTATGTCTAACCCACTTCATCAACCTGCATAACTTTGCGTTACAACAGAGGAATAACACTGGACTGCTCGTGCTGGTTTTCGGTGTTATGGATGACATGTGATGCCTTTGACAACAATAGAGTAACTTGTCATGTCAATACATTTGATTTGAACGTGACTGCTCTGGTTTTGTCAATGTTTCAGTTCTACCTAAGTGCATTGATTATTGTTCCGATGTAATCGCGTACATGATTCTAGTAAAAGGCAAATGTAACTGTCTTCATTGTTGATGCAGAATTTGCAGGCCTGTGTTCAAAACTTTGCCTGAGACATTATTTAATGTCTTAGTCACTGAAAGCCTATTTAATAGATTCTTGTGCGATTAGAGTGACTGGTAACTCATTCGGGAGCTCCGCACTGAAGTTTGCAAACGTGTTTAGACAAGTGTTCCAAGCAGAAAAATGATCTGGCAACAACTTGCCATTGTGTAATTGCCCAATTACTCTCTAACGTGTCATAATTGCATAATTAGGACGATCTAATTGTCAGGATTGTGACAGGCAGAACTTTTCCCCCAGGAGGGCACATCCTATTGGGAAGGAAATGTGATTGGGTATATCATGTTCTAAGTGCCACGTCGTGCAGACTTTGTCGCTTTTGACTCAACATTACTTATCACAGGCCAGTAAAAAATCCAAAATGTACACAATATATGCTGTTCTTTGATTAAAATCTACCAGTTCGGCCAGTTTAAATCTTATCACCACTTGAGATGTGTAGCCTGGAGTCACTAATTATAGCCAGAGAGATAAACTATCAGGCAGATGCATTTCATAGTAATATGAAACCACGTTTACTTGTGAAATGTATATTCAAGATTATTTTCAAAGGGTAGGTCTAAAATTCTAAAATTCCTCTGAGGATTAACTTGTTGTTGGCCAACCAACTAGTTGGTTTAAAACTTTCAGTGCAGCCAAACCAAATAAGGAGCAGCTTGTCTCCTATTGTACACAAAACAAGGTCTGACGTCATTAACAAGGTCTATCTGGCTGGTAGAGAAAGGAGTATGACAATATAATGACAAAAAAGAGCGTCTATAGTTTGTTGTTTTAACAGCTTAATTCAAAATAAAAAGTGTGTGCCAGGGTCCTCATCAGGAGGCCACTGCAACTTGCACCAGACATCGCCCCTACCAGCACAATTACTAGCCATCTCACTCCAACAAGTGTGACAATTCAGGCAATTCCAGGCCCCCAGAGCTATAAGATTGGTTTGGGCAGCAGTCAATAGTCATTTTTTATGTATTGAATCAATAAACAGCTGTTGTTGTGCTCATCTCTAAATTAGGCAGAACAGTGCTGTCATGTGGCAGACAGTTGCAAGCCCCGGTGCTGACAATCAAGTGCTTGTGCTGAGCACCAGAAACCACCAGCTCAAATTAAGCACTGCACTTATCAGATGATAATGTATTGGACTATAAAGAGGTATTGACTAAATAACTCACCCACATGTATGTTTCCTATGGCCGACTTTAACTGGCCCATTAGTGATGCCTATCGTTATTGTTGCCAATATTTTTGTATTGAAACACAGTCCTGACTGCCATTCGCTCTCTTTATCCCTATGATCATAACTGGCCTTGCAGGCAAGAGGGGAAGAGACCCATCCTGCTAAAAAGAGCTGCAGAGCGTAAAGAGCACCCCATTGAGATTCCAAGTATGAGTCCCCTGTATCTTACCTGTAAAACGCAGGTTATCCTTCCTTTTATTGGTGTAGTTCCCTCTCCCTCCTTTCAACTGCCAGGTTTTGTCACCCACATCATGGATTGATTGCAAACCCTTCTGAAGCTGGCTCATGATCATTTGTACAGTTAAGGGCAACGTTTCTATAGTTTGTATTCTTTAACATCTGTGGATGTTTATGTCCATACTGCTGGTACCTAACAGAAATTAGAACATTGGAATGTTGGGAGCTCCATTGAAAACAATGGAGTGCTCTGGGCTTATAATGGCTGGTATAAGCCTGGAGCTTCAACATTCCAATGTTTCTTTGTTCACAGCTCTGGCTGTGAAGAAAGGCTTCAGGGAGCATGAGGGGATTCCAATCCCCTCACGCTTCCAAAAGGCTTTTTTTTTTGTTAGAACATTCTGTCCTCTAGTGACAGAATGTTCTAATAGCCTTATAGCCCTTCGTAGATGGGCTATACCGCTATTAAAGTCCCTCTCCCTTGTTAAAGGCCCTCGCCTTCGGCTCGGGGCCTTTAACACCGGAGAGGGCCTTTAATAGCCGGTATAGCCCTCTACGGCGGGCTATAAGGCTATAATAAACACAAGGAGATGATGGACGGAGCGCTGAAACTTTTCAGACACTCATTCCCAGTCAAAGATATGGGTTGAATCCATCATCGTTCTTTAGCTCATTTTGCCACCCCAGTTCAGACACAGCTATATGTAAATCAGTCTTGACCCTGTGCCTCATAGGAACAGTCCAGCCCGAACTGCCAAGCCATGTCTTCCCTGGACCGAAAATAACCATCCTGGGACCGGTTTCGGGCTAACAGCCCTCATCAGCCAGGCTAGCTTAACCTCTCCGCTGCGCCGAACGTTCCGCGCTGGTGCGAAACGTTCTATTGCGCGGGCGGGCTGGAACGTTCAGCGGACGTACGCAGCACTACCGAGTTAGTGCACGCTACGTCCGCTGAACGTGCGCCGCACTGAAGGGGTTAATCCAGTGGCAAAGTGAGCAAGGGATCCACGTCTGGGCATACCCTGCCAACTTAGGACGAACAAAGCAAAAACAAGGAGATGATGGACGGAGCGTTGAAACTTTTCAGACACTCACCCCCAGTCACAGATCTGAGTTGACCTGACAGAAAGTGCCTATAACTTCTTTCAAGATAAGTAACAGTTACTTAGTCGCGAAATACTTAATATTTCTTTGCCTGATCTGTAATTAATTCTTTGTACAGTGGCATGTAAAAGTAAAATCAGGTCACTATTTTCTATCCTACTTCTCGCACACTACTATAGTCTTACTTGTGCTCTTCAAATAAAGAGACAGAATATAGTCTTATAGCCCACTGCCAAGAGCTATACTGGTTGTTAAAGGCCCTGAACCCAAATTATAAGCCCGAGCCACAATCAAGGGCCTATAATAAGGGAGAGGGCCTTTAACAACCAGCATAGCCAGAGGTAGAAGGGCTATAAGCAGTGCTTAATTTGTGCCGGTGCTTTCCGGTGCTCAGCACCGGTACTTTATTGTCAGGGCCGGGCTATCATTTATTTTCAAGAGGCAGTGGTGGTGAATTTAATTTTTCAGGAATACATGCAGAAAGTGAGACAGCTTTACTTTTCCCACTCGTCGGTGCTGCGCAGTGTGCAGCCTCTCACTCTCACCCATTCCTCAACCCCTGCACTCCTGGCTGGCTGGTGATTTAATTTCAACTTTAAACCTTTTACTAATAAAAAAGCTAACATGCTCTCCAAGAGCTGTCTTTATTTCTGCAGTTAACATGACTTGCCCTTCCCCCAGCAAGTTAAAGAGCCCGGTGAGGAGCGGAAGAAGGCTGGACTCATGTCCGTTACCTGTCACATAACCCTTCTCCAGCTTCCTATTGGTTACTGAAGGTCTAGGGAGTTCCTCAGTAGAACACGTTTTTCCTCCACGGAGTTTCCTGTAGCCAAAATGAATTTATTCTTTCATGCAAGCTGCAACTTCAGGCCGAGGTGAGTCACAGTGCTTTGGTACCTGAGGACATAGTCATTTACTAGGTAGCTTTAAACGAGTGAGGAAGCCTTTCTCTGCGACCGACATAACTGCAGGGTGCTGTTGACTGAGACATGGCAGCTGCTGTTTGTTTTATTTTAAAGAAACAGCACCAATTGAGCTTAGGTATTTTCTGTTCACGCTGGAATTTCACCTAAGAGCTTGACTGTGACTCTGTGTACGTTCAAGGGACAGGTCTAATGCCTGTGTATTACCTCGAGTCCACAACAACATGCAACAACATGCCCATATGCCACTCCTAGAAAGGCCACCTCTCCCTCTTATTGTGCATTTGTATTATTGTGTGTAGTGCATTTTGTACAGCCCTGATTGCAGTGCTCATCATAACCTTGTGTGATGACATAATACAGAATAATGTTTTTAACTTCAGGAAAATGTAACAGTTCAAATCCAGACACTTTGCAGGCTGCATCCCTTTTTCATTTTACCTTACAAAACTCTTAATAGTTGGAATAGTCACAAACACAAAATGCTGTATTTTATTTTACTAATAGCACTTAAGGAAAATGCCTAACAAAAATGAATGTGTCCTCATGCAATGCACTGGTGCTATGTAAAGGGCTCTGATACCCGATTCGAGTCAAGTTTGCGCTATATAAAACTCTGTAAAAAAGGCGCTGCAGCATCCCTCCCTCGCCCCCAATACATGGAAGCTAATTTGGCCACAAAGAGGTTTTAGAACTCTGCTCTGGCATGGCACTGTTCGGTCCTATTTTGAAGAACACCGCAGCCAGAATGCACTGTGGCCACAGGTGTTGTGGGTTTTATTATTTTTGTTAAGTGTAAGACACATTCATGTGTTTTTTAAAAAAAAATTTAAATTAAAAAAAAAGACAAATACCAATATACAGGCTTAGTGTGATTTTCCTTCGTTTTTCAGTTGCAAGATTACGGTTTGATTGTTACAAATGTATTGAATCTTTAAGTGTTTTAAGTTTTAAAATGACAGAATGCAAAACATGTTCTCAAATCAAGCAGAGCGTATTTGGCTGTATCTAGTGTCCTGTGCATTTGTATTATTGTGTGTAGTGCATTTTGTACAGTTGTGTTTATTAACCTTAAAATTTCATTTCGCGTTTACTATACATGAAAATAAAACAGGATGGTATCAATGTTCAAATGATTTTGGTCCATTTTCTCTTCTTCTATGCACCCTGTCAAACATAGACCTCTTTACAGTCTGTTGTCAATTGTATGCTGTGCTGGTTGAGGTTTGACAGCTACATCATTGTGTATTACCTCATGTTAGGGAGCAAAAGGAACTGTTGTATGTTGGGAATATTATTTTAAAGGCTCAGGCTAAGGGATGCCAATTGGGTTAAGAAATGTTCCGTTTATGCCTATTTACAATGCAGTTGTGGGAGTAAATCCCTTTCTAGAGACTCGTCCCTCCTCCATCTGTCCTTTACTCATCCCAAGCCTCATCTTACTACTATGAGCTCCCTAATAACCCTTTCTAGATTCTCCCCTCCTCTATCCCTCCCTCAACCCATCCCAAACCTCATATTACTACTATGATCTCCTGAAAAACACTTTCTAGACGCTTCCCTCTTCTATCCCTCCATTATCCCATTCAATGAAACTAACAGACTCATGTGTCCGTCGTTCAAATTAAAATATATTTCCCTGTATTAACCCACCACTAATCCTTTTTGTGTTCCGGAGTCGCATGCTGCTCACTCCCTAAAGTGCTTTGACGCATCATCAGGGATAGAAGCGCTGTATAAATACAATAACAATATTGGGCATATTACAAGAGTGAATGATGTGCATAAATCAGTTACAGGTTGTACATCTTGTTATATTTCTTTTTATTGAAACAAACATCAGCAGAAAATGTACATTACAGAGGATCAAATACCGCAGCAGAGTATACATCATGGGGTCACAGGATAAACAAATTAAAAAAACATATCAGAACTTCACGAAGAGGGGGAATCATCAGGGACAGCGTTCATAGGTGGTGTGCATATTTCTCCTCTGTAACTGTTCCAAGTCCCCCAAATCAAAGACTATTTCCTAGGGCGTCCCCTCGCAAGGTACGTAGTTTTCTCCCTGAACATACACCAATCTAGATTGTTTTCCCATCCTTCCAAGGAGGGGGACTGTTCAGCTCCACACAGCTGGGCGATATTCCGCTTGGCGATCATATAGCCTAGAGTGACCCATTGCGTCTGTGCAGTGTTTAAGTCAGTCGGTTCCCATATGTTAAGTAAGCATCTCCTTGCCTCAGGGGACAGGGAGACTCGGAGAACTCTATGTATAGTGTTATGTATGCTGCGCCAGTAAGTGGTGACATACTCACACTCCCAGATAATATGCATGAAGGCACCAAACGAACCACATTGCCTCTTGCACTGCCCCGAGTCTGAAAGCCCCATACGTACCAATCTAGGTCCGGTAAGGTAAATCCTATGTAGAATCTTAAGTTGAACAAATCTAAGGCGTGCTGGGATCGCCACCTCCCTGGGAAGGTTCAATATATTCTTAATGTGATAGACGCCTTCTTAGTGAGATTACGGGTTCCCTTGTCTGCCCGAGGGCGTACCACTTTACTTTTTGCCTTCTGTTTTTTACGGCGCCTGTGTCTTCCTGCTTCTGGAGCCTGGACACAGAGGCTGTGTGCATGATTACGACTGGGACAACGAGCTGCAGCCCAGAGCTCTACTTGCTCCACAACCACCACACTGAGCTGCTGCCTTCCACAGCTATCAGAAAGCTAAGGACACCCTGACCTCCACGGGACCCCAGCAGCCCAAGTTTGCTGCCCCCTATTCCATGTAGGTATTGAAGATAAACACTTTATGATTGCATTTATTTTTGCACTTATTTAAATAGTGCAACTCCAACCCAAAGGTATCGGAGCGCTGTGCGTGCCAGTTACATTATGTTTACCTGATTTGCTAAGATGATATTGTGTGTTTTGCAGTGGCCTCCCTTCTATGCTTTCAGTCATCACGCTCTCTGTGTTACTTTAAAGCACTATGCGCTTCTCTGCACACCAACACACCAGTTTTTCCCATCTGTTTTTGCTCCCCCCATAACTCTCCCACACTCATACAGCGTTATACCCTGTGATTTTTTTTGTGGCCCTAGTATTTCTTGCTCGTACGTGTGCTTTTCCTTGCAGGCTACTTTGCATCAATCCTTCCCGACCCGCCCATTTTACAGTTAAAACTTCTCCATTTTTGCCCTCACCCTCTGTGAAAAGAAAATCTTCACCGGCACTGCGTTTAGTGTAATTTCAAAGACACTGGTTACAGTTCTTTCACACTCATCATTTTAGAACTATAGCTTTTTCGATGTGCTATATGTACAACAAAGCCACAGTTGTTGCTTTTTTTGTTTATCATATGCAACCAACAGCCATTGAAAAAACCAATAGTCCAGGCTAGTTGTAAGTGTAATGTGACTTGTTGTATTATATATCTGGATGCAATGACGGATGCCGCAAAATACCATTCAGGAGGCACACTATGCTAAGTAAGCACATATTAGTAGTTTAAATATTTTTAAGACACGCCCTTAATTACATTGTCCACACCCCTCTTAGAGATGCCCCCCCCCCCCTCTGTTTTTTCATCCCACTTAAAGCCCTGGCTACAAGGATGAAACATTAGAAGCACCTAAAAAGGCCCTATGTCATAAATAACGATATTACTATTGCAGTAATCCGCATACAAATTATTTTAAAAAAATTACTACTTACAGTTGTCTGTTTACAACAGCTGTTAAAGTACTAATCAGTTGTAAAAAGGAAGTTACTAAGTACCAGCCCTTCTAAAATACATTATTGCCCATATTACACACACTATCCCATTTTTGGGGGATTTTAATTTTTCTATATTTGTTTTTTCATTAAAACATGCTTAACTAATTGAAAACGTGTGCTGCATTATTATAACTCCTCATCTCCCACTCGAAACACACAACCATAAAATACATCTTAATTTCGCTGCCATCGTAGTAGGACAATAATCGCAGAACTAGAAAAACAATATGTTAATTCTTTTTTAATGGGCTCATTCAGTTTTACATAATGTCTACTTGGATAGATACAAGTAAAAAAAAATGTTTTTAAGACTTTTTTTATTCTAACTTTTCAACATGCTGCACAGCCGCCACAATGCTCTACAACATAGCTTGAACACAATGGCAAAGCCAACAACTCTGGCTATACACTTATAAGGTCCCAAAGGCGAGACCTATTCGCTATGCCAATGCTTGTTTGAACTGGTTTGTGGGTGGTCCTTTTTGTACTTTTAGTTTCAAATGTATAGATTCCTCTCTAAGATGGTAGCGTTTAATTTTTATTGCAATAACACTTTACATGCCTGTTACATATGTTTGCAAAAAAGCAGGCTTGCCAAAGCCATAACCTATTGGCTTTGCCAGTGCTTTGTATTTATTACTTCAGATAACTGCACTGCCAGACATGTAAATCTAAGCCTCCGGAGTGTGCTTCGTAGCAATTCTACCCAGTTGCATTGGGATATTTTATATTGTTTGGGTCGAAGGTGTACAGGGTGGTGTGGGTGGTGTGTTTGCTGCATTAGAACTCAAAGGGGTACATGTTGCTTGAAGATGCTGCAGCCTACAGGTGTGTCTGTGTTATTGAGGAAGATGTTTACTGGATCCATGTCTGGACAGAAAGTGACAATGAATAAGTGATTGGTAATGAAGGGAATGCACAACACTAGATGTGTATGCAACATTTCCCACAGCATAGGACACAGGATGGTGCCCACTCCAGCAAAATTCAGTCACTGCATCCCCTGGTACAAGACAGCCAGCAAAGCTTTCTTTTAAATGCCTAGTTCATGGGTTTGGTGAAGAGCTGGTGGGTTAAGCAATATTTTTAACATGGGGTAAAAAGCAACCTAGAGTCTGGTGGCCTGTGCTTGGAAAAACCCGGCTATACATGTTTTTGGTAAATATTTGCCTTCTGTATTGAAAATGGCTAAATTCTGCAGACCTACACTAGAATGTTTATTGTGCTTGAAATATTGGGATCAGGACCTTATTTACTTCCTTTGATGCATGTTCTGTTAGAAAGAAAAAAACAGTGTGCTTCTGTGATCTGAAATGGGTATGCAGCTCTCTAAGTGGCAGTCACATGTCTTACCAGGGGAATACTTTTGTTGGATTTGCCTAGTTCAGTTTTCTTCTAAGACATTTGATCTTCTTTTTTGTCAAAAGCACAGTTCGTTTCACACTAAGAAAATAATTAAGCTACCAGCTAATTTGCTCTGCCTCATACTTCCAAGGATGAATCTGTAGTCAAGGTTATGCTTTTGAAAGGATCTCTTGTGTTCTCTTTTTCTCTCTCTTTCTCCCTCTTTCTTTCTCTTATTTGTCTCTCTCTCTCTCGATGTACTTTGATTAGTTTATGATTCTTGCCAGCCGTGTCAGTTACAAACAGTATTTGTTCTATGTCCTTGATGCTATGGGAGGGGCCATATGCAGTACTACCAGTATTTAACCACATGGATCTCTGGGTCTGTCATGTGATCAAGTCCGGGTTCCCCGGACGAAACGCGTCATGTTGCCGTTCCCATCGATGGAATAAAAGCACTTTATTTCACCAGAAACCCTCGTTGTGGTCTGTACCTGGTTTGTGTTCGAGCTGTCTTTTGGTTGCTGGCACTTCAGGATTGTGGATTTCTGTTCAATTGGACGGAGTGGCCGATTCCGTCCCTCACAGACCCTCTCGCTTTTCTTCGTGGCTGGACAGTATTTTTGGCCGACATCGTCTTTGACGATCTGTTTCTTTGATCCGGAAGGAGTATTCCGAAATCCAGCCCCCCGCGACCGGAAGCAAAGTGGGATTGCAATGCGACACGGCTTGCGTAAGTTTTGCCGTCTATGTGGAGTTCTACAAGGATCGGAGGACCCGAGTATTTCTTCCTTGACGGCGGACGGAGGTGAGCTTGTTTGCCGCTTATTGCTACCCCTTGGTTATTTGCGGGTTACATGAGATTTGAGGGACAATATTGTTCTAATTCCAGTGCGTGATAATCAGTACACGTGGAAATTTTGAACTTGTGCTTAACACTTATTATTCCGAAATCAAGATGGCGATGGCAGCTGACATTTTCAGAGATCGAGAGCAAGCAGCTGATGCTCTTTTTTTTAATTTACCGGCTACTACTACCCTTGGAGTGAAACCCAAGGAGAATATTAATGAAGCTGATGATGTTAAATCTAAATTAAAGAAATTGGAAAAGTTGCTCCGAACCGAGCTGACTAAGTGGTGGGAACCAAAAAGCTTGGAAAAATATAAAGAAGCGAAGAGCGAAGAGGGTCCCCCGTGGTTTGAGGGTATTGATAGCACCTTCATTCGAAAACCCCAATCCCCTCATGCTTAAGGAGTGGGCCCAGCATAATTTGGATGCATCTATGGGTATGGTATGCATTTTGATAAAATATGCCGAAATCGATAGTCGAACTAATGTCCCAGATTGAAAAACTCAACCTTGAACTTAACTATTATCAAAGGGCGGGATGAGACCAAGAAACGCCTGGCTAAATATGAGGAAACCATTAAAACTCGTAAAGCATTTAAGTTTGCAAGAGATAAAGCCAACTATGAGAATGGGAGGATATTTACATTCTCAAGGAAGTTTGAATCAGTTAAGAAACAAGCACTGACTTCATCTCTACCTGCCTCAACATCTCAAACACCGCAAATTCAACAAACGGCTGCCCCTGCACGCTCAGATACCGATCAAAGCTCTATTTACAGCAGTGGTGGTTCTGAAGATGAGAATAATGATCAACAAATTGGGGTTAGTAGTTTTACTCCATCTGAGGAATTGGTTTTTATGGTGGAAGATCGGCGAAACACTTTAAGATCGAGAGGGACACTACAAGCGAAAGGAAGAGGAGGCGAAACAAATCCCGCAAAGAGAGGAGGAAACGCCGGCAACTACACAAAGAAGAGAAGAGGAAGGGGGAACGCCCAAGCGAAACAATAATAAAAATTATTAATTCACCCACCGCATTGACCTTGCAGGATATGACACCACCAGCTGAGTTTGAGGAAAGCCATGATAAAACTCAAGAAAATGATAAAAATGAAGAAAAATGTGAAAAGGAAAAAAAGGAAAAAACTTGAATTAAAAACTTCAAAAAACAATGATGTTGTAAACACTGTGATTAACTTGACAGAACTGGACTTAAATGCGGCTGAAACCCAGCTTCTTTCTCTGGGACTTTCTTTTTGTCCTAAAAATGGGTTCAAATATGTACAAGCGAGAATTGATACTTTTAAATTCATCAGGAAATTGAAACTTCTTAAATTCCATACTATCAACAAAAAGAGTGATATAGCAAACACTATTTTGAAAGAATCTCAGGTGAGCAAGAATTTCTCCATAGCGGATACTACAGCTTTGAAAATTGCTCATTCGCTTGCCAATGACGACACAGATTCCATAGCCAACACTCAGGAAGTTTTGAGGTCTATGGGAATCAGCAGTGGCAGCGCCGGCAATAGTTCTTTTTGCCCTAAGTCAACTTTTGTCCCGTTTATGCCTAGGGATGCCATTGATATATTTAATGATCGTGTTATTGATGATTTAAAGGAACTCAATCGAACTATTGCTAAGAAAGATAAATATAGAAGCTATAGAGACAAGCAGTATTTTTTGTTGATTCGGAAAATCAATTCCCATGGTAATATTATTGTTAACAAAGCAGATAAAGGCGGAAACATCGTCTTGTGGCCACGAGATATGTATGTAAAGGAAGCTGAGAGACAATTAAGTGATCCTGCTTGCTACAGAAAAGCCTCATTCAATGAATTGAATAAAGTGAAGCAATTAGTGCACACTAACTTGGCACAATGGAAAAGGGAAGGTTTGATAAGTAAAAAAGAGTTTTAGTTCCTTAAGAAGGATTTCCTATCACTCCTACATTATACCTATTACCCAAGATCCATAAAGGTACTATACCTATACCTGGGCGCCCCATTATTTCTGCCCAAAATGGACTTTTGGAACCTGTATCCAAATATGTGGATTATTTTCTTCATGATTTTATGGAGGCTCTTCCTACCTACTTGAGAGACACTGGTGACTTCCTTACTAAATTGAGAGACATTGTGTGGAAACCCAATTACATGTTTAGGGCTCGGCCTTCGTCACCACGAAGTGGGGCGGAGCTTCGAGCTCTTATGTTAAAGAAAAAAAAAAGTTTCTTTAGGGCTCCGGCCAGAAACATTCCTTAGTGTTTTATGGCATCTGCATAGTGATTCGTCTTCGCTGTGCTGTCTTTTTAGTAGCCTTGACGCGATAGGCTATACATGATTATCGTCCGCCATTTTTGGCATTTTGTCTGTGGTTACGCGCACAGCAGTCCATTAATTTAAATTAGGAGCTGTCAGGGTGCTGCGTTCCATGCGGAGATAATTGAAAGCATATGTCTGCAGTGGCGCGCGCGCGAGGCCGAGAGCTGAGCACGATGACTCCATGCCACAGTGTAAGAAAGCATCCGCATGAACGGCAGTCCATTAATTTAAATTAGGAGCTGTCAGGGTGCCGCGTTCCCTGCGGAGATAATTGAAAGCATGTGCCTGCAGTGGCGCGCGCGGCCGAGAGCTGAGCACGATGACTCCATGCCACAGTGTAAGAAAGCGTCCGCATCAAAGTAAAGTGTAAAACCTTTAAAAAAAAAGTGAAAAAGCGAGAAGTTTCCTGTAGCTTCAAGGCCAGGCACAGTACTTTTTAGGATACCTCGCAGATTCTTGAAGGTAAGACAAGCATCCTTGCCACCCCAATCCACGTGTCTTCTAAAATAAAAGTGCGAAGGCTTTCAATATTTCTGAAAAGATATTTCTAGGGTTGCACGAACATTTGCCTCTTGTCTGCGAGGAGTGATTTCTGTTGCTGGTTTCTCCTCCCTTCAATATGTTAGAGTTTAACAGAGATTTTCGCAAAACACAAAAACACCTATGTAGATTGCGGCGTGTGTTATTTACCATCGCCTTGAGTTGATTTTTACGTACGTATTTCACACACACGTTCTTCCAGGTTTGAGTACATATATATTTTTTTACCCCCATAATAACGCTTCATCGCTTTGCTTCCGCACCACAGACCTCGTTTTCTCACAGTTTTTAAATATATTTAATTTGAAGTGAAACGTGTTTCTGCAAATGCCTTTTCTAGTCCTTAAGGTTCGTGTTTAATAGAAGTGTATTAAAGGGGACTCTTTTGCGTCTTTATTTGGAGTAATTCCGCCAGTTATGTAGCATGATGCGCTATTCATTTCATGTGTATAGCGCTTACGGGAAGCTGCGTTGAAGCGCTCTACTAAGTCATGTTAGTACTTGCAAGTGCTAGCCAATGACATATAAAAACGATATGACAATAGTCAACATTTGCAGCGGTACCACATTTAATATTTTCAATATTAGGATTACTGCCTAAACTCGGTGCTTACATTGTCAATGTCTTGTGTATTTGGGTCGGAGTGTGGTGAGCCTGGACTCAGGAGTAAATATAATATTTTTCAAAAACTGATGTAGAGGACACTGCGCGGTGCTTATGGCGCTTTACTGCCCGTTGTTGGTATTCCCACCAAAAGGATTCTCCTTTTATCCACATCAAAAGGATGAAATGCTGAGCCAGTCCCGCTTTCATTCAAACCGGCGAAGTGAAGCTATCAGGCAGCACTCACAACCTGCCACACGCGACTGCAGCAGGCGGACGCTGCCACTGAGCTATACGAGGAGCACGGGAAATTAAAGGAGGCGCTTCAGGGGGTTCTGGCAAAACAGAGAATATTCGTGCAGTCTGCCCTGCTCTTGGTGAGGTGAGAGGACGGACGGAAAACAGAGAGAGAAGAGGGCCGGGTCAATATGAGAAGAACAGCACGGCACATGGAAGTAAAGAAAACACAGCATGTGTGCCGCAGAAAGAGGAAAGTGATTAGATGCTAAATTTTGAGGAAAACAGAGGACTTAAGGTAATAGAAGTGGGAGAAAGGTGTAAAAAAAGGAAAAACACGATGCCAAAATAAGCGTTGCACGTGGTCGGAGGTAGATCAACAACCGGTAAAACAGAGAAAGAAATAAAAATTGAAGCAAGAAGGAATTTAACAGAAAGAAGAAACGGCACCCAAAATAAACTAAAAACGGCAGAAATAAATCACAAAAGGCAAAGGTGAAACAAAGGGCAAAACAGAGCGAAGGTCATGGAGGCAGAAACTGTTTATAAGGGAAACGGAGGGATGAAAGAACAGACAGAGCAAAGTAGGAGAGAACATGAACAAATGCAAACCAACCTTAAATAGAGAGGCAGGGAAAGATGGGAACCGCAAGTGTGACAGAAAAAGACAGGCACATTTGAATCTGGAGTTTATGTATTTATTATAATAATTGTGACCTAATTGTGTCGTAGGTGGTAAAAGGGATGCACCAGGCGCGCAACACCCATTGAACTCACCGGGCTTCAGCCCCCCCCCCCCGTCGTGTGTGGCAGCCCGGGAGTGGTAGTGCAGAGTGGTAGTGCAGAGTGGTAGTGCAGAGTGGTAGTGCAGAGTGGTAGTGCAGAGTGGTAGTGCAGAGTGGTAGTGCAGAGTGGTAGTGCAGAGTGGTAGTGCAGAGTGGTAGTGCAGAGTGGAGAGTGGTAGTGCAGAGTGGAGAGTGGTAGTGCAGAGTGGAGAGTGGTAGTGCAGAGTGGAGAGTGGTAGTGCAGAGTGGAGAGTGGTAGTGCAGAGTGGAGAGTGGTAGTGCAGAGTGCAGAGTGGAGAGTGGTAGTGCAGAGTGCAGAGTGGAGAGTGGTAGTGCAGAGTGGAGAGTGGTAGTGGAGAGTGGTAGTGGAGAGTGGTAGTGGAGAGTGGTAGTGGAGAGTGGTAGTGGAGAGTGGTAGTGGAGAGTGGTAGTGGAGAGTGGAGAGTGGTAGTGGAGAGTGGTAGTGGAGAGTGGTAGTGGAGAGTGGTAGTGGAGAGTGGTAGTGGAGAGTGGTAGTGGAGAGTGGTAGTGGAGAGTGGTAGTGGAGAGTGGAGAGTGGTAGTGGAGAGTGGTGAGTGGTAGTGGAGAGTGGTAGTGGAGAGTGGAGAGTGGTAGTGGAGAGTGGTGAGTGGTAGTGGAGAGTGGTAGTGGAGAGTGGAGAGTGGTAGTGGAGAGTGGTGAGTGGTAGTGGAGAGTGGTAGTGGAGAGTGGTAGTGGAGAGTGGTAGTGGAGAGTGGTAGTGGAGAGTGCAGAGTGCAGAGTGCAGAGTGCAGAGTGCAGAGTGCAGAGTGGTAGTGCAGAGTGGTAGTGCAGAGTGGTAGTGCAGAGTGGTAGTGCAGAGTGCCTAAAGCACATTTACATTTACAATGCCATTATCTCTAACTTAAAACAAACCCGAGCCCTAATGCATTCCTAATGCTTGTTTTAGTAATGGATATTACTTCCATTTCCTCAACTATACAGTTATACACACACCACCTTACTTATTCAAACATATACTAACACATACTTACTCTCTTATACAATCACTGATACAAGTAAAAAATGATCCATATAGCCACTCGCACATTCACTGGCTCTCATGTATAGCCATTTATATATGCCAACTCTCACATGCACTGTGTTTTACATATGTACTTACTTGCACATGCAGCACTGAGATATCCATTCACTCACCAACACACCCATGCGCACAGTCAACCGCCCATATAGCTGTTTCCACATGCACTCTTGAACTCATACACCTAGTGAATCAACTGCTCACATATCTATGCACAGAGTCACACACCTCCCAGCCACTCACACACACACTCAGTCTCCCATTCAAATACTTGGGCAACCAATCAATAACCCTTATAGCCACTCATATAGCTACTGATCAACACATGCAGCAGTTTACACAACAACAGACATACTGATGCACACATTCATACAGTTTAGTCACTAACCCATGCCTTTAGTAAGACACATTTAATCACTCACTCATACAGTCAGTCGCGCACCTACTAAATCCTTCATCCAGACACTTATACATCCACTCATTCTTCAGTATGTAAAACATATTTAAACTTTACAGAAACACACAGTCACTGGATGATGTGATGTCACTGAGCATGTCATGAGTGATGTAATATGTGACGTCATCAGCAGTGCATTGCAGGCGCACAAGTTATAGTGAGTCCAACTAACTATAACGTGGGAATTTCAATGGTTTTATGTCAGTAAAATTTCCAGCTAACTATAACTGGTGTGAAACCTATGGTTTTTTCAGTGAATTTCAAAGGTTTTTTAAATGCTAATTCCTAACTATAACTAGTGTGAAACCTATGTTTTTTTCAGTGAATTTCAAAGGTTTTTTAAATGCTAATTCCTAACTATAACGTGTGTGAAACCTATGGTTTCTTCAGTGAATTTCAAAGGTTTTTTAAATGCTAATTCCTAACTATAACGTGTGTGAAACCTATGGTTTTTTCAGTGAATTTCATAGGTTTTTTAATAGCAAATTGTTGGGCTACATCTGGCTGATATTTGGGCTACATTTGTTTTTTTTTTGTCTCTGGTGGCCATCCTTGGGCTACATTGGTCTACATTTGGGCTCTAACATATATATAGCCCAATGTAGCCCAATATATATTTTTTCAAAGTTAATTTTCGTAAAAACCACTGGAGCATATATCTTGAGACATAGCAAAGGCCCATCGGGGTACCAGTCCCTACAATTTTGCCAAATCTGGTGGAAATCCATTCAGCCGTACGGGCTAAAAGTGAGTTCGACCGCCCTATGGAAATTGACATGGGGAAAACACGTTTTGGGACCCCCCTTTTATCTCGGCCCCCGCTTGACGAATCCCCCCCACATTTTCAGGGAAGGAGCAGAGCGGGCCACGAACTTTGAGAAATTCGCGAAGATTCGTCCACGAGCGCCAAAGTTATTCCCAATAGAATGTTGCGGATTTCTTATGGAAAGTAGATCCTAACTATAACTACCTACTGGCGACTGCCAGTAGGTAATATATATATATATATATCTCCCACAGTTAAAGTAGCATTATGGTTCCACATCAAAACCTAAAACCCCTGAAATCTGCTAGTTATGGTCCACTACAAGAAGCATAAATTGTGCCCCAATCACCCATACTATTTCTCATGATGCATCAGAAATTACATCTGTGACATTACTTATCACCTAACTTTTGACATTGATAGTCTACTTTGTTTGCATATGTGTTGCTGTTCACTGATATTTTTTTTAAGTCGAGTTGATTATTGGTATAAATAATATTGGAATAAATAATATGACTTCTTGAATAGCCCATTTGGGGGTGAGTTGTGTGTTTAATGACCTGGCAGACTGACCCATACTTTTTTACTAGCTTACTTTGTATTTCCCTGTATAGTGACCTCTGTTATGACCCTTCTAATTTTTAGGTCGAAGCCTCGCGTTCACTGCGCAAGCAGTGTCGCGCAGGGGAGAAATTTTGATCTCCAGTATGGGGCTTTAACCCGCCTCTCTCTTCCATTGGCTAGCTCCATAAATGGAGGCTAGCCATTGGAAGAGAGATGTGGCAATCATTCTCGGAGCAGATTCGTGGGTGTTCTGTGTTTTTTTTAAGCTCCGCCCCCTTTGCCGTCTTTGTTTCGTCATGAAGAGATGGGGGTTTCCTTTTTTTTTTTTTGTTCATGATGTTTGCGGCCGCCATTTTTTTCATGGAGCGGGGGCGGGCGGGTTATTTCCCGCTGCTCCCTTCCCTTTGCCCTATATTCCTCTCGTCCTTTTCCTCGCCTAGCTGCTGCCGAGCGTGCGCGCTGGAGTGGAGGTTTACTGTGGTAGGTACTTGTTATTTTAGAGTTCTTCTCGGGTCTGTAAATGGTACTTGCAAGCAGTTCGACATAAAAAGCGCAGCACGAGGCAGGAGCCGAATCCGGTTTTCAGCTTACTCTCAAACTCACCTTTTATCCTCTGCTTGGACACGCGCAGCACTAGGCCAGAGGCAGACTATGGATCGGCTGAAGCAGGGGGGCTGACCAGGGAAGGTCCCCAAGTCTGTGGAATCAGCACAGAGTGACTCAAATGGCACGCAGTGAATTGGTGCGAAAATCCCTGTGGAGAACCTCTGCATCATCGGGTATTTTAATAACGAAACCAACTGCAATGGTGTTAGTTTCGTTATCACTCGTGCGTATGCCACCATGCTCCAGACGTCCCACAATGTCCAATATCCGTAAACCCCACTCCTATTGACTTCCAAGGGCACTCCCACCCACTTCCTGAAGGAAAGTTGTTAGTTACCTGTGCGCAGCATGCCCAGCTCAGAGGAGGCAGCTGAGTGCTTTGTACCTATAAAAAGCATGCGATTCTGGGCAAACGCGACTCCATGTCACTTCCTGAAAGAAGCTTTTTATAACGGAGCGCAACACTTCACATAGCAGCCAGCAGCTGCCAAGTTTTCATATTGAAACCCGCTAAAGCCCATGACCCCTGCCCTTCTGTGAGGGCTGCGGGGTTTGTTATACTGCTGCTACTAGTGCAGAGTTAGGCTAGTGAGCAAGCAATCTTATTTTTCTCTCACTTGCACCTCAAATGGTTAATATGTGCGATGTAGAAAGAAAACCGCACTGTGCACAATTACTGACCCAGATACTTTTCCACCTTCTTCTCCATCACGTCCGGTTTTGTTTACTCTTATCTGGTTTAAAGGGTCCCATTGCATGCAGGCTGTTTTACATTCACCAGCTCAGGATGGAGGTGCTCCACTGCTCGCTGGGGTTGGGCTCAAGGTGATAAATCAAATAACTAAATAATATGCAAACGTATAGCAAAGAAATATTTAGCGCTCAAATGGCAAATACTGTGGAAAAAGGTATTAAAATTTTTGGGTCACACTGGTGTAAGTGAATGGGAAGGCTCGCATGACTCAATAACTTCATCTGCACTGCAATTATTATTTGATCTGAAAAAGAGTAGTTTGCTTGAATGCCCGAGGGTAAAAGTGACCAAGTCCTTTTACTGATTCCATCTAGTGTCTGCCACTACCGATCAACACCAGGCCTCATTAAATGTCAAATATAATGTCTGTAACTGTGGCATGGTTCCAGAATTTTCCCTAGTAGCCATCATAACGGGTGCAGAAAGTAGTTTTAGGTGATGTAATTACGCTCATCCATATTACTACAAGGTGTTGTTGCCTGCCCTAATAATACATTGAAGACATTGGTTTGACTCTACATTAAAAAAGCCTAAACGCGTGTCCTAGTCCAAAAAATTGCTATATTGGGAAATAGAGGTAAAATGCCTTATTAGTACTAGTCATCCTTAAAATAGACGCTTGAACTTTGAAGCTCTAATCGGGTTCTGTTGTGGTTACTTTCCTATCAAATGAAGCTGTAAGCAAAGGAAACAGGTTGCAGACCAGGCGCAGCTGCCCTTGCTCAGCATCAGGATGTTAGGTTTCGAGACAGCTGTGTCTAATATGTGGCTTTGATGTCATTCTATGCATATTTGATATGCATGTCAGCATTTCAATGTACCACATGTGGCAAACGCTTAGCCAACAATATAGGTTTGAATTGTGTTACATCTTGTCTTGCCTTCTGCCCCCTGATTGCACTCGTGTTTTTCTTGCCTTCTGCCCCCTGATTGCACTCGTGTTTTTCTTGCCTTCTGCCCCCTGATTGCACTCGTTTTTTTCTTGCCTTCTGCCCCCTGATTGCAATCGTTTTTTTTTTGCCTCTGCTCCCCTGATTGTGCCATTTTTCTTGCCTCTGCTCCCCTAATTGTGCCATTTTTCTGGCCTCTGCCCCCCTGATTGTGCCATTTTTCTTGCCTTTGCCCCCCTGATTGTGCCATTTTTCTTGCCTCAGAAAAGGGGGTGGTGATGAACAGAGTGTCTGAATTAAGCAGACCACTCTTACCCAGTCCAAAGATCAGGGCTTGATCCATCACCGTTTTTTAGCTCACTGCACCATCCCAGCTCAGAACTTGGCTATATGCAAATTAGTCTGATCCTGGCCCAGTGCATCATGGGAACAGGGCAGACCAAACTACCAAGCAAATTCTTATACTGGGAAGGAAACAAGCTTCCGGGGACCGGTTTCTGGCATTTCAGCCGTCTTCGGCCCGGCTTGGTCTGCTTAGTTCAAACACTCTGTTCATCACCACCCCCTTTTCTGAATCGTTTTCGGCCACTATAGGTGTGGCAGGGTATACTCAGACATGAGTCCCTTTCTCACTGCACTATCAGGATTCAAGCAAGCCGTGCCGAAGACGGCTGAAATGCCAGAAACCGGTCCCCGGTAGCTTGTCTCCTTTCTGGTGAAGAATTGGCTTGGTAGTTTAGTCTGCCCTGTTCCCATGATGCACTGGGCCAGGGACAGACTGATTTGCATATAGCCAGGTTCTGAGCTGGGATGGTGCAGTGAGATAAATAACGGTGATGGATCAAGCCCTGATCTTTGGACTGGGTAAGAGTGGTCTGCTTAGTTCAGACACTCTGTTCATCACCACCCCCTTTTCTGAATCATTTTTCTTGCCTCAGCCGCCCTGATTGTTTAGCAGAATTTCGGCCTGTGTGCGGTGGTATATGTAAGTCCGATGTGTTTGCTGGGGCCTGCTGCTCCTTCTCCCTATATGTTGTATAGAAACGTCAACTATAGTGTAAAATATGTGCTCACACCTGATGGCGCCGTGCATTTGTTCATTGTGCTGCTTCTATTTCCTTTCCACTGAGTAGGGAGACACAGACCAGCTCTCTGTTTAGCAGGGTGCAGACGTATTATGTGCATTGAACGTTATAAAAGTGATTGTGACTTATTCTCACTAAGTCCCAAACCCATCGTTTCTTGAATAAAATGTCAAAGCAGCAACTACAAGAGAAAGTGAGGTTAACATTAAACAGCCTGCTATCAAAATTAATTGATTCTGCAACACTGTCCTATAAAACCAGCCATCGTTGGGTCATTTGTGCTTTCTTAAGGCCAAAGCATGCACAGAATAGCATATGGTTGCCTTAAAGATCTTCACCAGCAGAACGTGTCAGAAGAAAGCAGTTCACACACATAATATGCACCTACCACGCTCTACAGATGGAAGGACTGGCTCAAACCAATTATTTTAACAAGCATTTTCAATGCAACAGCTCTGTGTGTGTGTGGCTCTGTGTGTGGATCTTTGTGTATGTGTGTGTGTGGGGGGCTCTGTGTGTGTGTGGGGCTCTGTGTGTGGGGGGCTCTATGTGTGTGTGTAGGTGTGGGTTTGTGTGTGACATTTGCGAGAGATTAAGCTATTGGCATTGTAAATGACAATGCCATTTATTTATCTGTTTTCAAAACCAACGCATAAATGACAATTTTGTCATTTACAATGCCAATAGCTCTAACTTTTGCAAAGGCGAGACTGTTGCATTGTAAATGCTTGTTTAATTTGCTGCATGTATAGTCTTCTAATTATCCCTTGTGGTATGTTGACCTGAATTTTCTGTTTGCTCTCTCTGGTAGCAATCAATAAATCAGGACGTACATTTAGAGTGAGACTTGTCACCCGAGATGGTACCCAGGTGCAAGCTACAGGTTTGTCGAAGAACCAGGTCCTGAGCCTATTACTAAAGTCAGTCAGCGAGGGTGCAGTGCGGAGGTGGAGGATAAGGGAAGGTGTTACAGGTTTTGGTGGTGAGATGGAAGAATGAGCGTCCTCCAGTGCGGCAGCTGTGTATGCAGAGGAACTGTGCGAGGTGTGCAGAGTGGATGTTCCTGAAGAGTCAGTGGAAATGAAGGCAGTGGTTCATGTAGGCAGTTCCTTGGTCATGGAGGCTTTGTAGATGTGGGTCAGAAGTTTGAAGTGCCATCTCTTTTGGACCGGGAGCCAGTGGAGGTCTTTCAGGTGTTGGGTGATGTGGGTTCTCTTAGGCAGGTTGAGGATCAGTCTTGCTGCTGCATTCTGGATTGTCTGGGGCTTTGCATGAGTTTGGTGATAGAGCCTGTAAAGAGTGCATTGCCGTAGTCCAGTCGGCTGATGATGAGGGCCTGCGTTACTGTCTTCCCGGTGTTGATGGGGATCCACTTGAAGATTTTGTGGATAGATTTAGGATAGTTATGTTTACTATCCATTTCTCCCTATTTTATTCCCCAGTACATTGACCGCTCTATAATATCTGATATGGTTCTATTCTATAGTCTGGTCTGCCAGTGCAGATGTTGCCAGACAATTATGTGAGTATCACCATGAGTTAGGCTTTGGGTCCCCCCACATGTTGGGAGCCAGGAGTACAAGTTTTGATTGGGCAGAATTTATGTGCTTCCACCAAAAATTACTTTCCTTTCAAACAGCTGTCATCATTGTGTTTATTTAGCCAGTTGCATGAGCTTGAACTTTTAGGGGCACACACATGCCATTGCCATGCTATTAAAGTGTCTTGGTTCACTAGATAATTCATGGAGTTTCTCTCTGGCAGCAGCACAGATGGTTGAAGTGCAGTAATCAATGCACATGGATTTTTAGATCTAGCTTGACAGTGCATTCATAAGTCAAACCCATTGACATTGCCAATGCTTCTTTTATATATCGACCGACCTCTGTAAAGCACTCTAATGCTCTTTTAGCTTGTATGTGCTAAAAAAAAATATGCTATATAAAAACTCTCATAGGCAACAAATTACTACAATTTCACTATTACTGAGATTTAATATGACTGGTAAGGGTTCTATGTGAAGTGAATAAAGGTTCTTTATGCATCGCAGATTGCCTTATAGATGAATGCCCTTATTAATTGCCTTTGATAAAACTACGTTCGTATAAAATTCAAACTTGAAGCATCAGGCTATTTTTCACTACAGTGAATGTACAAAACTGAAAAATTAATTCACTTTTTTGTACTTGGTGCTGTATGGAGAAATGCTTTCACTAAAACTGCATTGACCCCATGTTTCATCGGCCTTCCCGGTGCATCTGGTAGCTCCCCACCTACTGAGATTTTCTTTCTTCGTGGTAGAACTGTTCATCAAAGAATTGCTGTAGATTCTGACACTCTTGTTTATCAAGCAAGATTCCATAAGAAAACATTTATCAAAGTTAAATACTAAAACTCAAAAAGACTAAATTTTGGGAGTACTGTGCCCGGGGAAAAAGCTAGGGACTCCGGCATTGTGTGGTCATTCGCTTTTGAAGAATCTTTCAGATTGACAGGTTTTGTTGCGTGCTTGTATCCCATCACACAAATGTGTAGTGCACTGCAATGGAAGTGCTTTATTGGATTTTAAATCTGCACGAGGATAGCAAGAAACGTGTTATTACAAACGTCTCTCATGTGGCTACATTTCATACACTTGGATATTTTGAACCACCAATCATAACTTTTCAAGGTTCTCCAGTATGGGGATAGCACTCGACTGACTGGCATACGCTTGATAAATTGGGTGTGGAACATGTGAGGAGCAATCCTTAAGTTTCGGCCACTTCAACGTATGCCAATATCTTTATGGAAGTTTCCCAGCTGTGGAAAAAGTCCCAACTCTGGCATTTTGGCTTGAGGATTTGTGTGTCAAAAATCGATCATTTGTAAGGTCTCCCTCAGAAACATTGAAGCAGCTACCTATTTTGCTTTAATTTGCACTTGATAAAGACATCCGTCCATCTCACTTTTCTTGTTGTAATATAATTGGAACTACTCAATACGTGAGCAAATGTCACTGTGATAAGAAGTCAGGTAGGTCAACACCATAATGTTCATTTGTTTAATCAGATGTATAGGACACTATATGCCATAAAACATTCAATCACATTCTCTTTGGAGATTGCTACTTTTCTTTGACCAAAGGAAAAATCTATTCTTATTGCTTGACTCTTAATGTTCATTAAGACAGTGCTTAATTTCTTCTAACAATTAATACATGCCAGTATTAATAAACAACTGTTGTGATCATCTCTAAGACAGTGTCACAATGTGGCAGACTGTCATAAATGCTGGTGTTGACAATTAAGTGAGGGTGCTGAGCGCTGGAAACCACTGGCTCAAATTAATCACTGACATAGAATCCAGTGTTTGTCTCTACTTGCAGAGGCAGAGTTTTCAGGGCCTCTGGTTATATCTTAGGCAGATTATCACTTGGAGAAGTGAGTGAACTGTCAGACCAATCTGATGCTAATTAAAAGCGTCCGTGCTAAGGGACTTCCTCAGTGGGTATGTTGCCAATTGCCGCAGGGTAAGTGTTTTTAAAAGAAACGTGGTCATCAAGACGTGCCGTATGAAACTACAACCTTCTCCTCTGGGGTTTATTGATGACAGCACTTGATGGAAAAGCACTGGAGTGCCTGGGCTGGAAATGTAACCGCGAGAACTCTTCCTAGTTACTCCCCTGTGCTCCGCTTTTTTTGTTGCTGCAGGGCACTGAGCTGACCGCAGGCTTGACTGTGCATCTAGTGTCTTCTCAAGTGACACAAACAGGTGAAGTCAGCTGCCTGACTTCCGCTCTCCGGCTATGAGTTGAGAGAACTCTGCACACTTTTTCATGACTGCTGTTCACTTCTTGCTTTTCTTAATCTCATCTAATAGTTGAAGGTGTTGTACATTTAACACACCTTGGCCATTGACCGTTGAAGTCCTTTCTCATTACTTGTAACTGGACTCAGGGCATAAATGGCTTCAGAATAATGTGTCAGTTTGAAGCTGGGCTGCAGCTATGGTAGGTTCAGTGGCTCCAGTGCACAATCATTTGAAGGGCTCACCAAAATACTGTTTTTACTATCCAACTTAGGTTTAAGAGGGCCCCTTTCCCGGTTGCACTAAGGCACCTGCCACTTTTATTTATAGATTTTATATAGCACTAGATAGACCCAAAGGAATCAAAGCGCTTTACATAACTGTGAAAAACAACAATATAATCAAGTCGCTGAACATAAGATGCGAGACACTCCGATACTAGTACAAATATAAATATATACAAAGAGAATCATCAGGCAATGAAGATGGTTACCTTATGCGGGCAATTAGAACAGTATGAGTTAAGGTAGAGAAAGACCTAATAAACAGTTGAAGCAAACAAATAACCGACTGTCACAGAGGGGCTGGTCCTAGAAAGAGAGAGATTCGAACAAAGTTCAGTTTGCTTAAGTGTTAAAGTATTTGTTGAAAAGAAGGAGTTTGAAGGCTCTTTTGAAGCAAGAACAGGTGGTGTTGTATCGCAGATCTCTAGAGATAGTTCCATATGCTGGGTGCATTTCCAGAAATGATAGTCTGGGTTGATTTCCTTTTTAGTTTGGGAGGTATTAAAATAAGTGAGTTGGAGCTTCTCGGAGTTCTGGTTCTTCCTGCTTTTGTGTGTTGTGGTCTAGATAGTTGGGGACGTGTGTGAAGGGCTTTGTGGGTGATACAGGGAGTCTTATAAGTACATCTTCCTTCGATGGGTAGCCAGTTTAGAAACTTGAGGCCTGGTGTGATGTGTTCAAACCATTTAATACCTGTTATAAGCCAGGCTGCCATGTTTAGAACTGATCTAAGGGGGGTGAGGTGAGTTTTTTGCGTCCCTATGAGGATGGCATTTCCACAGTCCAGGTTGGAGAAGACAAGAGATTGTCCTACCATCTTGAAGTCATCAGAGGGAAAGAATGGTTTAATTTTCTGGATGTGTTTGAGTGTGTAAAGCGTTCCTATGGCTGAGTTTTTGATGTGATGCTTCATTGACCTGTTTTTATCCACAGTGATGCCTAAGCCTTTGCAGAGTTAGAAAGAGCGAGAGATCAATTTAGTGCATTCAGGTCGTTGAGCCAGTCATGGATTGGTAGGTGGTTACTTTTAGAGGAAAGCAGTATTATTTCTGTTTTGTTGGGGTTCAACATTAGGTGGTTGGAATTAAACCAAGATTGTGTCTTGGTCAGTGTGGCGTTGAGATGTAGGATGTCACTCGGTGATTTTATTTTGTAATAGAGTTTAGTGTCATCAGCATATAGGGGATTTTTGATTCCTGCTTGCTTCAGGATGATTTTGCTATATCACTGAATTCTTGTACTGCGAGATGTGTGATTAAGTAGTTCAATATTGACAAAATGAATACCGTATATAGTGGGTAGCAGAAGCCCTTTTTTCGACATTTGTAGGCACCAAGAAAGTACATAAGCATTATTTTATACTATGTAAACTAGTATATCGGTGTTGGACCTGTCCGCCTTAGGGTGGTCTTCCCCTACCTTTTTTCCTTTGTGCCTCTCATTTTCACTGTACCTTTTTGTTGGATTTAGGACTCTGGGCTCCTCACCACTGCTAAACACTGCTGAGGTGCAGGTGCTCTCCCCTAAAACCTTGTGACGCTGGCATATCTGCCACAAGCTCCTGCTACTGCAGTAAGGCTTAACCCTCCATAGGCTAACATTGGGAACCTCCCATGTGGGATACTTTCTGACAGGGACCTCATAAGTCTGTCATGTTTGGTCTTGTTGGACTCTGGGTGGGGAACCCTTTCCAAGTATATATGGGTTTTGGGCCCTACTACTTTAAAAATCCCAATTTTGGAAAGTGGACCTTTTTTTGCCTATACTTAGTTTCGGCACTGTGGACTCCCCCCTCCCTCTGCATATTGATAGCCTGCCTGGGTTGGGAGGTGGGAGTGGTGATTCACACCTTCTTCCCTGGAATGGGCTGTGACCAGCTTCCCACTGCAGCCTTAATGGCCCTGTCTTTCGTCTCTGTGACAGCCAGGTCAGGGAAGGCAGGGAACATCCCAGAACTCTCTGCACTCTTCTAGAAACTCCTGCCCCCAGACTCTTCTAGAGACTTCCACCACCTTCTAGCCACTAGACTGTAGGATATATAAGGGAGGGTCCTGGTCTCACTTCTTTGCTACACTGTTGGACCTGGAAGAACCTCTGTGGGAGTGAGGACTGCTGCGCCAGGAAGGATTGCCAAGGAACTGCTGCACCTACCTACTGAGCTGCTTTACTGCCTGCTGATCCTGCCCTGTCAGGGAGACTGAGGAAACATCTCCAGAGTGTCTCCACAGCATACATGAGAACGAGTTCCTTTGTTGGGACTGCACCCTGTTTGATTTGAAGAAAACTACCTTTCCTTGAACAACATTGTTTTCAGTATTGCCTTTTGGGGGACCGCAACTCTTCTAAGGACTTGTCTCTGCACCTCTGTGCTTATAATCAGCCTCGCTGGCTCTGGGACCTTTAAAGAGACTGTTTCTGCCACACGGGGTGTGGAAACCCAACTAGTTAATCCGGCACTGTGGAGCGCTATACAGCGCTCTGAAGAAGAGCGCTGCCTCACACATAATCACCCTTGCCGGCCCGGGCATCCAGCCGCCCTGTGTCCTTAAAGCGCTGTGGAGGAAAGCTCTAACTTACACCCAGAATCACAACTGTGGGCCCGGGAGCCTCAGGAATCCCGTGCGCAGCTCCTCTGACGTCAGAGGAGGAGCCGCACAGGGATTGGTGCTGGTGGTTATCGTTACCCAGCAAGGAGGGGCTAGTCCTGGAGCGAGGCCGAGTTGCAAATCATGAAGGATTGCCTCGCTCCTCACCTGTGCAGCGCCAGCGAGTAACCCGGAGTGCTGAGGAGGCCCGCAACGGCGTCAACACCCACCTTTCAGGTAATGCTTCCAGGGCGCACCCAATTGCCTTGAGCGGGACTGCGGGGCTATTTCTATTTAATTGCGGGCCGGGCCAAGCTTTTGTTCCTGTTTGGGGGCATTTTCTTTTCACACCGAAGACTGCTGCAGTTAATAGCGGATAGCGGGGACTGTAATACCTGGTCCCAAGGGACTTCCCAGTTCCAATAGCGGGACCGCCGGGGACTTTGTGTTGTGTCCTCCAAGCCCCAGAGACAGTGTGGGGTTAAGGGCGGGCTACATCAGACCACTCTGGCATTTCTCCTAGAATCAGGCCTCACCCGCCTCCTTTCCCTGGTGATTATGCCGGGCCGCATCTGCACGGGAGAGAGGTGCAGTGCCGGGTCTTTCTCAGCCTGACACTCTTGGCCTCCAAATAGGTCAAAATCGTATCAACAGTAATACAAACAGAGCGGAAGTGACACGCATTGTTAGCCCTGTGCATCACCATTTCAGGGGAACTGTTTACTTTAAAGGAACAGAGACTGGCTAATTCTGCCATAGGTGACTGAGGAACTGCTTTGCTCTGATGTTTGCTCATTAAAAGTCAGTCCCAACTCAGAACTGTGTATCAATCATACCAACAGTTATTTTACTGACGCCTATTGATTGGATGTGGTGAATCCCCACTATTTTTGGGATCTTGCTTAATTTTTAGATCAAGATATTCATATTTTTATATAAAACTGGTGTGGTGTTCCTTTTGTGAGTGCGCTTACTGTGTCATCGTTGTTGTGTGTTGCACAAATACTTTGCACATTGCCTCTGAAGTTAAGCCTTCCTGCTCTGTGCCAAGCTACCCTGTCGGAAGGGGTGGTCCCTATTTGGGCTAGGGTGCATACCCCTGCCAACTAGAGACCCGGTTCTAACAATCGGCAATCGTAAATATTGTTGAAAAAAGCTTGAGGAAAACAGGAGTATATTACCTTCACACAAGTAACAGATTACCTTTTGTCATGGTGCTGTAGTTCCATACAGATTTTCAGATCTCGTGCTAATAAACTATAAACCAAAGGTGTTTATACGTTATGAAAACCAGCAGATTGCAACATTGGTCATAATACATGGATTATTGTAATTCAGCATTGCATAAAAGAGATCATGACAGGGTATAACTCTTTCAGACTCCTATGGTCTCATTAAAAGATTATTTGATACTGTAACATGTGATGTGTTTAATATTTGGTAGTCTGCAGTAATAGAAAACCATGTCATTGTAAGTCTCTAGATGGAGTTAAAGTGAACACGTCTATCCATGAAAGTTGTGTGTTTTTAAGGCTGGATTTCTGGTTGGCGAGGGCAAGCGCCTAAGCCAGGCTGTAACCACCACTCTAGTCGGGACTAGGAAGTTACACACTGAAGATAACCCCTGCTGACCCCCTTGGTAACTTGGCAGAGCAGTCAGGGTTATCCCAGAGGCAATGTGCAAAGCGTTTGCGAAACACACTCACACAGCAGCGACACACTAGGCATACCACAAAAGAAACTCCACACAGAGTTATATCAAAAATAGCCTTTGTATTAATTATTAAACATATTAAACACATTAAAGCATAAATATAATTGTATATCTATATATCTATATATCTATATATAATTATATAGATATATAGATATATAGATATATAGATAGATATATAATATATACTGTGCCACATGGCACTAGGTTTCACTTTACAGGGATTATATGCACCAAGGGGCAATCGGGCAACTGTCACATCACATATCTCACAGTCAGTAAAAGCAACCACAACCAGTAACTACTGGTAAAAGTGCGCCCAGGACACCACATTAGGCATCAGGCATGATTGTTAGGCCAACATCCTAATCATCAGCATAGCACAGAAGGGCATACATTAATAGCGGTGCACCTTCTACAATACATGCTGCCCCTCATAGGTATACCCATAATGACACAATAGGTCACCATGTCCACGAGAGTTCACTTGCCCCCAATTGAACATCCCAGCGCCCTCTACCTGGATTGTGCAGTAGTCTGTGGAGGGCGCTTCCTCCACCCAAGCTTGGGGGCCTTCATCAAGGTTCCACCCCTTTATCACGATCCCACGAACAAAAATGCCCCCCGAGGCAGGGAGACCTCACTTAGTTTCATACCCGCCGGAGAGATTGCTCTCCATGTCAAAGCAAAGTGGAGCTGCCCACGGCAATGCGGTGCAGCACCCACATGTCGGAAATGGGGACTCGCTTCGCTGCTACTCGCGCACTCGAGTGAACTCTGACCATGGCCCTACTTCCGGCAGCTGCTCCCATCTGTGCTGTGCAGATGCCATCCAAGTCTGCACTTCTGCGTTGCCAATCCCAGCAGGGATTTTTCTTCTTCCAGCGCTTGTCTCCCTTTCTGGGTGGCCTTGTCAGTCTTTGCACTTCTTCCAGGGGTCTCTGCCCACGGACAGGCTTCTGACCCTGCCTGCCTTCCGGCAGAAGAGATCACTCTCGGTGGAGACACAGCTTGTGGGGGCCCGCGAGACTTGGCCCACAATCAGGCACAGCCCCTGCCTGGTTTACAGCTTTCCCACCACAGAGCTTGTTTGCCAGGTTACAGCGTACTAATGAGCGGCTGCGGCAGCTCTTTTCGGCTCAATTGTAGATGACTTCTCCCGCACTAAAGGGAATCTTGACGTGCTCATCCTGCGCTTCTCCGCGACTTTGAGCCTTGAAACTGAAACTGGGAGGGTGCTCACCACACCGTTGGGGGGAGGGGGGTACCAACATGCACACCAGCTGCTCCCTCTTCTGTCCAAGAGCCCACAGCGCTCACCGCACGTTTTAAAGCAGGAGCTCCCTTCTCAGGCTCCAAGGGAAATGAAGATTGAACGCTCAGCCAGGCGCTAAGTCCAGAGACCGATAGGGCAGGGCTGGGCACAGGCAGGCCAGCACTTGGGGACCCCCAGGAGACAGCAGCTGGGTCCCACTGAGGTTCCTCCTGGCGCCCAGCAATCCCCTCCTCTACAGGCCTCCAAGACCCCGCGCACAATTCAGTGAAGACATCACTGACTTTATCACCCCACACGCCCTCCCCTCCGAGGACTACAATTTTCAACTGGAAAAGAGCAACAACCGCAACGCCACCACCCTTCTGGACAAGCTCGCCAACCTCGGACTCAAACAACTCGTTAATACCCCCACTCACTACGCAGGTCACACACTCGACCCCATCTTCACCTCCAGCAAACATATCTCCTTCAGTCACACCACAGTTCTCCATTGGACGGACCACAGCTGCGTTCACTTTGTCTACAAAAAGACCACAACCCACAACCATCCTCAACCCACTCTGCGAAGAAACTGGAACAAAATCACCATCAAACAGATCTCCTCATCACTTCTTCAAAACCCCCCTACCCACTCTTCGAACCCCAACCAAGCAGCCATCAACCTCACTCAATGGCTAACCAACAGCGCCGACAACCTAGCACCTTTGAAAAAACGTCAAATCAAACTAGGCAGCAAAAACGCCCCCTGGTTCAACGATGAACTTAAGAAATCCAAGAAACTCTGTCGCTCCCTTGAGAAGGCCTGGAAAAAAGACCCAAACACCAGCATCAAGAACGCCTTCAAAAACGCCACCCGCACACACCACCAACTGATCCGGACTGCCAAGAAAGCCGCACTTAAAGACCGACTAGACAACAACGCCCACAACAGCAAGGAATTATTCAACATCGTCAAAGAATTTACCAACCCCTCAGCCAACTCCAACGACATCACTCCCTCTCAAACCCTTTGCAACTCCCTAGCTTCGTCCTTCCACAACAAAATCGCAGACATCCACAACTGCTTCGTCAACCAACCCGGAGACCAACCCACCCAACCTTCTGCCGTACCTTCACCCCCCTTGAACATCCTTAATGACTGGAACCCAATCTCCACTGAGGACACCATCCGCCTGATGAACTCCATCCACTCAGGATCCCCCACAGACCCATGCCCTCACCACATCTTCAACAAAGCAGACGCCATCATAGCACCACACCTCCGAGACGTCATCAACTGCTCCCTCAATTCCGCCACCTTCCCGGAAAGCTGGAAACACGCCAAAGTCAGCGCCCTTCTGAAAAAACCCACAGCTGACCCCACCGAACTCAAAAACTACAGCCCCATCTCGCTCCTTCCATTCCCGGCCAAAGTCATCGAGAAAGCTGTCAACAACCAGCTCGCCGCATTCCTCGAAACCAACAAATCCCTCGACTCCTCACAGTCCGGCTTCCGAGCAAAACACAGCACTGAGACCGCACTCATCGCAGCAACAGACGACATTCGAACTCTACTGGACAATGGAGACACAGTCGCTCTCTCATCCTCCTTGACCTCTCCGCAGCCTTCGACGCAGTCTGTCATAGCACCCTGCTACAACGCCTCAGAAACATCGGAATCCAAGGAAAAGCACTGGATTGGATCACCTTGTTCCTTACCGGAAGAACTCAGAGAGTCCGCCTCCCACCATTCAAGTCAGAGGCCTCTGAAGTCATTTGCGGCGTGCCACAAGGATCTTCACTCAGCCCCACCCTCTTCAACGTATACATGAGCCCCCTCGCGGCCATCGCACGCAAACACAACCTCAACATCATCTCCTACGCTGATGACACTCAACTGATCCTCTCACTCACCAAAGACCCGAACACCGCCAAAACCAACCTGCATGAAGGAATGAAAGAAGTAGCCGAGTGGATGAAGCACAGCCGTCTGAAATTGAACTCAGACAAAACAGAAGTCCTTATCTTAGGTACCTCCCCCTCCGCCTGGGATGACTCTCGGTGGCCAGAGGCCCTTGGTAAAGCACCCATCCCAACGGACACGCACGGAACCTAGGCATCATCCTGGACTCCTCACTCTCGATGAACAGACAAGTCAACGCCGTTTCATCATCTTGCTACAACATTCTTCGCATGCTCAAAAAAACATTTCGCTGGATCCCCACCGAAACTAGAAAAACGGTCACCCACGCACTGGTCACAAGCCGCCTGGACTACGGAAACACCCTTTACGCCGGTACCACCGCAAAACTTCAGAAAAAACTGCAGCGCATCCAGAACGCATCAGCCAGACTCATACTGGACATCCCGCGTAAAGACCACATTTCTAGCCACCTGAAAGACCTCCACTGGCTTCCCGTCAATAAGAGGATAACATTCCGCCTCCTAACCCACGCACACAAAGCACTTTACGAACTTGGACCCGAATGCCTCAACACACGACTTTCCTCCTACAGCCCCTCCCGCCAGCTACGCTCCTCCAACCAAGCCCTTGCTGCTGTACCTCGCATCAACAAAACCACCATGGGAGGAAGATCCTTCTCCTACTTGGCAGCTAAAACCTGGAACTCACTTCCCATTCACCTTCGCCTCACTCAGAACCACCTAGCATTCAGAAAGCAACTTAAAACTTGGATATTCGACAAGTAATTCCCCACCCTTCTACAAGCGCCTTGAGATCCTCTGGGTATGTAGCGCGCTATATAAATTATTTGACTTTGACTTTGACTTTAGCAAGCACAAAGTTCCACAAGCCCACACATGGGGTCACAGCCCCAATACTTATACTCAGGAAGGTCTTTGTCCTGCCCTGGCACAGGGCTTTGTGCCCAGTCAAAACCAGTTCTGGTGGCAATCACACCTTTCTCTAGAGGTGCACGACCACCTCCCTTGTCAGTGTAGGCTCTGGCCCCAGACACACCACAGGGGGGCAGAGCCAGTATTATGGAAGGCTGGCACAGTCCCATTCAGTCCCAGGTTCTACTCCTCCCACTACTCCAAATGCAGATCAGCCTATTCAGCCTAGTGCTGACTCACCCAGCCCCTCTGAAGCCAATGCACCTCCTCAGCCCCTGTCACTCCATAGCCGGACTTGCAATACACATCAGGCAGGCACAAAGACACATAGTACACAGAAATTCCCACTTCTAAAAGTGGCATTTCTAAAATAGTGTTACTGAATCTGCGAACACCTTTACGCAGTATTCCAAACATACCAAACTTGATCACGCTACTTCTCTCATGTCGCGCAATAACACTGAAACACATATCTAGGAATCCCCAATGCGTTCCTAAGAGAGGGAAGGGTCACAGTAATGAGGACCCAAAATGGCTGTTTGTCACGACCAGGACATGCCACACAGTTAAGGCACATGTCCTACCTTTTACCTACAGCGCACGCTGCCCATAGGCCTAGCTAGGGCCTACCTTAGGGGTGACTGATATGTAGTAAAAGGGGAGTCACAGACGTGGCAAGTACTTGATGTGCTACGTCACAGCGGCAGTAAATTGTGCATGTAGGCCCTGCAATGGCAGGGACCTGAGAATAATTTGAAAGGCTACTTTTGTGGGTGGCGCAATCAGCGCTGCAAGCACACCAGTAGCATTTAATTTACTGACCCGGGTATATGAGATACCACTTTACAAGGGACTGATGGGTAAATTAAATGCGCCAAACTGGTGTAGACCAATCTTACCGAATTTACATAGAGTGCACTTCACACTGGACAGCAGTGATAAAGTGCCAAGAGTCCTAAAACCACCAACACCAGGACATAAAAAATACCAGGAGGAAGGCAAAAAGTTAAGGGATGCCCCTGCAAAAAGGGCAAAGACCAACAAGCAAATTTTTTAGTTATCCTTGTTATGACATGTTCAGTGATTAATAAAATCAAGAAAGCACACAAAAAAACTCATTTTCTAAACATTGGTTAAAATCTGTAACTCACTGAAAATATCTCAGGTCCATACATTCTGAGAAATAAAAATATAGGGCCTGGTTAAGATCTTGGCGGATGGGTTACTCCATCACAACAGACTGATATCTTGTCTGCCGAAATATAATGGGATTTATATTTCAGAGGACGGGATATCCGTCACTGTTGTCCATTGAGATCTAAATCAGGCCCATAGTAACTTGCCAAGAATTAATGATTTCTACAACCACAGCCGGTTGCCTGATAATTGTAGGCAAATATGTAATTTTTGTTGAATAACATTCTAAAAGTATGCCATACTCAGGGTAACTGGATTTTCAGTGCCAGCTTTGATGGCAAAGCATTGCCATCATGTTCTGAATATGTCATGCCAATGTGAACAAGCCATCAGAGCTTCCTTTAAAGATTGGACTTTTAGTCAAATTGAGAATATTGTTGCAGTAATTTTTTTTAATAAAAACTGTTATAAGGCAGCCTCCAGATCAAAGATATGGCTTCTTTAAATGTCATTATTTAGATCTGAAAAAAAAATGATAAATGAAAATTTTAATTGAGAGAGTACAATGACATATTTCCCATTAAATGCATTAATTGAGGAATGCGCAAGGAAGATCATCTGTGGAGATTTAGGGCCTTGTTACGTTTTTGACAGTTCGACCGCCATAGAACCGCCACTGCCAGCAGCCCACAGCACTGGCGGTCCCAAGACCCCCAGGTTAGGAGTTGACCATGGGGTGGTGTGGATGCGGGGATCTTGCGGCGGTGGTGAGTACTTTTTTCAAATATATTGATGCATGTGTGTGCATTTCGATTGCATATGTGTTGGATGCACACATACAAATGATATATGTTGAAAAATACATACACCCATTACCAGGGTTCAGCCCAGATGTGGGTATTCCTGGCAATGGGTATATGGTACAAAAAAGACTCACCTGTATATCACCGCACAGAGGGTCATAATCCTCGTGGTGAAGATCCTGCTGTGAAAGGGGGACCTGCAGACCGGGATCAAATTTAGACTCTGCCTGGAAGAAGAAGAAAGGGGTGAGTACTCAACCCAAATCCTTTGTCACTGCCACCTCGAAACAGGCAGTCTGCTCGTGGATCTGCCAACTCCGAATACGCGCAGTGCATCTCTCCTGTACTACCATATGATGGCTGCCTTGTCCCGCTCGTGAACCCGGTGGTCTGCTTGTGGTCTCGGAGGTCCAGTTGTTCCCTACCCAAAGCCAACCAGCCCAAATCGTAATACGGCACTCAAACCGCCACCATCGATACGGCAGTCCATGGGACCGCTAAACTCTTAATAATGCCCTTAGACTTCAGTAATAACAAATGGATGGAAGGTGGATGGCTATTTTTGCTCTCTCCACAAAAGAAATATTATTTACATTTTTTTTTAAAGTTAAAGGTACTTGAGCGAAAGAAAACATTTTTTCCAGATGCCGGTGGATGCAATAATTAGTGCTTAATTTGGAAATTAATTAGTGCAGGGTACACATGTTTCTAAAAAGTCCGCTGGTGCTGCCGCCAAACATCGGGATTGCTAAACACCAAGACTGTGTTCTTTTTAATTTCACCTTGTGCCTCTTTTATCGTCCAATACAGTATTGCTGCCCCTATTCCTCACTGTTGTAGTTCCTTTTTAGGTTTCGCCTTTTGAAATCTATTGTATTAAATATATCCTAAAAGGGAATTACAGCCCACCTTCACTTCATATTCGCCCTTGTGCTTGTCACTTTACTTTTCCACATTTCTATTGGTTGTAGGTGTTCTATTTCTTGTTCTTCCGTGTGTTTCTCTTATCAGTTTCCCATTGGCAATGTACTGTGTTCATGCACTTTGTTGGACCTTCGTGTGAGCGTCTCAAGCAACGATCAGGAAAACAAATTAAAACCCAACTAGAGCTACACCCTTGCTTTAAAGTTACAGCGCTGTCCTGGGCCATTTATTCCTTCTTTGCGCTCATAAAAAAAAATCATAAACTACCTAGTATCCCTGGGGCATAAGCAGGCATCCACTTCAGTACTTGTTAACCAATGCCTCCCCGTTGCTCGCCTTGCTGGTACAGGGAGCCAGAATAATGTGTATCAATCAGAGCATGTGCTGCCTGAGGGAAAGTTTGAAGGCCAGAAACATGGCATACCATCACGGTACAACCCAATGACAGGGTCAAGTTGTTTGCCCCAAGTTGCACCTGAGGGCAGTGCATGTGCGAATTTACTCAGATGAGGCTGCTTTCTTCCATTGGTTAGTGCTTAAAATATGAGCAGACTCACAAACGCATTCAATGTTTGTCTCATTGGGCCACATATTGAAATTTCTTATTGTGCAACCTAGAAAGTTTTTTTTTAGTTCCGAGCATTCATAGCAGCCAGCATTCTAGTTACTCACAGGATGAGTCCCAGCCTGGCGCCTGCTCGAGCTTCAGCCAATTGGGGAAGGATTATCATGGACCAATCACTGTTCACAATTGAAGCTCCAAGCAGTTTTCTTTCTCCCGCACAAAACAGCTGTTTTCCATCACTCTCCAGATCGAGACTACCAACTCGAGCCAAATTGTGTTTACTGGTGGTTCCAGCCTCTGCCAGCATTCATAACTGGTATACAATTCTTGATTTCTGTTGGAAAATCATGAGGGACTTCAGGGTGAGGGGCTTTTAATTTGTGTTATCAACAGTTGAGTTTAACTAAATAACTCGATAAATCGTTTAAAAATCAACGGGTATTGATGCACTACTGTTTGAATTAACATTTGCAATATCTTTAGCTTTTTAGCTTTTCTGGTGTGTAATGTTTGTCCATGAGCCACAAAATGTACACTCAAACATGACCCCCTTATCCACAGATACTGGAGTCCTCTTCCAGTGCCATCTTCCATGTCTACACAGAAGTCCATAGCAATAAACACAGTAACAACAAATATAGAGACGGATAAGATGGCTCCAGTACGAGTCCCTCTAGCTCTCTCTTTTTAGGCTGTTGTTTGACGATTAGGGCAGACTCGTCCTCTTCCTCTGATGACTTCAACTCTGTGTTGGGTGATTCCTTTTCCTGGTATGGTACCTGCCAGCTGTGCTACCCTCTGCACACTTCTCCAAGGTGAGCTGTAAACTCCCCTGTGTAATCTACTCCTAGGGTGCATCATGCCTCCCCCTCCCACCTTAACTAGATGTGTCGTCCTCACTCCCACAAACCCCATATTCCCTCCAAGCGAGACACTATGGTACTACCCCAACCCAATTTGATGCAGTCTGTAAATTTTGTGCTGACAAATCAGCTGGCACAAATATTCATTTTGAGCCTTGGCTTTTGGCATTAGTGCGTTCGATCATTCAGGAAAGTGCAACTGAATGCAAACACTCCCACTAGCTCGTTAGAGCCTTAAGGTGTATCCCTCAGCTTGCTCTTGTCTAGATACTGTCACCCTCCTTGGAATCACTTTACCCTTCCAAAGTTAGAAATGCTTTCCTTAGACTGAAGTATGGGACATCTGTTCTCCAAATCTCCCACAACCTCTAAAACTTCTAAAAAAAAAATTAAGAAACTGATTGTTTTTTTTTTTCATCTATTGACTGTGATCG
Source organism: Lissotriton vulgaris (assembly GCF_964263255.1). Lineage (NCBI taxonomy): Eukaryota > Metazoa > Chordata > Amphibia > Caudata > Salamandridae > Lissotriton > Lissotriton vulgaris. Next base: position 1,879,469,414 of record NC_141685.1, on the reverse strand, counting down.
GATCTTCTGCCACAAATTCTTGATTTCATTTTCTTTGAGTGCTGCGCATTTAGGCTGGCCAACCCATTGTAGTTTATTACAGACACCGTATCTCATACATGCCAACATTTTAGAGCATGCAAGAGGGAGATTTAAAAAAAAATAGTAGGGTGAATGATTTTCCCATTGGTTTAGACCGACAATTGACAGGACTCCGATTACAGATGTTAGGATTATCAGTGGTTCTCAGTTTGACTGCCAGTGTGCCTGCTCTAGTAGCGTGATTAACCACCGGGGAAAGGGCATAGCTGTGCTTGAAGTGTTTCTGACCTATTTTATTTTTGAAGGCTTATATAATACAAACCACATCAATGGCAACAGAAGTACTCTTACAATGAAGAGGCCATACATACAATCATTCTAAAACAAAATGTGTGGGTCACCTTGTATTAAAAATAAAATGGTAGGTACGATATGTCACGGAGCGCATGCACACTTTGCTATTCATGTACCAAAGTCAATACATAGGTACCAAGGTTTCAGTTAGCTTATGTGCGGCATTTTCAAAATTTCAGTGTAATTATGAGTGACATTCAATGACTGAGAGACATTTTCTCTGCAGCAAAATCAACCATTAAGATTAAGGAAACACATAGATATCATAAATTACAACCCATATGAGCAACAAGAAACTCTACTTTCTTAAAAATGCTGCAAAGTGCCAGAAATGGAAGGACAATTCAGTGGTCATCGGTGAAGCCAAGGATTCATTTTTAAATTTCTTCAGACCATCCACAAGACCTGCTGGAATGAAGGTTGCAGCCACTTGTTGGGCCTTTCCCTACGACATTCTGGTCAGAAACAAATGGTCGGACAACCCACATCTGATTCCCATACAACCCTTTAAACATCAGAAACAAAGAGGCATATCGTAGGCATGGGGGCCCCAGGCTATACATTGTTTTAAACACCCTGCCTTTAGAACAGAACTTAGGGCAGTGAATGAAAAATTCCAAGTTGCAGTATGTTTTCAGACTTGATATGTTCTTAATTGCACTTTGCATTGTTATTTTGGCAATATGTTTTACTTAATAGAAAGTTCCAAATAAATAAATAAAGAACTTACGGGTTTAAAGAACGTGGAGAGGCACACACAAACAGCCTTTTGTTTTTTGTTCTGAAGGTTGATTGCACCGTAGACTGCACCACTACCGCTCTTCTTTCTCTGTGAGTAACTACTATTCGAATTCAGATGGGCAGACATTTCACTTCCAGCCATTCCATTTTCCTCATAGCTGCTTTGTCATGTATTAAAATATATAGCATTGCCTCTCATTACACATTGTGGTATTGCTTTTTTGTTCTACTTGTTCAGTTTTTCCTTAAGTGTTTTTTCACAATTTATAATGCATCTCTTCCAGTGTCCCAGAGCTTCCTTCATCTCTGCGGCATTTACGTTTAAGAAACGCATGTTCCCTTGTATTTGCGTTTACGTACTTATTTAATTTTTTTATATCAGGGACTCCATCCTGTGGGGTTATTCACACCTGCTAGACCTCCCCATTGTCCACACTGGCTAGAGGGTTCCCAGCTCCAATGCCTCCATAACCATTGTGCAGGTCTTAATGGGACACCAACCAGGCCAAAAAAAACTAGGGCGGGTCGCTGAAAACTACACTTCATCTGTAACACCAAGGGCAGCCAGATGATGACCGTGTGCTAAACCGCTATTTATTATAATTTATAAACCAAAAGTCAGATTACACGCTCCAGGGCACTGACAGACACACTTACTTTTGGGGTGATCTGCAATTCGGTTTACGGCCCGCCTCGTGCCTGGCCGCAACAACTCCCATAACAAATGCGCCATCCGGGCACGAATCTTCAGATTCTCAACTGCAGCACAATGGTGTGCTCTTCTCTGGGCTCTACCGTCAACCGCAGTCCATGTGGATGGGCCCTGGTCTGTCCTGTTGCGGGGATCAACATTGTTGATTTAAAAAATGTACCTTGCGGCGGTGTGAGCAGCGCTGTTAATGCTGCATCCTCCCACACAACTTCTCATTATGAACTGCAGCCACCTGCACGCGCCACCGTGGGAGGCAGCAGGCGGTTCGCCTTTGAAGTCCCCGACTGGCGTCAGTGAATATAATTAAGTTACCTCTGCACGGGTTCGGGAATCCAGGCTGTTGTTACATTGTGGCAGCTCAGGCAGCCCCCAAGCCTGCCGGGAGCAGCATGGGCAGCACAACGCACTGCCATCAGCTTCAGCTTCTCTGTTAGCATTTGGGAATTAGCAGCACTATGGCTTGACAGCTGATACAGGCCTGTTATGTGTGACTTTGAATTTCAGTGTGGTGATGTGGATCACCACACTGAAAATCGTTAGTGTAACGCATGATGCGTGGTACTTGGCAGGGCTGTTGATAGTATTTTTCCTATATAAAAACCAGGAAGTTGCAAATGAATAAAATAATATACATTGAACATCTTACATCGTATCCTAGCTGAAGGTCATTATTTATGGTCACTGGAATTAAGCAGCAGGTTTGACTAATGAGGTGGCAAGAAAAGTCAAATTATGCTGTTAATGTAGCACATTTCAAGTCTTTAATGAGCACCATTATGTTGGCATCTGTAGATTTTTGGCACATGTTTAGAGACCTCTATCTTTGCACCACTAATATATTTAGTTGACATTTTGTATGTTTGGTATCTTTCACCAGTTTCAGAGTAATGTTGCCTATGTTCTATAATTCAGTCTTTCAGTGTGTCACAAATGTTCGGTGGTGTATATTTTAACCAGCTCAGGGTAACTTTGTGGCAGAATAGGAGGGGTTGTATTATTGAGAGCACATGATGCATGAATGTTTCAGATTTTTAGAAGTCTATTAAAGTCAGTCCAAATTATTTGATCCACATTCGTCAAACTGGAATTCCAACACACTGATATTTCTGAAGCATTTTTAGTTAGTCTCGGCAGTTACATTGTACATTTTTTAAACTACTATTTATATTGCACTTGCCAAGGCCTTTTCCATGCATGCCTCTAAATCATATACAAGTAGCATAGCCGAAACCTAATGCATGAACCAATGCTTGCTATTCCTGTTTTGCCTCTTTGCAAATGCTTTGTTTTTCGATTTTTCTGTTCCTTCTCTATTTTTTTGCTGCTTTTTGATGTTGAGCATTTGAGACCTCCTGTATATACTTTAGTATAAACTTATATGTGTTTGTACTCTGTGGGCTCTGGAGATCAGCCCTAGGACTTATCTGCTTCCGCTAAAGGACTTTTTTTATCTGTTCAACTACCTATATTTAAATGTCTTGATAGTTAACGATCAGCCGAGGTCAGTAAAATACTAGAATCACTTTAGCATTCTCTAGATTCCCTTCCATAGAAAATTCTGCCACAAGCACCCGTAGACTATAATCTTTTTTTTTTAATCTTGTATTTTTAGTGATATGACCACCGAAGGCCCTAATTTTATATTAACAGAGCTTTGGACTATACCATTTCCAGATGAAAGGCAATATTTCTCTCCATATGTTCCCATACCTGGTGTGTCACGCAGTTTGGTGTTTACTTTCCCTCCATTTTAAAGAACAGAAGATGTTTCAGCACCCAGGCTATTGTGCTGCAGAGCTAAATACATATAAGTTCACAAAGGCGAGACCGATTGCATTGCAAATGCTTGTTCTCTGTTGTGTACTGGGTCAAATTCGATATTAAAAAGAAGTTTCGGTTCCAAAAAAGACTGCTGGTGAGCCGCCACCTGAAACTTCTGACTCAGATTAAACACTGGCGGTAATTAACCCGAGGTCACTCCGCCTATGTCTTAACCGTGCTCATTGCTGCAGGTTGCTGTGCATTGTTCGCAATCATTGACAGTCAGCAGCGACACATTCTGCAGAGAGACTCCGAAACATGCTCCTTTTTCTCAGTGCAATGTTCTTGCTAACTGCAGGGGAGCAACATCAAAAATCATGAGAAGATGCGAACACTATAATTAGCCCACTCGCTGCTGGCAGAATGAGGGGGAACCCTGGTGCTCATGCAATCGTTTTCAGTGTTTTTTCAGCTAAACTGTTATGACTCAGACCGTGGATCGTGTATGTTTGTAATTGAGGTTCTGCAATGTCAAATTTGTTGGTTACGGTGGTGACTGATTTTCTGTTTGCTGGCTTTTGAGGTAGGAAAGTTATGTTTTGTACTTGTTATTCGTTTTTGTAACTTTGTACATTGTACTTTATGTAGCTCAGTCCTGACTATGAGTTTGGTACAGCTGGAGGCTAAGACCTATCACAGTGTTTGTGCTCTAGAAAGAGATATTTAACTGATATTAATAATAGCTTGTTTTTCTGTAACCTGAAATTACACATTTGTTGCCACTTTCGAAAAGTGTAAATGTTAGTTGTAACTATTAACCCATTTATTGGTACTCGGTTTGGCAACCCCCGAAGGGTGAAAGGCTGAGTTACTTGTTCAGGGATTAGAACATGTCATTTACAGCCACAGGAGATGTCGGTTGCAAGCATTTTACTCACTGAGCAATCATGACAGCTGTTGCGAATAAAACCTAAACCATTGACTGTTGCTGGAAAAAAAGAGAAAGGATCTTCATCGCTTTGGCAAGTATTATTTCGGCTTTTTAGCACCTCCCTCTCGACAGCTAAGAGAAAACAGCATTGGAAAATAACAGAGGCTAAAGATTCTTACAAAAGAAAGTTTTTTAAAAAGTGGCAGTGATTTGAGTGGACTGGGAAGAAATTGAGTGGCATAAAGTGGATTAACATTGTGCAGTGTGGCATGGAGTAGAAATGCTGGCTTGGTTTGGCATGGTGTGGCCCTGAGTGGAGTGGTATGGCACTGTGAAGTGACATTGTGTGGCATGAAATAGAGTGGCATTGCATGGAGAGGCATTGTGTGGTTCGGAGTAGAGAGGAATTGTGTGGTGTGGCAGTCAGTGGAGTGGCGAGTGGCATTGTGTGGAGTAGCGTGAAGTAGCATGTAGTGGGATGGCATTGAGTGGAATGGCATTTTGTGGCTTGGATTGGCGCTGTGTTGCATGGAGTGGCTCGGTGTGGTGTGGTACTGTGTGGCATGGAGTAGTATTGTGTGGCAGGGAGTGGCATTGTATGTCGTGGAGTAGCATTGTGTCGCGTTGAGTTGCATTAAAAATTGATCTACTCTCTATTTAATGATGAAATACCCTACTGGACTGATATGCTGTGCTTTTCCCTTTTTCTTGAAGGACTTAATAGAAAAAATATACAATTGCAAATTATCATAACTAGAATTGTGAGCTCTGCCTCAAAGGTTTTTGAAAATGGAAATTCCATGATCCAGTCCTGAAATATTATCTTTGGTATCTTCACCATTGTATTGTATTGTATGTCGGATTTATATAGCGCTTATAACCCAGGGGTCTCTAAGCGCTTGCCTTGGGAACCCGTCCTGGCTTTTCCCTGTGAGATAGCCCCTACAGGGCATCCCCAAGGTGAAAGCCAGGCCTCCCGCCGCGGGGGGCCGTTGTGGAGATTAACCCTTTCGATGCTGATGACGAGCTCAGCTCGTCATCACCCAAGGGTGTCGTGTGCTGATGACGAGCTCAGCTCGTCATAGTGCCACTAAAATGGCATTTTCCAGCACTGGGGGGGAAAACGCCCAGCAGCCATGTGGTTAAGCAGCTATTGCCCAGAGTTGCAGAGTGTGAACCCATGATTAGGTCAGGCACCGAAGCGAGAATTATCGAGTCCGTGGACATTTGAGCTCAAGATCCTGCCGCGTCGGGAATTGAACCCTGGTCCCGGGTCTGACCTCTGCTTCAGGGTCTGCCTGCTCTAACCAGTGAGCCATATTTCTCTCACATTGTGAGAAGTTGGCCTGGTATATGCTGTCCACTAATTAAAGTGGGCACCTTGCACCAGTTCAAACAACCCTTCCGGTGATTTAAGAGATCAAAGATAACCTTAGAAAGCTATCCAAGTGGTAGCTGTGCAGAGCAGCCTTCATGCTTAGTGTTGAAGGAATGTTAAGCAGCTTGTTTTACCAAAATGCAGCCTTATTGTGTTGGTTAAATGAAAGGAGAACCACACAGTAGTTATAAAAAATATGTATTTATTATTATAACACACTCTAAATACCTCACAGTATCTGCTACACGCAGATAAACACAAAACACACAATACTGTAGCACAGAAACATCCGTAAGTAGCAATAATACGCAGTGGACTCCAGGGTAGACCAAACCATATACTAAAATAGTGGTAAAAGAACCACAACTTGAGTCAAAACAGTGTCTAGAGGACGTAGAATCGCTGGGAGCCCAAGGAACCACCCATGGTGAGTAGGTAGGGACCCCACAAAGGAGAGGTGCAGTGTGGTAACACGACCGCGTGCGCCGTACAATTGTATGGGAGAGTTGTGGTTGCAGTTTTGAAGTTTAAGAACCCTTCCCAGTGGATTATGAGGAAGCCCTTTGGATCATAGGAGGTTGAAGATCCACCCGACCGTGGATACAATAGTACCAGAGCTACCTATCACAGGGAAGCTGGGTGTATAGGGCTGAAGTGGTGTCGGAAACCGCAATCGATCTCAATGGAGACTTCAAGGAAGAGCCACTGCTGGGAAGAAGTGTCCGTTGGAATCCAATGGTGGATTTGGGATTAAAGGTACCTAGAGGCAGAGAGGACAGAGTCTGGGTCACTCAGGAGTGACCAGGGGCTCGGTAGGCGAATGCCCACTGATGTTGGGTGCTTCAGGTGCAGTGAGGGGGTTCTTGACTCTGCAGCCACTGGGACCAGGAGATGTCGAGGATGACCAGGAGCTGTCCCACAAAGGGTGTGTAGTGCTGAGGGGTCATGTTCGGCTGGAGCGCCAAAAATCCTTGGCAGTGGCAACCCACGAAGATGGTCAAGAAATGTTACGGTTCAGACCAGCAAGGTCCAAGAGACTCACCAAACACAAGGGAGTCGGGCAAGCCTGGAGCAACCAAGGAAGCTCAAGAAAAGCAGTGTTGACACTCGAGAAGACCCACAGGCCCGAGGCACAGGAGTTGTGAGGGAACTTCAAGCAGATTTACAAAGCAATGGCCCACAGAGCCGTCAGTGTGAAGAGGCCAAAGTTCTTTGGTGGAAATGGTGTCAGCGGTCGAGGCTACTCAGAGCCCAGTGCACTTGTTTTGGGAATGCCAACAAGTATATGGACTTGCAAAAATATGCAGGGCACAGGGGTTTTGCAGCCCCCACAAGGGATTCTGACCTCAAAATTGGTGAGTGGGCTCCTCGAACCTCTCGGGGGTCTTGGAAACCCACCTCCTGTTTTGCTGGAGCCTTTGGAGTCCGTCGGATTTCAGGAGCAGCAAACCGGTCAATCATGATGCGGTGCCTGCGGTTGCAGGGGAGTGACTCCTACACTCCAAGGGAGATATCTTTGGTTGTCCTTGATGCTCCACAGGTCCTACATGGAGCCTGTATGGTGCACAGGCACAGACGTACTTCAGATTGAGAGGGAGACGAAGTCAGTCCCAAATGAAGTCCAGCGAAGTCCAGTGTGTCCCTCCGGTCGAAGTTCAATGGTTTCTGGTTCAGAATCTTGTCAACGTAGAATCTAGGGTCCTGCAGCCAGGTAAGCCATTTTGTACCCACGGGAGAGGGTTGAACAGAATCAGGGGACCCTCCCAGGGGATGGTCAGGACAGTGGGGAGGTTTCTTCCATGTCCTTTGTCCAGTTTCACACCAGAGCAGGAGCCAATGGCTCCCGGGACTGGTTTGAACTGGACTATGAAAGAGGACACCAAATGTGCCCCTCATGCAGACTTTCGATCGCTGCAAGTGCGCCCACCCAGGTCTAACACACTGGCTACCTATGTCATGACACAGCATATGCACGTGCCACAACCTGTTTGGCGGCACAATGCAAGTGTGACCATCAGCAGCCAGCTTGGAAAGGGTTTGTTGAATACAAAGCCCATTTCAAGATAGCCAGCCATCCGTGCGCAGGTGCCTTGACATATGCAGTGGGCAAAAAGCATTGGCAAAGCTAATAATTTTGCTGAACCAAGACAACTATCCAGGTTGAGTAGAGCTAGGAACAACTAGCTTCATTCTTATGAAGGTACAGCATTTAAGTCTAAAAAGAGGAGAGCTAAACGGTACATAGACTTTTTAAACTTTCTGATGGTACGTGGGTATGGGCAGAGCTTTTTCTTATTCTTCCATTCTCAGTAGTGCATTCAAAGAAAACATCAACAGAGCACTATAAAGCTTGATTTAGACGAAGATTTAGATTCATTGACCTTGAACCAAGCCCTCAGTAAGATAGTTTAAGATGTTTGCTTGAGCCCCATGTTTTGTAAATCCTTAAATGCCTTTTTTTATTTTGAAAACGTTTGGGAATCAGATTTAACCATTTACTTTTATTGGCAGTGACAGATGCTTGGCTATGCATGGCACCTGGAGCTGGGTGCAGATAATGCAAATTTGGTAAAGAGGCACTTGAACAAACGCTGTTTTTATGTATTGCACTTAAAAAAAGAAAACTCCCTTTCATTTCCCAAAGATATCGTTTATGTATTGCTCTTAACAAAAAAATATTTCTTTAGATTCGACATTAATATCTTCTAAATATGAATTGCTTTAAACCATTCGAATGGAATCTTTCAAACATGTCTGTGATCGTTTTTGATTAATTATAGTTGTATTTCATTCAAGGTGACTAATTATATGTTGACACTTTTTAATAATCGGATTAAATTTGCATTAGATTAAAAAAAAACAAAGAAAATCAAACAGAATGATCTGAATCTGTGGAGATGCTGTTGGACTGTTGTTGAAAAGGCCTGAGCCCACTCTCGACTGAAGCTGCTTCTCAGTCATTGCCTCGTGCTCCAGAGTAGGACGTTTTGCAACAATTCCCATCCCTTGTCCAAAACCCAATCCATTCTTCCGGAAGCCACGCAGCTACACAACCACAACTAGCACATCTCTGTAAAGTGCCTTTTTTGCTTGTGTAGTCCTTCTGCTCGCGCTACACACTGCCAGCCTCTCCGAGGTGAGGGTACTGAGGAAAGACGGTGCCAAGGCAGAGCCTTCCTGGCAGCGCTTACCCGCTGTGCCCCCTGTTGTAGTCGGATTTCATGGAAACAATTTGATGAATCCTGCGCGAGATGCCACGCGCTGCTTCATCTATCACGCTGCTGATGGCGTCCTCGAGACGGGCTCTCTTTCGGGGGCATCACTTCTGATTCCCTCCAGCTGGCAGCCGCGTGAGGGAGGCTCCTTTCACAGCACGACACGTGCTGCATTACTGCAGGCGCAGCACATCCGACGCCCGCCGACTGCTTCCTTCCCGTTTAAGACAATTACTTTTGTCCAAGTGGCTTCCCGTATTCGAAACGACAAAGATGCTTTGGAGCGTGCAATGTTCCCCTGTTTAACGTAAGCGGAATAATTACTCTGAGGGCGCCAAGAGGAGGAAAGGAGAGGCTAACACAATGAAGCGCTTTTTAGGAATTTAACAACTTACCTTCCCACCTTGCTTTGCGCACTTAGCTCCAGTGATGTAAATCAGATTTAAAGCCAGCGGGTCTATTACTGAGTCCAGTTGCCTCCTTCTGGATGGTCTACAATTGTGCAGTTTTGAGATAAAGCAGACCAAGTTAAAGGGAGAAGGAATAGTCTGTCTGCTCAGGAAAGGATTCTGGATCAAAAGAAGGCTTGTTTCAGTTTCATTGGTAGAAAGATGTTCAGTTCCTTGCCAGATTGAGAACACATTGACTGGTGTGTTTCTTGAATGAAGGTTTTATGTTGAATAGGACTCCAACCAAGTATGTGGACTATGCTGAGTGCAGGAGACTGAGCACTCATAACGTTGCTGTTGAACCAATGGAAGCATAGTATGCTGAGTTTGGATCAGAAACTAAGCATTATTGCTTTTGTCCTACCAATGAATGTGACATTTTCTGGGCTCTGAAATGTCGTGAGGCTTTGAGGCAGATGTATGTAGTTTAATGTTCCTAGGCTCCTGCAGCATGTCACAGTCCCAAACTACTTAGTGGTGTGCACCAGCGTACAGTCCAACCTGAAGAGCGTAGATGCTTTGTTAGTGGTTCATGTAAGTGTTCAAGAGTAGAGAGGATAAAGTAGAGCTTTGATGAACTCTGCGGTCTGGTGAGATAAAGGGCGAAAGGTAAGGAAGAATGTTTCCTACTGAGAATAGTTTATAATGAATCATTATGGTGAGGTGAAGGCTGATCTTGATAAGAAACATGTTAGTCAATCAAGCCATAAGCATGTAATGGTAAACACTAAACAGGGTCAACGTAAACTGCCCAAATCAAAGGGACTATGTTAGTCAGCTGACTCGTTAAACTCCTACACTAGACGATCCGGTTCTGAAAAGGACCCGGAGCTGTGCTTTTTCCTGAATCCAAATGAGGCGTGTAAAGGTTTCTAGTATCTCCAGGCTACCTTTAGAATGCCATTTATATTTACCCAAAAGTTTGTTTTCTTGAAATATCGTAGGTAGGTGAATGAGCAAAAGCACTTGCTGTGTAATTTTGAAGGAGGACTGTGGGAGACAGTTGGATGGGCTACAGCAGCTGAAATGTCATATTTTTTGAGATTATAGATTTTGTTCATATGAAAATGTCATGAAGCATACTGCAATTTGTAAGCGACCACTTTCTATGTGGACGGCATATTTGGATTTTGTTAGGGCGTGATTTGACTTTTGCCATGATATAATGTCCTATGTTTTGAATGCCACAGAAAATTTAATGTTGACACACAATCTAGTTATTTTTCACTTTTTTGTCTACTGATGTCCCATTTTGGTACCTCTATACTACAATAAGAATCTTTCAAATGATATCCTCTTTTTTTTGGAATCACAAGAAAATACTTGTTTTGCACTGGCACTGATAACTGAATTGTTTTGGCTTTCTGGGCTTGGGTAGATACATGGAGGCTGACCAAGGGAAAGTTTGAGATTGTGGATCAGTGGTACCACAAGTGACCCTTGAAACAGCCCGTTTGTGTGGGTAACGAAGCAGAGGTTGGCAATTGTTTCTAGGACTTCCATTATGAAGGAGGTTTCCACAACCTCTGTTCAGATATTAGTCACCCAGTACTAGAATTCAAGTGTGCAGTGCAGATGTTAAATCAAGGGCAAAAGATGGTTCCCAGTTGAAAGTGACGTTTCTCTCTGGTGTTTATAAAAGGAGGTGTACCTGTCAATAAATAATTTGGATGCCATAGGTTTACACGTGTAGAACGAGCTTATTTGGAGTTTTAACGGAATAGGACATCCAAATCAGTGAAGGTTGTCCCATCCACCTTTGTTAGAGTGCCATTGATGAAAATTTACTCATGGTATTGTGGATGGGATATCCACTTCTAGACCCTTTATGGACAGAGAGGAAGGACAGGCAAAATAAGGATTGGTTAAAGCAACTCCAACTCCACTTTTCAATGTATTGCTGTTGTAAGGAATGATAGGCTGTCTGCTTGTTTGAGCATACTGATTTTCTGATTTCAAAGAAATTATTTTTGGGATTTTTTTATTTTATTTACATTTTTACTCAAAACCAGCTTTATAGAGGAGGCATTTTACAAACTAATACCAATATACAATGACAACAATAACAATTACACTATGCTGATTGAATTTCAAATTAAATAATCCGCTTGACTTGATTCTAGGTTTAAACGAAGAGTTAGCTAGAGTAAACGTATTTAATTTCTTATTTTGTGCAAAATTATTCTACATTACAATGCTAGTACATGATAATATTGCCTGCAACCAAGACATTTTATTTACGCAATTCTGGGACTGAAATGGGATTATATCCGTCTCCCCTGAATGTCAGTAGTAAAGGTTCAATATCAAGTCAAACAGTGGGATGAGGGAGGTGGGGGGAATAATCCTATTTCAATATCAGAGTAACATAAAATTGCTTTGCATGCGGGTGATAGCGTGTATCCAAAGGATCCAAACAAGACAGTTGCCTGCCTGGGGGAAAACACAGAGGCATTTGGGAAGTTCTCAGGATATGCAATAAATAAAGATGAGACTGAGGTGATGGGGTGGAATCTGAACAGCATTAGGATCCCCAGCCACACTAAGATTAAGTATTTGGTAATCATATTAGCTCAAAAATTAGATGAGGCGCCAAAGTTGAACATACAAAGGGTAATGAAGGATATTTACGGGTTATTAGAAAAATGGAGCAACTCACATTATGTGGCAGCGCAAACGTAGTCAAGATGGTGAGCCTACCTAAGTTGACACACCTATTTGATAATCTGCCATTAACTTTTCCAAAAGAATAGCGAGGATACAGGGCACATTGAGGAACTTTAACTAGACTTCTCAAGGATCCAGGCTCAGCTGGCAGAAAATAAGAAGGGATTTAGAAAAAAATGTGATGGCATTTCCTATCATTTTACTATATTATTACTCCTTCCAATGTAGGAATTGTAGAATGCTCCTGCCAACCCGACTATTCCAGCAGGGGTGTTATATATGGTGAAATGCTGGTTCTGTTGGAGCAGGAAAAGTTTTTTCACAAATTTGGGGATCCTTGATTCTCTAACAAAATGTGGCTAAAGGTTCTGCAGACTTTCGCAGACTTGTGGTACAACATCAGATGAACCTTCGATATGGGGTATAATTCGGGAGAGCTTGGAGTTTGAAGAGAGTACAGGATTCTGACCCCTAAAAAATGAAGTTTTTATCTGACATTGAGAAATGTAGACAGACACAAAAAGTGTAAAATTCCTCTGCATTCATGGGAAGGTTATTCGCCACAGGAGGAGCAGCCACATTTATGGCAAGAATCTCTACATATACTTTACCACACAGTTAAATTAGCAGACCTTGGGAACAATCATTTTCTTATGTCTCACAGAATTTGTTTGTCGTCAAAGACGATGGCAAAATTAATTAAATATCTATACCTTGCTGCAACCGGTGCGGGGAGGACAAAGCCAGTGACATTCATATGTTTGTCTCCTACGTCAAGTTGAGCACCTTTTTGGGAGTGTGTAAGCAGGATTTTTTCAGATATGGCATGCTCCCAAATAGAGGCAAATCCACTGCGGATTCTGTTTGGAAAGGATGCTCGGTTGGATCCAACAATAACCTTAAGTGTTAAGACTCCTCTTTAAAATGATGTTGCTTGCTAGGCGAGCGATTGTGTAGGTGCCTGAAGGCAGTAGTAGATAAAGTGTGCAGATTGGATCTGGACTGCAGCAATTATAATAGGAGTACAGTGTTGTTATTGTCAAAGTATACAGTATGTAGAGAGGGTAATCACAGCGGCATAATGAAACTTGAGGGCCCCCCTGCAAAGCACATAGAGGCCCCCATGCTCCACACCCAGTCAGGAGCTCTCAGACACTGACTGTGCATAGTGCCAGAGGTAGCCCCCTTGATCTCGGCCCCCGCACTGTGGGGGATATGTGGGTCATTGTTACGCCACTGGGTAATCAAACTCTCAGGTCCTGTGATGAAGCTGGATTGGGTGAGAGGAAACAGTGGTAGAGGGTTTTCTTTCCTCTTCACTGGTCTTTTTGCCAGCAATCCCTCAGAGGGAAAATGGACACCTCTTAGATTGTGATCCTTTTTATCTGAAGGCGAATGAGGACTTAACCCCTTCGATTCTCATGACGGAACGGTTCTGTCATGAGCATCGGTTGAGCTGTGCTCATGACGGAACCTTTCCGTCATGACCACACCCATTTTAGAGGATCCAGCACTGGAGGAAAATCTCCGTAGCAGCGATGAGGTTAAAATAAATAATAAAAACTTTACCCTGCCAATAAAGAGAAGATAAACCAGATAAAAAGTAAAAGAGTATTTTAAGGTGCAATGTTGCCCATACAAAGTACTTGGGTAATTTCTAGCTCCTGGAACAACATCCTTAAAATATGGGGAAATTAACGCCATCCATTGTGCCATGATCAGTGATCAGACAATTAATGTAATTAAAAATAATTCATATTTCTATCCCAGTTATTATCATATAAGTAGGAAAACGGGTATCCACGACAGGCGTTTCAGTCCTGAATTACAAATATTATAAATTGTAATTTGCTTCGACCCACCACACCACAGCATGCTTCAGTGCACTTCATCCACTTTTTTGGGGCACTGAGGAATACCAGTTTGTCTTGCCATAACTCCCTACAAAAGATTTGCACTTCAGTGCCAGGGCTAGAGCGCCAATAACTTTCTTTACTATTACCTTTTCTTTCCATTGTTTACCATTTTTCTCTTTAGTTATCTGTGTGTTTTAATTACGTCTTCACCTTACAGTAATTAAATATTTTCCTGTGCATTACAGCTAAAAAGGGGTTGTCTTTGTCTACCTTTTTGTTTAAGTATGATTGTCTGTTTTTATTTAAAATGATATGCAGTGGTTAATGGTATTTTTAATGTAATACACTATTTTCGTAAACGAAACGGTCCAACAGACTACTTGGCTCAGGAGTTAAGAATGATGCAGTTTGAGATACCCTAACGACCTGACAAAGAGAACATTGATGGAGCTTCCTTTCTGAATAAGGAAACTTTATTTTTGTTGGAATATTGTGTGTATCCGAGGGTTGAGCCTACTGGCATACTATGTTTGAAATGATGTATGTATTTCTTTACTTCTACATCATCAGTTCCTATATTGGAGGTTCATTCATTATGCTAACCCCTCTTGGTTACTTGCATTTTATAATGTGTGACGGTGATAACATGAGGAGGAAAGGCATCTTTTGCTTTTCTATTTGTTAAAAACTCCTCTCGTCATCTTCCATCTACCTAGCGCTCCTCCGGCCATCCACATCAAGGCAGGAATGGGCATTTACCCATCGGTCTTTCAATGAGGGCGTGATTGTAAATCTAAAGCCATGCTCGTGTGCTCGACATTAAGACCGCATGCTTCCAGGTGCAACGGGTTGTTTCATTCGTTTGGCAAACATTGGGGGAACAAACTGCAGTTTTAAAAACCTATTTGTGCTTTAAAATGCGATTGCTAAATTAATTTGAGAGCACAATTTAAAGTAGTATTAACCCTTATCTTATGCGTTATTGGTGATCCATACTAATTATAACTACTGCTTAATGCACATATTTTATACTTAACCTACACAATTCTCATGATCTCCGTTTAACCGCTTTGTTTCCTAGCATAATGTGCATAAAGATACATAAAAGCATACAAATATTGTAGTGACTTGATTCAGAAATTAACAATAGTGGACATAGTTATTGACGTGTTAAAAAGGAAGGCATCATTTTAAAATAGTTTTATGAGCCTCAGCAACATATGTATGTCTCTGCTGATGCACTTTAGTGAGAGCAGAAATATATCATTCATATGTCATGCACAAGTCCTGTAAAATTGTGCCTGTGCGGTTGAAGAGTATTTACGTTTCTGGTGTTTCATACAGGAGGCAGGACACAGGAACCCTGTGTTTAGGTGGGGTTATGCCATGTAGAAAGGGTCTTGGATTGTTCGGATTGCTGAACAGTTTGGAAGGGCGCGTAAAAGGCCACGTGACTCTACGCTCAGTCCCTTCCTGGGCCGCTGCGTGCTCTTGGTGTGAAGTGCTGCTTTCTCTAAGTGTGAGCTGTGCATGGCATGGAGTGAACAGAAGCAATGTATGAGCATTGCGGAGACGTGTGCGATTCATGCACTGCGTGGTCATCAGTGAAAGAACCCTTCTCGGTTTGATCTTCTAGAACATATAGCGTGGAATAGATGGTCACACGTGACTGCACTCTGTCTAGGATCACTTTGGCACTGTACTGGTTGAAATCTCTTTAAAGGTCAGATGACCACGCAAGTTATTTTGGGACAGCGGGTGTGCTGATGAATGTTCTCCCAGGGGATGGTCATTTTTCTGCAGTTCATGGTGTGCATGCGGCGGGCTTCTTTTTATTTGACCTAGGTAGCCGTCTCAGTAAGCCTTGGCCGGTGCACACTAGTTTACGCGAGTCCCGCAGGATAATAAATGTGCAAGTACCATTTATGCATGAATCCTAAGCGGGTATTTATTTTACATGCTGTGGTAGTTGTTGTACTTGCTTACTGGTACCTAGTGTCTTCTGTCAAGAACTACACAAAGCAAAGCTGTTTAAATGTGCTAACTGTAGAGTCTATCTTTTTCTACAACTGCCAAAAACTGTAAACGTATAGTTGTACTGCACTCTGACATTGCACAGACAAACCACTTCCAGCCCGCACATCGTACCCTGAACTGAGCCCTCATTGTCCACACAATGATTGAGGCTTACCCGCACCGTCCATGCCCAGCCAGCATTCCCTCAGAGCCTGCCTTGCCTTTCCCTCCTCATGCCTGCTTTGAGCAGCTGTTCCCTCTGAATATTTACATACATTAGGCCTGATTGGTTACATATCTGTATGCCCCCCTAC
Organism: Lissotriton vulgaris; assembly: GCF_964263255.1. Taxonomy (NCBI): domain Eukaryota; kingdom Metazoa; phylum Chordata; class Amphibia; order Caudata; family Salamandridae; genus Lissotriton; species Lissotriton vulgaris. Next base: position 1,879,452,999 of record NC_141685.1, on the reverse strand, counting down.
TACCTCCAGCCCACAACCACCTGATCCCAGACACTCCGCTGCTCCCGCCTCCGCTCTCCGAGCTGTCCCGGTCAGTAGGGCAGCGATCACTACTGATGTCCATAAAAGATTCCTGAAAACATCCATACACGTGACCATCTGCAGCTTACTTGCACAGCGGCACACAATGCAATGGATACAAGAAAGATTCCATATGGTAGGGAGGTTCAGAGCTTTGAACTGGACTAATGAGCTCTAGGGTACATTCTGACGCACTGATGCTCTTGCGGGCTCTTCGACATGTCATATTATTCTGTGCGCCTATGTGATATGGGCTTTGCCAAACACATACCCTGCTCTGATGTGCCAGAGTCTGCTTACACTGGGTGTTACCATATAATTAAAAGAATGAACAAATAGCACCGGAAGACTTACAATATTCCTAGGTGTGTGTGTCCTACCTCTAGTAAGGTGAGTTCCTACCTCTTCCTTTAACACTGTCTGCAATGGAGCTCTTCGAGTGGTGACCTCTCTGGACAAGGCACATTGTCGCAGTTTCCTTTACCTTCAATGAGATCTATGGATTCTGTGGTCAAAAATGCCATGCCCTGGTGGAGTGAACTGCTCTGAAGGGGACTGCCTCATATACAGGCCTTATCACAACAATTCTCTAGCTCACCGAGATTCCTTCCAGCGCACATCTACATAATGATCATTCGCGCCCTCCCTCCACAAAGCAATCATCCAGCCCTGCGGTGGTGCCTTAATCTGCTCTACTTACAGTAGATTCATTAATGAGCTGCAGTGGTGTGTCTGCGTCATCAAAGATTATACAAGGCTCTTTGAAGGTTCAGCGAGGCTGCACGTGACCTGCCAATGCATGACCAATCCTCACCAGGGTGGTGGTATGCAGAGGCTCACACAGAGTGGGCATTGGGGAAGGATACTCTAGGCATTGGCATCTGGCCACGGGGATCTCTTTACCTTCAGAGTAAACACTGCTCAGAGCCTCAATCTGCTAGGGTTTCACACCGGCCACTCATGTTAGAATTCAGAGCCGCGCCCTCAAACCCAAGAGTAGATAATTGTGTACAAAGGGCATTTCCACTCTTATGAAAATGCCCTTTTACTTTATTTCCAAGCTGTCACGTTTCATCTTTTCAGAAGAACGGCCTCTGCTCACACTCCACCTGTGCACGTCGCCTCAACAACAACGTTCATAACGTGCTCGTAAACACTACAGAGACAGAGGCGTGTTTAACATTCCAACACCAGATGTTTGGAAAACATAAACCTCTCATCGCAAATTGGAAATCATATTTGTAAAATGTTTGAAATTAGGAATGATAATATATGCACGGAGAAAGAAAACACCAGATTGCTCTCAACAGCACAATTCACATTCATGGTAAAGTGTGATGCATCAGTCGGCACCGTTTGTTACGCGTTATAAATTCATCTCAGCAGGCGCTCGCGCTGCCATTTGTCGCGTTTATCAATGTGAGTTTTCATTCCTTAGGAGAGACATTGGAGCCAGTCAACGCATGGGCCCATCTTGCATTTAGCAGCATTTGTTTTTGTTTAGTTCACCTGGGGTTTGTAATTCGATAATTCCATCGTTTTGTATTCCAAATTTGCCAGATTCACCGGCTGCTAATTTCACCTCAGGAAAATCCTGATACTGCATTTTTCAGTTTGTCACTGGCGCACTCAAAACCCATTCCGAGTGTCTCTTCTTGCAATGTGGGCTAAACTGCTGCACTGGAGTTTACACTCTGAATTATTGTATGTTTCCCCACTTTCTGATCCGTTTGTTTCCCGACATAAGGATGCCAGGTTTTTACTAGCAATAACTGCCCTGGGAATATTCTGGGATGTGAGCTAACTGCCCACCTTGTATTGCTGCTCCCGGCATATGACCCCCCCTGGTGCCCGAGTTGGCACTACCAGTAGAGTCAAAATGATACCCTAACAGGCAACGAAAAGTTCTCACAGAGGTCGAAATCGGATATATCACGTGGCCCAATTAATGAAAGAAGGGAGCTTGTAGTGGATATGTGGCCTGTTTGACATTAAGATCTTTCTTTCTGTAGCTAAACAAGCTCCTTCTTCCTGCGCTCCATTTAGGAACAGTTTCACAGAAGACATAACGAAACGTCAGGATTACACATGTAACTCTTAAAGGGGCAGCTAAGTGTAGAAGAAAACAAAGAAGCTCCCCACTCTCATCCCCCCCCCCCCCCGTCCAGCATCTTTAACAATCAGCAACAATGGGCTTCCAGATTGTTAATGTATTTAATGATGTCAGCTGGGATTGTGAGATGTATTGTGACCTCATACACTGGATGGTCCCTTTAATGCACTACCCTGTTCATTGCTTGAATCCAACCAGTGAAGCCACTCAAAGCTACATTGCTTGCTTGTATTTTTGTGTGTGACTACAAAAAACGTTCTGTTATTCGGTGTGTAAGATCACTGTCCAATATAGTCTTTTATTTTGCTAAAACATTTCTTTTCTTGAGATTAGCAAATCTGAAACTATGTTTCCTGCAGATCATAACAGATGGTTGTACTTAGTTTTTATACATGGCAGTGCATAGTTTTTAGGTCTCGCCTAGGCAACACTTGCGCTGTCTCTTCGAGACATGATGTATGCAGGATAAGGGCATGAAGCTCCGTCCGCTTTCTGCCCATCTTTTTAATTGGATCCTGTTACTGTCCTTTGTAAATAGTTGCTTTTCATTGGTTAATACAAATAGTAGTCCCTCATTAGTATCACCTTTTCTCTTCTTGTAACCTGCCATAAGAACACCCCTTGTTACATGTTGCTACTCGGTACCTTTTAATTATAGCCATTTTCTTAAATGCCCTTCTCCTGCCTGCTGTTGCAGGTAGGACATGCTCTCCGTGCAACGCTTTGAAAAAAAAATGCAACCAGTGCAGCACGTCTCAGCACTAATAATGACGGCCGTGCTTTTTTTTTTTTTTGTTAATTGTGATCGCTGAACCGGCTGCATGTCTTTTTTCCCCTGTTTATTTACATCTCATATAATGGCGGCACCCTTACTTGGCTTTAAACATCTTAAGCTAAAGCGCAGGTGCCGCAATTGCTTCAAAAGTAAAGAAATAGATTTAAAAAATTGCATTCTTTTCTATTTCTTTACTTTTGAAGCAATCACAGCACCGGCACTATTGCTTATGATGTTCAAAGTCTAAATGCGGATTGCGTTATTGTAACAAAGGTAAACAAATAGAAAAAAAAGCAAGCCATCTATTCTTCCATTAGTTAAATGACATGTCGTTAAACCGCACTGAAACCAGTCCCTACTTCCAAAAATAAAAAATTGGAACGGATATGGTCCAAGAAACATATAAATCTGACAACCTATATTCAGTGGGTTAATAGGTGAATTTTGTTACAATCGCGGCACCCGAGCTTTAGCTTTAAACACCTTAAACTAAAGCGCGGGTGCCGCAATTGCTTCAGAAGTAAAGTAATTGAAAAAAATGTTTTTTTCTATTTCTTTACTTTTGAAGCAATCTCGGCACCCACACTTTAGCTTAGTGTGAGGGCCGCAATCTATTTGCAATGCAATAGGTCTCGCATTGCGGAAAGATTAGTTATTGGTGTTACATTATTATTAGCAATGCCAATAGCGCAAACTTTCAGCAAGCTTGACTTATTGCATTGCAAATACTGGTTACAGATGCTGTTGTTTTTACAGACGGTGTTACATAGTTTGTTTCATCCTGACTAAACATTATTTATCGTATGCTTGATATCTGTGGAGCCAGGTATGGGTGAAAATACAGTTTCATAAAACCCACCCCTAAAGAATTCTGAGAGTGGCTGCTCCGCCAGGCTGGAAGTAAGACCTGCACCTTCCGCCAGTTACGAACTGGCTCATAAAGCCACTGCCCCCCATTAGATCTTCAAGGTAGGACTCTCTGCTGGAGGAGGGAACAGTTTCACTTTATTATAAACCGGGTAGGGGTCCTCCTCTCTGGGGAGGACCAGGATCACACAGTGTTTGGATCTTTTTATTGTGAAGAGGTGTTTGCCTACCATTTGCCCTTTGATCACAGCATTCAGATACCAAAGGGTTGACAAATGCAAATGTATGTTTTGGCTAAATGAAAACAGTACCTGGAGGAAAAATACATTACACTTCCCCTGCGAGGAATAAAACTGAATAATAATAATAATAATAATAATATAACATGGCGCCTTACATAGCACTTTTATTCATAGCTTTTTACAAATCGTGTTTGCACTTGTTGTCCACTCTAATGTAGCTCTCATTTTGTTGATCAGGGTAAAAGGCTGAGCTAACCACTTCTTTCTGAAATGTTAATCTACAAATGATCCAGGCATCTTAGCAGAGGGTGTTTAACCTCCCACTACCCTGCCCCACGCAGGATCTGTTGAAACATGGATTCCGGTTTTCATCCTTAAATAAGACAGACTAGGGTCACAAGAAAAACTGTATGTGAGATGGAAGAACATTTCCCTATGCAGGAAAGTCGAAAGAATGTTGCATAGATCAATACATATATTACACAGTAATAGATTTTAAAGAGGACAACTAAGATTAAATCAGGAGTGTGATAGGTTTCTGATGCCATTTCTTATGTTGATATTTTCTCTCTGGGGATAAGTTAACAACATGAACTTGCCCTCACAATACTATTATTGTATTGGACCCGCCATGTTATTTAGCTCAAAGCAGTGCTTTACCATGCTAATGCACATACACACTAACCTTTTCTTATGTTGCCACTACCAGTGGTTTTTCTGCACATTGTCTATGCTAATTAGCACCCAGTTATGATTTTGCAACTTGTTCCCTGTCAGCGAAAGTGAATTAATGAAACTCTTGAAAAATAGCTGTAACAAAGCATTGCAATTTCCAATGATGCTTGTAGCAGGATGCAATACATTCTATAGTTGCAGTCAGAGGTGCAACTGGAGCCAAATTTCGGGGGGGGGGCTAATAAAAATGTCAGGGGAGACTTATTCGTATTGCAATAGGCAGAGTGGAGATGTAGGGGCTCTAAGAAGGGGTGAAACACAAAAAAGCCTCGTTAACAAGTAAATGGTCTTTTAAAGACCTGTGAAGTCCTCGGGTGCGGCTGAAATCAGACGGTTGCCAGCCCTGGAAGCTGTCTCAGCCCGGGCTGGGGAGGGGACGGGGGTGCTGAAGCCCTTTGAGCCCAATGGGTGTTGCGCGCCCGGTTGCATTACAGACTGTAGTATTGAGAAACATCGGGTCCAATCTCTGCTTCACCTGTTGTCAAAATTGTGTGATCCTGGTCGAAGAAGTTTAGCTCATTGTATCTAATTTTCGGTGCACTTTCCTAAATTACGGCTTCCTGTTTCCAAACTGTGCAAACCCCACAGTAAAATATTGTTCCCTAAACCATAACTAATAAACCATAAATATACATGTATTGATGGGGCAGAGTCATCCAGGCTCGGAAATGGCTTTGCTGTAATGCAGTTCCTCCGATCATGCCCGTAGTCTGTCAAATTCTGTGTGACAGGGTCATTCAAGACAGGAGGAAGGGGATAATTCTGCGGTGTTGATGGCAGTTTCTACCCACATCCGTGACCTGCACTGAGATTTTCGGGCCCTGCCAGACTAAATCAAGATGGTGGAGATGAGTTTTTAGCTGTTGGTGAGCATTTTCTTGGCCCTGGGAAATCTCTAGATCTAGAGGGAGTGAGTGACGAGGAAGTGGAGACAGTAGAAGGCACAACAAGAGGCGAACCTTGTAGACCGGTCCTAATATTATCTTGGTTTCACTTGTCAATGATATTGGCATTATAGTGTAGATTATACCTGTGGTTGAGGCTGAACCAGGTAGAGTTGTACTACCATAGTGGAAATGTACATGTTTGCTTGAATGGTGACTGATGCGGCAGTGAGGCTCGGGTGGATTCTTAACACAAAGAGAACTGATGTAACTTCTGGGGGAGGTTTCTTGGTGCCAACTGGCCCACATTGGTTATGTATGGGTAATATTAAAAAATGAATGCTGGCATGTCCTGTTTAAGACACTTGAAGCACTGCTGCTGCTAGTGGGTCTTGTTTGTTTTTCCCTGAATGTGTCCCACACTAGTCAAATGCTTAATTTCGAAAAGTACAATAAGTTGGGTGGGGGATTTGGCGTTTGTACTAATGAAATGGGATAGGAATTTGCAGTCGAAACTGGCAGAGGTGCTAAAAAAGACACTAGTATGCTACTGGTCAGTGAGATTGTATTTTCTTAAATGAAAAGCTATGCTTACTATGATTGTAATCAAGGTATAGGTCCCTAAACATGATGGCCTACAATTTTACTCTGCAGTACAGTTGGCTTTCATTGTATTTAACTGTGCAGATGTGATTTGAAGTGGCGGCTTTAATTGCATTGTGGACCGACAACTTGACAGCTCCCAGGGGACTCTAAGACGACTGTCAGCGGCAGCCAGGGAATATACGAATCATACAGTATGAGCAGCTTTTCTCTATACGGAGACACAGGAGTCCGCAAGACCTGGATTATATGGTTTAATCTGCAGTGAGTGGCATGTCTTCTCAAATTGAGTACATATTGCTGTCGATAGGGGTACCCTTGTGGGTGTTCTTGTGCATGCATCACACGCACTCTTACTCAGATCACGCTCAACTACAGGGCAAGCTAAATTGCCTGCCATAACATCCACAATGCTTCTCATGGTGATTCCCTTTGGAGGTACTGATGGACAGTGCGTTCTGGGCTGAGATTGGTAGCACACCAACCGTGTTCTTTAAATGTCATATTGAAACAGTAGAGCACTTTGAATCAGTCTGGAAGGGGTTTAAGGTCTACATCCATATATGTATTGTGAAGCATGCTAGAGTCCTACAATCTCTGCAGCATAGACTGGCAGGGCAGGAGGCAGATTGGGATTCTCTCAAAAAGGCTCAAGCTTAGACAGGACATTGGAAACTTCTTACTATGATTAATGCAGAGTTAGGTTAATATCATGAAATGGCAGGTAAGGAGGTTAAATATTTAGGAAAATATGTGATGGCCCGGGCTTAGGGAGAGGAAGAGCATTCCAGATGCACATTGGCATGAATATTAGGGAAGTGGTCTAAGAAATATGTATCAGGAATTAAAGCCCAGATGGTCAGCTATCGTGACTCTTTGCGACTCTTTTACGAAATTACATAAAGAAATACCTAGAGGATCCAACTATGGTGTGGCTGGAAAATACAGATAGGGAAGTGCTATTGGCACACCTGACACTGGGCAAGGTAAAAAATCCAGTAAAAGGAATGCCAAGTGTACACTCCCAGGGTATGAATAAACTAATAACAAACCTTTAGAATTTGGAATGAGTTGATGCCCCACCTAATAACCTTGCCTTAGAGCCTGCTAATAGAGAGCAACTTCACCCGTACACTGAGAAAAGCCATGATGGTCTCAATTTTGAAGCCTTACAAGCCTGCAGGTCTCTGCTCCTCTTACAGGCTCCTCTCGATATAACATATAGAATGGATACCAAAATACTGGCCAAAAGTTTAGCTAATCAGCTATCCCCATTCTTGACTGGGTTGGTGTTGCCAGACTAGTATGAGTTTATCCCTGGCAGATCGATGGCACAAAAACTCAGGCCTTTTTATTGATTTATTGAACAACTGCACTCTGCTATAAATGCTGTGGCGGTCTTTTTAGAGTCTAAGAAGGTATTGACTCTGTGGAGGGGGCTATGTTCCCACAGTGTTAGCAAACATTTGGGTGGGAGACACCTTTCTAAAAGTGATGCCACTTCCCTATACAGATCCCATTTCCGGAATTAGACTAAATGGCTGCTTAACTGAAACCATCCCTATGCAAAGGGAAATGGAGCAAGGATGTCCACTTTCAGTGCTTCTACATGACACAGCTGCTGAGCCCCAGGCATGCACCCTGATTGAGTGCCGCCAACGGGATTGAGGACCATTGGCACCAAGAATGTCATCTGAGCATAAGCCAATTCATTGTTACTGTACAGTAGAGGTCCAGTTTCTAAATCTTTTCTCTATCCTCCAAGAATTTCTACGGATTCAGAATAAAGTGGAGCGAGACCCGAATTTTTGCTTTGACAGAGTCCACACATTAGTGTGAATCAAAATCCCCTTTCCAATGGGCACAGGAGCCCAGGTGATACCTGGGGATAATGGTGCACAGGGATCCTGTGGAAGTATTCGGCTGCAATTATGGAATGGCTATAGATGAATTAGAACACTTCATTGAGAGGTGGAGGAAGCTCCCACCATCTCTAGTAGACACAACAGCCATCATGAGGATGAAAGTGCTTCCGAGAATGTTGTACCTCATTTCTCCGCATCCCCTGATACCCACCGAGCATTCTTTTGTACCGCAGAGGACTGATCATTCCACTGGCCTGGGTGGGTAGGCAGCTGAAGATTAAGTGGTGTACAATGATATTCCCACATGAACAGAGTGATGGCAGACCTGGAACAGTGATTATATTGCTAAATACCCCAATTCCAATATGCCTATTATTAGTCCTGCATATCTCTCACATTTAAACTGGAGCAGTATGAGTCTGCATCTACGTTACCAGAGATGAGGTTATTTGACTGTTTACTAAGCTACTCATGTATATATATATTTTTTTTTTGTATGTTCTTATATAGTGCTCGAATCACCGGGCAGGCATCTCGGCGCTTGCCTTGGGAGCCCGTCCTGGCTTTTCCCTGTGAGATAGCCCCTACAGGGCATCCCCAAGGTGAAAGCCAGGCATCCCGCCGCGGGGGGGGGGCGTTGTGGAGATTAAGCAAGCTTAATGCCCAGAGTTGCAGAGTGTGAACCCATGATTAGGACAGGCACCGAAGCGAGAATTATCGAGTCCGTGGACATTTGAGCTCAAGACCCTGCTGCGTCGGGAATTGAACCCTGGTCCCGGGTCTGACCTCTGCTTCAGGGTCTGTCTGCTCTAACCAGTGAGCCACACTTCTCCACTATTTATGGGAACAAGCTCAAGAGAGTATTGTCACTGGCGTGCAGTGGAAGCTCTGTTCCATGATTCAAGGAATCTCACTCAGTTTAAATTTACTCAGTGGTGCCATTAGACTCTGTATAGGCCACAGAGGAACGACCTGGTGTAAGTAACTAAATGCCGACACTCAACCATGCCACCAAACCTCCGGCATCTGGTAGGTGGTGCCAGGGTATTCAGGCATACTAGGGAAAGTTCTACATTGAGGTGAGAATGTTGATCCATCCTTACTGGTAGCTCTGTTAGGCGATCTAAAAGAGGTTCCACTGAGGAAATTAAATATAGTGCAGTAGTTCAGTAAAATAGAGGGCGGTGTAGATGAGATGGGGCAGAGGCCCTCTTCCGAGAATCCAAGACTGGGTGCACGTTTCGGTATATTATACAACACGGTGGATGCTTTCAGCTTGCTTCTGCATCCATACAAAAGGACATATGGACGCCACTTCAGAGTTACCTATTAAAATAAATGCAAGAGGATGATGTAAACACGGGGGTAGGTGAATGTCAGGGGGGTATTAGCAAATGATAGATAATGTACAGCTGTACACGACTGGGGGTCGTCACTGTGTGCTGTATGTCCAGGACAGATTATGTTTGAGTAAAATGTTGCATAATACCCTGGACGATAATGTTTTGCCATAATACCGACATCATGTGCTGCCAGAATTCAATAATACTTGAACATGTTCTTGTTTCTATCATACAGCATAAAAGATGAATAGATAACATGTTTAAAATGCAACAAGATGGAGGAGTTCAGTAGAAGTATTTTATATTTTGGTGAAAATGGATGGAAGATAGGACAAGTAGAAAAGGACTTTTATTAAGTACAAAGACAGTTGAAAGACAAATAACACTTCAGGAACAAAGAACAGAGTATCTGTGGCAATTCTCCTAGAGAATTGTATAGGATTCTTGACACTTTTGTAAAACCCACGGCATGTATATGCCCAGACGACTTCTCACTAAGCCTATGTGAAGAAGTGTCATCTTACTTTGAAAATAAAATAGAATCCATTTATGGCAAAATCCTAGGATCCCAACCCAATAGCGACTCCCATAAGGCCTCCTCACTCAATCTGAATATAAACTCTACCTTAACCACATTCCCTCCCATAAATATCGAAGAGCTTGATACAATAATGACTCAAGTCAAATCTGGATCTCCGGACGATCTTATTCCCGCTAAAATCATAACCCCACTTCGTACCCTGTTAGCCCCTTACATTCAAGATATCATCAACCAGTCCCTTAAAGAGGGAAAAGTACCAACTGAATGGAAGAGAGCAGTGGTGAACCCAATCCGCAAGAATGCGGCCCTTCCTTGGACGGAGCTCCCCAACCTCCGTCCTATCTCGCTCCTACCCTATTACAGCAAGATGGCCGAGAAACATGTTAATGCACACCTGTCCAACTACATCGAGGCAGCGGGCGGCCTAGACCACTCACAATCTGGGTTTAGGCCCAACCATAGCACCGAATCAGCCCTTCTGTCAGTGACAGATAACATCAGAATGTTACTTGACAGAGGGAGCTCAGTGATTCTGGTGCTATTGGATTTGTCCGCTGCCTTCGACACGGTGTCGCATGAAGTTCTTCTCGGCCGTCTGAAGGGAGCAGGAGTAGAAGGGACCGCCCTTGCGTGGCTGAAGAGCTTCCTCGGAGACAGACAACAAGGTGTCAAATTAGGCTCCTATAAATCTGTCTGCAGGAAGCTTACCAAGGGGGTGCCACAAGGCTCATGTCTAAGCCCCACGTTATTCAACGTATATGTGGCCCCCCTGGCAGAGATCATTAGATCTCACGGGTTTTCACCAATCTCTTATGCTGACGACACTCAGCTGCTTTTCCCCTTTCAAACCATTACACCTGCAGTCATGCAATCTTTCCAAGACGGTATGAGAGCGGTGGCAGGTTGGATGGCCCAGAATTTCCTCCAATGCAACGTGACCAAAACTGAGGTCATGTTGTTTGGAGGGGCATCCCTGCTCTGGTCCCCGGAATGGTGGCCAATGGAGCTCGGTCCTGTCCCAGCGCCCAAGCAAACCATCAAAAACTTGGGAGTACGCCTGGACCAATCCCTGATTATGAAAGATCACGTCAGTCAGGTTGCGGGAACGTGCTTCCGCACAATTGGTCTTTTACGGCGTATCTTCCCCCTCCTACCAAACACCCATAGGAAGACGCTGGTTCAGGCACTAGTCCTTGGACGAGTGGACTACTGCAATAGTCTACTCATTTCTGCCAACCAGGAACAACTTCGCAGACTGCAGGTGGTACAGAACACCGCGGCAAGACTTATCATGAATGCTCCGCCCCGCACCCCCTCCCGCCCCCTCCTCTCTCATCTTCACTGGCTCCCGGTGCAACAGCGTATTCATTTTAAGCTGTGCTGCATTATGCATAAATGTATCTACGGCTCTGGTCCCAAATATCTGAAAGATATCTTTCTTCCTTACTCTCCTGGACGTACCCTACGCTCCAGCAACACTATGTTGCTACACGTACCTAAAATAAATAGAGCAAGACAGGGTGGTCGTGCCCCTTCCCTTAAAGGTCCAATGCTGTGGAACTCACTCCCTCCCCAGCTAAGACAAATTCCTCACCTTCTGAACTTTAGGAAGAAACTAAAGACCTACTTATTTACACAGGACTAATTTAGCCTCCCCTTTGCCCTTTCCGACTTATAGTTTTGCATTACTCATTCAGAAGCCACGCGCGGAGATACCCCTTCGGGGCTGATTCAAGCGCGATACAAGACTATAAATAAATAAATAAATAAATGGTGATTATTGGAATAATTACAGACATTGCATGGGGTGAAAAAGAATAGTGCTCAACAAAGGGGGTGCAGTTGAGGGATTCAGCAAGAACAATTTTCGAGGTAGACCTTTGTGAAACTGGAAAAAATGCTAGAAAAGCATTAACATTTCCAACCTTTTTGTGGTTTGTGAACCTGCTGTTTCTCGTCACAAGAACAATAAAAGCTATGAAATGGTTAAAGGGAGCAATAATCAATGCTGCCTCTCACTTAACAAGCTATTAATTATTTGGCAAGATTAAGACCATGAGACTTGCTAGTCCCTGCCAGGGCATTTTCTATTAATAAATCCATCGCCCCTGAGGATTATTGTTCAATTCAAAACCCTTTGAAGCTTCTTCCAAATGCATTTCATGCTCAAAAAGATAATTAGCACATAACACGTTTAGATCACTGTTTCAGATATCTGTTCAAGATTCACAGGCTTACAGTGAAGAGTGCTGATAGAGCAAAATATGTTAATGAAATTGTTGCAACAATGACATTTTGCTACTATCTAGAGTCAGACGTGGACGGCGAAAGATGCACCACAACGGTGCCAAGAAGCAAACTGAGCACTTCAAATAGATTGTTAGTACGTAAATGTTAAAATCAATTAGAAGAATCAGGTCACGTTTGCCAATATTAGTGAATTTAAAGTAGGGAGATGTGGAGCGAGCATTAGAGGGATTTCTTAGGCTATTAAAATGCCCTGGATGAATGAATTTCATCAAAAAGAAAAAAATATAACTTACGGCACAAAACCTAAAGCTTCCCCTTAAGAAATCAAATAAGATAAGGATCAAATAGGATCTAAAGCAGAAAGCCCGATAAAAGAATGACCATGATTTGTAGTGATGGGTAACTATGCATGAACCTATAATGTTGCAGGGAAGTGAATTAGTCTGTTCATATGAAAGTGCATCAAGTCAACATGGACAGAAGAGTTTTTGTAAAAAGCGGCAAGCAAACTGTCAATTTAAAAATTTTAAATGAAGAAAGACACATGAAAGACTTGACAAGGAAGGAGTTGTGCAAGTTCATCTGATAAACACCACAAGCATGAAGTAAACATAAGCACACACCTTTTTTGTAAAATGATTTTTTGATCAAGTAACTGCCGGGCCCCATAATAAAAAAAAAAAGAATAATAAAATAAATAAAAAAACATTACCTAAAGGCAAAAAAATGTTGGGGTCTCCGAAATGCAGACCGTTCCATTTTTTTACTTCCTAGCACTGAAGGGAACTATGTTGTGTGTGGCTGTGCTTCTTGTGGCAGCATGACGTAGCTCATAGAAAAGTCAGCTAATGGCTCGAGTAGGCTGACGCATTGCCCCTTGATGCATGCTGGAGTGGGTGGAAGAAAAATGTAAATACCACAACCAGAGACTAATGGATGACACCTGGAAGTAAACACTGTATAAGTAATAAGGTTATACACATAATCTTTGAAAAGTCAAATGGTCTTGGCCAGCACACACCTACAAAAGCCAATTAGTCTGGCATTTGCTGCCATCCTCTTGCATTTGAGCAAGAAAGAAAGAAGGTAAGAAAGAAAGAAGGCATGAAAGAATGAATGAATGAAGACAAGAAAGAAAGCAAGGAAAGAAAGAAGGACGGAAAAACAAAGAATGTAAGAAAGAAAGAGAAAAAAGAAAAAAGAGAAGGAAGAAAGAAGAAAGAACAAGGAAGGAAGAAAAATAAATCTTGGTGAAGATAAAAAGGAGGAAAGAAAGTAAAAAAATGAGAAAGGAGGAGGAAAAGAAGGAATGAAAGAGATTGCAAGAAAGAAAGGTGCCGAAATAAAGGAGGAAAGAGAAAGGAGGCAAGAAGGGCAGAAAGAAGAGAAGAAAAAAGGAAAGAGAAAAAAGAAAGCAAAAAACTAAGGAAAGAAAGCAAAAGTTAGGAAAGAAAAATGATAGATGGAAGAAAAAGAAGACAAAAGGAGGAGAGAATAAAAGGATGTTACAAAATGACGGAAAGAAAGCAAAAAAAGAGAAAGAAAGAAACCAAGAAAGAAATTAAGGATATATAGAAGAAAGGAAAAAGGAAGAAAAATGAGGCAAGAAGGTAGTTAATAAAAGTCAGAAAGAAAGGAGAGATATACAGGATGAAGGAAGAAAGGAAAGCAATGACACAAATAAGTAAAGAAAAAACAAAGAAAAACGAAGGAAAACAAAGGATAAAAGAAAGAAAGCAAAAGGAAGGATAGAAGAAAAAAGCAATAAAGAAATGTAGAAAAATAGACCGGTTTGCACAGATAGAGAACACTCAAGAGGTTATATTTAGAGTTTGTATTAGCTGCTGTTTTAAGGAGGAGAGCATGATAGTCTTTTGAAAGAAAACTGTAATAGACTAGTGAAATAGCAGTAGTCAGATGGAAAAAGGTCTTTCTAAAAGGAATTTACAATCGCATTGGTAGGAGACGAGAACTGATGAAAGTGGACGGTGCCCTGTGCTTACATCAAATGTGTCCTGCTATTTTCATCGGTCTCTAAATACAAAGGCAACACTAAAGTAATTTATAAGTTAAAACAAAAGCGCTGGCACAGAAGGAAACTACCTTTTGTGCGGATGTGCTCATAGTGAGAGAGCAAACTGTAGTCACTCAAAGTGAAGTTCACCAGCAGCTTAAGTAGGCTGACCTACAGTCCCATACTCTATGCTGTGGGGGCAGAAGTGAAATGCGAGACGCAACACACCCATGGATGAACAAAGATAGCTGAATGCCCCTATAAGTAAGTATATTACACATATAATTCTAATAAAATGAAAAGATCTTGGATAACGCCAGAGCGAAAAACAATTTGCAGGCCATTTTCATGAGACCAACCAGACCAGTTCAACAGCGAGCAGGGATACCTTTCATTGAATGAGCAGCATAATGGAAAACAACAAAGTGACTGCAGGAGCAACTTTACACAGCCCGTCGAAACCAACGATGGGGGGAAATGTATATATAGTATTGGGTCTCCTGACTGACAACTTTAAGAATGAGTTGCAGGAATAACCACTAAGCATGGGCGAATTTTGCGAATCTGGCGTTCGCGAATTTTGCGAATTTGCGAACTCGCAATCTGCAAAATCCGGGAATTCTCGCGAATTAGCGGATTTTTTTTTTTTTGGTGTTCGCAAGGATTTCTGCCAGTTCGCAAGGATTTCTGACAGTTCGCGAGGGTTTTGTAACAGTTCGCAATCGCGAACTTACATGTCGGCTCGCAATGGTCACGATTATGTTGTTTCTACGTCTGGTTCATCATCATAGGTTCCCAGCACCCTCTGTTTCACCCCTGCCACCCTCTGTTTTACCCATGCCACCCTCTGGTACATCAATTCCCTATGCCACCCTCTGGTTCATCATCACTGTAGATTATGGGGGGAAAAAGCAGCACACCTGCCTGCTTCAACTGACATGAATTAATTTGGGGCTGATTTATTAATGTGTCACTGTTTTAAAATTCCAGTCTGGCACCTGCATCCTTATCTGTAATTTGCTTTCTGTTGCAGTGCAATTTTTTTTTCCAGGACCTTTGTGGCCTACTTGTAGCTATTCTATGAGCCTGCTGTGAGGGTCAGAGCAGGGTCATACAATTGTTGCAACTAGCAACTGAACTCTGGAGGGGCCCTTGTCAGGAAGCACTACAGGGAACGGTTACTAATGATGAGTTTGAACTTTTGAACCTGCTTTCACTTTTGCAAAACTCGTTTTTCTGCAGAGCAGCATTACAGCAACTTTAATGCCCCACCAAGCTTATATGAGAAAGTTGATTTCTAATCCAAAAGTTATCCAAAGAAAATCAAAAGGCCTCAAATCTAAAAAAGTGCAGGCAAATGTCAACCTGAGGAGTTATTCTGATAAAAATAATCATTTTCAGAAGGTCTATGCTGCTTGCTAGTAGATTTCTTGTGCGGAATTGCAATTTTTGTAATTTCGCGAGTGCAAGATGGTTGCTGCCCGCCGCACCTACATGTTCGCAATTGCGAACTTACACCGCAAAGAAAAAAAATCCGCTGCGTGCGAATTTGCGGATTTTGCGGGAAATTCGCGAATCTCGCGGATTGCGAATTTACCGAAAATCCGCAAAATCCGCGAGCGTAACGGATTTTCCGCCCATGCTTAATAACCACTATAAGTTTTATTGGGGAATCCGGCACCAAGTTGTGAGTGAGTTGGATTCCCACTCATGAACTCATTATGTAGAAATAAACACAGAGGAATTGGAGAGGTGTGGTTTGCTTCTGCTCTACTCTACTCTCACTGACTGACAGATGCCTTCTGTGTTTTGTAACTAAGACATAAATGGCACATTGGCAGAGAGGTGGAATCAAGCAAACCTTCAATGCTAAACCCATTTAGCAGTATCTGTGTAACTGCTGTTCCTGATTCTAATTCTAAGGATTAAGACACATGCGGTTAGTGGATGACTATTGTGTTGATAGCCCCGCGCGTTGCCCATGTCCTGCTTTTGAGTGAGCCTCCGAAATATTTAAAGGGTTGAATAAATGTTTTGTTTGGTGATAGACTATGCTTGTGAAAAATATTTTTTCCTGTTTGTGGATTTGGATGCAATTACCTCCCTCTTAAACAATACCTTGCTGTTCTGAACGTAGATAAGTTCAGGAAAATTTGAGTGTTGCCCCAAGGTATAGGAAACAATAAGATCCCTGTTTTCCACAATTATGAGCCGTTTTACGGGAATTGTAAGTGAAATGTATGCATGCATTGAAAGTGATGTTTTCAAGCCCAAACAAAGGCTGACGACTAACTGGACCTGTGTCTGAAAGGTTTCTGGGTCTGTGCGCATGGGGACTCCGTGTAAACCACACTGTTCTAAAAGAAACAGTACGACAGAGCTCCTAACATACATCTAACATAGCTCAAATATGCTATTTACTATTAAAGCACCAGACAACACTGCCTATATCTAGCTGCCTTCCCGCCTTGCGACTCTGAGGCCTCGTGCATGTCACCCAACCCAGTAAAAGTATACTCAATTTGGTACAGCCCTCTGGTTTCACCTGTCAAGGCCCACAACACTCCCCCACACATCACTGAATTTAACGCAATCACCTAATCAAAGGATACTATTTGATAACCTAACTTCACAAGCGGACTGTAGTTCGCAATGAAAATCTAGGAACCATTCGGAAAGTTGCCTCTGTATAAATGAAAGTGCAGTGACACCATCCAGTCGGCAAATTGTGTGTTCTACAAATGCCAGTTGTATAACCTAACCGGGCCTAGGCTGGGGAAAATCCTCGATGTTAATCTGAGATGCACACCAATTAAATCCCAAACAGTTTAGGAAAATTTCAGTAACTTATACCTTTCTATTTTTGTAAAACATGACATCTGTACAATCCTCCGTTCTCCGAAGTAACAGTCGGGCTACATACAATGCTGTACAAAACTTATAAATAACATAACACGACATATACCCGCATATATAAAATAGCATAGCATAACAAATGGACAAACAATTATGGGCAATTGTTTTAAAAGTGCACTACCATACATTATATATTCATAACCTTTCTTTGACAAAGACACATTGTCCATACATTTTCCAGATGGATATATTGTATTCTCTTGTTTTTAGATCTCACCTAGGCAGTACTTGCGCTCTCTCTTTGAGACATGCTGCATTCAGGTATTGACTTTAAGCTCCTCCCATGTACCACCCACCTTTACAATTGGCTTCCCTTCCTATCCTTTGTAAATGATGGCTTTTGATTCGTAAATAGGCTAAGTAGTCCCTCTCTTCTGTTGTTACTTCCCAGAGTCCCTCTCACATGTGGCCTTACACTCTAGCTTTCATCAGCAGGTAGGAAGCACTATTTACTTAATTCATGTCTTGCTGAACTAGGCAGGACAGAGCACACAGCAATGGCACCCTTCTTGTTTCGTATTTGCAGCACTCCGTGCGTGTATTTGCTTTATTAATGTCTGTCGCTTATTTTAGATGCAGCCCCACACAGCACTTGCAGGATGGCGGCTTCAGCAATGGTGGCCACTTGTTTGTATTTGCAGGGCACCATGCACGCTATCACTTTAACAATAGCTGCCACCCCACGCAGCACTCGTGGGACGCCGGCATAACAGACAGGGAGTGCAAAACAATAGAGCACTTGCTTCGGCAATGGCGGCCACTTTTTTGTATTTTACAATGGCTGCTGCCACACGCAGCACTTGTGAGACACCGGCCTTGTCGGCTGCTTGTTTGTATTTTATAATGGCTGCCACCCCACACAGTACTGGTGGGACTCCAGCTTCAGCAACGGCAGCTGCGTCTTGTTTCATTGTGTAGGAGAATGGCGTCACATCAGTTATTTTCTGCACACTTGTATGTGCTTTTTTGGTTTCCATGTCGGTGCGAATGGTAGTATCTGCAGCTTATGCCTGTAAGTACTGCTGTCCCCTTCGGGTATCTGCCATTAACGCATTCATCATACACGGAACTACAAGCCACATAAAGGCCCACTAAATTTGTACCTGACTGTTGTGAATTTTTGAAGTTAACTATAGAACTCCGATGCCCTTGGGTCATGTCCGCCTTATAAACCTGCTGAAATAGATGATGGACCCTTAGCTAGCATGCTAATGCATGGAGCCGACAGTTGGAGAATGCTATTAAAGCTGTTTGTTTGCGGGTTATTTACAATAGAGGCATAAAAGCCAGTCCTGGTACGCTTTGCCCTTCTGCTGGAACTGGAAACAAGCATTTGCAATGCAATAGGTCTCGCATTTTGCGACGTTTGAGCTACTGGCATTGTAAATGACAATGCCTTTTATTTATGTGTTTTGAAAACCTGCAAGTGATGCGTAAACATCGACTTTGTACGTATAGCCCTTGATTAAGAGAAGCGAAAGAGGGACAGTTACTGCCTGCCTTGCTTCTCATAAGCAACTGCTAGAAGTACAAAGTGTATGTTTACGTAATGCTTGCAGGTTTTCAAAACACATAAATAAAAGGCATTGAAATTTACAATGCCAATAGCTCAAACTCTCGCAAATGCGAGACCTATTGCATTGCAAATGCTTGTTTAATATGGGAGAACATTTCTGCATAGATGAGTTCCAGGATTCTTCCGAAGCAAATGTCAGGCTAAAGGCACCTACATGTAACTTCTCAATGCCAAATGCTTCATCCTTTGTGTAACTTCTCAGACTGTAACCTAGACTGACTGAAACAGCACCACTCATCCTCTTTTGCTTCCGCTTACATATTCCTCCTTTTGTTGTCTTATCTTTGGAGATGGTTCAGACCGAGAAAATATGTATGTTACGACGAATCAAATGTATTAACCTGAGGCTCGTAGTCCCAGATAATTGCCAGTTCTCAAAATCTCTGCTTCCTTCTTATTAACGATGCCGCCAGAGACGGACTCAGCTGTCCAAGATCTAAGACCTCAACTAAACTGTCTTTATGGATTTTGTAGAGAGGTATGCTATATGCTCTTACATCTGCATGCTTTCCAGAGTCCTGTTGTGTTCTTTAGGGATGGGAGAGTACTTTAGATGCTGGTTAGTCCAGTATCTAAATATTAAAGTTTCTTCCATTAAAAAAAGGATAGCTTTTGTTGAGTTTGGACTTTTGAGCTGCAAAATTAACCTACAATGTAAGCAGGTTTAACCTGGTCCTGAGCCCCATGGGTATTGGGGAGCTCTTGATGGTGAAAGGCATGCATTCTCGGATGACAAGGACAACTACCCTTCCTGTTTTAAAAAGTATGTGGATAGGAGTGTAGGCAGTGTGCTCCTAAAAGACCAAACATTTGAATGTAAGAGTAATGCCTTTCCGGGATATCCTGATACTACAGAAGGTAATGTTTCTGGGGTAACGGATCTTCAATTAGACAGACATCTGGTGACAAGTCCGTCCTTATTGGAGAATCTTACTATTTCCCCATGTAAGTCATGGGAATTAATAGGTTCAGAAAATCAAAGTAGGGCAGATTTTAGATGCCTACATATGAGCCAAGAACAATTCTGTGCAGTCATCGCTGCACTGAGTGATAACAGAGCGCCACTCTCACCATGTGCTTTTCAAAATCATTTTAAGCCCTCACTGAACGTGGTATTTTCAGAAAGGTACAGATGTTTATCGACCCTGTAGCCAGGAATTTGGTAACAAATTCATACTATATGGTGGATAAAAACAGAAATAATACATACAATGTAATCAGATCAGCATAATGCCTTGCTGCAATGTGCGATAACCCTGCCATTGGTAAAATGTGCAGTATTTTATGCAGGGTACAAAAGAAGAATTTAATCTACTTCTGTTGTTGGGAAGAAAATTTTCCACTTCTTGAATAATAAGATGTGTTCTCACCATATTTCAGGGTTCTTGAGAGGCAAAATACTGCTTGTCATGACTAGACAACCCTCCATTCATCTAAGCGTAACTTGGGGTGCACGGGAGTCCTCAACATTTTCTGCAGTGTAGGATCTGACCGATCAATGAGCCGAGATACAGGTAGGAGCCCTGCATCTGAAGGAACCAAAAGCTATTGTCCTCTTTGTTTACAAATCCAAAAGTCAGCTTCATTTCTGTGATGGCTCGCGTATTCCACCAGCTGGAAATTGGCATGCCTGCAAATATTTCAAGCTCAGGAAATATATTTTCCTCTCTTAAAAACAGTGCTGTCTGCTTTACCAACATCTGTGGATAGTTTTGTTTCAAACTGTCCTTTCCAAATCCCCCAATGAAGGTCACTTAGTAGGATCGCATGGATCTTCTTGTTGACGTTCATAAATGAATCAATCAGCCAAATACATTCTAGTGTAATTCAGAGCTAAGAGCTACTTTCTCATTTATGTTTTTTATTACGGATACAAAGACTAAAGCAATGCTAAGCGCAAAGCTTTTTCGGAAAATGTTTATTGCCAGAAACAAAACAGTTTTCAGAAGGCCATAGGTAATATCTTTAGTTTTTGGCGGAAGATCTAAACTTTCAGTTTTGAGGCATTCTCCTTTGGCTTTAATTTGCTAGCCTGAGTGTTCACCATAGTACTTTTGCCTGGATCATTTTTGCCTCATTAAACGTCGGATGACGTGGCTCAACTCAGGTGCACATCCAAGACCATGTGGGACCTCTCCGCATTCTTATCAGCTCCAGGAAAAGGTGCTCATCGTTCATACTTACTATAATGTTCTGCAACCCAGATGTGCACAGTGTGTCCACCTGTGTTCCAGTCGCCTTAAGCATGTTTATTAGGGCCTGATGCTACCGTTTTGAGCAGTTTTCTCCCACTGACGTTAGTGACTGTATTTTGTGCAGCTGGTCATTCTTTGTCCATATTTTCTATGTCAAACCCTTTGACATATTGCGTCTGACGATAATGGTAAATAAAGTTAGCATCCGTGGGCAGAGGATGGAGCATCTGTTGGGTCTAAAACTTCATTATTTGTAATGATGATAAGCAAAGACAGGTCTCTCTTTAAAGAGTTATCCTATATTTTCTTCCCTTCCCAAACGCTAATTAAACAAGTAGCTGTTGTTTTAACCTCGGCTCAAATTAGCATATTTATGAACTAGAGCTATTTCCTCATGGTGTTTTCGCTTCTGCTCTACGAAACCCCTTCTTTGTTAGTGCTAACATCCGACTCCTGTGGATGAAAGATATAGACTTTATTTTAGATTGAGAGTTGCTGTCCAGCATATATGCATCACCTCTTAATAATAACAATAACTTTGTTTGTTTACTTAAAACTATTACAATTGACAATAGCAGGTACATGTTAAAATTCCAAGTCAGAGGACTTTCAAAATAGTTTTACATTTATCAATGTGCCAATACAAACAGTAGTCATATGAAATTATCTTAAATACAAGAACAAAATGACTTTCGAGCTTTCTACGTTTTGTAGAAACTGCTGGTGCGGGTGACAGTTCCAGTGCGTAACAGGAGCAAAGTGAAAAGTGCAATATGCAGAAAAGAAGCAAGCCTTTATCAACAGGAGGGAGGTGCAGGAGCCTCATGTTCACACCTGGGGGCAAGCACGTCATTTACATTTTGCCTTTGGCTATAACGCTGGGACAGACAACTGCTCCATCGACTAATTAAATCAAAGTGCAAGGTGCAGAAAATAAGGTAGCAATAAACGTTTCATAAACAAGCTCAACTGTAGGCAAAATACTAATAAGGAGCACTGGAACCAGCCTAATGTTCACACCTGCGGCGAGCTCTTTAGTGCACATTTTACCTTTGACGGCAATGCTGGCGCAGGCAGCTGCACCCATGACTAATAAGAGCAAAGGGCAATATATGAAACAGCAGCAAGGATTTCATAAACAAGCTCATCTGTAAACAGAGAGCAGGATAGCGACACTAAAAGCCCAGAGCATAAAAAGCACTTGGTAAGCAGTGGCCCTGGTAGGTGTAAAGTTGTGCAATAATCACAGGTATCAGGTCGTGTTGATTTAACTCTACTTTATTTAAGGAACATAAAGTTATTTCCGAGGAGCGCCGGCCGGCGCTACCGTCCAGTTCAATTCCCGGCGCGCAATAACATTGTGCGCGCACCGCCGCCAACATGGCCGCCGCACGTCACGTCTACGTGACGTGCATAAACTAGAACGCTACATATCTCCCCCTTTTACTGAACTTTAAGCAGTCACTTACAAATCATTGTCCAATTCAAAGTCTCGAAATCTGGAGGGCCTTACCACCTGCCTTCCGCTCCTAGTAACCCGCACGGGGTTCCCTGGAGCCCCTTGGTACTGCATTCCAGTTCCTTCCGTTTCTTCACTTGCCACTACACCATCATTCATGCTTCTCCCCGGCCAGTCCGTCTCAGCTCCTTTACTCTTGCTCACCTCTTCACCTTCTCGCGCCTTCTCTGCACCTGCTCCGTCACATAGATCACTTCCACATTGTCCCCTTTCCGTATTCAATTCATCCACTTCTTCCCATTCCATTCCGGGTTGTTCCCAGCTCAATACCTTGTTGCACCGGGCCATGCGGTCCTGAGACCACACGTTTCCGTCGCTCAGCAGGGCCGCTCGCTCATACACTTCTTTAACTTGCATGGGCTTGCTATACTTGCTGTCTCCTTTCTTCTGTAGAGTGGCTCGCTTTACTCTCACCCACTCTCCCTTTTCCAGGCCTGTTCCTCTCACATTCCTTCGTTTGTTGTAATGGTTGGTGTAGATTGTTTGTGCTCTTTCCAGATTGGCCCGCACCACTGCAGGGGACCACTCGCTGGTGACGACCTTTTCCTTCCAGATCCTGTTGTCATGCGTGAAGGGTTCTCGCCCTCTCAATATTTGGAACGGGCTGTACCCCGTGCCGGTGGGGGTTATTCTGTAGGCCCACACCATGTTCTCTATTGCTTTCTCCCAGTCTTTGTTGCTGGATATGGCGGCTTGTATGGCTCCCATCACTACCCTATTAAATCGCTCCACTAGGCCATTTCCGGCTGGATGGTAAATCGCTGTGTGTTTGATGGTGATGCCGTTTCTTTGCATAAACTTGTTCCACCTTTCCGATGTGAACTGGGGGCTATTATCGCTTAGAATGGACTTGGGGATTCCTTCCCTTGTGAAGGTCTCTGACAGAAACTTTAAGATGTTCTCTGTGTCCATGGACTCGTCCACCCTCACCTCCGGCCACTTAGAGTACCGATCCATGAGTACACACACGTACTTCTGTGTGCCCTGGTCATCTAGGACCGGTCCCAAAATGTCTATAGATAGTTCTTCCCACGGATTCAAGGGGGGGTCAAACTTCCCTAACGCTGGCCGCAAAGGTTTTAGGGTCTTGTCCGCTCCTTGGCATTGTGGACACTCCCTGACATGCCTTTCCGCCCTTATGTCCATACCTGGCCACCAGTAGTTTTGTTTGGCTCTTGCCTTGAGTTTTCCTATGCCTAAGTGGCCCTCGTGCAGCAGGTCCAAAAGCTTGGTGGTGAGGTTCCTTGGGGGGGATCACCTTGTCTCCTCTGTACTTGAACACCCCTTTATCTCCTAGCGACAGTTCTTCCCTCACCTCGTAGTACGGCTTCATGCTCTCACTCACGTTTCTTTTGGCGGGCCATCCTTGTACAATGTGCATTTTCACTTCCTTCATATTTGTGTCCTCCTCATATGCCTCTGTCCATTCCTGCAGGCTGATTAGTTTCTCCTGGTCTTCTACGAGAGCTACCAGCTCCCCTCTGCCTGCAGGGTCTTCCTCCCCTGGTTCCATGGCGGCCGCCCTACTCAAGTAGTCAGCTACTCGGTTCCTATTCCCGGGGATGTACTCCACGTCATACCTGAACTCGAGTAATTTTAGAGTCATTTTGGATATCCGGGGAGTGGCGCTGGCATGTCCACTTGACGTTAGTACCTTTACCAGCGGCTTGTGATCTGTCTTTAGTAGAAACCGGGTGCCCCACAGGAATTGCCGGAATCTCGTCATGGCCCATACCACCGCCAGCATCTCCTTCTCGATTATGCTGTATTTGCTCTCGGTGTCCGTCAAGGCTCTGGATGCAAAGCTGATTGTCTCCATCTCTCCTCTTCCTCGGTCTTGCATGAGCACGGCCCCCAGGCCCTTGTCGCTAGCGTCGGTCGTGAGTACTGTGGTGCCTTGTGGGTCGTATCCCTTGAGCGGGACCGCTCCTGTGACGTCCTTCTTGATAGTCTCGAACTCGGTTTGCGCTTCCGGTGTCCATTGGAACGCTGTGCTCTCCCTGGTCAGCAACCTCATGTGGTGGGTCTTCGATGCAAAGTGTACCACGAACTTGCTGTAGTACTCCGCCATCCCCAAGAATGACCTGACCTCTTCCTTGTTCTTGGGGGCGGTGCTTCTGCGATTGCTTGTACGTTTTCTGCCTTGGGTGTGATGCCCTGCACTCCGATTTCATGTCCTAGGTACGTCACCGATTCTAGGCCCAATCGGCACTTGGTCCACTCTGCTGTGAGGCCGTTGTTCTCCAGCGTCTGTAGCACTCTTCCCAGCTTTTGGTCGTGGTCCAGTCTGTCGCGACCCATCACCAGGATGTCGTCCTGGAAATACTGGACGCCTTTGATGTCTCTGAACAGCTGGTGCATCATTTTCTGAAAGACTGCAGCCGCCGAGGCCAGTCCGAACGACATGCGGCAGAACTGGTAGCACCCGAACGGGGTGATGAAAGATGTAAGGCTTTTGCTGTCCGGGTGCAGTGCTATCTGATGGTAGGCTGAGGTCAAGTCGATAGTGGAGTACCACCTGACTCCTCTGGTCTTTGCCAACATCTCCTCGATTCTAGGAAAGGGAAATCTCTCCACGACAATGTTCTTGTTCAGTTCTCTCAAATCCACGCAGAGCCTGACCTTCCCGTTGGGCTTTATGACTACCACTAATGGCGCCAGCCATTCTGCGCAGGTGATCGGTTCGATTATGCCCTTCCTTTCCAATTCTTGGAGTTCCGTCTGGACTGCCTCTCTTACCGCTATGGGCACGTTCCTCACCTTGTGGGCTACAGGGGTGGCTCCTTCCTTGAGCACGATCTTGTGTTGGAATTTCTCCATCTTTCCCACTGTGCCTCCGAACACCTTTGGGTAGTTCTCCTTCCATTTCTTCAAATCGGGCCACTCCTCCGGTTCCGTGAGCAATATTGGTTCTTTCCCTCCTGGGTCCAATTTAATTCCTAGGTCGCCCTGGTCTAGCCAGCCCAAGACGGAGGGTCCCTTCTCTGCAATGTACAGCTTGCACCATGATGATCGTCCCCTGAACTCAAACAACAGGCGTCGGAACCCCACCATCGGAATGCGATCGCCATTGTATGTGACCGGTCTAATGTCTAGCCTTTCCAACTTCGAGCCCAACTTCGGTCTGAACGCTTCATCCCACACGGCACGTTGAACAATGGTGTATGGAGATCATGTGTCCGCCACAACACTGATGGTGATTCCGCCCATCGACATTTCCAGTACGGGTTTGGTTGACCTCATCCCTTCCACGCACAATACCTGGTCGTAGATGCATAAGACGGTGACCACGTCTTCCTCTGCGATTTCCTCTAGATCTTCCTCGCCTTGGTCGACACACTTCACTACACCTTTAGATTGCTTCTTCCAGCACACTTTCTCGTAATGACCCGTGATGCCGCAGTGCAGGCACTTAGCCCGGAACGCTGGACATCTTCTATCGTGTGCCTCATGGGACCAACGTCCGCACCTATAGCACGTTTTCTTGCTGTCGTTGCTTGTTTGCTTCCCTTGCGACCCGGAGTTCCCCTGCCATCTGTTGGCTCCCTTGGGTGTAGGATTCTTGCCCCTCTGGTCTCTGCGGTGATCTTCTTCTTGTACCCTGTTCACCATCGTTGGGGTCACTGTCTCTTTCTTGGTTGCATCAGCGAGTTCCGCCCTTTTTACGATGACCAAAACGTCGTTGAGTGTGGTGTCGCCGCTTGCCCATAACTTGTCTTGCACATTCGTGCTCGTGGTGTGCATCACTATCTGATCCTTGATGAATTCATCTTCCCACAGTGCATATTTGCACGTGGCCGCCAGCTTCCTCAAGGCCGCTACATATTCTTCTATGGTTTCTCCAGCCCGTTGTTTTCTCTGCTGGAAGTTAAATCTGTCCACTGACACACAGATAGTGGGGCGATAACGTTCATCTAGGTCTTCCACTGCGTGGGCATACACGTCGTCATCGGTGTCATCTCTCTTTTTGGGCACCAGACTCTTGTAAATTCTGAATCCCTCCGGTCCCAGGTTTAACAATAGTATGCGTTTCTTCCTTTGGGGGGTGAATGTTTCTTCATTTTCGTCCTCCAGGACCCCTATGAAATTATCAATATATTCTTTCCAGTCCTCCCACTTCATCAGTGGTTCTCCGGGTTTCGGTAGGAATTGCACAGGCGCTATTGCATATCCCGCCGGTGCGCTCATTTTCACCTCCCTGGTCGCTGTTGTGTTGGTGTCTTTGCCAGTGGGACTACCTGGGGTGCTGTCCTTGACTCCTGTACTCGTTTCTCCCTGGGGACTCTCGGTGCTAGTCCCCACCTCCTCCTCTTTGGTAGCCAGCGCAAATCCTCCCTGGTGTTGTCTCGCAGGAATGTTGCGCCTACGGCCTAGCTGCCGTGTGGTGTTCGCGCTGCCTCTCTGGCCTATTCGCCGCCTCTGTGGGTAGCTGTGGCACTGCCACGCTCCTCGGATTCGCCGTACCTCAGGTGTGTCCTGCCTCTTGTGATTCGTCCCGTCAGCTGGGCCGTGCAGGGTAATCCTTGCCCGGGTCTGGGTGGGCCGGATGACTGTGTTTAGTCCTCTTATATTTTTTTCTTGTGGCTGCCCACGTGGAGGGTCCGTTTTTTTCTCTTATTATTTTCTCAGTCTGGATGGTGCCTCCCGACCTCGTCGCCACTGTAAAGTTGTGCAATAATCACAGGTATCAGGTCGTGTCGATTTAACTCTACTTTATTTAAGGTACATAAAGTTATTTCCGAGGAGTGCCGGCCGGCGCTACCGTCCAGTTCAATTCCCGGCGCGCAATAACATTGCGCCCGCACCGCCGCCAACATGGCTGCCGCACGTCACGTCTACGTGACGTGCATAAACTAGAACGCTACAGTAGGGAATCTTGTGAAGTGCTTGAACAAGTGGCTGGGGTCACAAAGTGCAATGTGTGGGGTGGCGGCAGACTGTTGTCGACGTGAGGTAGGCGCGAGAGCCTAGTGCTCACACGTGGGGCAAGGGCCTAGTTTACAATTTGCGTTTACAGGTAACACTGGTCCACACAACTATTACAATGACTACTAATAGAGAGATGCAAAGTACAATTGAAAAAGCAGTAAAAATGTCATAAGGAAGTTCGATTGTGGATGAAAATACAGGTGAGATCTGACGGCTGCCACCACTTCACCAATGATGAGGCAGCAGCAATCTGAGGTCTTGGGGCTCCGCCGAGTCCTGGAAAACATCAAAAAAAATATAAGGGGGCAGGGTAGAGATACCTAGGTCTGGTGGGGTGGGTTCCAGAGGCTTAACTAGAGCCAAATACGTATGCTGTGTTTCCACACATTCTTGGCAAACTTAAAAAAGAAAAAAAAACACACACACTCCGCTGCAATAAATAAATAACCCCCAGGGGTGGGACAGGTGATAGTGCGATGGTTTTAAAAGGACAGGGAGGCATGCATCTTTCTCTCCCTGAGCCTTCTTCAGGCTCTGGGGATCCCATGGCCTGGAGGTGAATCAATTAAAAAGAGGAGAGGGCATGTGGCCCCACCTCACCGAGCCGCGTTGAGGCCCTGGGGATCCCATCCAGAAAAGGCTAATGCATATTTAAAGGGCAGGGGGGATGCAGCCCTTCTTCCCAAGCCTCTGCAAGTCCCAGGAAACCCACCCCTGGGGTTGGTTTTTAATTAAGGCCAGAGGGGAGCCAGGTCCCCTCCCCGAGCCTCGCTGAGGCCCTGGGGACCCCATTCTCTGAAGGCCATTTTCCTAATGAAGGGGAGGGGTGTGCACCCCCTCTCTGAGCTGACATCAGACCTGTAACCCCATCGCTTGGGGTCAGTGCTTTGCAGTGTCCCGGTGATCCCACCCCCGGACATTGTAGTCTCCTGCTCAGGAAAGTGAGGGCATTGTTTGTCTCCGGACAAGGGGAACGCAAATTTGCTTCTACCCGATTTGAGCAGCAAAAAAACAAAACGCTGCTCTCACCGGGTGGGAGCAAATGAATGGCGTTGGCTTCCACCAGCAACCAGTGTGGTGCTGGCTGGGACATCAGCTTAGGGAGTGGGGACCTTAAGGCTCCCCCCCCCCCCCCCCCCGGACCTCCCAACCTGGCCTGCATTGTGGGTGCCCCAAAAGGACACTGGGGCACCCGACTGAAATTCGAGACAATTTACAGTTTCTGCCAGGAGACCCAGCTGGGGCTTGGGGGGTGGGGGGGCGCCGGTGCTCCACCTGTGCCACCTCACAGATAGGGAGCTGTGTACCAATGCTGGGCCCCAGTGCACTCACTTAATACGAAAATTCCATCTCCCACTGGCACACGCAATGGATAACGGATATCGAGCAGGCTGGGTTCATGGATGCACTGGGGCTTCCCCACGTGGGCCCCAACAAAATATGTTGGTGCCCTGTGTGGGCACCTGGATACCCACAAAACATTTCTAAACAGAAAAAGTTAACTTTCTCGGGTAAGGTGCCCCCAATAATGCCCTATTCCTTTTTTATAGTAAATTACTTTCCTGCTGTTGCTGCCCCTAGAAGAGGCAGGTGCACTACCAAGCATTTTTTTTATGTGGGGGCGGGGGGAGGGGTGAATGCAGAGAGTGCTGCATCCCTACAGGAACAATAAAAAAAAGGATTAGTTTCCTGGGTCATTAAAATCATGGCCTTAGGATAGCTTACCATATATTTTACAGCACTCCTAGCCTGAGCTCTGAACTCTTCAGCTGGAGTGTTGCGGAGGGTTGTCCCCCTTGTGGTGGATGCTATGGCTACACGTCGTAGCTTCAAAAACATTTTAAGAAGTCTCAAACATTTTGAGGCTTTTTTTTTAGTTAAACGTTCTTATTTTTTTATGACAATCACTTTCATTAGATATTGCACTGTGTGAATGATTGAAATATACATTTCATCATAATTATTTGTCATTTTTGTAATGACTTTGAAATATACATTTCATCATAATTATTTGTCATTTTTGTAATGACTTTAGGCCCTAGGGGATGGGGTTCCTCCGTGCCAGTATTGGCTCTCTGGAGGGCTGCACTCTCACTCCCTGTTTACATGAATGTTGACCCAAGGGTATGGGGTCCCCAGGGCCAGTATAGGCTTGGAGAGGTGAGCAGCAGGCCTCCCTCCTCTTTCAATACAAATGGGGCACATAGACTCGGTTCGGTGGGGGAGGGCATCACCCCTTATTTTAGAGTATTGACTATTTAGTCATTAATAAAGCAGCCTCTTGTTTTCTGAGTCCTGTTGTAGGGCATGATGTTGATCCCTCCACTTCCAAAAGTGGAACTGTAAAGAGTGCTCTATTGACATATACACAATAATCTCACTGTCTCATTATATAAGTGCTTAAACTTTATGTGCAGGAGGCAGAACGGTGTCACATGGGAATAACGTCCTATGCGACAATTTTCTTATTCACATTAATATGCACAGCAGAGCAAGTAGGAGCTGGTTAAAAGGCATACATTTTTTTTCTTTAACTAATTGATCATATGAAACCCCTCAAGACATGTTACAAAGAATGCTACAAGGACATTCCGCAATAAGCATCACGGTACGTGGTGGTGCCATGAAAACTGCGTTATGTAATTGTTGGTATGTTGCGATCACCAGACTTTTGTGAAAGCTGCGATAACCTTAAATCACGTAAATAATATTCTCTCTACTCCATAGTAAATGTTGTTAATCAGTCAATCTAGTTTGTATATTTATCCCGCTCTTATATGTATGTTGAACATCGAAACAATAACCAGAATGGCAGGTTTGTGTGTCGCCTGGTAAAGCGATGTGTAAATGCAGTGTGTGCCGCCGGCTTCCCTCGGTAGCCTAAAAGATTAACAATGGTGCTGAAAGTCACTCAATGTTGTGACTGCGCAGTGAAAGAAAACCATAACCATGGCGCAGAGGTCGTCCATGCCCACATGCGCTGGTACCGCTGCGCTTGCGCCACTAATGATGGCTTCCCCCAGCTGTGCATCCGTTTCATATGGTCAGGGACTACCGACCCTCCCTCTCCCCTGCCTTGTGGACCCCACAATTATTAGAAATTGGACATGAGAGAGGAGTTTCTTTGGAAGGCGGGTCTCACAACCCCCCCGGCCGTATTT
Source organism: Lissotriton vulgaris (assembly GCF_964263255.1). Lineage (NCBI taxonomy): Eukaryota > Metazoa > Chordata > Amphibia > Caudata > Salamandridae > Lissotriton > Lissotriton vulgaris. Next base: position 1,879,422,411 of record NC_141685.1, on the reverse strand, counting down.
ATTAAAACATGAAAACAAACCAAACATTTTTTTAAATAAACAATATTTACACAATCATTTATGCAGAAAAAGGCAACTGACATTAGATTACAATCCATGTAGCCAGGTATCCAAGGGCTAACCTTAACATATTTCTAATACAGAATATTTCCTATCTGAATCTAATATTTTGGATCATAATCACACATTATACATTTTTCTGCATATCCTATTTTTGGGTCTACGGCAAGGTCGCTAACCGGTGTCAGATCCTTATCAAACAGCCACGCCCTTACGTATGAGTGCGCATGCGCACAAGGCCTGTTTACCGAGAGGGTACTTACCCCCCTCCCGGTTAACTCCCCAACACTCCATGAACTCCATTAACCAAAGGGGGGCCCTTACACTCTGCGCCGTTTAATGACGTCATAGTGCACGCGCAGGGTGGCCAACCAGCCTAAAGAAAGCGTGACACCCCCCTCCCCGCACCCATCCAACCAACCGGATGTACCGCCAACGGATTCTAGGAGAGAGCACTTGTCCCTCCCTATGGGCAACCCCATTCAAGAATGCCACCGCCCCCTAAGGACCTTAAATTGATTGCTCACCAATCATGACCTTACCGCCACAGGCCAGCATAGTTGCCCGACTTTCTGGCCCCCCCTATCCTCCTGCTCTGCAAGGTCATGCCCATACCTTACACCCCCTAGCCATGCCAAGATGTTCTCCAAAAATAAGTTGTTGCCCGCACTAGTCAGTTGAACCTCATCTTATAAGAAGCACTGTTCCCCCCCCTGACACACCCATGTGGTATGTTTTGCAATTGAGGTGACCGAAAAAATTTCTCTATCTTATTGTTGATCCTCTTTACCGAGTGATTCAACGCTTTGACTGCACCCCCCGCACCCCCCCCCTCCATCTGAGTCTAGGAATTATCTGGGACCAAACTATGGTGCAGCCCTGGCTAACCAGCCTACCCCTGTGGGCAGCGGGGTGTGTCTGTTGAGCAACTCCGTAACGAACCCCCTAAACTGACTGAGGCAGAAACCACCCTACCATGAAAGGAGACCCTGAAACTTCCCTGTTCTGCCCTCTGTCTGTAATTATTCATAAGAAAAACAGAATTAACACTTTTCACATAAGAATGACCAATAACCCATACAACTTGTGTCTCCTTTTCCTGTGCCTGGGTCCGCCGTGACGAAGATACTTGTTGGTGATGTGCTGACGGCAGTTTTTGCCCTGCGTGACCGGTTCGGGAAACTGAAATATAAGCAAACAAAACAGGCATCAGCGTAATTATTCTGCCACCCACACAACATTTGCAGCCGCACATAACGCTTGTAACAGTTGGAAGACCATCTCCCAATTCTCCTCACACTGCAATTGTGTAACCCTCTAGCAGTTGCTTCAGTGGCAGCCCCTATTCGGAACTAATGTGTCCCAAAAACTTTCGGATTTAAACCTGCCTTGTCAATTGTCATAGCCAACACCCTTTTGAATGGAAACCTGGTAAGTTGGGTACCATCTGCATGCATTAATAATGCCACCCTACTGCGCCTACTCTCTGGTTGAGGAAGGTCTCCACGTGCATCACTGGGCTGCATGGATTAGTTCACGCCCGATGGAGTACCAGCCCCTTAACATGGGCTTCCTGATCAGTTTTTGATTTGCTGATGATAATTAACAGTTTATCACCTAAATATCCTTGTGTGTTCAAACTGGAGTCCACCTAGTAGGTCCTGCTTATTGCTAGCCACCAGTTCCCCTACCCGAATGCCCCATTAAAGGCTAGTGTAAAGGCAGCTCTGAACAATAGTACCTCCCCTGATGAACTGCAGATGCCACACCGGGCATTTAATAGTGATGCCAGCTGCTCTACACCCTTCCGGTTGCCTCGTGTCCGTGACGGTTGCTTGGAGGCGCCCCCACCCTTTTAGCACCTTCCTCACAATGAAACTAGAGAGTGCATCAGCTGCCTTATTTAACACCCCTGGGACATGTTTGGCCCTAAACTGTATGTTAAGTTTCATGCACACCAGCACTATTTCCTTCAGAAGGCGAAGTATCATTTTACACCATGACGCCTGCTGGTTGATACATTCCACTACTGTCATGTTATCAGACCAGAAAATCACAGATTGAGTACACAACTGATTAGGCCAAACTGTCAATGCAACCCAGATTGGAAATAGTTCCAGGAACCCTATATTAGATGTCAGACCACTCTCCTCCCACCATACCGGCCACTGTTGTGCCACCCAATTTTTTCCAAGTATGGCGCCAAATCCCACACTGCCCGCAGCGTCAGTCCACAAACCTAACTCTGCAGACGTAGTGGGGAGACCGAGCCACACTACCCTGCCGTTGAAGCACTCCAGAAATGCGATCCAAATACGCATGTCCTGGCGGACCTCGGCCGGACGTCTCGTGTGATGGTGCTTCTCCCTCACACCTGTCTTGGTCTGCGAGATTGAGCGGGAGAATGGTCGTGCCATGGGTATCACTCTCAGTGCGAAGTTCAACTGGCCCACAGTCTGCTGTAGCTGATGTAATGTCACTTTGTCCTTGGCCAAACATTGCTGGAGGGCTGCTCTAAATTTCATGATTTTGTCTTTAGGTAACCTAAAACAACCCTCTATTGAGTCCAATTCAATGCCTAGGAATTCCAATGTGGTTGCTGGACCCACCATCTTTCCCGGCACCAGCGGGACCCCAAAAGCCCGCATGAGCACGCAAAATTCCTGCAATGCCAACGCACACTACTGCGAGCCCGCCGACCCGAGAAAGAGAAAGTCATCCAGGTAATTCATGACGTGTTGGTGTCCAGTCGTCTGTCTGAATACCCATTCCAAAAAAGAACTGAATATCTCAAAGTAGGCGCAGGAAACAGAACAACCCATGGGCATACACTTATCCATATAGAATTTGCCTTGAAATGAGAAACCTAGCAGATGCTGATCTAGAGGATGAACCGGCAGTAGCCGGTAAGCATACTCAATATCCGACTTTGACAACAAGGCTCCAGGTCCCAAAGTCCTCAACATATCCACCGCCATCCATCAAAGGACGCATACTTAACGCTACAAATGTCTTCATTGATGGCGTCATTTAGTGATGCGCCCCTAGGCGCTGACAGATTATGGATCAGCCTGAACTCACCCTCATCCTTCTTTGGCACCACGCCGAGAGGTAAGCAAACAAAATTGTGAACAGGGAGGTGATCAAAAGTACTCGCTATCCTGCCTAGGCACAGTTCCTTTGCAATTTTTGTCGCTGCCACATCTGGGTTGTTCCTAACAGATAGTTGGTTCCTACACTCTGCCGTTCCGGTGTAGCTCCCGCTGGGATCCTAAAGCCCTGCAAAAAACCTTCTTGCAACATCCTAGCAGAGGCATGGTCTGGGTACCTGTTCAGCCAAGGAGTCATAGCCACAACGTCAATGGGTGAATGCGACACCAGTCGTACTCTCTCCCTATTTCCTGTTTCTTTCTTCCTCTGTTTCCAGAGGCGTTACCTTTATTGCGGCATGTTGTTTCTGGGTGGGAAGGTTGGTTACAAATGGAACATGCGTGTCTGAACTTGCATGTGCCTTGTGCCCTGGTGCATGATCGCTTAATAAAATCCCAGCACACCCCTTTTTGCCTCCCACTGCTCCCTGCCCTAGGGGCTGTGCCACCGCCCTGTGCTGGCCAAAAGGGCTGTTGGGATTTGGAGGGGTAGCTTCTGTTCCAACTCGGCCCGCACTACCAGGCTGCCCTGCTGTAAACTCGCCATACCATGAAATGGAACCAACCTGATCCCAGGAAAGTGAGGAGTTGAACTATTTAGATTTCATAAAACTCATGTCATAGTCCTTCCATCCTTCCCCCCCCCTCCATAGTTATCATGGAAAGTTGTGATCCTACTCTGGTAACACGCCATCTCTGCCTGCAAGTTAGGGGAACGCTTGGCTGTAATCACCATAAACACAGAGAAGGCTCTAATCCAGTTGTTCAATGCTCTTCCACCTTGAATCTCGCCATTTCCACCCGCCATTCGCTAGGCAACATCCAATCCTTCTGCTTCCTAGCATACTCCATTTCCCTGTTATCCACAAGCAAAGTAAAACATATTGACTTATTTGCCCGCCCAAATTAAATCCTTAACTACATGTTGAGCCAACTGTTCCCTCCTAGAGGGTACTGTACCCTTGCCCAGCATTGGTAATGCCACCTCCTTACAAATTTCCCCGGCACGCGTTGGTTCTACCATCTTGTCCTTTCCGGGGTCGCTGCCTGGACACGCTGTTTGTGGAGGAATAGGCATACTTGCCCCCCGCTACTTGGGGCAGTCATGATCCTTGCCACCATCTTATGCGCCTCCACCAAAGGATCCTTCCCCACCTCCTTCACGCCTGATGGTAACATCCCCCCCTATTTCTGCCAAGGGAGAATTGCCCCTATCTGTGCCGCTAGCTCCGGTGGGACCTGACCAACCCCTGCAGGTGCTGAGACCAAGATGGGGGCTGCTGGGCTTGAAACAGGACTCCCCGGGACTGGCGCGGGGTTAAACGTGGGGACCACCGGGACTACCGCTGGGACCACCAGAGGCACTGAGCTTGGTATTGGCACCGGCACAGCAGGTGCCGGTGTTACAGGTATAATTGCCGGGTTTTGAGGAGTATTTATAGGGATCACCCCTGGCACCAGCCCCCCTTCAGGGTCCCCCAGAAGGACCCTCTCCCCCATGTTGCTTTGGGACTCAACCATTCCCCCTCTTGGCTCTGGCCCGCTTGGGTAGTGGATACAATTCCCCCCTGGGCTGCAGGGGTATTATTGTTTGCTTGGGCCTTCCAGATGACCCAGCCTGATCATCCAACCTCTGCCTGAGCTTCGCCACGCTCTTTCCTATCTGATCTACTTTCCCCCATCTCCTGTTCATTGTTGCCATACTACGCATCATACCTTGCAGCGTATGTTCCGTGCGGGAACGTTTGGCGCCACGTCTTCTTTCACCTCGCAACTGTTAGGCCACATACACCTGTGATAACACTGTGAGCACAATGTATCCCTGCTACCACTAGGACCTAACCCGGCTTTTACCTGCACAAAGTTGGGGGTACAAAGACCGGCCATAAGCACCATGCAACTGGGACCGCGCCACACCAACTAGCCTGGGTGATGGGCGAGCGCACTCTAGCCCGGCGGCCCACCAGAAGCAGTGAAGTGCAGGCCAGGCCTGCCTGTGTCCCCTGATTTTGTTGTCCACCGCTTCGCTCCCCGTCGTCTCAGCAAGCAGTGCCTCCCTCAATGAGGTCCTATGATGAAAAAAAGATTAGCATATAGCACTGCCACACAAAAAGCCAAAAATCTATTCAACCTTATAGCTGTGCACTCCAGAATCAGTCACTCAAAAGAAAGCTAGTATGCTGTTCAAATGCAAGGCGAATAACCTCTAGACTAGGTATCCAAGCCCTTTACATGAGCATCAGTTAAATCACACAAGCGTTAAAAACACAAGAATATTCAGAATTCTTTAACCTTCAATATCTTTGAACACCCTCAATTTTTCAAAACTGTGCTTATTAAAACATTGCCATGTGATTATCCTCAGTTTGCGCGTATCAAGAGAGAGGACTAGAAAGCTAGTCCGAGTCCCCATAGTTTATATGTGTTATCAAAAGAGACTAGCTTAAATATGACCAATATTGTTTGGACTCTGATTAGATTTGTCATGGGCACCTCGTTGGGGAGTTCATGAAGCCCTCACCCACCAACCTGGTTGGTGGCATGCTTCATCATCGGGCCCAACCAGTGACACCTAATGTGTCCCGGGTGTGCTGCAACGCCTGATCACAGCGGAGCTGGTATTTTACTGAGAGTGCAGTGTGAGGTGTAAAGTGAAGTGTGAGTTAAAACAGCTTTGCGAGGGTCCCAGTACCCGAGGGTAAATTAAATTTTAATAACTGGGCCCCGTCAGCGGTTAAAATAAGTGTGAGAGGGGATTCCCTTCTCATATATGTGCTTAGATTTTGCAGCCAATGCTTCCAGGAGTGAAGCGGTAAGGGGTTGACCAGCTTTTCTGGTCAGAGCCTGCCTTGTACCTGTTGCACCGTCCTCGTACTCACACTTAGAGAAACACCTTAGTGAGTGTAACACATAGCCTGGATTACACTCCTTTTTATCCTGCACTACACTCTATTTTAAAAAGGTCCTGAGGAAAGCCAGATTTAGTTTAAGGCACTGGCTGAAACATGTCGACCAACTGATGGATGTAGGAGGTAGTAACTTGCCTCCCTTAAACATCCCCAAGCCTTATTTTAACCGCTGACGGGGGCCCAGTTATTAAAATGTAATTTACCCTCGGGTACTGGGACCCTCGCCAAGCCGTTTTAACTCACACTTCACTTTACACCTCACACTGCACTCTCAGTAAAATACCAGCTCCGCTGTAATCAGGCGTTGCAGCACACCCGGGACACATTAGGTGTCACTGGATGGGCCCGATGATGAAGCATGCCACCAACCAGGTTGGTGGGTGAGGGCTTCATGAACTCACCAACAAGGTGCCCATGACAAATCTAATCAGAGTCCTAACAATATTGGTCACATTTAAGCTAGTCTCTTTTGATAACACATTATCCTCAGTTTGCCACACTCACATTAAAAATGTCCTCTGCGCTGAGAAATACGTTTTTAAAAATCAGCCTCGTTGCCCTGTGTAGCCCCCCTCATGCCCCTCTGGCGAGGAGTAGTTTTTACGTGAGCGCTGTGCAATTATTTAAATTTCTACAGCACCTGGTATTTCCATGCAGTCTCCATCCCCTGCTGACTGCTCTTTTTAAATTTCTATGGGAGAAAATTGCCCCCGAGTGCCCCGCTCGGCCCGGGCCCTGTGAGTGTAACCCCCGCTGCCTTATCATGTTTGCGAAGCGTTTACTTTGCTACGGTCTCTGCAGCGCCAAAACGTAACATATCATCAGCTGGGGACTCGGGCTGTGATGGTGAGGCGGGGCTGGCGGGCCGGTTCTCCCTCTCCCGCCACACTCCCGATGTCCTCCAATGTCTGCGCGATTCACTGTCCACTCCTGCCCGCTCCTCCGGCTTTCTGCCCGACCTGCAAAAGGATGAAAAGAATAGAAACTCAGACGTGCTCCGAGTCCAGTTTTCGCCCACATGGGGCTTTTGGGCTGGAAGACAAAAGGAGAGAAAAACGGTAACAGCCTCAAGGGGCTGGGGGGCAAAAGGCAGGCCTGGGGAGCACGGGAACAAGAGAACGCCTCCCGCGTTCCCCAGCCTTTTAACCCCTCCACAGGAGACCAGTCTCAACTGGTCTGCTCCTTGTCTCCCCCCTTTGACCCGGAAGCGATTCTATCTCCTCCGGGTCAACTGGGGAGCCGTGCACCAATCAGTAGTGGATTGCGCCCTCCGTGTCATACTGACGAGGCGGGGGTGTGCCCCACCGTGGTTGCTGGCAAGGGGAAGAGGGGACCGGCGCCCTGCCATACGTGCGGGGGGGCCGATGCGACCCTCCCCTTTCCTTTTGCTTTGTAAAGAGGAATACAAAATAGTTCATATTGAAACGTTTAGTTTGGTACACCGCTGTATTGAAATTCACACCCCACAACAAACATAAGTGAAAGTCAAAGACAAAATGTAAGTGCCAAGTTGGCAGGGGTTCAAGGTGACAAGCTTTCATCTTTAATGTTGAGGTCACGTTCAATGCATCACAATTCACTGCCTTCGGAATAACAGATGTTTATGAAAATGAAATTAATTTGCTGGTCTTCTGGAGCTTGGCTTATCATCCTTACTGTGTGATTCATGACTATGCTTTCGTAGTAAGGTTACTCCTTTCATAGCCAACCGATGTGTGTTGTGGATGCAAGAATCTTGGCTGAGGGATGCAGTTTCTATCTTTGTACAGGGAGGCATTTTAAGTAGGAGCTTGCCTCGGTGGTGGCAAGTATGTACTGTATGTCCTGCTGCTATCCATGTGGCCATTCCCCTACACTGCTACTTTCAGTGTCTATGGCGGTCTCCTTGTCATGTTTTTGCACAGTGGAGCACAGCGCCCTTCCAAGGGAGCGATTTGATGCCTCGCAGCTTGCTGCTTCTGAGAAAGAGTCTACCTCTCTACCCACTACCCAATCACAGTGGCTTCATTTACTTTTGTGTCTTTACCGAAAGTGTTTCAAGCCGCAGACGCATCCCATACGCCCATCCTGCCCTCATCCAGGGGCGGTCTGCGGGCTATTCGCTCTAGCTTCAGCTTATCTTCGTAGGCAGCACTGGGGACTCAAGGGCTCTGGAATGGAAGCCAGGCATACTACCTTTGAATTTCCCTGCTGTCACACTGACGGGAACTCTGGTTGTAATGGGAGCTATTCTGTACACTGTTGGAAAGAATGCCCAATGAAAGGAAACCGATGCAGCCTTCGCACACTTGTTCCCATGCATGCCGGTGGCATCCCAGACGTCGAAGGACTGAACCTGGCAATGCGGCACAGTGTTATAGTGGGGTGGGCTATACTTTACCAACTATCCAGGTCATGCCTACTTTCTTCAATCGTGTGTTACTGGGGAGTTTGAATTTTCACAACAGTTCACAATCATGCAATGAAGCAAGACTACGCCCCCGGTCAAATACTTTGTGTTGAGTAGTGGATGGACCCCCTTTTTCAGAATGGAGCTTTAGGGGGGTACAGAAATCCTTTTCTGAGAATCCCAAAATTCAGTTAGTCAAGAAAAAATTGGCAAATATCTTAGCCAGGGAACAAAAGTTAAATAAAATTCAATAATCTAATCAGTTAGCATGACAACAGCTTTTGAATATGAGATAAGCTGACATGAACAATGCAGTTAAAATTATTGGCGCCCAAATGAATTCGCATTTATTGTGATTTATCATCAGGACCACTAGCATTAGAGTTACTAACTACAGGCGAATTTGATATAATGTAAAAGAAAAATGGATTTTGAATGAATATATGCTTAGGAGGTTTTCTCCACTTTGTTAAAGACCAATTATTTCTGTGATTTGACCTAGGAGAGTCTTTAGTCCTAGGTGGTGGGAATCTGAGGAGCGCATTAATCCGTTTCACAAGTCCCTCCAGACATTCGAGGCAAAGCACCTCTAAGGACAGTGGATGATGATGACGCTTCTTGGTATAGAAAGTTCTGTATGATAAAACCCACATTGACTCTATCCCAGTTGTCCACTATGAGGTCAGTGGGCATGAATGGCGTCTTCAAAGTGTGCTGCACATTTGCTTCTTTTTTTTTTTTTTTTTTTTTGGGAAAACCTTTATTTACCAAAACAAGTACACCGCTATTCAGCCATACATCCCGGAGGCCAGGCAGCATCATAGTGCATCTCGGATCCATGTACAGAAATAAGGCACAGGAGTGGTCAGGTTTAATTTTACAATAGAAACTTTAAGTTATCAATAACGACAACCAGAGTCGAAAAGAAAAACAGAGTAAAAGAGAGAGAGAAAAGAGCAGAGAAAGGTAAACAGAGGAAGAAACAAGGCTGAGGACAAGAGAAATATCGTAGGCACGTATCACGGGGAAGGGGCGGGGTTAGCACCTCTATCTTAACAACATGAGGTGTATCAAACGTATAGATGGGGAGCAGAGATCCAGGATACCAAGCTTGGAACCTTGGGAGGGGGGAGCTACGGAGACAGACGGACCTCAGGCGGTGTCATCTCCGGGGGCACACAAATGTCTCCTCTGTACGAGTTCCACACCCCCCATACCAATCCCCACATCCTGGGCTTACCCCGAGCTACATAGACAGACTTCTCACGGAGCATGCACCCAGTCCATATTGGACTTCCACAGGCCAATCGTGGGGGGCGCGGGGGCGCCCCATTTCTAGGCTATGTCCCTTTTGGCTATCATATTGCCCAGGGTGACCCATCGGGTCTGGGCCACATTGTAATCATTCGGGCCCCAGACATTCAGAAGGCAGCGTCGGGCCTCCGCAGGCAAGGTCACACCGGTCACAGCTCTCATCACCTCATGCACTCGACCCCAGAACTGGGCAACCTCCGGGCACTCCCAGATGATGTGCATAAAGGTAGCCACCACTCCACATCCCCTCCTGCACAACCCATCCTGAGAGAGACCCATGCGTATCAACCTGGGGCCCGTAAAGTAAATCCTGTGGAGGACCTTCAGTTGGACAAGTCTCAGCCTAGCCGAGATCGCCACCTCCTTAGGCGAGGAAACCGCTGACTGCCACTCCTCCTCATCCATTTCGATCCCATCTTGCACCCAGAGGTCCCTCAGTCTCACCAGAAGGTCAGTCCTAACATTGATAAGCTTTTTATAAGCCAGGGAGATGGCGCTGTCCGGCATATGGCCGTCCAGTATTCTGTCCTCTAGTGGAGATGACTCAGGCACTTTCTCCCCCACAGGTATAGAGGATGTGAGAGCGTGCCGAAGTTGTGCGTAACGGAAGTATTCGGTTGTACCCAGTTGGAATTCGGCCTGTAGTGCCTTGAAAGATTTTACCTCCCCTCTAGACATCATATCGGCAACCTTCGAGATACCAATAAGGTCCCATCTGTCAAACCCTTTGGAGTGCCACAGTTTCCCAAGCAGGTCAGAATCGAACAGGGGAGTAGCCATAGTGAGTTTGCCCTGCCAGCCCAAAATCTTGGTCACCGCCCTCCACAGGTGCACCGCTGTTTTAGTGAGTCCCGTCAGCTTCCGATCCAGAGACCTAGAATACAACGCTCTGTAGTAGTTCCCCTCACCCATGAGCCAACGGTCCACGGCGGGGTTGACCGCCGGTCCGTAAAAACCGTGGTTAATGGCCGCCAGCTGAGACGCCCAATAGTAGCGACGGATGTCGGGTAGGGCGATACCGCCATCATACCACGGTATAGTTAGCTTGGTTATAGATATCCGTGGCCTGCCATCCCACAGCAGGCTACGTTGTAGGCTCTCAACTTCACCAAAGTATTTGGACGGAACCGGATCCTGCGTGTTCTGGAGCGCGTAGAGGAACCGCGGCAAAGACATCATTTTGAACAGTGCCGCCCGGCCCAGCAGCGATATCGGTAGCTTTTTCCAACCCTCCACGTCCCGCCGCAGCCTCACCAGAGGAGGGAGCAGGTTATAAGCGTAACTGGCACGGGCATCCTTTGAGACTTAGATGCCCAGGTACTGAAAGCCCTGTTGTGCAATCTGAATAGTGCAGCCGCGAGGGAGGCGGGGGGTAGAACCACACAACGCGTAGAGGGAGGACTTGGACCAATTAATGACCAGGCCCGAGTAAGCTCCAAAGGTGCCCAATAAGTCAAACACCACAATCAGGGACCGGCCAGGAGAGGTGAGGTACAATAGGATGTCGTCGGCATAGAGCGATATACGATCCTCGAAGCCCGGTGACCATGTGATACCCGCGACATCGGGATGCACCAGGATCCACGCGGCCAAAGGCTCGAGCGCTAGAGCAAACAGGAGCGGCGACAGCGGGCACCCCTGTCTAGTACCCCTGCACAAGGCAAAGGAGGCAGACAGTCGACCATTCACCGTCACATTGGCAAGCGGGGAGGAGTAAAGGAGTCGGACCCAGCCAATGTACTCGGGCCCAAACCCAAATTTAGCAAGCACGGCCCACAGGTAATTCCACTCAAGGGAGTCGAACGCCATGGTTGCATCCAGCGAGGCAAGAACCGTCGGTGCCGTGAGCAACTGTGCCCGCGCCATAACCGCGTGGAGTCTCCTGAGATTTAGAGCCGTGTTACGATGTGGTATGAATCCGGACTGGTCCGGGTGGACCAGATCCGAGATCACTCCCACCAGCCGATTAGCCAATAGCTTTGCCAAAATTTTGGGCTCGGCGTTCAGTAGGGATATAGGACGATAGGAACGGCAGAGATCGCGAGGCTTCCCCTCCTTGTGTATGACCACGATAGTGGCCAGCCGCTGGTCAAACGGGAGTTCTCCAGCCTCGCGGGCCGCAAGGAACATATTTCTCAGAGGCGCAGCAACGGTGTCAGCCCTGAGCTTATACAGTTCCACCGGAATCCCATTGGGCCCCGGCGCCTTACCGGAGCGCAGCGACTTGATCGCCAACGCTATCTCATCTACCGTCATGCCCCGGTCCATATCTTCCCGCTCAGTTTCTGACAAACAGGGAAGCTCGATCTCCTCCAGAAAGGAGGCCGAGTCGGACTCGGACCGGGCAGAAGCGGACGTGTAGACCTCCTCGAAATAGTCCGCAAACGTTTCGGCGATAGCGGCAGGGTCAATCACGACCAGGCCGTCGTCGCCCAGGATCTCTTGTACCACTCGAGACGCAAGTTCCCTCTTATCTAGCCATGCAAGAAGCTTGCCCGCTTTATCCCCAGCATCATATATCCTGCCCTGCTGTTCCCTGCTCAACGCCTTGGCCGCGTCGGTAGCAGTGGCCCCAAGTTCCGACTGCTTCAGGGCAAGAGCATGGAGCAATTCCGAAGTCGGTCCCAGGGCCAGCTGAGAATTAAGATCAGCAAAATCCAGTTCCAGGCGGACTAGATCTACATCCCGCTTCCTGCGCGCCTCGGCTATCAAGGAGAAGGCCTCTCCCCTAAGAACGGTTTTAAAGGCCTCCCAAAAGGAAACGGCGGAGTCAACAGAGCCAGTATTTTCGGCAAAATAAAGATCAATAGATTTCGCTAGGAGATCGCGGGTCTTAGGGTTGCGAAAATACCAAGGGTTAATAGGCGCAACTCTCGACGTCGCCACGATGTGAAAGTCGAAAGACACCCAGACCGGGGAGTGGTCAGAAATACCCCTAGCCATGAGGCGGGCGGTAGAGACCGATTGCGCCTGGGCAGCAGGTGTCAGGATATAATCGATGCGGGAAAGACTACCGTGAGCCCCGGAGTGGAAGGTGTAGTGCCTCTGGGTAGGGTGCAGGAGCCGCCAACAATCAACCAGGCCCATGGCGGCAATGAAATCCGGGAGCCAGGATTGAGAACTACGTAGGTCTCTGGATGGGAAGCGGTCTAGGTCACCTGAAACTACAGAGTTGAAATCCCCCCCCAGAATCAACAGGCCCTCCGGGAGTCCCAAAATGGCGCCACCAAGATCTTGAAAAGTGGATGTTTGCAGCCCCGGGGGGACGTAAACCAAAACCAAAATGTGCCCCTCCCACCTGCACGCCACTGCGACATATCGGCCCCTATCATCAATCAGGGTAGACTCCACCTCCAGGGGAAGGGACATGCGCACCATGATGCCCACCCCTCGGGACCCCGTAGAGAACCCCGAATGGGCCACCATTTTGAATCCTCTCCTGTTCAAAGCCCTACAGGTGTTGCCGACAAGATGGGTTTCCTGCAAAAGAACAACATCGGGGGCACAACGTTTAAGCATTTGCAAAACAACACCACGTTTGATTCGATCCCCCAGCCCATTAACGTTCCAACTCAACAGATTCAATGATTTACCCCCCATCATCAAGGACGCCCCACCCCATCATCCCCCCCCGGAACCCAGCCCACGAGACAGGAGCAGCAGAACAATCGAACCTCAGCCATGAGAAGATTAGAAAGAATTGTACAAACAATAAAGACAAACCCCAACGACCCCCCACCCTGCACCCCTGCATTAGACTAAAAGCCACCCCAACTAGCAGTGTGCCTGTCGCCCCTTAAACTAACCTACAAGAAGCCCCTAGAGGAGAAAGAGACATCCTATCCCCCCCTGTCACCCCCATATCGAAAGTGCAGAAGTGATGATAACAAGAAAAACAATAGTCAAAGTTGGTGCCAGCCGCAGCAGCCCTCCCAGACAAAGTCACAGGCAAAGTGGTCATTCCCGGGAACCTGAGCCTCCTGCAGCATCCTCCGTTCGGTCCTCTGGCTCCGTCCGCCTCTGAGGCAAAGTGTCCAACCAGTCCCCTGCCGCCTCTGGAAGGTCAAAAAACATTGCCCGGTTGCCATGTTCAATGCGGAGTTTCGCAGGATAAAGCATGGAGTAGCGCATCGCCAACTCCCTAAGCCGCCGCTTTACACCAGTAAAACTTTGCCGGCGTTTCTGGACAGCCTGAGTAAAGTCAGGGAAAAAGTTGATATCAACGTTCTGGAATCGCAACGGGCCAGCGCTCCTCGATGCCTGCAAAATGGCGTCCCGATCTCTATAGTTAAAGAGTCTCGCAATTATGGGGCGAGGGGCAGCGCCCGACTTCGGTGGACCACCAGGGATCCTGTGAGCTCTCTCAACCGAAAAAAACTTGCTCAGACCTCCCGGCACCAAGTTCTTGACCACCAAGTCCTCCACAAAGAGTTCAACCGAATCTTCCTCGGCCTTCTCCGGCACTCCCGTGATGCGCACATTCTGGCGCCGCGCCCGTCCCTCGAAATCGTCGAGCCGGCGTGCAAGCATACCATTAGCCAGTTTCAGGTCGCGGACCTCAGTCTGTATGTCCGACATGTCGTTGGTCAGGCTCGATGTCTTGAGGTCCAGCGACTTCACCTTGTCGTTTTGTCTTGCCAAGATCGGCCCTAAGGAGATTAAGTTCGATCTTCAAAGTATCTACTTTGGTGGACAGCGCTTCATGGAGGCTATGCATCTCAGCCTTCACTCCAGCAATGGCGCCCATCACGTCCCGAAGTGTGATCTCAGGATCCTCAGGGGACACGTCCCGCAACGAGTCTTTAGTTCGGCCCATCATAACCGGTGACCCCTTCGATTGAGAGAATCGTTCTGGAATGGTAGATTGGGACTGGGTCGGCTTCCTACTGACCCTTGGAGGCTTCCCTTTGTCCAAGTCCCCTTTACCCGCCATATTGAAACGCAGTGGCAGGATAGCCAAGGGGGAGGGGCAGGTCACCAAGTCGCACCTTCTGCCAGCACGCGAGTGGCGACAATAAGGTCCCAAAGAGCCACCAAGGGGAGAGTGCAGCGAGGATTTCCCGGGCCAGCAGGTCCAGACAGTCAAATAGGCCCGATCAGGGCGTCCCGTGGCAGGCCATCACATAGACCCAGCGGTGTCAGCCAGTGACGCAGACGGGGACCGCCAACTTCACGACGGCATAACTCGGTCCCGGAGGCTCGGATTTTCGATCCGGGAACGGGCGCCGCTTCAGCACCAGCTCAGCTAGTAATTCCCACCGTCGTGGGACAGGATAGGTGGCAGGATCTTTGCGGAGGGTCGGGAGGTCTTCGGAGCTCCGAGCTCACGCGGCCATCTTGGTCGACCGCTAAGCTCCTCCTCCACATTTGCTTCTTGCTACTCTTTACTTTAATGATATTTTGCAGTCAAACCTTTTGCCCTCAATGCGCTACATATCTGCAGGTCTGCTGAAAGGACAACACCTGAAGAAATGAGACCTAACGCATATCACTTGTAGAATATAGAAAACGCATATGTTTATGATACCAGGCTCCTCCTATGAAATCCTCAATTCAAGATTTCACCGCATTTAGCGTGGATATTGAATGTGCAGAAATTCCAATACAGGCCCATGGCTTGGGGCTCAGTGCAGGAGAGAGTACCGGTCCAATGATTGATCATTCACAAAGGAGGTGCATGCTGGATGTCTAATGTGTTTGATTTCAGTTGAATGTCTTATTGTGAGTTCAGGACTACAACATCCAAAGCCATGCTCTCAAGTTTGCATCCGCCCAATGAGAGTTTGGTATCTTATCCATGCCCACAAAACCTCTCTACTAAGCCTATTTATTTGGGACAAATCCTAAAATGAGTATAGCATTAGCATGTTCTGAAATAAATATAATTTTGGCAAATAGACCATCTGGATACAGATGATCTTTTTTCATGGATGCAAATCTTACAGGGCCGTATTTCAAAGCCAGTATACTGCATTTAATAATTTCAGATGAGAGCTTTTAAATTGTGCCCTCAGATAGGAATTATACCAAGGTATTTGATATACTTAAGAGCCCATTCAAATGACCAGGGATTGCGGTTAGACGACTTGATCTCTTTGGGGATAGGGAGAACAAATGATTTGTCTACATTGACTTTAGAGCCTGGAAATGAGGATGGGTTGCCCCCTATCTGCTGTACAAGAGCAGGTACAGAGGAAGAAACATTCAAGCACGCATTAACATATAAGAAGCATACACTATTATTACATCCTTTTTACCTTTCAGCAAGTGTACCCTGTACATTTGGGTTTAATATCATTGCATGCAGTAATGATCTCTGTGAGATGCTAAAAACAATAGATCTGAGTTTAATGGGCAAATGTATTCAGTGATAGCATTTAACAGCAAGACACCGGGTAGACCGCCAACTGGAGAGGACATAGAGTGCTATTGTTATAAAGTAGTCCAATAGAAGCACTCAAGTGGAGGTGGAAAGATACATTCAAACGGCTGTAGGCTTTAGGTGAGAAATTAATACTCTAATGAGCTGAGCTAGGACATGATCAACAAAGTCTCCAGCCAATGCCTGAAAGAAGACGGCTTAATGGTTGAAAGTGCAAGACCAAAACCCACTCCATGTTTGTTGTTCGCAATTGGCCTGTTTGGCAACTCTGTTGCCAAAACCCAGATGTAATAGATGGAGACAATGGGCATTGGTACATGGAAGCTCATAGGAAGCTCGCCATTTATAGAACTATATGAATACACACCCTTATCCTCATAGTGAACACCTGCTTGTGTATGGTGTGAATGCTAATTTTAACAAACCTTGCCAAAGCCAAAAGAGCGGTGTCTAATGTAGTACTGCAAGAAAACAGTGAGTTTGCACATTAAAGTCACATCTGAAAGAAACTAAAATTGTATTGTATTGGAAACCATTATCTTAATTGCAGTCCTTTTTTATTTTTACGTGAAATGTAGGTCTGATGTCAAGGGGCCCTTCACTGCAGCCCTTCATTATTCTAAGGCCTTCATTATGAGAAGCCTGCTGAATTAGGAAATGTGCGGTAAATACTGTTCCTGCTCATATTGCAACTATGGGTTCTATGATGAATAGTGAAAATTCTAACCTGCTGATACTGGGGAGGGGGAGGGCAACCGGTATTTAGTGGAACATGTGGATTTTAATGCAGTAAGCATCAAAGTCTGCGTATTGTTTCCCAAAATCTTGCAGTTGGGTGGGATTTATTGCACCCACTAGATTACAAATGGGAAGCCTGGTTTTCTCAGGTGCCATAAATATCACACCATTTACCAGGCTGCTTGGAATGAGGCCGCACTTTACAAATATGAAAAAAGGTTTATAATGAATGTCCCCTTGTCACCCAACCGTTAGTACACCTAGAAAGAAAAAACGGACTGTAATGAAGGAAAGGCGGCATTAATTATACACTAACTTTTCACTAAGGAGAAGCTACTGCGATGGAAAGACGCGAGCTAAGAATGAAGAGTGACAAACTGGAAAGAGGGAGAGGCGGAAGGGCGTGAGTGAGTGAGGGAGGAGGAATAAAAGGATGGTGCAGGAGGAATTTGTGACACAGAAAAAAGACGCAGAACAGCGAGATTGGTGGGTGGAAGCAAACGCATGTGGATACAAGTGGAGCAGGCAGTAACCAGGACGGTGGTGCTCACATAGAAGCGCATTGTCCCTCAGGCACTTCAATGCAAGTACTCCATTGGACGTGGAAGGATAGACCACAACATCCAATAGCATCGTGCGGGAGAGCAATACTCATCTGGGCTTAACCAGGATGTGGTTGACAAAGCCTGATGCCAATCACTCCTTTAAGAGATTGTTCAAATGGTCATTGGTTGAAAGGGGTGGGCCCAGAGGCCACTTTACGTGTAATAGAACCAATAGGTCTGTGTAACCGGTACACAGTCAAACCTGAGCCCAAGAAATCATCCCCAGAAGTCCCATCATCTCATGCAAAGTCTTCAGCAATCAACAATCCATTACTCTCTTACCTTGTACTACACTGAAAAAGGTCCTACATCTTCTATTCAAATTAAAAATAGAACTGGATGTGCAGCGTGTTTAGAAAGCTCTGACAAACTCTGAGCCCAAGCGAGCCTTTAAATACTACACATGCAGTGTTTCTTTTCATGTTAATGTTCTGCTTCAAGAAGACATATATACAAGTTATTTATCAGGTTTAGGGAGCGGTGCTGCCTACATTGCATTGTTTATGGGAAGCCTTTCTGAACCTTCTGCCAAGACCAAGATGTACCCATATTCTGTCTTTGGTTTAGTCTATTAATAAAGTCCTGCTTCCTCAATATTTCCACATCCAAGACAAACATAAATATCTTC
Organism: Lissotriton vulgaris; assembly: GCF_964263255.1. NCBI lineage: Eukaryota > Metazoa > Chordata > Amphibia > Caudata > Salamandridae > Lissotriton > Lissotriton vulgaris. The sequence goes on along the minus strand of NC_141685.1, from coordinate 1,879,404,237 downwards.
ACTGAAGGAGCTTTAACAAAGGCAGCAGTGATACTAAAGAGATGCATGTGACCCTCACATAAAAAAAAAGTTTCCATTAACTGGCACTGGCACTGTTTTATCCCACGAGTTTCTTTTAATGTAATAATTTTGTTTGCCTAATTAAATAGCAATTTCCGAAAATTGCTTTGACAACTAGTAGAATATTGAAAAAATAATGTAAATCAATATTTTGTGAAGTGCTGAAGTTATATTATGCATTGGGAATGGACCATTATTCTATGAAGCCAAACAACTGAATTTTGATGCCCACCTGAAGGTTCAACATTGGCCAAGAATGTCCTAGGAGAAGTTGTACATCGGCTGACTTGGTTTATGCCATGATATCAACAGTTTCTCTGCCCACAAGGAGCCTGGCAAACAAGTAATTTAAACTTAGGTTTTCAAGAAAAAAACGCACCCAGATGTTTTAATTCCTTGTTTCATAGCTGAAGCTTAGAATTCCACCTCCCTTTAACTGTATAAATCCCCTCCTTTTGACCTTTCAAAACTGGGCTAACTGTGTTAATTTTCAGTTGCTACTTTCTCGCTCCCTCTGTTGGAAATTGGATTCCTGTTGGCTGTGGTATACACCTATACCAGTCTGGAAACTCCACTCTAATCGGGGTAAGCTAGATACAACCTAAAAGATAACCTGTGCTCACCTTCTGGTAGCTTGGCACAGAGCAGTCCGACTTATCTAAAAAGGCAATGTGTAAAGTATTTCTGCAACACGCACACACACACACACACCCACACACACACACACACACACACACAGAGTAACACAATGAACACTCCACAAAAAGACTCCACACAGGTTTAGAAAAACAGAGAATGTTTATCTGAACAAAATGAGGCAAAAAATCCAATCAGAATCAGTTGAGATATGAATTTCTAAAGATTAAAAGCAAATACAGTGCTTAGAAGGCAGGCTGACCGTGATGGAGTGCCCATCCAGGACCCAAGCAGGTCCTGCCATGGCCAGATTGAGAACCCAAAGCAGCCCTGAACATTTTGTTGTACCAGCCACTCTGTGGGAGAGGGGGTTGGCGGGGTAAAAGAGTGAAGCACTGATGCTTTTGTTACTAGGACCAAAATTGCTGCCCCACTGCAAAACTGTCCCCTAGTAACAAAACTGACCCCCACCACTGTAAAACCAGCCCTCACCCTTCCAGCCTCCTTGAGAAACGCCTGATGTCCGCTACAGCGAGTCTGGCCCTGGGTCCCACTAAGAAATTACCTTTAATGGGACAAAGCGTCAATGCTGAGGGCACAATCTTTTCCATTCATTTAGGTCATCAATGCGCTTTGTTTCTGTGAAGCCAATGCGTTGTCGAAAAGCCAAGTAGAACCGCTGTCGTCGAACAGCCTGTGTCGGTGTTGAAGGGCAATGCATCAACACCGATCAGCACGAAGATGACGATGCATTTGTTTTGTAGCAAAACCCTGCAGAACCCACTCCTGATGCCCAGAACTTGGAGAGGGCACCTTAGGCAAGGGTAGGACTCACAGAAGGCAGAGTCCAGCGAACCAGCAGAATTGTATTAAGCCTTTTGAGTCCCTGAGACTTCAGAGAACATGAGGCAAGCCAACAAGGCTTTGGAGATTACTTGGAGGTAAAGCAGAGTCCATCTCTCCTTCAGCAGAGTAGGGGAGCAGCAGACAGCAGCAGGGCAACAAGTAGTACAAGCAGTCCTTTCAGAATAGCAGTCCAGTTGAGTCCTTTAAGCAGCACAGTAGTCCTTCTGACAGAGTTCGGTTCAAGATCCATTGATTTTTGGGGTCCGAGACAAAGAACATATACCCAAAAGTGCCTTCGATGTAGAGGGTTACTTCAAAGCAGTTACATCAAGTGCGCAAGGATCCCTTTCAAATCAGCCCTGTCTGCAAGGCTATCTGTGGGGGGGTAATTCAGTGATTTGTGTGTGGTCAGGACATACTTATTAAAGTGTAAGTGTCAGCCCGTCTCATTATTCCCTGCCCAGGAAGACCCATCAGAATGCAGATGAGTGCTCAGAATGCAGATGAGCCTTACCTTCCTGTGTTTGTGGCTGTCTAGAGGAAATGCGGAAAGTGCAGCTGTCACCCAGCCCAGACATGTTTTGGTGACAGGCTGCAAAGAAAAACAGAGTTATAAGCACAGATAAATGGCCACTTTCTAAAAGGGGTATTTTTTAAAACAGTAATGTCAAATACAACTTCACCAGTAAGGAGGATTTGTCATTACCATTCCAAACATATGAAACATGAAAAAGCTATTCTTCTCTGGTCAGGAATTACAGCTTAAAAGTGAATTAAGGAATTCCCAACATTAGCCTATTAGAGGAGTAGAGCTCACAGTAGTGAAAAATGAAATCGGGTGTTTGTCACTAACAGGACATGAAAAACATACTGGTACATGTCCTACCTTTCATTTACAGAGCACCCTGCCCTTAGGGGTATCTATTCTCCACTTTAGGGGTGATGTAAGTGTAAATAAAGGGGAGTTTCAAGCTTGGCAAGTTGTTTTAAATACCAAGTTGAAGTGTAAGTAAACTGCAAACCCAGTCAGTGCATTGGCAGACCTCAGACAGGTTCGAAAGGCTACTTTTGTGGGTGGCACAATCAGTGGTGCAGGCTCACTAGTGGCATTTAATTCACATGCTATGGGTATGTGGTATACCACCTTACAAGAGACTTACAAGTAAATCAAATATGCCAAAAGGCTGTAAACCAATCATAAAATGTTTAGAGAGTTGAGCACATGCACTTTAGCACTGGGCAGCAGTGGTAAAGTGCCCGGAGTCCTAAAGTCAACAAAAATAAGGTCCGTAAAAGAGGAGGAGGAGGGCTAAAACTTTGAAGTGACTCTTCAGAGAGGGGATATTTTCCAACACCCCCTCTCTTTCTTAGCTACTCCTCTGAGGTCCGTAATCCCCTTGTCCACCTCAATATCACATCAGCTGCGATGATTAGCCTTAATGACACAAATGTATTTTGGAAGATAATGCTTGCTACACCTCATTTGGTCTATCCTTTTATTTGGGTGCCAAGAGAGTTCTCTGTTTTGAGCTATTCACAGAATGCGCGTGAGAAAACTATATTACACTTGCTACCTCACAATACTCTGCTTGATAAATGCACTGACTACACGAGCACTCGCCTGGTGAGACCCTGCTGTTTATCTCCATGAGATATCAATGCAATTTTTCACGTTCAGATTGTAAACTCATGTTCCACTATACCCGTTCCTCTCATTATCTTTGTTAAATTGGGCGACTACTCAATATCCGGTTGAAGCCCCAATGTACAATATATATGTCCTATTACTTACTGATTTACTACACAAAGCTCTGTCTCTCCTGGCCTTGAGTGTGCTATACCAGCTGCAAAGTATAGAAATAAAGATGATGGATGTTTGACGACTGTGCTGTTCTAGACTTACTTAAAACAGAGGTCAAACTCGCTATTTCCTCTTCAAAGCAGGCACGTTTTTCCCATTAATACAATTCAAAATAAACATTAGAATATTAAATGTTAATGCCAATAGTGATTTGCAAGAGCCACTCCTATTTACTGAGTTTTAGTTACTGAAGTATGCAAGCATGTATGTGTTTATGATCATGACAGCGTGTTTATGTCAGTAACATGTTCTCACTTCTTTTTTTATATATATTATAGGCACGGACGAGGGAGGCTTTCGTCCAGGATCGCTATGGGAAGTTCAACCTGAGCGACCCCTTTCTGGCTCTCCAGCGAGACTATGAGGCAGGTGGTGAAAAACAGAAAAGACCCATCTGTACCAACCCCATCTCAATCTTGGAAATAGTCATGGCTCACTGTAGGAAGATGCAGGAGAGAATGTCTTTACAATTGGCTGCTGCTGAACGAAGGCAAAGAAAGGTACTGAATGCGAAAGTCACATAATTATTTGTTTTGATTGCTTTACATGAAACAATAACCTTAATTAGCATCTTTTTCTGTTCTCTAGATAAATCTATTTATCAAATTGGTAACATTTCGATGTTAGAAGTTTTTTCTTTTGTGGGCATCCCACTGCTAATAAGTCATGACGTTTGATGTCATTCTCTTTGTTGTGGAAATCTGAATATTGTTTACAGAGCTTCTTTAAGTTTTCCGCACGTTTACCCCCAGTAGGTTTTGCGGATTTGATTGGACGAAAATTGTGGGTTCTACTGTTTTTACAACAAACTCTGGAGTTCTAGTCTATTTGAAAACATCTATTTGTGCAGGAATAGGTGGATGCAAGATGATACAGAATCGTATAGATCTAGAGTTATAAATTACACATGGTACCACTTACATTTTGCATTTTTACCCATGGCCGGCTTTAGAGCTGGTGGTGCCCTGTGCGACAATGTTTGTTGGCGCCCCCCAATAACCCCCTCCACCATGTATTCTCTCACCACCACCCTTTAACAGTGCCCAAGACTCCATAACCACTCTCTCTCTCTGATGCATATATAGCGCCACTCATACCAGTGTAGGGTGTCAGAGCACTTTGCATCACAAACACTACACATAGACAATCAATCATATGTGTAACTTAGCGTATAGGAAATGTTACTTAAGACACAGGACTACAAGGTGTAGGAATCGCATGTTATCAATACTGGTAGACAGTATAGTTTAATAGTGCTTGGTCTAGAGAAGCACAAACTCAGAATTCAAAAAGGAACACCGTAATTGGATGTTCTCTTTAATAAAGAGAATAGATTTCTGTCCCAATTAATTCTTTTTGCAACATTAATCTTTGCTCACATCTATGCTTTTCAGCGTGCAGACATTTCTTTGATAAAAGTTAATAGTTCAGTACAGTTACAAAGTGCATAGAATGTAAATAGGTCAATAGGTTACTGCTGTTAAAAGAGACATCCTTTTGTTACTTGCAACGTATAAGTTCAAATCCTACGTTTGAATTTTAACTTATAAATTGCAAGTAACAAAATGATGTCTCTTTTAAAAGCAGTGACCCACTGATCTATTTACATTCTATGCACTTTGTAATCTGCTCGGCGCTTCGGCAACAGTTGTATTAACCCTCTGCACTACTTCATAGTGAGTCAAAACTGTAATTAAACACAACTCTGTTCTCTCTTCAGGAGGAACATTCATCACAGGATTTATCCTGACATTTTTTTGTTGCCCGGAAATTGCTGGAGAAAGCGGCAGTAGGTACTTTAAAATAATAATAAACTTGCAAACATGGTGCCCCCCCCCCCTCCAGAAGCCAGCACCCAGTGCGGTGGCACCGCCCTAGAGCCAGCCCTGTTTTTACCTTTGTGGTAGGTATAGGGACATCAAGCAGCTGTCCAGAATCATCCACTTTTCAGTCATTTGCCGAAGAAAACTAGATTAGACCCAGATCACCAGTTTCCAAAGTTGGCCCTTTGACCTAGAGTCAGAAGATTCGCTCCAGTGGCTTATATCTTCTCCTTGCAGATTATCAATCCACTACAGTCACACAAATGCTGCTTTTTGGTATCTCTCCTTCTTGTTCTACTTCTCACCACAGCCTCTGATCCACGGTTAGTTGGGAAGTAAGTCTCTGGATTGTCAGATTTTTGAGAGTACTTTGGTTATCGGCATCCATCAGTACATTTATTTTTTTCCCCAAAGATCCGTTAGTATTCTTCATTTTGTAGATGACAACGTCATCAAAATAATTGACTTCAAAGGGAGTTGTGTATTGAAATGCAGTTTTGAATCCCAGCCAAGCAGCTCTTCTGCTGAGTGCTTAATAAATTTGCACGTCTCATGTTAAATAGCACCACATATGCACTCCTCCCACCCTTCATTTTATTTATTCAAACATATTAAGTAGTGCTAAATATGCCTCAAGTGTCTGCTGAAGAGTTTAAAGCACACACAAGACTGATCACATTTATTATAATATCATTTGCAGCAGATTCACCAGTACGATGGTATTACACTCTATATTTCTTTTTATAAAATGGGAATGTTTCAAATGCCTCCTTAAAAGTTGGAAATTGGGAAGTTTCTTAAATCCCTGATCAGTGCATCGCCTAGGAAAATGTAAGTGAACAAACTGGGGGGTGTAGGGAAGAAGAATGCATGAGACAGAGATGTGTGGATGAAACAACATACTGTTAGTCGAAAATAGGTAAATTTGATTGTTAGTTTAGGACTTAAACACCCAAACATCAGACTTTAAAGCAAATGCTTGCAAGACTTCTTTGTTTCTTTCCAGCTATCTCCTCAAGAACTATATCCTCATTATTTGCATATACCTTAAATGGAAGGCTGCAATCAGTATTAAGCATTGGCAAAGCCAATAAGTGTCGCTTTTGTGAGCTATTGCCTTTGACAGTGGTTTTTTAGCCATGCTGCACAACATCCATGATGCTGTGTGGCGTGGCTAAAATAAAAAAAAGCCTTTGGATATTGGCTAACTTAAGGGGCACAATAATAAATGGTTCGTTGTGAAACTGAGTATTACTGTATATGTGTGAGAGAATAAAGCAGGGAGGAAGGAAGTGAATATGATTAGAAGAGGGAGAATAAAGTAGAAAAGGAGAGAGAGGAAGGGGACAGAGAAAGAGAAGATCATCGACAGGAGAGGGGAAAAAGAGAAAGGTGGGATTGAAACGGAAACGAGACACATAAATTAGAAAGAAAACAAGAGGGCAAATCAGAGAGAAAGATCAGGAAGAAAAAAGAAATGGGAGATTGGACAGTGTGAGAGTGAGAGAAAAGTGAAATTAAGAGTGGTATGCAGAAAGAAAGCTAGGGTGAGATTAGAGCAAAAATGGGGGCGAAAGACAGAGTATGAGTAATAGAGAGAAGAAGCATAAGGGGATAGAAACGTAAACAGATAAACGTGTCTTATTGAGCAGCACTGTACTCAAAGTTTCATCTATTTAACACAATGGAAACTTGAATATGTGTATTAGGTATATATTCATCATAATACAGAAACTTAAGTTGGAAATACATCAAACTGCATAAACGTGGGTCACACATAGACTTTGTGCTGACTTCTGTTTCCTTTCGGGCACGCTTTAACTAAGAGAGAATCCTTCGGTGACTAAGGGGGTGTTAAAGATCTTGTGGGAAACCTTTGGGGATCTTCGATGGCACAGAAAACTTACTGAGATGACCCCCACGATCGGTAGGGACGAAACTTAAGGACTCTTAAGAGTATCTGGGTTTGGGATTTGAAAGATCTATCTCTGCTGTTGGACATGTTGCAGGGGACCCGGATGGTAATGTCCAATTGACTGCAGTCAACTTGCTCTTGCACAAACACCTCAATTTTGCTACCTTCGGTTGCACCATTCTTTGCATCCACATATTGCACATTTGTCTGACGTTCCCGAGTTTAACTCCTTAGAATCCCGGCTACAGGTGGGCAAAATAGGAAGGAAACAAATTTCCATGATCAACTCGTAGATGCCTCTCCCAACACTTTTGATCTCCTCTGAGCTGCATGGGATAAGGATATTGGGGGCTTGTCCGACTAGGAATGGCATGCCACTAGAATGGCCCCCAGCGTAGTAGCCATTACCATACAAGTTAGGTTAATTATGGCATGGAGTTTATATTATTCGACTTAAAGTCAGTCACTTTGGAACATTCCCCTCCACTGACTACTTTAAATGTGGTGCTGGCATAGGGTTTATTTCGTACTCTCTGGTCATGCCCTGAACTTAGTTACTTCTGGTTTGGGGTCCTGGACACGATGAGTGAGGTGCTAGAATGTTCCCTGGTATCGTAACCTAAATAACCCTACTTCATATCACTGAAGATCTCCAATCCAACAGATACAAGGAGGCCTTCCTTCACCTGGTTCTATTGGTGGCTGAGACGAAATTGCAAGGGGTGCGGGAGTGCGCTAAGCCCATTACTGGAGAGATGGACCAAAGGGTTCCATCACTGCATGACTCTGAAACTGCCTATCTATGAAATTAGAGACAGCCTGAACAAACATGCCAACATTCGGACTGATGGGTGGGAATACAGAGGAATTGTTCTGGGTAGTGTGATGTGGACTGTAGAAATTGGGGTGGTGGGGGGATATTCCTCTTTGACAATATTGCTGGATAATAAATGTGGTGGGTGGCAATTTCTAATTTCTATTTTGATTACTGTAATATTAAAAAGTTGCGTGCAAGGCAAAAGGCTGGGCATTCACTTTTGGGAATATTTTGTATGGTATATACCATATGAGAATTCAATAAAATTGCAACATTAACGAGCATTAAAAATGCAATAGGTCTCAACTTTTATTAAGTTAAAGCCATTTGCTTTGCTATACAATACCATTAGCAAGAAGCAAATGGCTTTAACTTAATTAAAGGTGAGACCTATTGCTTGTTAGCTTATCTTGTGCTCTTCCATTTAGCTTTTTGGAATCTGTCAGAAAGGCCAATGCGCTCTTGTACAAAATCGGGCTTCAAGCGTGGCACTCTGGCCCCGGCAATTAACACTCGTGCTCGGGGAGAGTGACTGCAGCGGGAGCGAGAGTCTGGAGAGGATGTCGATGAAGATGACGTTGTGGAGGAAGATGGTTACCGGTGCAGTGCGCGGCCTCTGTGTGAAGCAGCTGTAGGTGGCTGCCAGGTTCCCAGCGAGGCTCAGGATGCAGACAATCCCATAGACGGCCGGTAGGAGGCGGTACTGGAATTTGGCACCAGCAATGCACAGCTTTGGGGACACCAGTCCAGTGTCATTGTAACGTTGCTCGCCCAGTGAGAAATGTTTAGGGCACTGCTCCCCATGTACCACCAAGACTCTGTCGAGAGAGTCACTGTGCTCTCCATGCTTCCAGCAACAAAGTGAACAGCAGTTCTAATGAAAAGAGGAATTTGGTGTCTGCAGGGTTTTACCGGGGAGGGGGGTTAACAGGATGAGTCAGGGTCTTTTGACAAACACGAAAAGTCATGGGAAATTTCATAACCGAGGCAAACTGAGATGCTTCCTTGAAGCATAGCAAGCTGAAATGAAAGTGTGAACATTTGAGTCATCATAAGATGCACACATTGAGGAAATATTCAGATTGTTATCTCAATCTTGGGCAAAACTAAATGAAGAACAAGCGAAAGCGCGAGGCAAACTGAGCTGAGGGGAGGAGCGAAGAGAAGACGAGCGAAGAGAAGACAAGCTGTCACGGGACCTGAGAAAGAAGTAGTGCGCCTTCTCACGCTGCAAGTAAAGCATCCAGTCCCCGCGTGCACATCTTCCTGTCCGCATGCACATCTGGAATCCATATTGATTCCAAAAGGCGCTCGCATGGCGAGAGCAACGAATGCGTGCTGCCAACACCAGGCGAGACCTAAAATTGGAGCAAGAAAGAGGGGCTAATGTCTGTAGATTCCTTACTTTCCATCTGTGACTGCTGTGATTCCTGCTTTTTCATCGATCCCTTCCTTCAGTGGTGCCCGAGTACTTTCACAGCCACATTAACAGTAGGGCTTTCCCGCCCCATAAAGTCACTGCATGCCTATCTCCCACCACAAAGCAATAGAGAAGCCATTTCACCAGAAATCAAGGTGAGGGTTCCTCTCATCATGTGCCAATTGACAGCACAGCAATTGCCGTATATTTCATTTTTATTTGGCTGGGGCTGGGATGCATAAACTGAGAGGGCAACATGGACAGCCAGGCGCTGGCACTTCCCTGACCACCGGCCTATGTAATTGATAAAAATCATAAATCAGATGGGTTGTATCACAGGAGGGTGAAAAGACATTTGGGGGATGGGGTAAGCAACAACACAGAGGCAGCCTATGTGACCGTGTGGTCAAATATAAAATATACTCTGCTAAAAACTCAGTTCTACGATTTTATGTATATGTGGAAGTCAAACACAAATATTAAACTGTGCATAAAGTTCCAGGCAGTGAGGTTTACACCAACTTCTTTCTAAGTGCAAGACTAGCTTGACTTCTATCTATTGGTATGTGTGTGTGTGTAGGGCAGCAGGGGAAAGCCATGTCTAATAAAAATGAATCGTGCTGCCTTTGGTTTTTGAAGTCGAGCAGTTCAGGTGCATCTACATAAAAACAAAATGATGAACAGTGAAACACGAGTTTTTCATCAGGGTGTGTGTATTCATGTTGAGTTCACCTCATGTCCAATAAGCACTGGCAAAGCCAATAACTCACCTCCCTGAGTGTCCTACTGTCTTTATCAATGTTTTTAGCCATATTGTACAGCAGTGTGGAGGACAATGATCAAAAAAATGTGTTATGTCATAGTTATAGTACTTTGTTTTGTTTTTTTGCTTTCAGCAATTTGACTTTGTACAGGCAGCAGGTTCAAGTAGGCAAGTGTCTCAAATAGCTAGGCGAAAGGACATTTCTAAGTGTAATTTAGCAATGGAATTTCATACAGAGGTGTTGTGTAATACCTTTCTCCTTAAAGATATGCCTGCTAAGAACACTTAGCACTTTATATATTTCATAACCATGAGATGCAACAAACCTACATTCATGTTTTCTTGTGATGTGTTCCCAGGTTTTACTTCAGTGTGGTTGCTCTATGAATTCTTTTAATCTTGCTTTTTACTTCCACAATATCCTTATTATCATATCATCTTGAAATGAACCTCTTCACTTGTCACATTCTAGGTGAAAATCCAGACTTCATTTTTTTCTGATTTAAATCATTTCCCCATAAGGTATAGATTTGATTTGAAATCTAAGGTGTGCATTAAATTCTAGATGAGTACATTTCAACATCCGAAAATGCAATTCTATTTTATCATATGACATAGTAAGCTGTATATTATAGTTATTGTTCAAGTCAGCACCTACATATATCAATAGCACATCCTTATTTATATCCCCTAATAGAAGATCATATCCAAGAGTTCTTAATGGACCCATGAATTGATCTTCAAAGAAGCAGTGATTAGCAATTAAACCAAACTGGGTTTCTGGTTGGCAAAGGGTTGCACCCTGACCAAGCAGGAATCACAATCCTAGTCAGGGTAAGCTAGATAAACACAAAGATAGCCTGTGCTCACCCTCGAGTAGCTTGGCACAGAAGAGTTAGGCCTATCTATAGTGGCAATGCGTAAAGTATTTGTGCAACACACAAACACAATGAAAACACCACAATAATACTCCACACATGTTTAGTAAAAGTCGACCATTTTATAAATAGATCAAGGCCAAAACAACAAAAATCCAATGAGCAGGAGTCGGTGTGAATTTTCGAATATTAAAAAGAGTTTTGGTGCTCTGAAGCCACGAGCACTAATGGGCATAATCTAGTCGCACTAGATTGTGAAAAAGTCAATAGTTCATGCCAACTACGATAGGGCACAGGCTGTCAACAGCGAGATGTGGTAACATCGAAGACTGGATCGAACAGTGCGTCTTTGTTGATTACACAGTGGATCATGCATTGATTTTCTTTACACAGTGATGGCAATGCTTTGGTTCCGAAGATAAAGCACCGAGCTGAGATGCGTTGTTTCCGAAGTGCGATGTGCTAGGTTTCTCCACATAGTCGAGGGTATATGTCGATCTCTCAACACTTCAGCAGCGGCAATGCGCGGTTCCCATCTGTCGGGCTCTCAAGGCTATGCATTGGTTCTGAGAGCCATGCACACATTCTACTCCCACAACCGGGTTCTGCACACTGCTTAATTAAGAGTTTATGGCCTGAACGATAAAAGATGGAAAAGTAATCATCCATATTAGACATTTGAAGTCAACATGAAAAGAACAACAAGACTATCCATAAAGGACAGTGACTCTAGATGGCCTCTAATGAAGTGACTTGCATAAAAACAAATGGAAAAGGAGGAGATTGTTCTTGCTAATTTAATGTGAACACCCTACATGAAAACTGTATCCCCATTTTGATAATTGCACAGTTTTAGTTTAAGTTGGTGTTTTGCATACCAAAATTATTTTAAAAAATAATGCACAGACTGTACGTTTAAGAATAGGTTTGCAGTTGCACTACAATATCACTCTCCACAGAACTTTGATTTCTAAAGGCAGGAAGATGGAATCGAAAACAGAGAATCAGGGCACAGATATTTTTCTGCATTTTAACTCCTGGCTGAGCGCATTGATTTCGTTCTGCCGTGTAACAGTAGAAAATGAATCGATTCCTGAATCCAGTCCAGAATGTTGAAACTGTTTTTCCTATTGGAGAAAGATCTTGGTGCAGGGGGTGGTAAGTGTACATGTAGTATATTTATAAACTCAGAGTAAACAGCAAGGATTTGTAAAGGATATAAAGACGCATGTCCTGCCAGACAACAAGGTCATACTAAATAAAGTAAATAAAGCATTACAAGCAGCTGTGGGACCGTCATTGAGCTTCACAGCACTCGTCAGTAATCCCCAATAAAAACACAGGGTAGCCAGCAGCTTAACTAGGAGTGTGGCAGAGAGATGACCATTGAATGAGTGAACAAGAGTGGCAAGGCAGCAGGATCTCTAGTTCATGGCTAGCATGCTGGTCTGTTCGTGGCAAGTGCCTACCAGCCTTGTGCTCTGAGATGGCCGATAGCCAGGCAGATAGGGTGTTAGGACGGTACGCTGAAAGATCTGTAGTTTGGACAGTACTCGCGTTCTTCTACAGATATCAACAACACAAACAACTGTGAATGTTTAAAACATACATGTGGTAGGTAAATTGTATCATCATCGGAGTATAAATAAATAAAGGAGGGCAGGTATGTGACCTAAGTGTTGACACGAATGCATCAACACACCATATCCCGTCCAGACTTTTTATCTTTGAATTTTGGGACCCTGAGTCCTGTTTTATAATGGAATAACCAAGACTGCATTCCCAGAGTTCAACGAACAAGCATTAGAATAGCAAATAGATCTCGCCTTTGGGGCCTTTTAAGGGTTTTGCCATAGCTATTGGCTTTGCCAATGTGTTTAAACTATGTTGTAGAGCAGTGTGGCTGCTGTGCGGCATGTTAAAAAGTTATAATAAAGTGTTATAAGCCTTTTTATTACCTTAAATATAAACAATATGTACAAACGAACAACCCTATTATAGAAAATGAACATATACAATGTCTTCCAGTTATCCTGGTGCTGAGGTAATGCTGTGATGATGCTGAGTTATACTGACATGGTGCTGAGGTGGTGGTGTGCTTGTGTGGAGGTGGTGCTCAGTGTTCCAGGGCTGGTGCTGAGTGATGCTGAGTTGGTGCTGTGCTGCTACTGTACTTATTCTGGAGTGATGCTGCATTGGTGCTGAGTTGGTGCTGCGCTGATGCTGTGATGGGGCTGTGCTGGTGCTGATGCGGAGGTGGTGCTGTGCTGAAACGGAGGTGTTGCTGTGGTGGTGTTGAGTAATGCTGAGGAGATTCTATGCTAGTGCAGATGTGGTGCTGAGTGATGCTATGGCGGCGCTGAGTGATGCTGTGCTGGTGCTATTCTGACGCAGAGGTGGTAATGCTGCACCGATACCAAGGTAGTGCTGCACTCGTAGTGAGGTGGTGCTGTGCTGGTGCTGAGGTGGTGCAGCACTGGTGCTCAGATCATGCTGAGTTAAATTGAAGTAGTGCTAAAGTGTTGGTGTGCTTGTGCAGAGGTGGTGCTGAGTGATACTGACGTGTTGTTCAAGTGATGCTAAGGTGGTGCTGAGTCATGCTTTGGTGGTGCTTTGGTAATGCTGTGATGGTGCTCAGGTGGTGCCGAGTGATGCTGAGATGGTGTTGAGTGATGCTGAGGAGATATTGGTGCTGAGTGATTCTGTGCTGGTGCTGAGGCAGTGGTGCTGAACTAATGTTAAGGTTGTGCTGTGTTAGAAGTCAGGTGGCGCTGCACTGGTGTTGTGCTAGTGCTGAGGTGGTGCTGCGCTGGTACTGAGGTGGTGCTGCACTGGGGCTGAATAATATTGAGGTGGTGTTGCGCTGATTGTGGTAGTGCTCAGGTGCTGCTGCAGTGGTGCTGCTGAAGAGGTGCTGAGTGAAGCGGACTAGTGCTGAAGTGATGCTGACATGGTGCTGAAGTAGTGCTTCACTCATGCATTGGTGTTGCGGTGGTGCTGTCCTGGTGTCGAGTGATATTGAGGTGTCACTGTGCCGGGGTGGTGGTGCGCTGGGGCTGAGTGATGCTGAGGTGGTGCTGTGGTGGTACTCAAGTGCTGCTGAGTGAAGCGCAGGCGGTGCTGTGGTGGTGCTGCTGTAGTGGTGATGAGTGACGCTAACTGGTGCTGACGTGGTGTTGTGCAGATGCTGGGGAGGTGCTGCAATAGTGTTGCACTGATGCTGGGGTGAAGCTGTGATGCTAAAATGGTGCTGTGCTGGTGCTGAGTGATGCTAAGGTGGTGCTGTGTCAAGCTGAGGTGATGGTGCTGGGCTGGTTTATGACATTTATTTTCTAAAATTCTGTCTGCTCACAGTGTCTTAAACTCTCTAAAGAGGGTAAATTGCAACACGTTTGCAGCCAAAACAATTAAATAGGTATACATATAAATCGCTTAAACAGAACAACGCCATCATTAATTTATAGTAAATACAATTTTACAGCTTAAAATAACTAAGAGGGAGCGGAGCAAAGAGAAAGAGCTGCAACAAAAAAGGCTTTTTAACACTTAGACAAAAAGAGAAGTTCCTTGTTTAAAGTCAAAAGCACTACAACATTCTGTGTGGTGCAACTAGGCAAAACAGCCTATGAAAACAAATACGAATTTGGACAGTTGAGATCTGGTTACATCGATATGATTATCATGAAGTGTATGCAGAACATGGAGATGGCTGGAAAGGTTAGTCTGCCTCAGCTCACATGTTCTGTTTATCTCCCAGAAAGCTGATTTGTGAAAGAGGTAATAAACTGCAAGAAACTTGTGTGGAGGAGGGGTTGACATCTGACTCAAACCTGTGGTGGCTTCAGATCTTCGATCCCTGGCATGTATCACCCCATAATATTAAAATCTATGACTGAATTGGTGCAGATGGGGGAAGGCGAACATTAATAGCAGGAAGAGGGCAGGAGAGGGCAGTAACATGAGGAACAGCTGGATACAGGCATCAGACTTATAACACCTGCACTGTGCCGATTCCCGGATGGCATGCAAATCTTACATATATGTATTACAAAGGATGGGGGCGTGGCTTGGACGCCGATCGGGATGGCGGCGTGAGCTTGCAGCTCCGCGCGGAATCCCGCTAATTCTCCTGATTTCAGCACCCTGGGCGACCCGTGGTCAGCGCTCCTGCCCTACGAAGTGTAGGGGGTCCACTGGGCGTTGATAGAAAGTTGTCCGGGGACTGCTGGCCCCGTGGAGACCCAGCTGGGCGACGGCTGAGGTGTCGCCGAGAGTGAGAAGAAGATGGCGGCGGAGCGGCAGGGCAACTCCGGACATCGACATTGAGCTGACTTGGTGCCCACTGGTGGAGGGCTCTGTAGCTGAGAGGTCGAGGCGGCAGGGACTGCGGCGACAGTCCTGAAGATCGGGGGACAAAGGACCCGACCCCGCTCGGGCTTCGAGGACATTTGCCGGCCGCTACCCTTCCCTTTCCCCTTCCTCCTCCGGGATCACAAGGGGTCGGGTCGGACAGAGTTCACCCGCTTGGCCCTTGGAACTACGGGCACCGGCGGTGGCATTTGATCCTGTTCAATACTGGGAAGGTTGCACCGGCTCACGAGTGCCGGGACGGACGGGTTTCCTGGCCTGTGACGCAGTACCCTAAGATGGCGGCCAAGGGAGGACCGGTGGCCGTGGAACACGGACAGGGGGACCTGGCGGCGCCGTCCCAGATGGGCGAGACCCCCCCGAAGGAGTTGGACCAGGAGCAACGACTGAACAGACGCCTGGATGCCATACTAGATGCGATTACCTCGACCAAGGAGGCGTTGCAGCAGGACATGGCGCAAGTAGCCACGGGGCTGGGGCTCTTGCGAGCGGACCATGCGAAGTTGGCGGATAAGGTCAAGGACCATGATCAGCTGCTATTGGACCTGAAACCGTCGGTAGTGACCGCGGAGCATAAAATCGCGGACATCCTGGCCCGGCTGGACTCGCTGGAACGGCGTGCGGAGGATGCCGAAGGCCGCAATAGGAGGAACAACGTGCGGGTCGTAGGCCTGCCGGAACGAATTGAGGGGGAGGATGCGGTGGCCTACATGGAGGACTGGTTTCGAACAGTGGTGGCGCCGGAGGGGCTTACTCCTTTCTTTACGTTGGAACGAGCCCACAGGGTGCCTGCTCGCCCGCCAGGGCTTGGCCGCCCCCCCCCGACCGATGGTGGTACGGCTCCTCCACTATAAGGACCGGGACCTCCTCATTCAGAAGGCTCGGATGTCGGGCCCGTTTGAGCTAGAGAACAGCAGGGTTACAATCTTCCCGGACTACACCCAGGCGGTCCAGAAAAGCAGAGCATCGTTCCTGGTGGTGAAGAAGGAGCTGCGAGAGGAGGGCATTCAATACTGCTTGCTCTTCCCGGCCAAGCTGCGGGTTATCCTGGATGAGACTACGCACTTCTTTCAGACCCCGGACGAGGCATGGCAGTGGCTGGAGTCGTATAGAGCGGGGACGGATCGGTCCCACAAAAGTAGGCGAGATCGGCCTAAACAGCCTCAGGTCAGACAATCGCAACGCATCCGGTCCCGTAATAGGCGCCAGCGGGAGAAACGGGAGGCTCAAATGGCTGCGGAAAAGAGGGATGCGCTCGCAGCGACGGCGGCCATCACGGGGTCGCAGCAGGACAGTGAACTGGTGGAGACAGACTCCGGCGGAGAAGGCAGCAGGACAGGAGAGGACCTTTCGGAAGCGGAAAGCTCGAAGGGGCCGGTGGTGACCCCCCAGACCTCTGATGGGATATTTCATGGTTGAGACTGTGCTGGGACATGGACAAGAACTGATGGTAGGGTGGTATCCTGTTGGCGATGGGTGGGTTGCCGGTTGGGTGCCACGTCGGCAGGATGGGATGGGAGCGCGGGGCGTGGGCTCCGCTAGCTGGGGTCGGCGATAACTCACCTCCCCAGGGCCCTTAAGGCCTTCTGTGGTGGAGACCACAGGTTAGGAGAATGTGTGGTTGGACCGAGGTTTGGATTGGGGCTGAGACTGGGTTTGTGGGCTCTGTCCTGGGGAGTGGGGTTTGGGGTGTTTTTCTTTTTAGAGTTTGTTTTGGGGGGGCAACTGCTTTGGGGGGGATGTGAACTGGTGTAGTTTGACCTGGACTAATTGCTGCTGGTATGGGGACGTTACCTAGCTTAAAATGCCTAACGTGGAATGTCCGGGGACTACGTACCATGGTCAAGCGCCACAAGGTGCACGCATTTCTGGTGCGAAGGGGGGTGCAGATTGCTATGTTACAGGAGACCCATCTGACAAAAAAGGAGTGTGCGGCGTTGCAGAAAAGATGGCGGGGCCAGGTGTTCGGCACCACTTACTCAGCGTATGCCAGGGGGGTGTTGATTTGGGTGAGAGCGGGGATACCGTTCCAGGTGCTGAACCAAGTGGTGGACCCTGATGGCAGGTTTGTGGCGGTGGAGGGGAGGCTGTATGGTAGAGATGTGGTTCTCTGTTGTGTGTATGCGCCAAATACTGACCAGGCCCGATTCTTCGATGGCCTTTCTGGGTCCTTGGCCTCTTTCCTAGCGGGCCCGGTGGTACTGGGGGGGATTTTAACTCGATTACGGATGTGGCATTGGATATGTCTCACCCCCCCCCTTGTGGATTCCCCGGTACGTAAGTTGGCCATGCACAGGAAGGACTGGCAGGACAGGTGGGGGTTGCTGGATGTGTGGCGGGAACAGCACAGGGATACCAGGGACTATTCCTTTTACTCAGCTCTCCATGCACTACATGTGAGGATAGATTCAGTGCTCTGTGGCGGATCCCTGGCCCCATTGATTTCACACACAGAATACTTGGCTAGAACCATTTCGGATCATAATCCCCTATTGGTACATGTCCAATGGCAGCGGGAGCGTTCAGCGATTCCAACATGGCGGCTCCGGCCGGACACGCTGGAGGACTCAGTGTTTAGTGACGCTATCCAACAGGGCATCGATAATTACTTTGGCGAGAACGAGGGTACGGCCTCGTGTAGGTCCACTGAATGGGATGCGATGAAAGTGGTGGTGAGAGGGGTATGTCTGGGTCGGTTTTCGCATGCTCGTACGACTGTGTTGAATGCTCTTGCGAAAGCGGAGGAGAATCTGAGAGACTTGGAGCGGCGCAGGCCGGCCAGGCCAGACTAACAGGCCCGGTTGTTGGAAGCGAAGGAGGTGGTCGCCACAGAAACGGAACGGTTGAGGTGTTACGATTACAGGCAATACGCCATCAGAGCGCACGCTGAACGGGATAAGGTGGGCACGCTCTTGGCCAGACTCGCTACCCCCGAACTTAGGGGCTGCCCGGTCCTTAGCATCAACAACGCACTGGGGGAGACGGTGTATTCTCAGGCGGCGGTGTTGGAGTGCTTTCGGGTGTATTACGAGGAATTGTACCAGAGTCAGTTGGGAGTGGAGGCTCTGGAAATAGCGGAGTACCTAGAGGCGAGGCAGCTTCCGGTCCTTGATGAGGAGGACGCGAAGGAGTTAGGTGGTCCGATCACGCTCACGGAAATACGGGTGGCCATTAAAAATATGGCTCGGAACAAAACGCCAGGGGTGGACGGGCTGCCAGTAGAATTCTACCTGCAGTTTGTAGACAGCTTGGCGCCCAGACTGCTGGTGGTTTACACAGAGGCTTATGAGTCAGGGGGTTTGCCTGGGTCCATGAGGGAAGCATTGATTGTGCTGCTCTTAAAACCCGGCAGGGATGCCACAGATGTAAGGTCCTATCGCCCGTTGTCCATGCTGACAGTGGACTACAAAATCCTGAGCCGGATTCTGGCCGCCAGGCTGGCCCCGCACATGACGGGCCTGGTACATAGAGATCAGGCGGGGTTTATCCCCACGAGGAGCACGGCGATGAATATTCGTCGTCTGGTCCGGATAATGGATGCCATTTTGGACGAGGATGGGACCCAAGCGGTCTTGTCCGTGGACATAGAGAAGGCGTTTGATAGTTTGAAATGGGTCTATCTGGATGGAGTGCTGGAGAGGTATGGCATAGGGGACGGGTTCCGCCAGTGGACGAAGGTTTTGTACTCCTCGGCGACGGCGCGAGTACGTCTGGGTGCTATGGTGTCGGCGGCATACCCGGTGGGTAGGGGCACGAGGCAGGGGTGCTCCCTTTCCCCCCTCCTGTTTGCCCTGGCGATGGAACCCTTTGCGGTCCACGCTAGGTCGGGTGACAGATTCGCGGGGATAAATAGCGGCGGGCGGCTACATCACATCTCGCTATATGCGGACAACCTGTTGCTGTACCTAGATGACACGGAGCAGGCTCTGGAAGGTGCGATGGACTTGTTGTTAGAATTCGGCCAGCTGTCGGGCCTCAAGGTCAACTGGGCGAAGACATGCGTGTTCCCGCTGAGAGCGGAGACGCCCGGCCCTGCTCGTGACTTAGGGGTAATCTGGGAGCCATCTTGTTTTACTTATCTGGGAGTCCGCATCTACCACGGGACTGCGGACCTATTGGAAGGCAACATTGGTCGGTGCATTCGGGCGCTGAGGGGCAGTATGTCTTTTTGGTCGACCCTCCCGCTGACGGTACTGGGTAGGATTGCTCTCTTGAAAATGGTGGCACTCCCCCGCCTCCTGTACTACTTCCGGACGTTACCCATCTGGATTCCGCAGAAGATCTTTAGGGATCTGAGGACGATGATTATTGGTTTCCTGTGGGGCCATGGCCGCCGACGAGTGGCTCTGACCACATTGCTGCGCCCCAAGATTGAGGGGGGGATGGCTGTTCCTGATTTTGAACTGTATTACTTGGCGGCGCAGCTCCAGATCCTCACGCAACATGTGGCCCGGGTGTTTAGGGGACCGGAAGGTGACCGAGAGCTGGGGATACAACGCCATGTACTGTCTTATATCGTCATGCAGCAAAAGCTGGAGCTGCGGGGCCTCACTATGGAGGAACGGACGCTCAGGCTATGCTGGCAAAGGAGTCTTAGGAGAGCGAGGGCGACTCGACCTTATGCGCCGGAAATTCCGATAGGCATGCTAACGGCCCTGCCACATGGGGGCGATTGGTCCCCATTGTTGGAATGGGAGGAGGCTGGACTTCAGGTGGTGGGAGACCTGTATGTCGACGGTACCTTGGTGCCCTTCGGTGTGCTTCAGGAGCAGTTCGGGCTGTCTGACGGGGGGTTTCTGTTGCATGCGGCGGTGGTAGCGGCTGTACAGAAGCACTGGCAGGGGGGGCTCATAGAACCGGATACCACTATGGATTGCCAGTATGTGGTGATGGCAGCGGGCACCTTTAAGGCTGTGACCTGCCTCCATAACAGGATGCTGAACGAGGGACTGGAACCGCTCCAGGGGCTCAGAGCTAAATGGGAGGAGAGTGTGGGCAGACCCATTCCGGACACGGTGTGGAGCCACATTCTACGGCGCACATGGAAAGGTACGAGGAATGCGCGTTTCCAACAAGTGCATTTCTTTGTGCTACATAGGGCCTATCTGACTCCGGAAAAAATACGGCTGTACTTTCAGGTGCAGGACGCACGGTGCCCGAGGTGCTCGTCTCCGGAAGCGGACATGGATCATCTGTTCTGGGGTTGCCCACATTTGGAGGCCTACTGGGCAGAGGTGGGGGACCTTCTAAACGAGGTAACCGACAGGGAGGTCGACTTCGACATGGCGGCGTGTCTGCTACTCTGGTTCCCGCATACCAAACACACTAAGGTGACGAGCAAATTTATTGATTTGGGTCTGATACTGGCACAAAGGGAGATCTCATGGCATTGGAAGTCCAGGAGCGGGCCGTCGGTGAGGAGGTGGAAGAATGAATTGTTGAGGTGGTCTGATTGTGAGAGTGTGCTCCGAATGAAACAGGCTGTCAAGCTTGGTAATGAGAAAGCCTTGGATGCAGCGCGTGCATGGGAATTGGTGGTGCAAGCCTTGCGTGACTCTTTAGTGGAGGATGAGGACTGAATGCAAGGGACCTGTGGACACCGCGAGGCGTACTAACTCGGAGTCGTCATTGACACTGTAGCGAGATCCATACTACATTTACGGGCGGGACACACACCATTAGCAGTTGCCGGGGGGGGTCTCTGGGGGGTTGTTTAGTGGGAGTTCGGGGTGGGTCGGAAGCCAGGAGATTGGTTGATCGCGATGGTGACACTGAGCTGCGGGGGCCTATGGAACGTGGGTGATGAGCGGGAGGTGGTGTAGGACCACTGGTTAGTATGGGGGGCCCTGCAGTGCACGGGGCGGGTTGGGAAGCGGCTGGTAGCATTGACCTGCGTAAGTAGGATGGCTGACGGTGTTCGTTGTTGTGGGTGGGGGGGTAAAATGCGGATACGTAAACTGACCTTTCGACCATTGTCCCAGTGGGACACTCACCGTGATGCCTTCCTGCTATTTACGGTACTACGCCGCCCGGCCTCCGGGATGCGGGCTGAATGGCTGTGTATGTAATACGTTTTAATGCTTGAACGGGGGGACATTACGAGTGGACTGGTTGAGCATTTGTATTCTGTGGTTTCTAATTCTGCAATAAAAACAAATTTAAAAAAAAAATGTATTACAAAGGATAGCCAACACTCTTTGTATTTTGTGGTCGTTGTTGGCCACAGTTTATTACCTTTACATACCTACACATTGGTCATTCCCCAGGACATATTTTCATGGCCAGGGTCATAAATCGTCATGAGTGATCATAAAAACGGGTGTCATACATCAATTTGTAGCTCATCATAAATCATTGGTGTATCGTAAATCATTGTGTTACAAGCAGTCATAAATTTGCTGCCATATATGATCCTGCATTATTGTCATACATCAGCCAGAAATCATTTGTTGGTCATAAATCACTTGTTTGACATAACTAGTTTCCATATCATAGAGTCATAAATCACCCTGACAGTTCGTAGATTGTTCAGTTGGTTTCCACGCCCCTTTGAGTGTGGGGCCTAGCCTCTCCTCTTAGGCCCCAACTCGCTACCTTGTTAGTCTCTTTTGTGCGTTGCCGTCTGGCGCGGTCTGAGTTGTGAGAGCCATCTGTTTGCTACCCCGTTTTGTCAGTCCTACTCACCCTGCTGTAAGGCATCCCAAAGTGAGCAACCCTCCTTCTACACACCGCCCTGTTAGTGTACTTCCATAACCAACCAAATGTACCTTTCGTATCCTCCACGCTGCCAGGTAGGCTCCTGTCTTCCTGCAGCTCCCCCACTGTGTAGTCCGTTTACATCTTCGTCCTCTGTTATGTGCAGCCTCCAGCCACAGCAGCCTGCTAATCAGTTTTGACCAAATGATGACGGTGCTCCCGAAGCACTGTGCTGCCTCTGTTAGGTCAACCTGGATGGGGAGGAGTAGCTCTTTTGTCCCCCGACGGGCTAGATCGTTCCCGCCCAGATAAATTATGAGCACATCCAGTGCCAGGCTGCGCCCATCCACAGTTCCTCGAGGACCGCTGGTAATTGGTCCCATCTCATGCCCAGGCAACCCCACCATCGGACGCATGTGTTGACCGGCCAACCTCTCTGCTTGTGGCCTCACCGCTGCCAACCTTGAATTCATCCGGAAAACAAAAGAGTGAACCACCACACATACCAGCCAAGGGTGCCGCCGTCCTACTGAGGCAATAATCACATTGTCAGGAGAATGTTAGGCAACCACGTGTTCATGTGCTTTGCCAGGGTTGTTTACAGCAGCTGGGGCCTTACATAGGTCCTGTATGCCTTGGACTGCCATCTGACGATGGTTTTAATCCCTTTCTCGGACATCCTATGCTGGCTGCTGTGGTCGTCGCCCCAATCCTGAATGAATGTGAACCAAAGGCCGCTGGCAGGAGGCCCGTTCTGCTCAGGGCCTGGCGCATCATTGCTGAGAACTGGAATCTACTTAAGAGGTTACCATCCTTATCCTTGAACAGGTGGCCCTCCTCCACTTGCCTTTATGCCATGTAGGTTAGTAGGCAGCGTACTGCGCAGTATTTGGGGTCCCTGATGCACTCTATCCTTATTATCGCACCTTTACCGGCCTTATCCGTCTTTGACTGTCTCAGCTGCAGTTCAACCTCTGCTATCTGGGCCTGACATTGGCTGCTTGTAGGCAGTGCTCTGCAGGGACTGTCCTAGCTCGCTAAGCCTAAATGCCCCAAAGAATTTGGTTGCAAAGGTTGCTTTGAACAGGTTTAGCTCATATGTGTCTTTTGCTATTTCCCTCAGTGCATCCATGAGTAAAATCAATCCAGTGAAGTCTGTGGGCCTACGGCTGTCCGCTTTTACCCCTTCTGAGCACCTCCAACCCTTCATTGCTGCTTTGTTGTAATAGGAGGTGGTGGGGTCCTGTCCCGTGATTAGCTTGGAGATGTGTGCTACTGCTAATAGGTGGGCCTGGGCCCAGGACATGGGTCCTTTTGTTCATGAATGGCCATTGAATGAATCGCTGCACAGCCTTCCTTGTCCTGCCCGTATCAGCCTGGGTCTTGATATTTCCTATTCGCTTTACTGTCCCTGCGTATTTCTTGTGGCACTTGGCCGCCTGGTGGGTGAGGGCTTGATCCACTAGTCTAGACAAAACCATTTTGCCAGAGACCATAAGTCTTCTGGAGAGGGCGTAGTGTCCTTCTCCGCCCCTGGTGCCAGCTCCCTGAATCTGCTCATCTGTGCGTGGGAGAAGGCATCCGCCACTTCGTTCTCCACCCCCGGTACATGACGTGCTCTCAGCTCTATGTTCCCTTCCAACTGTAATTGAACCAAGCGACGCATTAGCCTTAATGTGTCAGGGCACCTGGCTGTCCCTCTGTTGATTGCCTGCACTACTCCTTTGTTATCAGACCACAGCATTGACTTCATGTCCCTCAATTTTTTCTTCCAGACCACCAGGGCGACTATGATGGGGAACAGTTCTAGAAATGTGATGATGCTGGTGACGACCAGTTTATACCAGCTGCCCTGCCAAAGCCCTGCACACCATTTGTCCCTTAGAATTTTCCCAAAACATGTGCTGCCTGCTGCATCTGTAAACAGGGCGATCTGCCTGGCCATCACCCAACGCTCTCTCCAAATGAACTATCTGTTAAACTTCGCTAGAAATGTATTCCACATGATGAGGTTGTTCTTGACCCCTGCCCCCAACCTAAAATGGTGGTGTTTGTGCGTGAGCCCAGTGGTTAACTGAGTTAGGTGTCTGGCAAAGACCCGACCGGCAGGGATGATTTTGGCAGCGAAGTTGAGCTTCCCAATAAACTGTTGTGCCTTCTCCCTATTGTGTAAGTTTCTAATGTCATCCCTGAATTCTCTTACTTTCGCCTCTGGGAGTCTGGACATTTCTGCAACTGAGTCAAGTTCAATCCTTAAAAATGTGAGCCGGGTGGCGGACCGACTGTTTTATCTGCTGCAAAAGGTACTCACAGCTCTCCCGCCAGCTCCTGAAATAATGCCCGGGTCTCACCACACTCCACCGACCTTGCTGGGCCTATGAACAAGAAGTCGTTAAGGTGGTGCAGTTTGCCCCCTGTGGGGTGCTGGTTATGTAAGGCCCATTCTGAAAAGGGGCTAAACTGCTAAAAGTATGCACAGGACACTGAACATCCCATGGGTGGGAAACAGCCTTTACAACGTAACCATTACATCGCACTACACTTACAACACAGTCATTACATCGCAACATCCTTTACAACACATGTCATTACAACGCATGACACTATATCGCATGACATTGCTTCGCATGTCACTACAACGCATACAATTACAACGCATACCATTACAACGCATAGTACCCCTACACTATCCAAAACTTACCCTACTGTTGCACTCCCTAGAGTTAGAATAGTAAGTTTTACCCTCACACTAGCCAACACTTACCCTACTGTTGCACACCCTGCAGTTAGAATAGTACTTTTTACCCCTACACTATCCAACACTTACCCTACTGTTGCACCCCCTGGAGTTAGAATAGTAATTTTTACCCCTATACTATCCAATACTTACCTTAAATGCAATGTAATGGTATGCATTGTAATGGTATGCCTTGTAAAGGTATAATGCGATGTAATGGAATGCGTTGTAAAGGATGTTGCGATGTAAAAACTGCATTGTAAAGGCATGCATTGTAAATGTCCCTTTGGTACTGGAAGGGAAGGGGGATTTACACTCTACCTAGGGCTATTTCTTTGTTTATTTTCTGCCTCACTATCTCTGGGTCCTGCAGCACTGACTTCAAGTTGTTGGCGTTGCCCGTTTGAAAGGGGCCCTCACATGGTATGACAAATCCTTCTTCAAAACCTTTCACTAGCATTCTTGCACACTTTTTGTTATGATACTTGTTAGCTAGCCATCTAAGCCGGTGCGTGTTAATGGGGGATGCAGCTGGCTGATAACCGCTCAAGTCTTCTAGTCCCCCAGCCCTGTGTCTTCTTTTTCTCTTTCTTGTCCTCTCCCTGCTCTTTCTTGCATCTGCACCCAGTTGCTGGGTACCCCTCCGCAGATGGAACATGTGTTGAAACTTACAAGCGGCCCCCCCAAGTGCACTCGTTGGCCTCATATTTCCAACAAATGGCAGGTGGGCCGCTTGTGGGCAGAGATTTCAATTAATATATGTTTTGATCCTGTGAAATGAACTACTTTTGCCTTTGCGAAGGAAAACCTGAAAGGGCTGCTCACCCTTATCTACCCATGTTTTTACCTTTTTTGCCATCATCATTTTATGTATAAAACCTGACACGTCCTCCTCGTTCCATTCCATCTCATTGTGGGTCTGTATTTTTAACCTAAAACCTTTATCGTATTCTAACAATGCATCCCCTGGGAATTTCCTGTGTGCCCCATGGAAAGTGGCCTCATACAGCCACAGATCCGCTGCTTTCTGTGGTAATTTCTCAACTATAATCCAGGCCATGATTCTGAAGGCATCCAACCAATTTTCAACGGGCCTTTCCTTCATCTCCTTTCTCCTCTTTCTCCTATCCTCATCCTTCTTGTCGCACACCGTTAAGTCTAGCCCCTCCAGTTGTATCTCCAACAATAAAAAAATATCTTTGAACTCCTTACTCAATATCCTCTCCTTCATGGCTAAAGGGATGAGGCTTGCTAAACTGAAGGCCCTTGCAACCAGAGATGTGGGACCTGGTGAAGGCCTAGTGTATGCCTCAGGGGGTCGGCATGCTCTATCTGTGTTGTTCGCTCTGTTTGCTCTACCCCATGCCTTTATGGAGGATGCCATCCCCACCCCTGCCTCCTGTGCTTGGGTGCTGGGCTGAGTTGGCCCAACCGACTGGTTCCTTAAACATTCTTGTGCGCGGCCTGGGTCAATAAGGTGCTATGGCAGCCCTTAAACCCCCTTGCGGTGGAGTGCTTGCCTCCCCCAACCCCTATGCACCCGGGCCACTAAATAACAATGGAGCAATTGACTTCAAGCATTTCTGCACAATCGCACCAATAAGCTGAGATGACAACACAAGTGGTGGTGTTGTCATCTCGGTCCTGCATCCGCCGGGATGGCTGTAGGTGGCAGGTCATCTCCCTTGGAACCCCTCTTAGCTGCCAGCTTCCTTGCTGCCTTCGCTCGGGCTCTTTGCCTCTTCTGGGGCTCTGGACAACCTGTTGACTGGCTCCTATCTCAGCTTCCTCCTCCATGTGCGCCTGCAGACAACTGGTCCCATGCGCTTCCCATGCTGCCCTGATTTGCAATAATTCCCCTAGCTCTGCTGGCTGGTCTCCTTGGTTGTGGTTTGCCATTCTGACCTGCTTCCTTTGGTTAAAATGCTATTGTTCCTTGTAGCGCTGTGGGGTGCTGCTGCCCTGTTAATGCCAAAACTTGCCCCAAGTGCAAGTGTTATACCACGGGGATTGCTTCTTTAGGCAAATTACTGAAAATAAAAATCCAGACTGATGTACAAGTAACCAAAGAGTGCATTAGTGGCCCTTGTGCGCGGGTTGGAAAACCCCGTGCAAAGCCTATTAATCTTGCTCAAGGGAACGCCTTCCCTAGGAGAAGGGCCGTAAATTGTGCATTTTAATTTTATTTGCTCCCCAGCCCCCGCTCCTTGCTTTTGTTTTAATAAGTGAACACACCTTCCGATTGACTGAATGGGGCATAAGCAAAGTAGCCTGCTGCGGACAAGGTCATTTGGATGTACCTAACTCAACCTTCTTGCGGCTGAGGTGCACAAGCAAAGCCAGAGGGAGAAACCGGGCCCACTGGTCCTGCGGTATCCCTACAGCCGTGCCACCCTCTTCGTGGACTCAACGCACGCCGACCTGGAGGAGGTGTTGCTGCGCCCACTTCGCTTCCAGGACACTGCTTTACTGAGACTTACTCATACTCAGGTGCCCCAATATCCAGGCGCTCTTCACCAACGCTGTTGGGCGCACCACAACACGCTCACTGTGTCCGAACCTCACTTCTCCTTCGGTGCACTCGATGAACAAGCGCTCCTCACCAACGCCTTCAATGCACCACGATACGCACCCTGCGCGTCCGAGTCTCTCTCAAGCGTCGGTGCACATGCTGACCAGGCACTCTTCACTAACGCCTGCTTTGCACCACAACACGCACCCAGCGCATCCGAGACTCACTTCACCTGCGATTCCCAAGTTGGCGAGGCGCTCTTCACCTGTGCTTCCTGTGCGCCACGACACGCACCCAGCGTGTCCAAAACTCACTCCTCCTTCGTGTGTCCAAGATCACAGGGCACACGTTCCGAGGGTCTCAAGCTGCCATAACACGCTCCCACTGCGTCGCTTGAAACTTCTCCGGAAACTTTTATGTTCCTGTGTTTCCAAACAAGGAGCCAGCTCACCTCGGGCCCTTGGGGTTACAAGACAAAGCACAAAGTACAGTCTCCGTCAAGCAGGGGGACCCAGCACCTCCAAGCACAGTCCCAACAGCCTCTTCCTTGGTTAGAACAGCAAACTGCAGACCAGCCCCAGATCACGAAGCATGATTTGGTCTTTCCCCAGCAGCCTCTTCAGTTGCTCCTTCCCTAGCAGAGGTTCCTCTTGACCACGAAATGGGTCCAAGCCTTTTCAGTCTCAATCCATTTCTGTTTTATTCCAACGTTCAGGGGTTTCAACTCCCATAGTTATACCCCTTAATGTCTTTGAAGTTTGTTGTGCTCAGGAGTCCCTGACCCCTCCCCAAATCAGTTCTGGGTGTCTCCCTCCCTGTGTCACCTTTCTCCCTTTGATACTGGGGGTCTGGAGCCTTAATCATTCAGAAGGAGATGGGTCAATTGGTTTATAGCACCAGCCGAGGCCTTTTCACCTCCTGGGCTTCTCCTCCCCCTACTCTCCAGATGCAGGGCAGCCTGGTGCCATCTCAACCCCTCCCTGGGTCAAGACCTCTCCCAGCTCCTCTCAGATCCAGAAAGTCAATCCACATTCAGAAATGCTTAAAGCACAAAGCTCAGCCACTTTCTCAAAGAGTGGTTTCTGATCACACCATGACAAAACTACTTTCATAGAAAGATAACTTATGGCACTGTGAGTTTATGCATACTAAACTTCACCTCTCCATTATAAACTTACAGCAAACTAGGCTACCAAAACACAACAGCCAGCCTCCCCCATTCTGTCCTATGGGCAGAATGGCCTCTCAGCAGTGAAAAACGAAATAAAGTGTTTTTCAATGTCAGGACATAACACACACCTTAGTATATGTCCTGCCTTTTACCTACACTGCTCCCTGCCCAGGGGGTAGCCAATGTGTTTTAAAAAGGGAAAGTAAAGCCTGACATGTGGTTACACTTGTCAGGACAACATGCTAACTTCACAAACTACGTGCAGGCCCACACTGCAGGCCTGAGTTCGCCTTTGAATTACTAGCCCTGGCACACACAGTGCACAACACTAGGGACTTTACTAGTAAGGCAAACAAACAGATCATGGCCAACCAATTACCATTACACTTTACATAGAGAACACGTGTACTTTGACACTGATCAGCAGTGGCAAAGTACCCAAAGCATCTGAATTGGCAACTCTTGTCAGGAAAGCGGTCTAGGGGGGAAAGCAAAAAGTTTAGGGAACTTTAGCCAAAAAGGCCAAGTCCTACACTGAGTTTCAGTGTGATTTGTTCAATAGTGACTTTTTTGTTACGTTTATTGAGTTTAGGAGTTTTACAGGCAGCCTTAGTTGTGAATGTGTCAGAATTCAAGGCACAGTGCCAGTGAATTATTGCGACTTTCAGTGAGTCTTTAACTGTTTGTACAAGTGACTAGTAGTGTTTGTGGGAATAAATAATTCGCAATTTTAGGGACCTGTGTGTGTGGGGAAGCAATTCTGAGAGTGACTGCATAAGTGAGTGCTGGGGGGATTTTGTTTTGGTGACTCTGGGCGGGTAGGGTTCTCTGTCCTAGAGTTTCTGAAGTGGATTTTCAGTCACTGTAATCATGTAAGCGAGCGTGACAGTGAGCATGATAAGTGTTGGTTTTCAAGAAAGTAAATTTGAAGCAACTGTCTGTGAATTTGTGGGTGAAAAATTGAGTGAGGGCGTTATACCAGTGAGCCTGTATTCATTCGACAATGTAAGTCTGCATGGTGAAGGGCGACTGGCAGCGATTTTGGCGGTGTCTTCAAGAAATTTTAAAAAGTGGCACAGTGATCTTTTTCATCAGTGAAAAGTGCAGTGGATGTCAGGGCGAGTGTGCGGTTGTGATCTCGGGAGTGACGGTGAGTCTTGAGAAATTGCCCATGAAAGTGCGAGGGTTAATCCACGAGTGTGCTGGTTCTGTGTGCAGGGGCATGCATGGGTTCACAAAACATTGTGCTCTGGGTGTGAGTGTGCACGAGGACTCATCATCCGGCAGCTGCTGATGATGCCGACGAGGATAAGTTTCGAACCGAGTCACGACATGGAACGGAAAGCCCTAAGGTGACTCATCCCTGGCAGCGCCTTGAAGATTCTCAGTCAGTGCTCCTCACTCCTCCTGCTCTACACTCTGTCCCGTAGGAGCTCACACCCATTTCTTCACTCCCTCTGATGCTGGCCGAAGAACTTCGCCTCCCAGCACACATGCAAAGTTCCACAAAGCTCTCCCACTTCACAGCCACTCATCACACAAAGAAAGTGAGTCACCGCCAGGAAGGAGGTCAGAGCTAGACACTGGAAGGCTAAAGGTGATGGAAGGGGCTGGGGCACTTGTTAAAGCTATGCTAGCCGAGGCTGTACACTGAAGGTGTTAGCTAGTTTAAACGCAGGTTAGGTAGCTCCAGCAGTCGAAGTGCACTAAAAAGAATTTGCAATGTAATAGGTCTCGCAATTATGGGGGCCTCTATTGGCTACTCTACAATACGTGTCGCAGAGCAGCGCATGCGCGCTGGCTCAGGTTGAACCTAAAAAGGAGTGCTAGGAAAGAAAAATAAACAAGCAGCCATTAAAGTAACAGGGCCAGTCGCCCACGGCAAGAACCACCCACGGGAATGAGGGACAAATGTGAGCAAGTAGCCACAGAAAGGCGAGGAATTTTAAAAAGCACACACAAGAACAAATGGCAAGCAAGGGGTGTGTTAAAAGCCACTCAGATATGATACATCAGGTCTTCAGAGCGAGACTGGAGCAGCACATCACAGATAGACCTGGGAAACTTGACAGGGCTGCTGAAACTGGTTAACTATGGCATCGTGTATAAACTTTGACCTTTGGATTTCTCTCAGATAACATATTTATAAAATTATGTTGTTGCTAGTTTAAAAAAAATTGTTTTTAGTTTATACAAAGGTGGACTATGCTGTGACTTATTTTAGGCTAAAAATGTGAAATCAGCGTGAAAGACAAGGCAAGCACTGGGCAGAAACCATAAAAGAATCGTGACAATGTGTATTGACGAGACGCAGTGGTGGTAAAGGAACTTTTCATTTTCCCTTCCTCCCAGAAATGGAAAGAATGCACCTCTAGTATTTACACGTGCTTACTGATGCACTAGCACTTCCAGCAGAAACAACAATGAGTTTTAGAAGCAATACATAGCACGCGAGTAAATTCTTGTGAAGGCGTTACTCGTAGCTAAAATATATCTACATAACTTAGCAGACATTCACTTTTTAATTCAATAATTACTGCATTTAGTATATGTCCTTTGTAAATGCAAAGCACAGTGGGCCGCATTGAACGAGCCCATTGCAGCCGCCTCGTGAGTGCGCGTCGCTCGTCATTAAAGTTCATTAAAACCCGGTCGACTTTCCCTTACTCTGCTTGCCCTGGAGTAAAGCTAAAAAAATACAAATTTCAGTTAAAAGATGGGGGATTTTTTTAGTAAGAATATTCTAATTTGAAAGCCACACTAATTCTCCATTCTCCCAGTCAGTCGTGACTAAGAGAAATTCTAAGATCAGATGGCGCTGCAGTTTCTCTGGCTTCACCCCAGGAACCTGGCCTCCGGATTTCTTCTGGACACATTATTAATTCGCAAAGCATGAATATTTCACAGGGGCAGTTTTGCATCGGAATGACAGGGTACCGGTACCTTAGAGTCGCGGGCGAGCTCATGCTGTGTGCTGAAAAGGCAGAGCTAACAATAGCCCAGTGTGGCGGCCAAGGCTTCTTCTGGTTGATAACTCTGCGCAAGCCGATCCTCTGTGAAACATGACCCCGCCCCGGCATTTCCTCTCGCGCGCTCTGCTCCAGTGTCTCCCAGTCTTCACGTTAACCATGCGGTGTTTATTAGCGCGACCCACCCGTGTGCAGGTAATCCTTCCAGGCAGCCTTGGTAAAAGGCTGCTTTTAGGAAATGTCCAATACGGGCATTGTTGTGGTATTTTTCTCCGTTTTGTTTCTGTCAAGGTTAAACTGACAAGGACTGTGTATCTACTTCTGTTATTTTTTAAATATGGTTACATGGGACTTCAGTTTGCGTTTCTATTGCGTTTCTATATGTGCAACTGTGTTGCTTCAATCGTTAATTAAAAAAAAAAAGCACTCAACTATCCCCCACGCAGACACAAAATGTTTTCCCCATTATTTGCAAAAGTCTGTATTACCACGTCATCTTCCGCTATTAAAATGATTTTAAATCAAACAGTAGACATCATATGTCTACCCAGCAGCCAGGTAGCCCGTAGGCTTCCAATTACTTAGCTGCCATTTTTTTTTAACTTCACTTGTATTTTTCTTTCTTGGAAATTCTATGGTAGTCAGAATGAATTTCTTTATTTGCAACTTTAAATGTTCAGTAACGGAAATGTTTTATTAGAAAATAGAAACTGGCTTGAGCAAATGATTTTCCGTACTTAACATATTAACAGACACCGTCTTAATTCGTTTCGTACACGTGGATTATACTTGACACTGAAATTTATAGTTGTGATTCAGAACACTACCCTTCAGCGCTGTAGAAAGTCCTTCATGTACATCAGTGATGAATGCAGTCCATATAACTGTATACACGTTTTAGTTATTTACATTAGTGTCTTGTAATTAATTAATGTAAATAGGGATTTAAATGTCATGACGGTGATCCACTTTTTCCTCAAAGATCTTAACCGGTTTATGCAATTTCGCAAGCAGGATAAATCATATCCAGGCGTTTACTTTTTCTTACCAGTGACGAGAGACTTTTTTTTTTTAATGTACACCCCTGCCTATAGGTTTACAGTTGTGAAACATTTGTAAACGATAATGGAAAGAAAGCAATACCTATTTTGATGCGGTGGTTGCTGGTGGGGTCAACCAGCACTCATTGAGTGTCTGGTAGCAGATTAAGAAGGCATGAGGTGGATTCAACACTCACTGTCTTGGTATTTGGTCAGTGCTTAATCTGTGGAAAAATAAGGCCATGGCCCTTGACAGGAGGCCAGTGCAGCTTGCACCACCCAACGCCCCTGCCAGCACTGCCAATGATAGTACCAAGAGAGCTACTAAGCATCATATGCTTCCAAACAGGGGCGGCCTTAGGCATGTGCAAGCTGTGCACCTGCACAACAGGGCCACCAAACCCCTGGGGCCACCACGCCAATATATATCCTTAATATAATAATCCTCTGAGGATGGATACATATTTGCGTGGAGGCCCCTGGCAGGGATTTGGCGGCCTCCGGCTCTGTTCCACTTCCAAACACCCTGACCCCCCCCTCTTCACTGGCCTCTGCGCTCCACCCCACCCGGACCCCCTCTTCCGGAACCCCCTACCTACGCTCCCTGCCCAGGGCCACCATGAGCCTAGAGCGGCCCCTGTTCCAAATGTGACAATTCCGACTATTTCCGGGGTCCAAAGCTATAAGAATGGCTTGGGAGGCATTTATTAATCATTTTACGGCATATTAAATTAACAAACAACTGTTGTTGTGCTATCTCTAAATTGGACAACGATCGCCACCATGTGCAGACTATCAAAAGTGCCTGTGTTGACAACTAAGTTCCGGTGCTGAGTACTATAAACCACTGGGTCAAATTAAGCACTATATTTGCGTGCTGACATGTGGCGATGTCCAAGGGTTTCTGAGCAGAGCTCCAGGCACCACTCACTCTATTTTAAATTAACCACATGGCTGCTGGGCGTTTCCCCCCCCCTGTGCTGGAAATTGCCATTTTACTGGCACCATGACGAGCTCAGCTTGTCATCAGCACACGACACCCGTGGGTGATGACGAGCTGAGCTCGTCATCAGCATCGAAAGGGTTAAGCATTGTCAAAAACATAATTAAAATGAAATAGTCTAGGAGTCTGGTGATCTCAAACCGAGTTCTATTGTAGACTTCTGATTTCTCAGAATTGCATTTTTATAAAAAATTGAAAGTGAGGTTGATAAACAACGTGACTTTTTAGGGTGGTCGCTGCTTGCGCAGCAGACTTTTCCATGGTTACACTTTTGTGCATACAAGCCATCAATGTCCTCTTCTGTAAACTCGGAGTGCCGGTTTTCTAAGTTGCTAAAATCCCTGTGTAAATATTCAGTATTTTTTAAAAGTGACAGTGTATATCTTAGATTAGAATGAGTTCAGATTGAATAGTTGATGTAAGCCTTTTGGCATCTGGTGAGGGATTTCAGTGCGTCAACTTTCAGATTTGTCATTTCAAGGCAAAGGTGTTTTTGGAGAGCGAAAGAACACGGCTGATGACTCTGATAACGAGGCACTTAGAAGAATATAAGACTCGTTGTCTTCAGTGCAACCTCCTCAGTCCTGGGCTACAACTGTTCTTTTTGCCCGAATGAAATCACCATCACAAACCAGTCATATGAGCTTTCCCTGCAGCTTCCACGTACGGCTGCAGGACCCTTGATTTTTATTGTCTACTCTTTGCAGCTTGAACAATAATATATTGATGACTACCGAATGTGGGAAATGCTACAGTAGAAAGGGCAAAGCCAAATATAGAAGGTGAGGCATGCCTGTTATACAGTATGAATGAAGAGACATACCTTCCTTCCCTCTGATTGTACACAAGTACCTGGGGGGAAGACCTGTCTAGTCATTCTTTTGAGGTGCACTGAATGCTTCTTATTCCAGCATACTTAGAAGAATGCAGACTCAATACACACTTTTAGGTGACAATAAGTACATTGGAGGAGTGGATGGAGGAGAGGAACGGCCTAACACTAAATACAGGTTCAGGAAGGGCAAAGGAACCATCGATAAATGTCTCAACCTAAGCATGGTGGTTGCCAAGTATATGGTGGCGAAGAAGGGCCATCTCTGCATGACATTTATGGACCTCTCAGCCGCACTTGATTGTATGGTCCATAGCAAGCTATGACAAATTATGGAGATTATGGGAGTGGACCCTCTAATAATTAAATTTATACAACAACTTTATGCAGGGGCAACAGCTTGTGTCCGTTTTGGTAGAGAGGGGTAATGCACAAAACCCTTTGGTATTGAGCGTGGTGGAAGACAGGAGTGCATCCTCGCCCCATTCCTGTTCCCCGTTATACAAATAGGGTGTAAGCAGCTTTAGAAAAGCGCACTAAGTATGTCCCGTATACTAAGGCAGCCCCCCCTGTTGATACTCCTCTATGCAGAGATATATTGCTTTTAGCTAGAACCCCCAGGGCACTGCAGAGTCTCATAGAGGAGTATACTAGATTTATGGACACCCTGGCCGTACATGTGAACTTAATGAAATTGTACATTTTAATTACATTGACACATCTGAAGAAACTCCCGGTCTTCCATTTAGCCCACCACAGGATAGAGGTGGTAGATACGTTTTTTTATACTTTGGGATACTTTTTGATGGGAAATTCCTATCTAAAGATGTGGTTTTAAATAGAGCTCTTCACTTTGAAAGGAGCATTACAACACTATTTAATTTCTTAAAGAAACTGGGGAACAAGCCCATCTCTGAAAATTTACACAGTTATGCAGCAAAAACAAAGGCTACAGCCACATGCGGGAGGCAGTGTGGGGTATGGTAGATATAGAACCCTTGCTACATGTGGAAGATGCTTTGGTCAAAAGATTGCTCTCTTTGCCCCGTAGTTGTACAAATGATATCTGTCACAGGGAGTTGGATCTCCCGTATATCGGCAACGCAATTTGTTTGGCTCCACTACTATTGTAGCACTCGATATGGAGGAGGGAGACGGTCGCTTTACATCAAGTAGTGTTAAGGGAGTGTCTAAAATTGGACCTTGCCAAAAAGATACTGTGATTGTGTTATGTAGGCTCTACTCTAGCAAGAATGGGCTTGCGAGAATTATTTTATTCCCCTCCAGAGTACTGAAGAACTGAAAATCTTCATTCTCCGGGAATACTTACTAATAGAAAAAAAAGGACTTGTCACAGAAGCTGAAATATGAAAAGACATCTTTATTAAATTTAATAAGTGAGGCCACGTCAAACAGAAGCCGTAGCAACTGAATGAGGTAGTCTGAGGAATACAGAGAACAGAGGCCTTTTATATGCTTAGGGTTACAAAACTCAGCATAAAAGTAAGGGGCAGTCCTAGCGTTTGCAAGCATGCAAAAAGCCCAACATTCCTTCTTACACAAGCCGGACAAACCCATAATAAAAGACCACAACCCATATCGTAAACAAGCCATAAAAGAAGGAACAGAAACAGATGAGAAGTAGGATAAGGGGTGTGTATGTGCATAACAAACTTTACAATCTCCTGTGCTCTGATCCTTAATCTTGATCAGCTACTGGGCAAGGAACTGGTCTAACAAGGTCAGCTTCAGGCAACAGGGTCAGTTCACTCAGGTGATCCAGGAGTCCGCTAAAGTCATCGGCCTATGTGAGGGCAACCACAAAATGGCTGCCATGCACGAAATGGAACCCATGGTTCAGAATGAAATCTCCAAATACATAGTGAATCCATGTGTGTAACATTACGAAAACACTCATACTTGCTGAACTCACTGTTTAAGGTTCGCTGTTACCAAAATCGTAACAGAACCACGACCTTTATGACCCAGGTTCAGAATTCACGGAACCTCAGTACACCGCTTTTCCTAAGGCTAAGCTGAAAAAGATTTTCCTTGCAGACCCAGCTGCTATTAGATGGGAGCAAAATAAAAGCAGTGTTGGTTTATACAATCTGTCGCCCCCCCCATACACCCTCCCACCAAAGTATGATACGTAATCTTACCTGGCTTATGTGCATAATTTGCAGCATTGCTTTATTCTGGAAAGGTTTCGTATACATTGCATCCCACTCACTTGAAAACCGGTCCTTATGCGCTTGCGATGGAGCATGTTACCAGTCAGCTCTGCACATAATATTCGTTGGTTTATTTTATTCCCTAACAAAGGTAAAGAATAATAGTCTCTTTTTTTGTGCAGCATTAACTTTACACAATGTAGGCCAGCTTTTTTATATTTCCAACCGCTTGAGGATCCACTGATGTTCCATGTACTGGCTACTTTTCGTTGGTCAGCCCTGAAACGTAGGGAAGCGTTCTAGACCTATGGAAAGGGATCTGCCAAGGTTGGCTGGGTTGTTGAATTAGCCATGACTGAATGAATATCATTTCTCTTCATGCATTATAACTAGGCAAGAATAGGGCATATAAAGTTGCACCAGACACACAGGTATAAATTATTGGGACAAAATGTTTTTAACAGTAATTAACCAGTCTAAAAGGAATTGTGTTTTAAATTCATGTTTTAATAGTTTTGCATGTATTTGTATTCTGACTGCATCATATTTTTTAAGAGTTATAGATGTATTTTGGAACATGATTCCGTGGTTTGTAATGTGTGTACCTTTTATGCATCAGAAACTTTGCAAAATAAAGTTTTGATGATGACAATAAAGGAGACCTATTACAAATATATGTTGTAGACAACCATATTTAATGTGGTATTTGCCAAGATTTTTGCTGAACCCATTTTTGCAGGCTATTGGACTCTATCCCAGTCAACCAGAAGTAAAGTGCTTGTGACCTCCCTTCTAATCATTTGCATACACCTAATTGGCACATTTTATTTACTTAGACATCCCTAGTATATGGTTCTACATGTACCTATTGCCTGTAAATAAAATGCGACAAGTGGGTTGCAGCATATATTGTGCCACCCACTACAG
The DNA here is from genome assembly GCF_964263255.1 of Lissotriton vulgaris. Taxonomy (NCBI): domain Eukaryota; kingdom Metazoa; phylum Chordata; class Amphibia; order Caudata; family Salamandridae; genus Lissotriton; species Lissotriton vulgaris. Next base: position 1,879,366,789 of record NC_141685.1, on the reverse strand, counting down.
TGTGCAGTTTTAAACTGCTATTTCAAACTGACAAAATAAATTGTTCACTAGGCCTAAACCTACCATTTGAATTCTTATAAGTCACCTCCAAGGTAGGCCCTAAATGCCCATAGGCTACGGTGCATGGTATTGTAAAATCGAAGATGTGTATTTGACGTTTTACATATCTTGGCAGCCAAAAACTTCCAAAGTAAGTTTTTATTGTAGCAAGACTAGTTCTCCCACAAAGGAAACACTGGGTTACATTACAAAAACTTATAACGATCGATTTTAATTTGGAAGCAGTTAGAAAAACGATTAGAGGATTATTAAATAGTAATTTAAAATCCAACCTAATGGCAAAGTCTGATTTTATATTACTATTTTAAAAATTGCATTTTTAGAAATTTGACATTTTTCACTCTAAGTCAAATGTGCCTTTATATCAGTGTACAGTGTCACATGACTGGTGAATGGTTCCCCTGTGGTGAGTTAGGGACTGCTTCCAGAAAGTGGATTGGGTGTGGAGAAACGTTTTTCTCCCTTGAGCATGATGGCAAGGGGGCTGTGCCCAGCCCCCTCCTGAGCTTCAAAAGGTGCCTACCCTCTCACCGGAATATGTAGCCCACTCCTAGGCCTGCTTGCTTCCTTTGTCTTCCTAGTCAGGTTGGGTCCAAACCCACTGCGAGAGAGGAGCTGCCCCAGAACTGGTTTGGAGAGACCACAAGGGAGGGTTTGCTCATTATCATAGCCGACCCCTTAGGGTGGGCACAGGTAGCTATGACCAGAGGTAGAAGGATTTTGCTGTGTTGGATTTAGATAATGAAAGTCTCTGTGGGATGGGTTACATTAAAACACAAAGTGCTGCAAAATTGGGTAGGGTCACTCCTGGGAAGTTTTACCCTTTTGATTAGGGAGTGGCCAGGAGTTGTTCCCACCCACAGGCTGGCACTACGCATTAAAGTGGCATTCCCAGTACCTCTCTCAAATTCGATCAGGACCTGTGAAGGAACAGAAGAGGACTGGAACCGTTGTATGTGACCTGAAAGACTGGACTTCCTCTCCCTCTTGTAGCCAGGACAAAAGTTGTCTCCGGGGGTCAAAAGGCTGACCTGTTTGGGCTACAGTGACACCAAAATGTCCAAAAGGCCATTTCCTTCATTCTCATCTGACCAGTTACAATGGACCTGCCCAGGACCCTGATGCTGGGCCTGTGCTGGAGTGAGCCGTGACCGCCAAGTGCTGCTCCCAAAGCTCCTGGACCCATGGCTGATGTCATATTAAACTGCTCCTGAAGTTTCCTCAAACCTGGGATTTAGAAACATTTTGCCAACTTACTGCTCTAGGAACTGACGGAGTACCTGGGCAAACCTACCTATCCGATCCAATGAAGTTGCATTGCCCATGGGTCAAATATTCAGGTTGCTCCCCCTGCGTTTTTTTCCACAGTACAAATCATAGCCAGATAAACCTTGCAGAAAAGGTGCTAACTGCGTGCAGACTCCTTCACCAAGTCGGGAGGAGAAAATCTTCACTGGCAACAGTGAGAAAAGTATCCGTCCACCGAGGGACCTTCTCTAGGCTTGAAATTCAAATTTCTCCTGCTCTGTATTTTCTCACCAAAAGGCTATGACTCCAACAATACCTCATCTTGCAGCTATCCGATGATGTCCAGCGCTCTTCTACTACAGTCTGCTGCCTTGCCTCACTGAGGATTTTAGACTTACAGTTCGAAGGTAAAAGCTATCAGTGGGACGAACCCAGTCCTTGTATCTGAACTATGCTCTATTGCAGTCAGACTTAAGTTTTGACTCTGTCCCAGTCAAGCTTAATAAGATGACTGTGGTTGGTGCTTAACCCTTGTTGGCGCTATTTTGAATCCTAAACTTTAAAAATTGATTACTCTGGCTCTAATTATCGGACTTTTGTCATTTTACTGTCATTTTATTTATTAATACTCTATTTGTATAAATTGGTTTGGGATTTTTCTTGCATTTTGTTTCGCTTTATTACTGTTTGAGTGCTGCATAAATACTTTACACTTTGCCTCTAAGTTAAGCCTGACTGTTTTTGTGCCAAGCTATCAGATGGTCAAACACGTTTATTGAGTGACTTATATAGGTCACCCTGACAAGGGTTCTGATTATTATTTGAGGTGGGGTTTCACCCCTCCCCCTCCAAACTAACACTCCAATCTCTTTCAGTGGTGTGCCGAAGAGGGATCTAGTACATGTGTTTTTGTAGTACAACTCTGTGATCTAGGGACAATCAAAAATCCAGTCATTACCTAACATCAGAATCGATTTTTGAATTTTAAATTCTTCTTTATTTTTTCTATTTCATAAATTTCTCTCATCTTGTATTTTTAATTGTGCATGTACCAGATAGCCATCAGATCCTGAGGGGAGGTCTGCATGCTGCAGTCTGCAGTATAGGAGATAGGGGATGATGAAGAAGAAGTTGAGGAGAAGATGGCTTGACATTGGCCCCAGAGCTAGAGGAAGGGAAGGATACTTCTCTAGTGGTCCTAGTGGTAGAGGAAAGGGGCCCCCCAAAAGTGAGTTTACCTGCTCCATCTAGAGCTAAGAACAGTGTGTCCTCGCACAGCCTGACCCCTACAGAGTTGGAGTATATGAAGGAAGAAAGGGCCCTCAAATTACAGCTGGCTACTCTCGCCCTGGAGGAGAAACCTTTTGAGTAGAGGAGTAGGAAGCCCTGCTGGCTCACCAGAGGGACTAGAGAGAACTGGACCTGAGAGCAAACTGGGCTTCTGAGTCCAGTGAAGATGGTGACTATGACACTGAAATGCGTAGGAGAGGTAAAAGAGTCCACATCCCCAAATACCTAGTTCCTATCTCTGTGGAGGTCGTGACATTAATAAGTGGTTTGCAGCATTTGAGGTGACCTTGCATATGCAGAGGAGGACTAGGGCTAATCTACAGAAGCACATGCCAATTGTTGGGAGGGATACCCTGCTGGCCTTAGAGGTAGCTGACCAGATGGCCTATGACCTCATGGAAGAAGCCCTTATCACCTGGTTTAGCCTGACCCCTGAGCGTTATTGTCTGAAGTTCAAGGATATCCAGAATCATTTACACCACTCCAGGGTTGACTTCTTGGTGGACTTCTAAAGTACGGATCTGGATGGTTATTTATTTATTTTAAGGTTTTATAGAGCGCGAACTTGACCCGTGAGGGTATCAGAGCGCTTTACAGGTTCATAGAGTAATACAGAAAAGACGGTTATCACAAGAGACCAGTACACCGGAGAGCTTTAAAGAATCTGAGGGTCATATGGTAGGCAGGGTGTCAAAAGGGTACTGTGCAATGGAGGGAGGGGGTGCTGGGTACTAGAGGGAAGGGTGAAAACTATCACAATGGTTTTTATAATTTGATTATGAATTTATCGAATACTCCGGGTCCCTACCAGAGTGTCCCAGAAGGTACCTGAGGGGAAGAAAAGTGTGGATCAGGTCTCCTCAACAGAAGGATGGGGGAGCAGAAAAAATCACAAGGAGTTCCCTGAAGGCTGCCAAAAGAGATTTCAGGGAAAGCAGTCCCAGCTTTCCTCTGACCTTAAGAAGGTAGATCGCTTTAGAAAGAGGTCCCAAAAGCCCTTCCAAGTGCTATTAGTCATGGCACAAGAAAGGGGATGCTATCTGCTCCTGCTGGAAACAGGCCCCCACTGATGGGCCAACCCCAGGTACTGCTATTGTAGTGCTTGGGAAGGAAGTGGCCCCATTCGGTTTCGGGGGAGAGGAAGGAGGTTACCCTAGCATCCCTGGTTGACAGAGATGGTGCCTAAAACACACAAAAAATAAATGAAGCAGCTCATCATCAAAGGGTGGCTTGGTGAGCAAAATAACGATGGATTAAACCCAGATCTGTGACTGGGGGTGAATGTTTTGCCATTGTGCAACATTCCGTCCATCATCTTGTGTGTCTTGCTGTTCATCATCAATGGGCAGAGGGTGGTAACTCTATAGACACAGGAGTCAGCATGACTGCTGTGAGGTTCCATCTAGTGTATTCAGAGCAGGTTATTCCTTTTATAATTCTGCAGATTGTGACAACAAGGTAATTAATCTTTGGTTCTTGTATAGAGTGGGGGGGGGGCAAGGGTACCCTGGAAGTAACTGAAAGTCCAGCAATGCCTGCTGATTGTCTGTTTGGGAATCACCATGGGTGCACTATCTGGAAAGAAGTGGAGCTCCGCTCTCACCCGGAGACGTTGAGTTGCCTGAGTGTGTAATGATGACCACACAATCCATTGCAGGCTGTCAAGTAAGTCAGAAGGACCTGGCGCAGGACACCTTGGCCCAAGTGCATTCGGTGAAGAGGAGGGGCTGTAGGAAACTTTCCTCAGATGTTCTCACAGTCCAGGACCAACCCAGGCAGATTTCTGAATGGCACAGAGGGAGTGTTCCACTGTTTGGGGCCTAGTGTGGCAGGCAGAGGCCCAGGCCAAAAGGTAACACCTCTGTTGATCACCACATCTATTGGGCCAATGGCTTCCTGTGTAGTGAGCCTATGGTTCCTGGGGTAACCTGAGTGTTGATGATCCTCCAATGCTATAGAACATTCTTACTGGAGCTGGCTCATGAGATACCTTTAGCAGGACATCTGGGGCAGGACAAAACCTTTGGCCACCTTGTCATCCACTTCTAGCCCAGATGAGGGCCAATCTAGATACTTTCTGCCGATCCTAAGATACCTGCCAAGCCAGTAGTAAACTAGGGGAAAAGGATACGGCTCCCTTGCAACCTTTCCCATGGTAGAAACCCTCTTTGAGAGGGTGAGCATTGATATTGTTGGTCCTCTACACCCCAAGACAATCGTGAGCAACAGGTTCATCCTGGTCTTAGAGGACCATGCCACTCGGTACCCTGAGGCTACCACTCTGAGGTTGGTGACTGCACCTGTGGTGACCAGGGAAATGATGACGAACTTACCTGAGTGGGTTTCCCCAAGGAGGTGGCATCTGACAGGATCTCCAACTTCATGTATGCGTACATGAAGGCCATGTATGATGAGTTTGGAGTCACCTAAAAGTTCTCCAGACCATACCACCCCCAAACCAATGGGCTTGTTGGAACATACAACACAACCTTGAAATGCATGATTATAGGCTTACCAGAACCCATGAGGTACAAGTGTCTTCATTCCATGCCTGTTTGTCTATAGGGAGGTACTGTAGAAGGAAGTGTGCTTTAGCTCCTTCAAGCTTCTGTTTGGCCACCCTGTGAGAGGACTTCAGTCTTGTAAAGGAGGGGTGGGAGCAAGTTACCAAGAAGCCCCGCAAGATGTAGTGAAGTACATTTTAGGCCTCCAATCTCAATTGAGGGCTTCTGGAAAGAGGTCAATGAGAACCTGGAGGCAAGTAAGGAAGTCCAGAATCAGTGTTATGATGGGAAGGCCACTCTGGTAAAATCCCAACCTGGCTAAAAAGTGTGGATCACAGAGACTGTGGAGCCCCAGGCTTTAAAGGGACACGGTACAGGGTCCTAGGAAAACAAGAAGAATGTCCTGTCTAAGTCAAATGTGCGTTTCTGCCAGTGTCACATGACGGGTAAATGGCTCCCCTGTGGTAAGGTGTGGATGATTTTGTGAACCTTTTAGCAGATACAATCAAACCACACACAAATGGAAATGAACTTTAGCATTCTTAAACCATATCTGCAAAGGTGGATGACCCCAAACATGGCTCTGTTTCCACTGTTTCAATGATGCCAGTACTGATGTGCCAAATGTGTCAGAAGTCAGACAATTATCTTAATTGCTCCAATATGGGTCAGACAAGAATAGTACTCACTTTTGCTGGGAATGTTAGCGCAGTTGCCTTTCAAGCTCCAGTTATGCCCAGACTTGTTAACAACAGGGGCAAATGGTGTTCATGGGCAAAACGGGTGTTGCCCAGCCAACTTTGGGGAAGCGGCAAGAACAGGGAAAATGAACACAGCAGCTGAAAAGAAATTACTGCTCTGAGGCAGTGTGCTTAATCTTCTGGTTGAACTCTAGTGAACTTTGCAGATGTCCTATTGTGCAACAGCCAGCCCAGCGACGTTTTCTTCGGCCTGCAGGCACAAGCTACAGCAGTGGCATCTCATGAGAGGGAGGGCTGAAGTAGAATGCCATGGATCTGGTTGCTTTTGGGGGCGCACGAACAGAGACCCTGGGAGGATTTACAAAACTCCATGCATTTCGCTGGCTGGGGTTGGGACAGGCCTACGAGGACAAGGACAGTGAGCATAACATAGGACCCCACAGCCCCTGCTGTGTCGGGGGCCCTTCAGCACAGTACCCCGGCCTGAGCGCTCCTGATCGAGCCAGAGGTTGCCCCTCCATGTACCTTGCAGGTGGCACCCCTCAAGTTTCATTATGCCACTGGACAAGGAGGGAGTGGGGGACAACAATTAGATCATTATCACAGAGGGGCAATCTGTATGAGGGGCACAAGGGGCTGCTCTCCTGGCAGTAACAGGTTTAGTACTGGATTTGGTTTCATTTTGGAAAAAAACATTATGCAGCTGAGCACACAGCGTGCTCCTTATTGGATTTGCCACCCCTAGTCCCACCGACTCTCTGCTTTAGTACCTACAGAGGGAGCGGGGTTCTTGATGGGCCTCTTCTGACTGCAGCTTGGCAAACAAAGGCTCATAATGAACTTGGGAGCGTGAGTGAGGGAGGGAGTGAGTGAATGGATGGATAGATGGATGGAATGATGTATGTATGTAATGGTGGATGGATAGATGCATGGACAAATGAGTGAAAGGATGGATATAAGAATGGAAGAATGGAAGAGTAAAAGGGGGAGAGGGTGTATGTGTGAAAGGGGGTTGGATGGCTGTAGGGATAAATGGATAGTTGAAAAAGTGAATAGATGGAGTAGTGAAATGATGAATGATGAGAAGATGGATGGATGGAAGAATGAGTGAAAGGATGGATGGATCAGTGGAAGTGTAAATGAATGGATGAGTAGATAGATGGATGGATGGAATGGACATATCGATGGATAAGCGAAAGGGTGTATGTAAAGATGGATGAATAAAACAATGAATGGATGAGTGAAAGGCAGGGTAGATGGATGTCTAGATGAAAGAATGGATGGATGAGTAAAAGGGCGAATTGATGGATATATGATTAGATGGATGACTCAATTAAAGGATGTATGGCTGAGTGAAAGTGAAAATGGAGTGTTGGATGGATGAGCAAAAGGGAGGAGGATGGATGATGGAGTGAAAGGAAGGATGGAGTGAAAGGAAGGATGGAGTGAATGGATGGATGGAGTTAAAGGATGGATAAGTGGAGTGAAAGGGTGGATTAATAAGTGAAAGAATGAAAGTATGATTGAATGGATGGATGAAAGGGGGAGGATAAATGAATGGATGTCTGAGTGGGTGGATTAATTGTTTTGATGGATGGGTGTCCCTGGACCCGTGGCACCTCTCGTTTATGGGCTGCAGAGCTACACTACTTTTTTTTTTTTTTTTAACATCATTTTTATTGCATCACCAATATAAAAGTACAGACAAGATATTCAGCAAAATAATTATGACATGGACCAGTTCAGTTGAATACATTCGTTTTTCGTCCGGGGAGCTCTCCCCGCTTGCGATGTGGGCAGCTTCATCTCCGTCTTGGTCTCATACGTCTTACATTGTCTGACCGCTTCATTGTGCACATAACCCTGGAATGCTTTTGTGATTTACGCCCCTCCCCCTCCCCAAATTTCGGTACCCCAACATCCCTCCAAACCAGCTTCCTACCCGCCCTCCCCCGTGGTCGCGCTGCGCTTGAGTAACCCTGTATCAGTGCCTGGTGTGTTGCAGGAGGAAGCAAACAATCGCTAAGGTGTGTTCTCCTGTATAGTGTTAGGGTCTGCTCCGGCTAGTTCGCTCTCGCCTTCCTGCCCCTCATCGTCCACATCCCTGAGCGCCTGCACCATCACCTCCCATGCAGTCGCCCTTTCCAGTGCTTTCTCATCATTCGACCTCCAGGCCATCTGGTATCGTAGGGTACTATCACACGCGGCCCATCTCAGACACTCCCCATACCATCTTTTATATGTGGGCCCCACTCTGGACTTCCAATTTCGTGTGATCTCCCGCTTGGCCAGGATAAGCCCTAAATCTATAAATTTACTTGACATCGTATTTCTAGGTGTGTGTGGGAACCAGTGAAGGATGCCAACTGCCTTAGTGTATTGGATATCCCTGTCCGTCGCCCCGTTAAGGGCCCGTCCAACTTCCTGCCAGTAGTCGCCTAAAGAGGGGCAATCCCACAGCATATGACAGAAATCCGCCCCCGCTGTATTACATCTGGGGCAAGCAGCGTCGGTCGCCCCAAAGTACTGTTGGATTTTCCCGGGCGTAAGGTATGCCCTGTGGATAACATAGAAGTGGATTAATTGGAACCTGGCATTCCTCGAGCTCTTCCGCGCCCTCCTCAGCAGTTGGCCCCAGGTCGTGTCTGGTATCTCCACCTGGAGGTCCAACTCCCACTTGGCCTTCAGGGCTGCCAGAGGTTGCAAGGCCTCCCGCTGTATCCGCGAGTACAGGCATGTGACGGCCTTAAAGGTTCCCGCCGCCATCATGGCGTACTGGCAGGCCATTGAGGTACCTGGTTCCTGCAGCCCTTCTCCCCAGTGGGCTCGCATGGCGCCTGTGACTGCCACGTGCAGCAGATAGTCACCCCTCGGTAGGTCAAATCTCTCTTGCAGGTCCCGAAACGGCAGCAACACCCCATCTTCGTAGAGGTCACCCAGCACGTGTACTCCCGCCTCCTCCCACCCGAGCAAGCGTGACCAGTCACCTCCATGTGGGAGGGCAGTGACCATTCCCAACGGAATTTCGGGGGCGTACATAAGGCGGACACCCGCCCGCTTACGGGCCCGGTCCCAACATAGACGGAAAGTCTGCTCCTCGACCGTCAGGTCTCCCACTCGGAGTTTCTGGTGCAGCGTGATATAAGCCAGAACGTGTCGCGGGGTGCCTTCGACTCTCGCGTCCTCGGGACCTCTATAAACTCTTGCCACCTCCTGAGTAAAAGTCTGCAGCTGGGCAGCGAGGTAATACCCTTCGAAGTCCGGCACTGCCATACCTCCCTCATCTTTGGGGCGTAGCAGCGTGTCGAGCGCTATGCGTCTCCTACCCGTGCCCCACAGGAACGCTATAATCAGTGACCTCAGGCGTTTGAAAACCGAACTCGGGATCCATACCGGCAGTGTCCTAAAATAGTACAAAAGCCTGGGCAGGGCTATCATTTTAAGCAGGGAAATCCTACCAGCCAGAGAGAGCGGTAGAGTCGCCCAGAAATCCATAGATCCACGCAGGGCGTTAATACAGCGAGTTACGTTGCCATCCAGCAGGTCGGACGGGGTGTGGTAAACATAAACCCCTAGATAATGTAGGCAGCGCGGCTCCCACCGGAGTTCCTGAGCAGTGAGTGGGCACGGCTCTCCCGGCCTCAGGGGAAACAGACAGGATTTAGGCCAGTTGACCCTCAGGCCCGATAACCTACCGAACTGCTCCAGTAGCCTCCGCGCCCCCTGAAGTTCGGCGCCGGCATTGGCCAAAAACATCAACAAGTCATCCGCGTAAAGGGAGATGAGGTGCGGCCTCCCCCTAAAAGGCAGACCTGCGTAGTGGCGGCCCAGTCTGGCTACCGCAGCGAAGGGTTCCATTGCTAACGCAAACAGTAGCGGGGACAGGGAACAACCCTGTCTAGTGCCACGCCTGATCGGGTATTGTCTCGAGATCAGCGCACCCACCCGGACCCTCGCCACCGCCTCAGTATAGAGGACCTTGGTCCACTGTATGTATCCGTCTCCCAACCCGAAGCGGCGCATCACCTCATACAGGTATCCCCATTCGAGGCTGTCAAATGCCTTCTCAATGTCGATGGACAGGACAAATGGGGAGACGGTGTCTGGCCAGTCCACACCCATCAGTCTCGTGAGTCTGCGGATGTTATGAGTGGTGTTGCGTGTCGGTATGAAACCGCACTGGTCACCATGAACCAGGCTCGTCATGTGCACCAGCAATCTGTTGGCCAGTATTTTACTGAGGATTTTGTAATCCGTCGTCAACATAGATAACGGACGGTACGAGGACAGCGCCGCACCTTCTCTGCCCGGCTTCAAGAGTGGGATCATAAGGGCCTCGCACATAGAGCCCGGGAGTCGGCCCTTCTCCTGCGCCTCATTGTATACCTCGCGCAGCCGTGGAGCAAGATGCTCTAGGTATTTGCCATAAAATTCGATCGGTAGACCGTCAAGGCCCGGGGTCTTGTTTCTAGCCATCTGTTTTACAGCGCAACCTATTTCTCCGAGGGAGATTGGCCGCCCTAACTCTTCTGCCTCCGAGTCCTCCACTCGCGGCAACTCTAGCCCGTCCAAGAACTCCTCAAGCTCCTCCGTCCCTCCCGTATCACCACTCAGATAGAGCCCCTCATAATAAGCTCGGAACTTGTTCAGGATCCCGGGTTGGGTGTGGCAAGGCTCCTCCCCTGGTTCCTGTATCCTCATGATCGGCCCTCCCCCCCGGATAGGGTTAGCAAGCCAAGCCAACATCGCCCCCGCCTTATCACCTTCCGCATGCGCCCTCGTCACGTATGCCTTGTGGTCGAAGCTACGCAGCCGCTCTAGCTCTACCGCCAGCCCCTCCCGCGCCCCGCTAAGCCCCTCCTGCAGTTCTGGGTGATTCGGGCGCCTCTTCTCAAGATCCCTCAGCCGTGTCTCAGCCTTGTCTAAGTCGTCCAACAAAGTCTTCCGTGCCCCTGCCGTGTGCCCAATACAGTGTCCCCGCACCACCACCTTGAAAGCATCCCATTCAACCGCCCTCGTGGAAGCCGAACCACTGTCCACCTCAAAAAACCTCTCGATACGGTCACTCAGGGCCTCCCTGAACAACAAGTCGTCCAGGGTGTCAGGTTGCAGGCGCCATGTTGGCACGCAGTTAACAGTCACCATCCATTCCAGAGACATCAACAAGGGGTTGTGGTCCGATATCGTCCTTGCCAAGTATTCCGCCCCTCCCACCGCAGGGAGCACACATTCCGAACAAAGAAACGCATCCAGCCTCACATGTAAATCATGCAGGTGCGAGTGAAAGGAGTAATCCCTAGTGGTGGGGTGCAACGCCCTCCATGCATCCGTGAGGGCCCAGCTCTCCTGCCATTCTAATCTACGCTTGGCGATCCTATGTGCTGGGGACGCGCGTAGCGGGGGATGGGACCTATCTAGTAGCACATCCTCAACCGAGTTGAAGTCCCCCCCCAGGAGGACCGGCCCCGCCAAGTAACCCGCCAATTTGCCCGAGACGTTAGACAAGAAAGCGGGCAGGTCTACATTAGGAGCATACACATTGCAGAGCGATATCATCCTGCCTCTCAGCCTTCCTTCCACCGCCACATATCTACCCTCTGGGTCTATCGATGACTTCGAGACTTGGAAGGGGACCCCCGCCCGTATCCAAATCAATGTCCCCCTCGCAAATGCTGAGAATGTCGTGTAGAATAACTGCCCCCTCCAGCGCCTTTGTAGAGCCGCCCCTTCCTGCTTATTTAGGTGCGTCTCCTGCAGGAACGCTATGTGAACCCCCCTACGCTTGAGGTACGCCTGAACCTTATGTCTGCGCGCCATGGACTGCATGCCCCGCACATTCCAGGTCACACATTTCAACGCTCCAGTACTAGCCATTCCCCCCTACACAACCGGACCATACAACAAAGAACAGTGTTCGCCTAATTCCCGCGACCACGGGCCCTCCCCCCCACCCTCTCCAAACAGGAAGCCAAACCCCTCCAACAACTACAACCCCTTGAGCAACCCCAACTGCTCGCAACTCCCACCCCCCCAGGACAGGCCCCCCTGCAACTGGAAGTACCCCCATCCAAACCAACACTCCCGATCACCCCTCAAGGAAAGGTGGTAATATTCGCAGTCCCCACTGCGATGACCTTAGGGGCCAGTAAGGCGCGGCTCAATGCTATAGAACCTCCAACAAATCAGCCCCGCGCGCTCCACCCCACAATCCCCACATTACAGATCCCCAAAACCTCAATCAATGTCTTTCCACTGCTGCGGGTCCATCGCCCCGGTGTCCAACCAACGAGTCCATTCCGCCAAACCAGTTCAACACGCCTCCAGTATCTCTCCCGAGGTCTGCGGCGTCACAATAGGGCCCCGGGCTCCACCAAATTCCGATTGTCCTGTCTCTGAGCCCGTTCCCGGGGCCTCCGAATCCGTGCCCTTCCCAGACTGAGTCCTGGCGGCTCTAGATAAGTCCACCACCGCCTGTAGGGCCGCCTGCCTCTCCGCCTCCGTCTGCGACATCGAGGGTTTCCCGGTCCTCCTGCGATTCTTTCTGATCCGTTGGGACTGTCTGATCGGCTTTTCCATCTTGGCCTCTTCCTCCCTGGCCTTAGCACCGTCCGTTCCGGCCTTATAAGTATCCCACCAGTCCCATGCATCCGCAGAAGTCGTAAAGAATAAAGACTTTTCGTCCACCACCACTCTTAGCTTGGCTGGAAACAACAGGGAGTACTTGATGCCTTCCTGGCGGAGCTCGCGCTTGAGGGACAAGAAGTTTGCCCGAAGTCGCTGAGTCTCAAACGTGTAGTCCGGGAACATGGTGACTCTGTTGTTTTCCACTTGAAAGGGCCCTGCCTCTCTCGCCCTCTGTAAAAGCCAGTCTCTGTCCCGGTAATGGAGCAACTTGAACACCACCGGGCGAGGAGGAAGGCCCAAGGCTGGCGGACGCGCCGGAACTCTATGTGCCCGCTCCAGGGAGAAGAAGGGGGACAGGCCTTCAGGTGCCACCTCCGTCCGCAGCCAGTTATCCAAGTAGCCCACCATGTCGTCGCCTTCAATTTTCTCCGGCAGGCCCACTAGGCGTACGTTGTTGCGCCTGTTCCTGTTTTCTGCATCCTCGGCCCTCCTTTCCAGTACCTTCAGACGGTCCATCACGTCGGCCATCTGGGCCTTCACCGTTGCCTGGGCCGGGGCTAAGTCCTTAACCGTGGTCTCCACGGATTTCACCCTGTCCTTAAGTTTGTCGTGGTCGGCCTTCAGGAGGCCCAGGCCCGTTGCCACCTGAGCTATATCTTGCTGTAGGGCATCCTTTGTGGTGGCGATGGCTTCCAGGATGCGATCCTGCATCCGCTGTAGCGCCGCCTGGTCTCTCTCTGCTCCTTCCGCCGCCTCAGTGTCGGTCGCGCCATCCCCCTTCCCCTTCGGTTTCCCCATCTGGGCCGGGATGGGCGGTGGTCCTCAAATATGTTCTTGGCCGCCCTCCGAGCGTCGCCGGGCACCGTCCTCCGGCCGGGTTCTCAGGTCCAGAAATGTCACCAAGAGGCAGGAAGCACCGAGCGGTCGTGGCTCGGCCAGCGCCAGTTGCGCCTGAGATCCGGGGTTCTCGTCTCCGAGTCACTGTCGCACCGTTGTCGCCCCAATCAGGAGACGGTCCTCAACCACCGCCCAAGGGCGCGCCCAAAGTTCTACCAACACCTGGGGAGAGGCGCGACACGGCCGCCAGCACCCCTAGCGTGTCCGGGAGCGGTCTTCAGTGGGTCTCCGGGCAGATGTCTCCGTCACAAGCGATCTCATGCCATCGCCGCCATTTTGGGGTCCGCGACTTCTCGGCCGAGTTCAGCTTTCGAAGTTAAGTTACTGCTGCGGGAAGGCTCGGTGTCGTCTTCCGCGGGTCCCGGACCCTCCGCAGTACCGTCCAGTACCGGATAATGTCCTTTATCTCGGGGTTCGAATGAATTTTCAGGATATTTTCCGGGATCGGGCACGGAGCTCCGAGCTCACGCTGCCTACCTCCTCGGCATCCAAGCCACGCCCCCTGCAGAGCTACACTACACCCTCATTATTTTGTGGTCTATTTTTATTGTGTCAAGAGTGAATAATTATTCACTCTTGATACAATACAATTGAAAAGCAGACTGCTTTGGGTCCAGCAACCAATGGAGACAGCTAGTGACATTTTTTGATTGTTGACACAGGTGCATGGAGGTGCCTGTGCCATTCCAGCACCGTGAGCATGTCTGTGTGACTATGTGTGTGAGATGATGTGAGAGAGAGTCTGTGAAAGAGAAAGTCAAAGTGAGTGAGAACGAGTGACAATAAGGACGTGTGTGAGTGAGGGTGAATGATGGTGATTGTAACTGAGTATTACTGTGTGTGAGGCACATTAAGACTTAGTAATTCAGAATGAGTCGGACTGAGAAAGACAGAGTGGGTCAGAGTAGAATGAGTGATGCAGAGTGAATTAGTGAGACAGAGTGAGACTTGAGTGACTGAGTGAGTTAAAGTGAGACTGTAAACTTAGGGGTTTATTTACCAGAGGCCATATTTTTAGATTCTTCAATGGCGCAGGCCTCTCAAGCATATTTATGCGGCGACGCAAAGCCATCCTGCGTGGTTTTGCATGGCCTCAGAGATATGGAGCAAAACAAGTCCGCACAATGCGCTGCATGCCTTAGTCAGTGTCAAGAAGGCATTCCATGGGCATTGTGGTGGGTGTTCTCCCACAACACCCCTGGATTTTGACCCTGCCCCAGATTTATAAAGTAGCATAAACCTGGGACAGCACCCAAATAATACGCCCCCCCAGAGCAGGTGTAAAGAGGAGAAATGCTTTCATTTCTCCATATTTTTTCCTCTTTTCATGTGTGCTGCATACATTGAACTATGGGTGTCCCTTCCTGCACAAAAACAATCTTCCAACAACATAGAACGAGAGTGCCTGCATGTCTGCTAGGTGCAGAATTGTGCAAAGGCACCGGCTGAAATGACAAGAATGTACTGTATCTCGTATATATTGTGCATTCCTGCCCTTTTGGCTTGGTGTAGGGCAGCACAGCAGAAAGACATGCAGCACTGCCCTAAGCCAAATATTTGTAAATCATGCCCTTAGTGCAAGAACGTGTGAGAACTTTTCAACAAGAAGCTCAATGGAATTAGAACCAAGGATTACACCCACAACTTCTAAATGTCACCAGCCGCCACTGGTTAACAATACACAATGACCAAATTTGGCATCCAAACCGAAGTTGCTAAATCTTGCGATTTGGCTCCTGAAGTTATAGAATTTGGTGACTTTTACATACCATCAGAGTGTATGACTATTCTTAACAAAGCAAAGAGTGGAGGAGCCAAGATGGCGACCTGAGCGGACGTGCAGCACCTCGGCACCGCCGGCCCTGGATTCCCGCACCGAAATCCTGCTTGCCATCCTGATGTTTATTGAACTGTAAGGTGCGGGAAGCGGCGCTGATTTCGACGGTGTTCCTCCGGTTTCTCCACCCGCCCGGAGACAGAAGATATCGGACGGATCGCCTAAGCCCGGGACCCCGTTCGCTCCACAGTGCTTTGTTGGACCTCGAGTGCCTCGAGACGGCTGATTTGCTACGGAGGCACTGAAACAGCGGAGAGGCATCTTTATTTCCACACTGCCTGGCCGACGCCTGCCGCCAAGAATCATTGAGTGTACATTGATTTACACGGGAGCAGAGGTGAGATGTGCTTTGCCCGCGGCCCCTTTGTTCGTGGCCGCCATGATACTGATCGTCTCCCAGTGTTGATCTGCCCGGCATTGGTGTGCCCCTCTCTACTCTGCCTACTCCACTATCCTGCCGGCGGTTCCCTGCCTACGCTTTAGATCGAGGGGGATACCGAATATTCTGGGGACGACAGCTGTGGATCGGTCGCGCCCTGCGACCCCCCTTCCCCTCCCTCATCACTCCGGTGGACTGAGGACAAGATGGCGCTGCCTATTATCCTACACGGTGGGGGCGACTACGAGCCCTCAGCATGGGACTGTGAGCTTACTACTGTGAAGCGGGCCGGGGCACAGTCTCCCTTCGTGAGTTCAGAGCTGCTGGACCTATATCCTGACTGGACCAACAAGGATGTGTTAACGGCTTTGGGTGAGCTAAGATCAGAGATGGCGCGTAATTGCAACTTGTTGGGAGCGAGACTGGATGCTTGTGCCCGTGCTCTATGCCGGGAGCAGGAGGCGCATCCCTGGCAAAGTGTTGATTCTGCATCGCTACATTCTATCAGCCCACCACCGCCTTTGAGTGACACTGCCGAAGTTACAGTAGCTGTTGCTGCGGCGTGCAGCGATTCACCGCCACCCATCAAGACTGTGGCTGCAATATTGTATCCCCTTTGTCCCGAGCCCGACTGTACGCCACGTTTAACAGCTTCGCTGCTCTGGACGACAGCAGCCTGTCCTTATGGCCCTTCACCTGCTCTTTTCTTAGGTTTTTTAATCTCCCTGCTTCGTGACTTTGGTCGTCTGGGCATTTCGGAGCAGTTTGTGTCTGGGGGAGGTACGCTTCCAGGGGACAGGCGACGATACTTCTGTGCGTATGCACCTCCCCCCCTTTCAAAGCGGCCATTTTCTATCTCCAACTTGGTTTGCACTGGATTACTACGGAGGGTGGGTGAGAGGATGAGTCCCAGATCGGGCCAGGGCTAGGTGGTCCCTTTGTTACACTGATACGCTGGCGGGTGGAGACTGTGAGGGACCCGAATTCGGTTTGTTTCATTGCACAATGTGAATTGACTCTCCCTAACTGTTGGACTTTGTCGACATTATTTGTTGCCGATATTGGGGTGGAGAATGTTTGAGAGACCGGCGGTGTCCGCGCATATGTGTAACTAGCCCTCCTCCCGGCTTTTCTTTAGTGGGAGTTATAAGATAGAATTCCTTTCTTGCTCCCTATATCATTGCTTTATATTTTTCTTTCATTATATTTCTTAACTTCCTTCTCTTCTCTTCCCTAATTTTTCTTTCCTTCCTCTTTCTCTTCCTTTCCTTCCTTCTCTTTTCTTCTAAATTTCGGGTTTACTGGGGCGACAGACACTCTGCTAGGGGGGGGGCAGGCCGTAGCCTTTGCATGTGTGTAGGGTGGGGGGTTATATTTCGTTTTAGTTAATTTCTATGGTGCCTATGTATGATCTTCTCTTATAATTTTTCCTCTTTCTGTTTTGGGTCTGTGATAGGGATTAGTGGGGGTGGGTAGCACTGTAGGTGGTGCGTAAATGCGAATGACTCTCCTGTTGATTTATACTGTACCGCCGATTTGATGGGGGGTTCCTCCTTATTGATGCTACTTCTTGATGCTGCCTGCCCATGTGATGTAGTTAATATACGGACTCGATTCTCCTTGGCTTATTCTTCATTGTTTTATCTTTAGACTAAAAATTAAAAAATCTTAACCTTCAATGCTCCTATTCCCTAGCGACACTATTCCGTTCAGTGTAACTACTGTTAATTGTTGCCATATTGCCTGTCGTCGCTGGGGGACCGTATTGCTTACTTATGTGCTAAACAGTATTGTGGCCGGCCTGACGGTTGTAGGCCCGTATTTGTACCATTCTTCATGCACAATAAAGGTTTTCAAAAAATAAAAAAAAATAAAAAAAAACAAAGCAAAGAGTGCCAGATAAGAATCTGGTTGTACCGGTGCACTGCCTCCAGTCACTCAATTTGAGTGTACTAAGTTAAGCAGTAATATTAGTAACTTGAACTTACATAAAGACTTTTGTTTCAAAACTAAAAGGACCATTTCTGTTTTACTGTTTGAAATTGCTTTTTTGCTAAAATTGGAATGATGATGATAATATTTGTGAAATATGTTTTATATTACTGCTTAACTTAGTGCACTCAAATTGAGTGACTGGCAGCAGTGCACCGGTACAACCAGATTCCTATCTGGCACTCTTTGCTTATATTCTCAATAGGCTTGCAGAGCCTATTTACCCCGCTGCACGCATAGTTTCTTTTTGTACTAACATAGTTGAATTGTCAACAGTTTATATACTTGTTCACTGAGTGCAAGACGGTTGCCATTCCTCCTTATTATTCTTAACAAAGCACATCCTCTCACTACAAGGCATGTTATGCAGCAAAATAGAAATGGTTTGTCCATTACTATAAATTAAATTCTTTACCTCCATTTACACAAAGTCCTTCTCGCATTGTAAAATAACTTTTTTTGTCTAAAATTAGCAGTCCAGCATTCACTTCCATTTGAGTATTTTCATCTGAAATAGCAGCCTACATAAAAAGAGACAATCCCTTACAGTTTGGGAAATTTCTGTTATCAAAGCATTAATGGAATATCCTTACCCTGGCCAAACTGCTTGAAAAATGTGTGCACCACCAAAGATATTGTTCACTTTGACCTCCTTAACAACTACCAATCAGGCTTCAGAGCAGGGCACAGAACGGAATCAGCCATGACTTACATCATTGATGATGCGCTTTAAATCCTGGACCAGAATGGATCATGCCTACTCATCCTACTGGACCTATCTTCAGCTTTTGATACAGTCAAACACGAGAGTCTGCTTGATCTGTTCAGACTTAGGATGGGCTATCAGGAGCAGTACTAAACTAGTTTACCTCCTTTCTACATAACCGAACACAACAATTCAAGATCAACAACACTCTTTCCAATCCAGTACCAGTAAGGCGGGGCGTCCCGCAAGGATCCTCACTATCCCCAACACTGTTTAACCTGTTCATGGAGCCGCTCACCAAAATTCTACAAGCGGCTAACGTGCACTATCATATGTACGCTGATGACACACAATTGTATCTAAAGATTAGTACCTTAGAAGATATTAAACAGCTTAACTCCACACTCATGAACACCCAAACATGATTGGCAGGGCAGAAAATCATCTCAAACTGAACGCTCTAAAGACCGAATTCCTCTTTATAGCCCCCAGCTAAAATTCCCTTGATGCAAAACTTAATCCAACGTCTCACTGCGCTCACCGTTCAACCAACTATTGTGGACTCAGCAAAATCCTTGGGAATAACTCAGGACAGCAATCTCACTATGCAGAAACATGTTAGCAACACTACAAAGGGAAACAACTTCCAGATAAACATTCTAAGGAAATTGAAGCCATTCTTGCCAGTCAACGACTTCAAAACGGCTGTACAAGCTCTAGTTATCCCTCGTGTGGATTATGGTAGCGTCTCTTTATGCGTCCTTCCAAAAGCGACTACAGCCCCCCTTAGAGCCTCAATAAACTCTGCAGCAAGACTCATCAATGGCTCGAAAAGAAGTTCCCACATCTCCCCTGACCTAAAATCCTTGAACTGGCTCCCGTTCGATGCAAGAATTCATCTAAAATCGCTTGCATGACACAATAGGCCTTACACCACAAGGCACCCATTTACCTCTCATAGAAATCGACAATCTCTGGTGGCTCACGGCCCTTTAGGGGTGCTGATAACCTACTACTGACACCTCAAAGATTCAATAAAAAAAAAATATAAATGATCCTTCTCTGGGATAGACCCTAGGATTAGGAATACTCTTCCCCCTGAAACCAGACTGAATTCTTACTGCATCTTTCAAAAAAGAAGTAAAAGCGATTCTCATGGCAAAATTTACTTGACCATTCAACCCTGCCCCTATCCTTTTTCAACCGAGATGCGCCGTTATGTTCTTTGACGACTTTTATGTGGTTTTGTACTATGATCCCATGTTTCTGTACTTAATCGACTTTTTCATGTGTATTCTTATATTTATCCCATGCTTGGTCTTTCCCCCATATTACTGCATGTTTAATGTGTCATACTATTCATTATGTTTATTCAGCTTTGATCATTGTAAAGTGCTCTGATATCCGCAAGAATCTTGTTCGCGTTCTATAAAACCCTCTAAAATAAAAAAAATGTAAAATTTAAAAAAAAGTTTATCAGTGAACACATTCACAAAATGTTATTTCGTGGACATTCATAGAAGGAAAGTTGCCCAAATGAGCCAACCGGTTCTAAAAAACATAATTTTTTTCAACAACTATCTGTACTTTCCATCTTTTGTATACTTGCTCAACCTTATTTAAATGGGTCACTCATTTACTGTTGGAGCAAATCAAGGGGTGTTCAAAAATTATGGCTGGACTGGCCATACCAAGCATTGGGCATTTCCCTTGGAGGCTGGAAGGGTTGGGCCGCTTTTGTTAGGGGGCGTGGTTTTGTAGTATTGCAGCAGTTTTAAAAGCACTGCAGTGTTCCTTGTATATCCAACAGATGTCATGCAATAATAAAAGTGCCAAGATAACTCTGGTGAATAATATACCTGCTGGAGAGAGATCAAAGCTTCTCTAGTAGCAGTTGTGACAACTCTAGGGTAGCGCAGAGGGTTAATATGCCTGCTGCACAGAGTGTGTACTATGCAGATCACAGAACAGTATTTTTTGTGTATAGCTCAATGGGTTACTGCTTTTGTCACAGCAATCTTTTTTTTTTTACTGTGCAGTTCATAAATTACAATTGTAATCTGATTAGAAAGTTATGTTTTATTCCCAGTCTTTCTTTATCCTAATTTTGCTAAAATGGTTTTGTTTGGGTAGAAATACATTCTTATTAGTAAAGTCAGTCATAACCACTGTGTTACATTATGAATCTGAGTGTGTGCTTCCACAGACCAAGGACTCCTAAAAAAATTCAGACCAGTATGTATGTTGTGTGCATCCTACACCTTTTTGTGCCTTTGTTTGATATAACATTTTCTATACACTGATTTACACATGTATGATTCATTGTCTCTGTATGTGTGTGTGATGCAAAATGTTCTGACACCCTACACTGGTTTGAGAGGTGCTGTAAACCAAATGAAATACATTTGGGAGAGAGACCATGGAGAGCTGAGAGGTACTGTTGGAGGAAGTTAGTGAGGGAGTCATTGAGGAGCCCAAATAAAGATTGCTGTATTTTTATGCACTGTAAAGTCATCTTTTACTATGCTTTAAGTATTAATTCAATTGAATTATAATAAAAAATGTGTTGTTAAATGCACAATTTTTTCCACATTTTCTCCGGGGATAACGCCCCCCTCCAAATCCACTTGTAATGGTCAGGTTTGCTCGGTATGCAGCGTATGGGGGCTAGTCCCCTGCTCTCTTGAATACATTCCGGCCATTAACACCCAGGCCTTCCAGGACCTGCTGTCCAAAGTATAATCTGATTCCCCTACGGACTGCGGCCCATCACATGGCCTTCACCATCTTCCCGGGTCCAGCCCTCGTTCTTTTGAAAGGTTTCCTATCCCAGTGTTGTGTCCCCAAGGTCTTTAAAGAGGCAATTGTGGTTCCCCTCTTGAAGATACCAGGGGCAGATCCCATGATTTTGTCAAACTACCGCCCTATCTTTGCTCCCATACCTGGCTAAGGTACTGGGGGCCCATGTGGCGAAGTGTCTGTCGTATTTTATGGAACAAACCAACTACCTCAATTCACAACAAGCTGGATTCCGTTCTGCCCACTCAACGGAGACCGTAATATTGGCAGTACTGGACTCTCTGCTGACCGAGGTACTCCTAAGGCCCTGGTGCTGTTAGATCTTTCGGCCGCCTTTGACACGGTCCACCATGGCATCTTGGCAGATCGTGTCAGGGAGGCTAGCATCCATGGCTCAGCCTTCGGCTGGATCAGCTCTTTTCTGGAAAATCACTCCCAGTCCATCCGCATAGCCCAGTTTATGGCACCTAAGCTAAGAACCACTTGTGGGGTTCCACAGGGTTCCTCACTATCCCCTCACTCTACCTTCTCCCTCTGATCCGGTCCCTGAAGCAAAGGAAAGTGGCCACCTTTAATCAGCAGAAAATTTACAATTAATGTTTACCATCGACAACTCACTGCAATCAGCCTCTGAATTTCAGTCTACCATGCTATTTATGCCCACTGAATGGACTACAACCATTTAAAGCTTAACCCAGGCAAGACCCAACTAGTCCTGATGGAGGGCAGCCACAATTTCATGGGCCCATTCTATTGGCCATTGGAACTATGACCCTCCCCAACCCCTTCCTCCTCTGCCAAAAGCCTTGGTGTTACAATAAATAATGACCTGTCTCTAAAATCACAAGTTGGCTCTGTGATCTCTACTTGCTTTTTCCAGCTGTGAAAGATTAGAAAGATTAGCAGACTACTCATCCAACTACTCAGACCTCATCCAGCACGGTCGCTCCCCCCATGCTCCCTGATCCCAGCTCCTGTTGACCATCTGGCCGGCTGGTGGTACCGCTTCGAGACTACAGAGCTGTAACTACTTATTTATGTAATTTTGCCTCGCGTTGTGTTTATTTATTTAAATCTGCCTTGCGCTGCATTTATTTATTTATTTCAGCCTCGCGCTGTGTCTGTGTAATTAATTCAGCCTCGCGCTGTGTCTGTGTAATTAATTCTGCCTTTAGCCCCCGGTGCCCTGTGACCCTCCATCTTGTTGTGTGACCCCCTGGCCCGCCCCTCCTCCCTGCTACCGCCTCCCAGCTGCTGACCCTCCCACCCACGAACAGAGTGCTCCCTACCTGCATTAAATTAAATAATTCTGCCTCGCGCTGCATTAATTTAATTATTTCAGCCTCGCGCTGTGTTTGCTTATTGAATTCTGCCTTTAGCCCCCGGTGCCCTGTGACCCTCCATCTTGTTGTGTGACCCCCTGGCCCGCCCCTCCTCCCTGCTACCGCCTCCCAGCTGCTGACCCTCCCACCCACGAACAGAGTGCTCCCTACCTGCATTAAATTAAATAATTCTGCCTCGCGCTGCATTAATTTAATTATTTCAGCCTCGCGCTGTGTTTGCTTATTGAATTCTGCCTTTAGCCCCCGGTGCCCTGTGACCCTCCATCTTGTTGTGTGACCCCCTGGCCCGCCCCTCCTCCCTGCTACCGCCTCCCAGCTGCTGACCCTCCCACCCACGAACAGAGTGCTCCCTACCTGCATTAAATTAAATAATTCTGCCTCGCGCTGCATTAATTTAATTATTTCAGCCTCGCGCTGTGTTTGCTTATTGAATTCTGCCTTTAGCCCCCGGTGCCCTGTGACCCTCCATCTTGTTGTGTGACCCCCTGGCCCGCCCCTCCTCCCTGCTACCGCCTCCCAGCTGCTGACCCTCCCACCCACGAACAGAGTGCTCCCTACCTGCATTAAATTAAATAATTCTGCCTCGCGCTGCATTAATTTAATTATTTCAGCCTCGCGCTGTGTTTGCTTATTGAATTCTGCCTTTAGCCCCCGGTGCCCTGTGACCCTCCATCTTGTTGTGTGACCCCCTGGCCCGCCCCTCCTCGCTGCTACCGCCTCCCAGCTGCTGACCCTCCCACGCTCCGCCCCCTCCACCATCCATTTATGGTCAATGCCCCCACGCGCAGCGTCCACGCGCTACGTCCACGCCGAAGGTGCGCCAAAGGTAAGCCCGTCTACGCCCGTCCGCGCCTGGACCGCGCCCAGCGCCACACCCCCTACCCCTCGCGCTGCCCAGCCATCCCGCATTTCCTACGATGCCGCCACCCTCCTAGCCCTTAACCCCGGCCGCACCCCCACCTGCGTCCAAGCCGCTCCTGGACGCACCCATGGACCGTTCTCCTGCTTCTCCTGCAGATTCAGCGGCACCGACAACATCACCGCTTCGACCACAACACAGATCCCCGACCCCAACCACCTAAAATGCATCCTTCTCAACACCCGCTCGGTCCACAGGCACGCCATTGACCTTTGGAACCTACTAGAGACCACCTCTCCAGACGTCGCCTTCCTAACGGAAACATGGATGAACGCTTCCTCCGCCCCTGACATCGCCATCGCTATCCCTGATGACTATAAGATCACACGCAAGGACCGCACCGACCATACAGGAGGTGGAATCGCTATCGTCCATAAGAAATCAATCCGCATCTCAACCAGCTCTGACGCCAACCTCGCTAACTCCGAACACCTTCACTTCCAGATCCACATCGACCCCAAGACCACACTCAGAGGCACCCTCCTCTACAGACCACCAGGACCCCGCGCCAAATTCAGTGAAGACATCACGGACTTCATCACTCCACACGCGCTCCTCTCCAAAGAATACATCCTTCTGGGAGACCTCAACTTCCACCTTGAAAAGATCAACGACCGCAACACCGCCACCCTCTTGGACAACCTCGCCAACCTCGGACTTAAACAACTGGTCACCTCCCCTACCCACATCGCAGGTCACACTCTCGACCCTATCTTCACCTCCAGCAACCATGTCTCCTTCAGCCACACTACAGCTCTCCTCTGGACTGACCACAGCTGCGTTCACTTCACCTACAACAAGCCGAAACCCATCACCCACCTCCAACCAACTCTACAAAGAAACTGGAACAAAATCACCACGGAGCAGATCTCCACTTCGCTCCTTCAAACCTCCCCAGCCCTCTCTTCTAACACCAACGAAGCCGCCTCCAACCTCACCCTTTGGTTATCCAAAACCGCCGACACCTTAGCACCACTGAAAAAACGTCAAAACAAACCTGGCAACAAGAAGGCCTCATGGTTCAACGACGACCTCAAGAAATCCAAGAAACTGTGCCGCTCCCTTGAAAAGGCCTGGAAAAAAGACCCATCCTCCAGCAACAAGGACGCCTTCAAAAACGCCACCCGCACTCACCACCAACTGATCCGAAAAGCCAAGAAAACAGCATTCAAGGATCGACTTGACAACAACGCCCACAACAGCAAGGAACTTTTCAACATCGTCAAGGAATTTTCCAATCCCTCGGCCAACTCCAACGACATCACCCCCTCTCAAGCCCTCTGCGACTCCCTAGCCTCATTCTTCCACAACAAGATTGCAGACATCCACAACAGCTTTGACAACCAAGCCGGAAGCCAACCCACCCTACCATCAGCTGACCATCTTCCCCCTGTTAACACCCTTAACGCCTGGAACCTAATCTCCACTGAGGACACCATCCGCCTGATGAATTCCATCCACTCTGGATCCCCCACAGACCCATGCCCTCACCACATCTTCAACAAAGCAGACTCCGTCATAGCTCCGCACCTCCGAGACGTCATCAACTGCTCCTTCAACTCCGCTACCTTCCCAGAAGACTGGAAACACGCTGAACTCACCGCCCTTCTGAAAAAACCAACAGCAGACCCCACCGAACTCAAAAACTACCGCCCCATCTCGCTTCTTCCATTCCCGGCCAAAGTCATCGAGAAAGCTGTCAACAACCAGCTCGCCGCCTTCCTCGAAGCCAACAAATCACTCGACCCCTCACAATCTGGCTTCCGAGCCAAACACAGCACTGAGACCGCCCTCATCGCAGCAACAGACGACATTCGAACTCTACTGGACAATGGAGACACAGTCGCCCTCATCCTCCTCGACCTCTCTGCAGCCTTCGACACTGTCTGCCACAAAACCCTTTTACAACGCCTCAGAAACATCGGAATCCAAGAAAAGGCACTGGAATGGATCACGTCGTTCCTCACCGGAAGAACACAGAGGGTCCGCCTCCCACCATTCAAATCCGAGGCCTCTGAAATCATCTGCGGCGTACCACAAGGATCCTCACTCAGTCCCACCCTCTTCAACGTATACATGAGCCCCCTCGCGGCCATCGCCCGCCAACACAACCTCAACATCATCTCTTACGCGGATGACACTCAACTGATCCTATCTCTCACCAAGGACCCCAGCACCGCCAAAACTAACCTACACGAAGGAATGAAAGAAGTCGCCGAATGGATGAAACAAAGCCGTCTGAAACTGAACTCAGACAAGACAGAAGTCCTCATCTTAGGTAAATCCCCCTCTGCATGGGACGACTCCTGGTGGCCGGAAGCCCTCGGAAATGCACCCATCCCGACAGACCACGCACGGAACCTTGGCGTCATCCTGGATTCTTCACTCTCAATGAACAGACAAGTCAGCGCCGTATCCTCCTCCTGTTTTAACATTCTTCGCATGCTCAGAAAAACATTTCGCTGGATCCCCGCCGAAACAAGGAAAACAGTCACCCACGTTCTAGTCACGAGCCGACTGGACTACGGAAACACCCTCTACGCAGGTACCACCGCTAAACTCCAGAAGAAACTACAACGAATCCAAAACGCCTCAGCCAGGCTCATATTAGACATCCCACGCAACGAACACATCTCTGGTCACCTTAAAGACCTCCACTGGCTACCCGTCAATAAGAGAATCACTTTCCGACTGCTAACCCACGCACACAAATCACTCTACGACATCGGACCAGAATGCCTCAACTCTCGACTGTCCTTCTACACCCCCTCCCCCCAACTTCGCTCTTCCAGCCAAGCCTACGCCACTGTACCTCGCATCAACAAGACCACCATGGGAGGCAGATCCTTCTCATACCTGGCTGCCAAAACATGGAACCCACTCCCCGCTTACCTTCGCCTCACCCAGAATCACCTAGCGTTCAGAAAGCAGCTTAAAACGTGGATATTTGACAAATAATCCTCCTCCCCTTCCTAAGCGCCTTGAAACCCTCTGGGTATGTAGTGCGCTATATAAATGCTTTGACTTGACTTGACTTGACCCAAGCAGCATTAATACAAGTCATGATAGCCACGGTTCTGTCACACCTAGACTACGGCAGCTCAGTCTACCTTGGTCTGCCACTTTTTCTAACCAAACCATTACAGATGGTACAGAATCAAGTGGCCAGACTTATTTACCAGCAACCTAGAAGGTAACATGCCACCCCTCTCCTAAGGAAGCTGCACTGGCTCCCTATTCCTCAATGTGGCGCATTCAAAGTAGGTTGTTTGGTGTTTAAATCTCTACATGGCCGGAGCCCCAAATTCATAGATAGCCTCATCTCAAGGTACACCCCCTCAAGCAACCTTCGCTCGGCTCACCTCCAACTTTTGGCAACTCCTACCTTTAAGTTGAAGCGACAAGGGGCTGCAGGTTTGCAACTTTGGATCCCAGATTGTGGAATTCCCTTCCTGTGCAAATTAGATCATGTACTGACCTACTGAGCTTCAGAAAATCTCTCAAAACATGGTTGAATATCCAGGCCTATGAATAAACTCCCACTGGGATCAAGATCTCCTAGAATCAGCGCCAACAAACCAACTGGCGTACGTGCGCTTTATAAAATCCTTATAACATAACATAACATAGTCTGATAACATTTGCCATGGCTGCTTTGGTTTCCCAGTTTACTGTCAAGAAGACATGATGCAAATGACAATGTGACTCAACTATGACAAAATATTTAAGCTTCTCATGTTGTGGCTTCACATGCAATAATCACCTCCCATGCAGTTAAAACGTATAGATTTTGTTGGCTGCTTGACTAAAGAGTTTCATGTTTACACTATGCACAGACAAGCAGACACACCTACTCAGATGGGTAAAAATACAATAATATAATGTTGAGTATGCGTGCTGATGCATTGTGAGTTTCAGTTATGTGAAACTGAAACTCAATCTTCGAAGTAAACAAGTTGTAATATTCAGAATTTGAAAGCAGATGTCACAACAGTGAAAAGTATGTGTTCAACAGCACAGCAAACTTGTTTCAGGCAGTGGTGGATGGCACCAATCGAGGGATTTAAAAAGAAAAAGAAAAAACACACCTGATTGCTACTTCTGTCCTCTGTCATCCCTCCATTTTGTCACAAGGCCAGGACAAGAAGCAGGAAGCACCAGACACCCCACAGCTAATAACAACGCTGCAATGCTGCATTGTGATTGGTCTGAGCGCTGTGGTTCTGCACTCAGAGAGGCAGTGGGCATGTTCTCCACCTTGGCATGACTGTTTGGTTGGCCCAAGACGGCCGGCCAAAGAATCATGCGCACTTGGAGTAGGCAAACACTCCTCCCCCTGCTCCTGTGTGAGCAGCCCAGCCCCACCCCACTCGCAAAGCTGCTGCAGCAGGAAAACTTAAAATGATGATACAATTGAGGTATTATCATTTTATGTTTCCTTTGTTTTACTCCTGCAAAGCAGTGGTGCGGCGCTCCTCCGCCTTAGAGGAGGAACCGCCACTGTGTGCATGTGTGCCTTTAGATAATACAACTAGAATGTGTTATTACGGGCCAAACCTGAAAATAGTAATTCACAGGATCCTCACTATTTACCACTGTTTAGTGTTCACCAATGTAAAATCTAAAATTCTGACAATTTTTTTTTTTTTTTGCTTTTCACTTGAAACAATGACACCATTTTCCGTTACATGGCTGATAGTAAATAGGAGAATACAGAGATTTGGAACATTGTTGATCATTTGTCCTTGAGCTGGATCGAACTCTGCCAAGTATGGTGGTTTGATACTGTGCTAAGTACTCACTAGTGACATTACAAAGAGGTGGGTCCAAAGTGCATTTGGTAATTCACAGTTTACCTTATAAATTGTAAAGTGCTTATATAGACAGGATACCTTATTATATTTTGAGACCAGTGCACAGAAACAGTCTTCCCCAATATATCTAAAAGAAACTCTGGTCTGGAATGTAGAAGACTCCGTGGCCTAGACACAACAATTTACACTTAGTTTTTTTGACAATGAAGACTAGTCAGCAGTAGCAAGGTGCCTTGTATAGCAAGCTTGTACCTTCATCCTGAAACCATTTTAGGATCTATGGAATGTACTTCAAAAACCTCAAATACAAGTTATTCCATAACCAGTTCATGAAAAGATCAACACACTCAAACTCTGAACCTGATGAGTTCAGGAAAAAAACATCACACAGTCCAGCTAATGATCTTGGCTAATATAGCAGAGTTTTCACACCCTGTTAGATCTGAAGAAAATCTTGTCTGCGAGATAAACAGGGATGTGGGTGGTGATGGATTTGTAAATGTTGCAGCTGGCCTTCAAGATGGTGTGTGCCGGCAAGGGATCATTTTTTTTCAGGTACTGATTAGGGCATGCTAAAGTGTGTAGGATGCCAGTGCAAAGTCTGGGGGAGAGGCCATAGAATAGGGCTTTACCACCATCAAGATGCAAGTGTATGAGGGCTTAGACAGCAATCCTGAAGTCACTTTTTGGAAGAAACTGTTTTTCCCTACTTAGGGGAGAGAAATGTGATACCACACTGTCTTTGTTTTTTCTGGTAATATGTTCCTTGAGGGAGAGGTTGATGTCCAGGGTAAATCCAAGTGAGTTGACATTCAGTGAAAGATAGGGTTTAAAGCTGTAAAGGTTCATGTCATTAAGCCAGGTTTGTACTGTTTCTTTTTTGTTAATGTTGGTAAATAACAGGAATTCTGTTGGTTGGGTTGAGTTTCAGGTAGGTGCTGGACATTCAGGCCTGGATGATTTGCTTGTAGTGTTTGATGTGTTAGATGTCTGAAGCAGATGACACGCAATTAATGGTAGCACTGGAAGAAAGGCCTGAAGTCTCCAAACATAAACTTCATAATTGCCTGACAGAGATGTCCCAATGGGTCAATAAGCACTGCCTAAAACTGAATGCGGGGAAATCCGAGATTTTACTTTTTGGAGGGGCCAAGCTTCTCAGGGACGCCACGTGGTGGCCACAAACACTGGGCACTGCCCCAAGTCCTAAACAATGTGCAAAAAATGTAGGCGTCCTTATCAACGACACCCTATCAATGAAGGACCACGTACGGATCCTCTGTCGAAGGGGTTTTGCGACGCTAAAATTACTAACAAGACCGATTCTGTGGATACCAATGGACTGTCGGAAATCAGTTATGCAGGCCCTGATGATAAGTCAACTCAACTATGGTAATGCACTATTTGTCGGCATGAATGAGCATCTGTTCACGAGGCTTCAGATACTCCAAAACGCCGCCACCAAACTAGTCTGCAACCAAAATAGGAGGAGCTCTGCATCAATGTGCATGAAGACTCTGCACTGGCTACCTGTGCGTCAACGAGCAGTATTTAAATTGCTCTGCCACACTCATAAAGTACTGTACCAAAGCGGCCCAAAAATACTCCAGGACAAAATTTAATTTTATATCCCCTCAAGGAGTCTACGGTCACTACATTTAGCGCTGGCTAGAACAAAGCGCATTAAGAGAGTGAGGTCCGGAGGGAGATCCTTCACATACCTAGCGACAAAGAAATGGAATGAGATACCTTTTGGATATACGGCTCACATCCAACCATTTAGCTTTCCGGAAAAAACTAAAGGCCCACCTGTTCCTCAAAACCCAAGAAACTTCAGCCCGACCCTTTTCAGCTTCACCGGACCATGTGCTTTAGCGCCTTGATATCCCGATGGAATGAGTGCTGTGCTATATAAATAAATAAATAAAAGCAGAGGTGACTTTCAAGAAGGCTTTGTGTACCTGTAGCATACCATCATTCAAATCCACTATTAACCACAAACTGATCCTGAGAAAACACACAATTCTATTATGATGCTGGGTTGCCTGCAAGCATACTGTTGCTTAGTTCTTTTTTTGTATACATATATAACCAGCAGCTTGATTCACCTGTACCATTTTGAGTAGTTTAGGTGTTTCAGTCACTGAGAGGGCCTAATTGCTAAGTTGAATGCCCAGCCATATTCCAGCTCTACTCAGATGGTAATCGTTTTAAGATACGAGTTGGATTTTCAACTGCCAAAATCTGAACCAATTTATTGGAAAATCACTGGAGTGGATTCAGTTAATTAGGAGCAGGTTCTCAAGGTGATACATGCTACCGCATTTAATGAACACATTTTACACTGGCTTAAATATAGTGATGATGTTTTTATTGTATGGCATGGTAATCGCTCTAGTGCAACTGATTTTATCGAACAGATTAGTATCAATGCTGCCAATCTTAAATTTACTTCAAATATCAGTGAGAGCAGCATTGATTTTTTAGACGTCAAGGTGTACAAAAAAGAATGAAAAGTGTACACTACCCTGTATAGAATAGACACTGTGGCAATCTAACCTTGCATGCCAAACATATGAAAGACAACATTCCTTATGGGGAATTCCTGCGTCTAAAGAGAATATGCAATAACAAAGAAGATTTAACGGGATTCACAGAAGAGGTATGTTATAGATTTTAAACAAAGGGGCTACAGTGATAAGATCTTGAAAACAGCTTTAAATTAGATGAACGAAAGATCAAGGGAATTTTTATTTAGTAACAACTTGGAAAAGAGTGAGGATAATGATTCTGCCCCAAGAATGATAACTGCCTTCAGTAAGCAGGAGAGAAAGGTAAGAGGCATTGGCCGATTGTGTTAACTGACAGTGTTCTGTCCACCAGATTACCACCGCTATCCACTGTCACCTACAGAAAGGGCGTTTCGATGCACATACAAATAGGGAAGGCTTGCCCAGAGTTAGTAGCTGCTAAAATGTGGCTGCAACCTAAAAATGGTTTTATAAAATGTAGTACTTGCAGAGCTTGCAAGTTTGGTAAAAACACCACACACTATATATCTCCATTTTGTCCAGAAGAAATAGCCATTAGGGGCAACTTCTCATGCAGAACAGAATTTGCTGTATATGTCCTGACGTGCACCTGTGGACTCCAGTATGTGGGGAGTACAAAGTTAAAGGTGCATGTCAGGATATTGCAGCATTTACGTGCCATTGTCAATAACGATCCTATATACCCGGTAGCTCGCCACTTCAAACAGACAGATAACAATGATCGTAGTCGTTTGAGTTACTTTGTGGCAGCTGCCGTTCCTAAACCCAGATGGGGAGGTGACCGAGAAAAAGCCCTTAGGGAGCTAGAGTCGAAATTGATTGTAGAACTGTATTCTAAGCATCCTCGTGGGTTAAATAACAGGGAGGACTTACACAATTTTTTATAGTCGATCATTTTCTTGCTGTAGGTATAGAATATCAGTATGTAGCCTGTTTGGTAGCTTTAGCACTTATTTTTGCATCAATATGTAAAGAAATGAAATATGGGAACCATTTATGTTTGCACCAATTGTAGATATAATTATGAAATTTTGCAGCAGCAACTTTATAGTAGTGGGGAAACATTTGGAGGTGGATTTTATTCATGTCCAGATACACTCCATTACTAAGGACCTATACGATGTAAACGTCGTTTTTTAATACTAGGAAGCCAGAATAAACATCTAATTTTGCCTGCAGTTCCAGTGGTTCGTGATTCTTTTCGTGGCAGAAGTAATGTGCATTGGTGCTGTGAGCCAACGAGGGATCTGGTGGATTTTATATATATATATATAGATATGGATATAGATATGGATATAGATATGGATATAGATATGGATATAGATATGTTATGTTATGTTATGTTATGTTATGCGATTTTATTAGGCGCACAGATGCTCCAGCAAAGGAGCGTCCTGGCGCCCGACAAGGTAGCAGTACAACACAACGAAAACAACAAACAGAGAAATTTAAAACTAAGGGAATAAAAAGGTTTTCACCGCACGGCGAAAGGAAAGCAGATCCCTAAGGGCGCGAATTGCCGGGGGAAGGGAGTTCCAAAGCACCGCCGCACGGACTTGAAAAGAGTGTCCGCCAGCTCTGCTCCGCTTAAAACGAGGAACAACAGCCAGTTCTAGGTCAGCAGATCTTAAAGCTCGCGCTGGGATGTAATGCACCAGGAGTTTGGAAAGAATCATGGCTGGAGACCCCTTGAGTATTTTATAGGCAACACAGAGGACCTTAAACTGAATACGCTGAGCCACCGGGAGCCAGTGCAACGAGCGCAGGGTACTGGAAGTGGGGCACGATCTAGGTAATCCTACCACCGATCTCGCTGCGGCATTCTGGATCCGCTGCAGGCGTCCCATTTCTGCCTGGTTCCGGCCTGCTAATAGGGAGCTCGCGTAATCCAGCCTAGAGATGACAGTGGCTTGGATCACGAGCTGCCTAGTGGCGGCATCAAAAAACTTAAGCACAGGACGGAGCCCCCGCAAGATGCCGAAGCAACAGGCCGCCGTACGTTTGGTATGACATACAAACGTAAGGGAAGGGTCCAACCAGACCCCGAGGTTTTTAAGCTCAGGGACTGGGGTGGGTTTAGGACCCAAATCCCCTGGCCACCATCTCTCTCCCCAAAGTTCCGGTTGTCTGCCAAAAATCATGACCTCGGTCTTACTAGCGTTCAGTTGGACGTCATCCAGCCGGCGACCGCCCGCAGTCCTTGTTGGAATCTGGGTGCATCCACATCGGCATCCCCGCTGATCGTGACCGCTAGCTGGGTATCATCGGCGTATGACACCATTGTCATACCCCGTTGCCGGACAACCTCAGCCAGCGGCCTTACGTATAGGTTGAACAACGTAGGACTCAGCGAGGAGCCTTGGGGGACCCCCAGACCCAACGGATGGTATTTGGACTGAAACGGTGGGACGGTCGCGCTAAAGGCCCGATTGGCTAAAAAAGACCGGAACCATTGGAGAGCGATGCCGGTGACACCAGCCTCCTCTAAACGACGCAGAAGGATGGGGTGCGATACGGTGTCAAAGGCGGCGCTCAGATCTAATAACACCAGCGCCGCCGTTTGACCCGCATCGAGCACGGAGCGCAAATGCTCCACCATATATAGTAGAGCCGTCTCCGTGCTATGACCGGCCCGAAACCTCATGGAGATGGAGATGGAGATGGAGATGGAGATGGAGATATGGGGAGATGGAGATGGAGATATGGGGAGATGGAGATATGGGGAGATGGAGATGGAGATGGAGATGGAGATGGAGATATGGGGAGATGGAGATATGGGGAGATGGAGATATGGGGAGATGGAGATATGGGGAGATGGAGATATGGGGAGATGGAGATGGAGATATGGGGAGATGGAGATATGGGGAGATGGAGATATGGGGAGATGGAGATATGGGGAGATGGAGATGGAGATATGGGGAGATGGAGATATGGGGAGATGGAGATGGAGATATGGGGAGATGGAGATGGAGATATGGGGAGATGGAGATGGAGATATGGGGAGATGGAGATGAAGATATGGGGAGATGGAGATGGAGATGGAGATATGGAGATGGAGATATGGGGAGATGGAGATGGAGATGGAGATGGAGATATGGGGAGATGGAGATGGAGATATGGGGAGATGGAGATGGCGATATGGGGAGATGGAGATGGAGATATGGGGAGATGGAGATGGAGATATGGGGAGATGGAGATGGAGATGGAGATATGGGGAGATGGAGATATGGAGATATGGAGATATGGGGAGATGGAGATATGGGGAGATGGAGATATGGGGAGATGGAGATGGAGATATGGGGAGATGGAGATGGAGATATGGGGAGATGGAGATATGGGGAGATGAAGATGGAGATATGGGGAAATGGAGATATGGGGAGATGGAGATATGGGGAGATGGAGATATGGGGAGATGGAGATGGAGATGGAGATATGGGGAGATGGAGATGGAGATATGGGGAGATGGAGATATGGGGAGATGGAGATGGAGATATG
Organism: Lissotriton vulgaris; assembly: GCF_964263255.1. NCBI lineage: Eukaryota > Metazoa > Chordata > Amphibia > Caudata > Salamandridae > Lissotriton > Lissotriton vulgaris. Next base: position 1,879,332,629 of record NC_141685.1, on the reverse strand, counting down.
GGGAGATGGAGATGGAGATGGAGATATGGGGAGATGGAGATGGAGATATGGGGAGATGGAGATGGAGATATGGGGAGATGGAGATGGAGATGGAGATATGGAGATGGAGATATGGGGAGATGGAGATGGAGATGGAGATGGAGATATGGGGAGATGGAGATGGAGATATGGGGAGATGGAGATGGAGATATGGGGAGATGGAGATGGAGATATGGGGAGATGGAGATATGGGGAGATGGAGATATGGGGAGATGGAGATATGGGGAGATGGAGATATGGGGAGATGGAGATATGGGGAGATGGAGATATGGGGAGATGGAGATGGAGATATGGGGAGATGGAGATATGGGGAGATGGAGATGGAGATATAGGGAGATGGAGATGGAGATGGAGATATGGGGAGATGGAGATGGAGATATGGGGAGATGGAGATGGAGATGGAGATATGGAGATGGAGATATGGGGAGATGGAGATATGGGGAGATGGAGATGGAGATATGGGGAGATGGAGATGGAGATGGAGATATGGAGATGGAGATATGGGGAGATGGAGATGGAGATGGAGATGGAGATATGGGGAGATGGAGATGGAGATATGGGGAGATGGAGATGGAGATATGGGGAGATGGAGATGGAGATATGGAGATGGAGATATGGGGAGATGGAGATGGAGATGGAGATATGGGGAGATGGAGATGGAGATATGGGGAGATGGAGATGGAGATATGGGGAGATGGAGATGGAGATATGGGGAGATGGAGATGGAGATATGGGGAGATGGAGATATGGGGAGATGGAGATATGGGGAGATGGAGATGGAGATATGGGGAGATGGAGATGGAGATATGGGGAGATGGAGATATGGGGAGATGGAGATGGAGATATGGGGAGATGGAGATGGAGATATGGGGAGATGGAGATGGAGATATGGGGAGATGGAGATGGAGATATGGGGAGATGGAGATGGAGATATGGGGAGATGGAGATGGAGATATGGAGATGGAGATGGAGATATGGGGAGATGGAGATGGAGATATGGGGAGATGGAGATGGAGATATGGGGAGATGGAGATGGAGATATGGGGAGATGGAGATGGAGATGGAGATATGGGGAGATGGAGATATGGGGAGATGGAGATATGGAGATATGGAGATATGGGGAGATGGAGATATGGGGAGATGGAGATGGAGATATGGGGAGATGGAGATGGAGATATGGGGAGATGGAGATATGGGGAGATGGAGATGGAGATATGGAGATATGGGGAGATGGAGATGGAGATGGAGATGGAGATATGGGGAGATGGAGATGGAGATGGAGATATGGGGAGATGGAGATGGAGATGGAGATATGGGGAGATGGAGATGGAGATGGAGATATGGGGAGATGGAGATGGAGATATGGGGAGATGGAGATGGAGATATGGGGAGATGGAGATATGGGGAGATGGAGATATGGGGAGATGGAGATATGGGGAGATGGAGATATGGGGAGATGGAGATATGGGGAGATGGAGATGGAGATATGGGGAGATGGAGATGGAGATATGGGGAGATGGGGAGATATAGTTAGGACCTAGTTTCCATAGGAAATTTGCAACATTCTATTTGGAATAACTTTGGCGTCGATTGAGGAATTTGCGTGCAAGTTTCCAAAATTTTGGCCAGCTCAGTTCTGCTCCTTCCCTGAAAGTTTTGGGGGGGATTCGTCAAGCGGGGGCTGAGAAAAAAGGGGGGTCCCAAAACTTGTTTTCCCCATGTTAATTTCCATAGGACATTTAGACACGGCTACAGCCCGAACCGCTGAATGGAATTACACCAACCTTGGCAAAATTGTAGGGACTGGTACGCCTAAGTGCATTTTGTTTAAATGGTGTAAATCCCTCCAGTAGTTCGTGAGAAAATCAAAAGAGAAAAAATATATATATATAGCAGCTTACTGTACGCTTACTGTAAGCTTACTGTACTCTGTACCATTCCGAGCACGAGCTGCATGCTGATTGGCTGCCAATGTCTGTCAACACTCCAAACCAGAAAGTGTTGGCAGCCATCTTGTGCCTCGGAAGACTGAGGCACAGGAAAGCAGAAAAACAAAGGTGCAAAACACGCAAAGGGAGCAGGGTAGAAGCACCCTGACCCCCTAGGCCTGCTCAGGGGGTCCCATAAGGACCCCCCAGGCCCTACATTTTTGTGTGTTTTTTTTTTTAAATCGTGGGGTACGAGTACATGATAGCACCTCCATTAAAAAGCATTGCAGTTAATAGAAGGTTTTAAGACTTGGTTACATTATAAATCATTTGTTGATGGTACCATACTCATTTTAGGAATTGTGGTATGTTCTAAGGCGATTTTACCATGTGAAAAAGCCTTCTGCTGGGATATCATGAATCATGTTTGAAAGAAAACTATTATCTAATGCTTTTCCCACAGTGGTTTGGAAGGGGATCTATAATCTAAACTGAAAGCATATTTTCTGTAAATTCACATTATCATTGTCAGTCATGTGAGAATGAAGTCTGACATTCTCAGTATAACATGTGCATCCAACAAGGACAGAGACGGTCAGTTGATTCCTTTGTGTTCTACTGCAGCCTCCTAGAGTGTTCTTAAGAACAACTAGAGCGCTAACATTCCTACTTATTACAAAGGTATGGCACACCTGAAGCCATCTTGATTGGAATAAAGTGGTAACTCTTAAAACATTTAATTTAAAAAGGAACAAAATTAGGGGGTATATTTTGCCATAGAAAGTATGACTAGTGCTGCAGAAAGAAAAATTAGGGCACATTTTGAGTGACTTCTCAAATCCTCTTCTATTTCATTAAAAAAAATTCTGACATGCAGTCTCCCAAGATGGCCACCAGAGACAAAAGAGCCCAAATGTAGCCCAAATATCACCCAGATGTAGCCCAAGTATAGCCCAATGACAGAATGTCCCAGAGTGTTCTAAATAACAACTAGAGCGCTAACAGTCTTACTTATGACAGAAGTATGGCACACCAGAAGCCATCTTGATTGGAATGAAGTGGTAAGTCTGAAAACATTTAATTTAAAAAGGAGCAGAGAGTGAGTAGCAGAGAGTGAGTAGTAGAGAGTGAGTAGCAGAGAGTGAGTAGCAGAGAGTGAGTAGCAGAGAGTGAGTAGCAGAGAGTGAGTAGCAGAGAGTGAGTAGCAGAGAGTGAGTAGCAGAGAGTGAGTAGCAGAGAGTGAGTAGCAGAGAGAGAGAAGTAGAGAGTGAGTAGTAGAGAGTGAGTAGTAGAGAGTGAGTAGTAGAGAGTGAGTAGTAGAGAGTGAGTAGTAGAGAGTGAGTAGTAGAGAGTGAGTAGTAGAGAGTGAGTAGTAGAGAGAGAGTAGTAGAGAGTGAGTAGTAGAGTAGTAGAGAGAGAGTAGTAGAAAGTGAGTAGTAGAGAGTAGTAGAGAGTGAGAAGTAGAGAGTGAGTAGTAGAGAGTAGTAGAGAGTGAGTAGTAGAGAGTAGTAGAGAGTGAGTAGTAACGAGTGAGTAGTAACAAGTAAGTAGTAGAGAGTTAGTAGTAGAGAGTAAAGAGTAGTAGAGAGTGAGTAGTAGAGAGTAGTAGATAGTGAGTAGTAGGGAGTGAGTAGTAGAGAGAGAGTAGTAGAGAGTACTAGAGAAGTAGAGAATGAGTAGTAGAGAGTGAGTATTCGAGAGTAGTGGAGTAGTAGAGAGTGAGTAGTAGAGAGTAGTGGAGAATATTCCAAAGTTTGGCACAGCACCACTTGCACAACAAGTCCAATCAAATCATATCACTTAGAGTCCTTATTGAAGCGCTGAATCTTGGTGTATATTCAAATGCTTTTATTTTCCTTAAGTTTATGTACCACAGCCAGCCGACGCGTTTCTTTCTGTACAACAGAACTTCTTCAGGGCGTTCTTATTTCCTTCAAGTTATGTCGGTATCCTGTTGTCATATAACTAGATATTTCTTCCAAATATTAGACGAGACGTAAGTACATTCCTATTCAAAGTGACTAGGTATCGATTTAACCACACAATTCGGGCAGACTTGAGTAATTTATAGCATCCTCAAAGTCAGTCTTTCAAAAATTCCAAAGTATAGGACATGATAATCCAAATCCAAATGTTTCTCAAGAAAAGTCTTTTTCAATTGTTCGGAATATCGGCGTTTGGGCAGATATTACCCACGGACACGGTTTATGACTTTTCTTGAGAAACATTTGGATTTGGATTATCATGTCCTATACTTTGGCATTTTTGAAAGACTGACTTTGAGGATGCTATAAATTACTCAAGTCCATGGATGCTGCTGGGAACGCTCCCAGCAACACCCATTGCACACCCCTGCGTTAAAGGGACTGATATTTATCAGGCAGGATTACGCCACAAAAAGTGGCTTAGTCCTGCCTGATAAATATCACTCAGTCTTCTGCGCCACTGGAACGTCACAAAAAGTGCATCATTCATGACATGGTCAGTGACATCACTGATGACATCTCAGATGACATCACTGATGACATCATCCATGTGACAATCAAATACACCTCATCACACACTGGTATAATCTTTCATCACTCACTGTAAAATAGAAAGTGCCATATTTGAAACCATTGACACACCAATAGAAATTTCTAAACAACCACTCAGTTATTCACTCAGTTATTCATAGAACTATACACACATCTAATCACTTACCTATAGATTCAGTGTTCCATGCAGTGAATAATCAACAGAACACTATCAAATATACTTATACGCCTATTTCAACATTACACACCAGCACACATTGTATTCACTTATAAAGACATCCTTCTGACTTATGCAAACAATTGATTATACTTACATTTACTCACCTACACACTTATACAAACACCACTTCATCTATTTATATAGATAGTAACTCACACTTAGTACGTTATAAAATCACTATTACAAGTATACAGTTATCCATATAGTGACTCATACAATCACTAAGTCTTAGGCACACTTAATTAGATATAACTGTCACATACACTGTCTTTTTTTCAAGTTTAATGGAGATGTACCATTGAGAGAAATATTTCATCACCACCACACCCATAAACATATACACTCACTGAAACAAGTGTTATAACATGTAGTCTTAACCTCATATACCTACTGAATGAAATATTCACACATTTTTTGGCAATCACACACCCCCAACCAAACCACATAGACATTCATTTACCCATATAAATACTCAGTTAAGAAACCAATAACAAATATAGTCTTTAACATAGCAATTAAGACAAAGCAATAGACTTTCACACAGTTTAGTAACTACACATTATATATAGTGAGACTCTACAAATTAGTCATGGAAACAATCAATGATACTGTTACTAAATCCACCATCCACACATTTATATTTATATATCCACTCATTCTTCAATGCAAAGTAGTGTATTTATAATACATATTTAAATATCAAAGCAAACCACATTCACTGGATGATGTCATCAGTGATGTCACTGACCATGTCATGAATGATGTAATATGTGACATCATCAGCAGTGGATTGCGGGTTCGCAAGTTATAGTGAGTACAACTAACTATAATGGGGGAAGTTCAATGGTTTTGTATGAGTAAAATGTCCAGCTAACTATAATATATATATATATATATATTTATATATACGTGTGCGGACGTGCGCGGACCTTCGCGCGCACGAGCTGCATGCTGATTGGCTGCCAATGTCTGTCAACTCTCCAAAACAGAAATTGTTGGCAGCCATCTTGTGCCTCGGTAGACTGAGGCAGAAGAAAGCAGAAAAACAAACGTGTAGATCTCAAAAAGGGGGCAGGGTAGAAGCACCCTGACCCCCTAGGCCTGCTCAGGGGGTCCCACTAGGACCCTCCAAGGCAAAAAAAAAATAAAAAATTCGAAAAATCGCGGGTGCGCGCACGGGTCCGCGTACTGTACGTGGACGGTGCGCCTATCTTTCCGAGAAAGCTGCATGCTTATTGGCTGTCAACACTCCAAACCAGGAAGTGTTGGCAGCCATCTTGTGCTCATTAGACTGAGGCACACGAAAGCAGAAAAACAAACGTGTAGAACACAAAAAGGGGGCAGGGTAGAACCACCCTGACCCCCTAGGCCTGTTACGGTGGTCCCACAAAGACCCCCAAGGCCAATTTTTTTTTTTTTAAACCCGGTATGTTTTTTAAAAATTACCCCCCCCAGGGGGACCAAATCGCAGGGGCATAGTGATAAAGAGGTGTGGGGGGTGCCCAATCCCCCCCACACTGCTCCGGGGACCGCCGCCCTCCGGGGCAAAGCAACACAGCCCCTCGTCGCATACTGGAGGCTCCTGGTGGGCTAGTTGGGCCCCAGGGACCCCCAGTATGCAAGGGGAATTAGTTCCCCCTCTTCAAACATGCACGGGGGCTGCGTTGCAGAGAGGTGTAAAAAAGGGTGTGGCCTCATTACACCTCTCTGCAATGCAGCCCCTGGCACATACTGGAGGCTCCTGGTGGGCTAGTTGGCCCCCAGGGACCCCCAGTATGCAAAGGGATTAGTTCCCCCTCTGCAAACGCGCCAGGGGGCTGTGTTGCAGAGAGGTGTAACAAGGGACATAGCCTCATTTCACCTCTGTGCAATTCAGCCCCCTGGCGCATACTGGAGGTTCCAGGTGGGCTAATTGGCCCCCAGGGGCCCCTAGTATGCAAGGGGAATTAGTTCCCCCCCTTCAAACATGCACGGGGGCTGCGTTGCAGAGAGGTGTAAAAAAGGGTGTGGCCTCATTACACCTCTCTGCAATGCAGCCCCCTGGCGCATATTGCAGGTTCAAGGTGGGCTAGTTGGCCCCCAGGGACCCCAGTATACAAGAGGAATTAGTTCCCCCTCTGCAAACACGCCTGGGGGCTGCGTTGCAGAGAGGTGTAAAAAGGGGCGTAGCTTCATTACACCTCTCTGCAATGCAGTCCCCAGGCGCATACTGGAGATTCCTGGTGGGCCTTCAGGTCTTATATAGTTAGGAATTGGCATTAAAAAAACCTTTGAAATTCACTGAAAAAAACATAGGTTTCAGGCCTTATATAGATAGGAATTAGCATTTTAAAAACCTTTGAAATTCACTGAAAAAACCATAGGTTTCAGGCCTTATATAGTTGGGAATTAGCATTTAAAAAACCTTTAAAATTCACTCCAAAAACTATAAGTTTTAGGGGTGTTATAGTTAGCTGGACATTTCACTCATACAAAACCATTGAAATTGCTCCTATATAGTTAGTTGAACTAACTAAATTTCGCGCACCCGCAATCCACTGCTGATAATGTCACATATTACATCATTCATGACATGGTCAGTGACATCACTGATGACATCTCAAATGACATCACTGATGACATCACTGATGACATCATCCACGTGACAATCACATACACCTTTTCATACACTAGTAAAATATTTCATCACTCTTTGTAAAATACAGAGTATCCTATTTGAATCCATTGTCACAGCAATACAAGTATTTAAAAACCCACTCAGTGATTCATAGATGTATACACACATCTAATCACTTACCTGTAGATTCACTCATACATGCGGTCAATGAACAATAGAACACTATCAAAAATACTTATACACCTATATCGACATTACAGACCAGCACACATCCTATTCACATATGAAGTCATCCTACTCACTTATGCAAACAATGGATCATACTGACATATTTACTTAGCTACACACTTATACAAACACAACTTCATCTATTAATTTAGATAGATAGTAAGTCATACTTAGTGAATTATAAAATCATTATTACAAGTATACAGTTATCCATACAGTCACTCACACAATGATTGAGTCTTATGTATACTAATTTATATACAACAACTGACACATACACTGCCTTTCATTGCCTTTTATATTTCTAGTTTGTTGGACATGTACCATTGAGAAATATATTTGCTCATCATCACACCCATAAAGATATTCACTCACCCAAACAACTGTTAGAACATGTAGTTTTAACTTCATATATCTAGTGAATGAAGTATTCACACATCTTTGGGCAGTCACACACCCCCCACCGAACCACACACACATTCACTCTCCCAAACAAATACTCAGTTAACTAATCAATAACTAATATAGACTTTCACATAGCTAGTTACCAACTGGAGAACCAGTTTACACAACAACTGACAAAGTGATACAGATATTCACACAGTTTAGTCACTATCCACTATATTTAGTGAGACACTATAAATTGGTCAAGTAAACAGTCAATTACACTGCTACTAAATCCTCCATCCAAATATTTATTTTTATATATCCACTCATTCTTCAATGCAAATTGCAAAATTATATAATGCATATTTAAATAACGAAGCAAACCACATTCACTGGATGGTGTCATCAGTGATGTCATCAGTGATGTCATTTGAGATGTCATCAGTGATGTCACTGACCATGTCATGAATTATGTAATATGTGACATCATCAGCAGTGGATTGCGGGTGCGTGAAATATAGTTAGTACAACTAACTATATAGGAGCAATTTCAATGGTTTTGTATGAGTGAAATGTCCAGCTAACTATAACACCCCTAAAACTTATAGTTTTTAGAGTGAATTTTAAAGGTTTTTTAAATGCTAATTCCTAACTATATCAGGCCTGAAACCTATGTTTTTTTTCAGTGAATATTTATATACTCGAATTTTGGCATTACAATGAGAAAGCCCAAGCATTCATAAACAACGATAACGGAAGAGAATGAAAAGGTGCATTATGGAACACTGAGTCCCCGCCACTTCCGTTCTCGCTACCTATAGAAGGAGGTGCCGTTACAGATGGACTGAAGCCCCACCAATAAAGATGCAGAGAGGATTCAAATATTGGAGGCTGAACAGGGCATTAACAATTGGTTTGGCACTGAGGAAGGTACAATTACCGAAATGCATTTGCCACATTAAACCTTTATTTTGTTAAACAATCCCGCTTGTGCTCCGTGTGTTTGAAGTTGCTGGCAAGGCAAGAAGGAGTCACCTACCTTACGGAGGCACCCGCTGCTGCGTTCTGCTGCCGGTGGACTGGTGTTGTGGAATATATATATATATATCCATATCCAACAGCTTTATTCACCTGTACCATTTTGATTAGTTTAGGTGTTTCAGTCACTGAGAGGGCCTTATTGCTAAGTTGAATGCCCAGCCATATTCCATCTCTACTTAGATGGTAATCGGTTTAAGATACGAGTGAACAGTTGGATTTTCAACTGCGAAAATCTGAAACAATAAGTTGGAAAATTACTGGAGTGGATCCAGTTAATTGTTTAGGGCTTTACGGGGAACATCTTTGCACTATTGTAGATCATTTTATAGGCAAACAAAGAAATAAAAGGTTTATTTCATACAGTGTTTTTGTAATTATCTATCAAGGCCTTTTAGCCATTTTTGTTGCCTATAGGTTCTATAGCACATTGGGGAGAATACCCTATCAATTTGGTGTCTTTGATTTTAACTTTCCCTAGTTGGGATTAAAACTGGTGTAATTTATGCTGTTATTTAGAACAAACTATTGATTAAAATAATGCTTCTAATATGGTGTTGTTGCATTATGCAAGTGTCTCTGTGAAGATGATTAAGCAAGGGACCAGGAAGTTAGACTAAGAAGTAAGGATTAATGACTGGAAGAGGGTGCTTTCTCAACAACTGCCTGTAATTTAATAGCGAGCTAATCAGATCAGGCAATTAATTTAGAAGAGGTCACTGAGATGATGCTCTCAATAGAGAAACCCAAGTTGAGTTTGTGGCCTGTGGAATGCATGCGACAGATGCCAATTGGTGGATGTTAAGTGATGAGTGGCTGGATCGTGGTGGCTTTCGTCCCAGACATTCATAACCCTGAGCGCGAAAAGGGCCAAGCAATTTATAATTAATTTGACTAAATATCTGCTAGCTGGTCTGCGAACCAGGGTTTTCAATCAGGAGGTCTCCGTAGCATAGAAAAGTACAAGTATCTGCCTCAGGGTTTGAAGAATAAGGATTCACAACAATGAACAGATGATTTCACAGTGGCGTTTGACATATGCCAGCATATTGGCAAACTGATAACTTATGCTCCCCTTCCAGACACAGTTAATTTCTGTCCATCTAAAGAGTCCTTTTGTGTACCCATTGCATGCACTGTCTTGTAGCCATGTCTAAGTGAGATAGCATAATTTATTATTTTGGGCAATAATTAAATCAAGTATTTCAAATGTGCTCCTTTCTTAAAATGTAATATTTGGTAAATTAGTACAGTTCATTGTGCTCCGACATAGCATAAACTTAGAATTAATTCCTCCTTACATCAGTGATTTGGTGGCATATGAGCAGTTTGCTCAAAAATAAACACAATTTTATTATTTTTGTACGATAACTTTACATATAAATACAGTTATATAAGTTATTGGTTGCATGGTTAGTGCTAAATTATTTACAATATTGATAGTTATACATTGAGCACATAATTCAAAATGCTCATAAATTAAAATTGGACATAACCAGACCTTCTAAACATTTTGTAAATCTCGTGGCGCGGATTATTCTTCCATAACAGCAATTTAATTTGCCACGCCTCCACTGCCTGAAATGTGGAAAAAATGCGAATATATGCATGATGTACTAGTGTTCACCTGGAACAGTCGTTGATGTGTGATGATCTTGGTCACACCCAGTAGATTGTTCTAATATTATCAAAGCGCGGACAGACAAGCCATTATAATTACTTTGATAATGCAGTAATTTGCGTATCAAAAACATTACTACAGATTTAGGAATTTCATTTCTTGGATTAATTGGTGATCTTCTGCACAGTTCTTTCGCTAGTTTTTGAAAAGTCAATAGCCCTGGATTAGAGCTACAAAAAAAAGCCAGTTACCCACCCAAAACAAATTAAATCTTTTCCAGTCAGTCGACCAAAATTATTCTTGAATCTTGCACTCAATTGAAATGTTGTGCTTCTAAGAGAAAATCTGTATTAAAGAGCCATGGAGTGAATCTCTATGGTAGACTGAATACCACTAGCAGACAGATGGTTTTGCATATGTTACAGCTTAATGTAACATAGCAGCCGAATAGGTGGCAACACTATGGAGTTTTATGGTTGCAGAACATTTTGTTTCAATGGAGCGTGGCTCTGTTGCATTTGAACACATGCTGTTGTACCATATACACAGTTTTGTGATGCTTGTATTTAATTTATTGGCAGTAGTCGTTAAATTACATAAACAGATGTATCAGCGATATTTGGATTGATCAGTGTTACACGCAGTTGTGTATTTGTGATTAGCAAAGTGTGAGGAGTGTAATGTCCGCAGCTTATTGCAACAAATAATTTCTCTTTTGGTATTACCAGGGGCATAAACAGTGGTGGCTTGTGATCCCTAAAACTGATGGGTGAAATACTTGTCACAGGTTTACCTCACTATTTTCAACATATTCCTTGGGTTCCCTCAGACAGAAATGCACCCATACACTCACTCTCACTGCTTCTCACACACAAGCAGACCTGCACACACTCACACTTTCACAATCACTGACCCTCAATAATAATTGCAAGTGTTCAGGGTTCAGATTTGTACACCTTGTGTACATGTGTTGTGTTCTGCTTAAACAGTGCAGTAGCAACAGGACCCCTGCATCCTGGTGCAACTGCATCTGCTGCATCCTGACTCACTCTTACCCTCTTTTACAATATTCCCCTTACTCACTCAGATTCATTTGCACTGCTTTATTCACTCCCTCGTTTTCCCTTATTCATACTATCTTTCTTCCTCATTGATTCTCACTTTTTCATTCTCTTTGACACTCTCAAACACATTAAACTAACACACACCTAACTCAATCTCATTCTTTCTCAATCACATCCGCACACACTTTCACTCATATATAAATAGAGAAACAACACTAATTTATTATTTCTTTACTTACCTTTTTAGGTCTCGCGCCTAGCGTTGCAGTGCGCAGTGTTGCAGTGCGCAGCACTGCACGCGCAGCGCGAAACCTCTTGTTTCATTTGCTGGCAACTCAGAGGCCCCATGGCACCGACAGAGAGGGAATCCAGCGCTGGACATTGGAACCTGCAAGCCATGATTCCTAACAAGAAGCCAGAATGAGCAGCAGGGCAGCAAGGCTAGGTTTTGAAAGGGAAAGACTCACCTCAAGCCTCCTCCTAGCTTCTTGATGGGTCTGGAATGACATCTCTATCAAACGCTGGGACGGTGCTAGGCGTCCTGTCCCTGCTGCTCTGTTTGGCTCCCCATTGGCCACCTGGGATACATTGTGTGCCTTGACAGTTCCATTTCAGTAGGTACACTCTGCTGTCTGAGACAGTTGCAGTGTGTTTGCTAAATAAAAATGGTTGTGCCTGTGTTAGGGGGTTATAGTTGAACTAGGCCCCTCACACACCCAATCCAGACATCCATCCACCGAATGCGGCAGCTGGATCGTTGCTCAGTTCCCTCCTCCAACGCCTGTCATCAGGAGCCTGTGGAGAGGCAGAGAGGGCTAACCAGTGCATTGCAGAGTTCATGTAAACACAAAAGTCGTTTTTGCATGTACATTGCTAAATTAAAATGTTAAAAGTGTAATAATTTAATTTAGTAATCGCTTGGTGAGCTCACAGGTGACATGGCTATGCCAGGAAATCCCTGAAGAGGAACCGCCCTTTAGTATAAAGGTTTTGCACTACAAATTAAAATGCTATGTTGTCAAGTGATTAGTGTTATTAGAGTCTTCGTCATTCCACTAACTGGCCCAGTTCTAAATCAGTCTAGGATCTTTATGGCAGTAACCATACTGTTGATATGTGTAGTGGACAACGTCTAAACCTCCGAGGTTAATGGGCTGGTCCCACTCCACCTCAACTCCACATGAATCCTACCTCGATCTCTGTGGTCATTTTGATACATGTTGTTACTCACACACAAATTACAAAATAACTGGACATATAGTACCAAATTAGAAGGCCCTGAAACATATTATGAGGCTAGTGTTATACTGAGAAAATAATCCCTTTTGTAAACCTTCTGAGAACCCTTTTCCTTTGTAAACTACTGGCATGCAGTACAACTTGTGAAACTGTTATTATGAAAACTGAGTGCATGCTCGAATGTACAGTGGTCTGAGATCCATTCGGGTCTTGCTCCTGATATGAAACTGCCAACATACATGTATAAGTACTGGCCACTTAAATATCGGCACGTATATGCATGTGATTCCCTTGCAATGGGACCATCTGTTTGATGACCAAAGTATGTGATTTTTCTAAGCTTTACATTTCTGCAATGCAAATTACAGACATGCCCCATCACTCATTATCTCTTTATTTAATTTTGAAAGAATTAAGCTCTCAGTGATAACCATGCCTTTTACTGAAATGCAGTTATTTATCTGTAATTAGCCCATGCAATACAATAGCTCTGCACAGTGGTCCTGTTTTGCCAATTTTTCTTACAAGCTCCGAATCACTAAATATTGGGGCCATTTATGTAAAGTTTGTGGTGATGCAAAAAAATTGAGCCATCCTATTTTGTACCATTTCTGCAGTTTTTGTAATTGGGAAAAAAAACGAGCAGACATTGGGCCAATCCACGTTTTATAAAGTCTAAAGCAAAAATATAGCAAATGGACTTTACACTATGTTTGCTTAATAAGAAAGAGCATAAACTGATTTCACATTTCAAAAGCGAACGTCTGGGTTATGTTATGTTATGAACTCTTATGCAGCGCGTGACTCACCCGGGGGCATCTCAGCGCTTGTCTAGGGGATAATAAAAAGTAAGTCCAGATGGAATCAGAACCAGATGGGTCACATCCTTATTAATGCAACCACTAAAATATAGTGCAAAATTACTTGGTTCCATTTTCCCTGTTGAAAAATACTCTGTATTTTACTCCAGGATGGATTTGGAAATAACTTTGTGTGCTCCATTCTCTATCATGCAAGCAATATGAATGGGACAGAACGCCATTTGGCATATTTTTTTACCAACTTAGTTCAAGTTTCATTCTTTATACAACCTGTTAGACCTGGTACCAATGCCCTGAGTCTCCCTTCCATTTTTCACTGTTGTCTCATCTGTTGTTAATGTTTTGCTGGTTTTAGATGCTTTTGGCACTGTGCCACTGCTATTCAGTGCCACAATGCAAGTGTTCCCTATTGTAAATTGTTGTAATATATTAGTGATTATATTATTGACTTATTTGATTTACTTGTCAGACCCTAGTACAGCGCACCATGTGCACCCAGGGCCTGTAGATTGAATGCTGCTAGTGGACTTGCCGCACTGATTGTGCCACCCACAGAAGCAGCTGGTAAAGTGTGTCTCAGGCCTGCCATTGCAGAGCTTGTGTGCAGTCTAGTAGTGCCATATCGACTTGGTAAGTGCACCCACTTACCAGTCCCTAAACATTCCATTTTCTACATGTTAGACACCCCTAAGGTAGGCCCAAGGGCAGGGTGCATTGTATGTGAAAGTTAGGACATGCCCTGGTGTGTGTGGCATGTCCTGATAGTGATTTACAGCCAATTTCGATTTTTCACTATTGCAAGGCTACCTGTCCCCATAGGCCAGAACGGGCAGTTTGATTATAACATCTTATAATCCTAACTGACCCAGAGAACATGATAGAAAAACAAATTTAGTATGCCTGAACTCAGAAAAATAAAACACATCTTTTAGTAAAGTTGGTTTTAATATTTTGTGTTTGAAAATACCACTTTTACAAAGTAGGTATTTTCTGACCTAACCATCCTGCCTGCCTCTGCTAGGTTGTGTATTGCATGTCTGGTTTGTGAGCGACAGGAGGTCTTGGGCTCCAGCAGTCTGATGAGTCAGGGCTGGGCTGAATAGTACCTTGGCTGCATAGAGAGTGGGGGGGGGGGAGATTTCCTTTTACTCCCCTGAGAACTCATAGAATAGAGAGTAGGGGGAAGAGATTTCCTTTCAGCTACCTGGGCCAGGTCTGCTTTCAACAATGCTGTCTCCACCTCCTGCCAGGAAGCTGCACAGAACTGGTTTTGGCTAGGTACAGGCCCCCTCTGCTCTCAGAGGACAAAGGATTTACTTGTATACATATTGGGGCCCAGACCCCAAGACTTTAGATCACTTCTGGACATCAAGACAGACTTTTTGCCAAGGAGAAGAGCCAGAGAATCTGCTGGAGTTGGACTACCCCTATGCCAGTGTGTTGCTTTCGGGGTTGGCCTGCAGTGGTTTCTTTATTGCCAAGGAAAGGAGAAAGACTTTTATTGCAACTTTCATCATCTTGAAGAAGAATTTCAAAGGGCTTGAACTGTGCTTGCCTCCTGCTGAAGTCTCCGGGATAGAGGACTTCACCACCAGCTCCCCCCTGAGTTTCCTTGCTGGGAATTTTGTCTGCAGAAGCCTGCGTGGTGTTGGGGCATGGAAGAGGGTCTCAATGAGAAGCCGGTCGCATCCACAGCTGTTGCCGTTGCATCATCGGAGAAGTGCGTCGCCACTGCAAGGGTTGCCGTCGCATCACCAGAGAAATGTGCTCGCTGTCACATCACCGGAGAAGCTTGTCGCAGAGCCTGTCGCTGCTTTGAAGTTACAGAATTCGCCGCACAGCCGTCGGGCATGCACGCATCACCTTCACATCGTCGCATCGTATTGAGGCACCATCTTGTCTCATCGCAACCGGGACGCACCACGAGTTTGTCGCATCATCTCCTCTCCGGTAAGGAACAGACGCATCACCTACTTTGCGCAAGCACTGAGGAACAGACGCATCGCCTCCCCTGGAGCAAGGAACCGACACATCGTTCTCCCTGCAAACCTTTTGTTTAACTTGCGTTTCCCATCCAAAGGTACTTTGTGAATAATGTGTCGAATTTACCATCATCTTTGAACTAGGCTGTTTTTACCATCTAAAAGTAATTTTCTTAATATTGTATTGTGGATTTTTTTGACATTTGGGTCTTGTGTTAAGTATAAAAAGAATACTTCTTTTTATAAAAACCTGTGTTGTGTCCATCTAGTGTTTTCACTGTATTACTGTATGTGTTCACAACTGCTTTACATACTGCCTCTGAGATAAGCCTTCCTGCTCATGCCAAGCTACCACAGAGTTGAGCCGGGGTTATTTTAGGAGTGTCGCCCCTTACCCTGACTAAAAGCAAGGGTCCCTATTTGGACAAAGGCGCAAACCATTGCCAACTAGAGAACCCCGGTTCTAACAAAACCTGAACGTGTTTGTTCCATTCTGTATTAACAGGGGCAGCCTTAGGCATGTGCAAGCTGTGCACCTGCACAGGGCCACCAAAATCCAGGGGCCACCACGCCAATATATATCCTCAATATAATAATCCTCTGAGGATGGATACATATTTGCATGGTGGCCCCTGGCAGGGATTTGGCGGCCTCCGGCTCTGTTCCACTTCCAAACACCCTGACCCCCCCAAACTCCCCCCCCCCCCACCCCCCCTCACTGGCCTCCGCGCTCCACCCCGCCCGGACCACCTCTTCTGGGGCCCCCTAACTACGCTCCCTGCCCGGGGCCGCCATGAGCCTAGAGCCGCCCCTGGCATTAAGCAAACATGCTTCAGAATTGATGGCATTCATTTATGTGCATAAGTGCCAATTTAGCATAATATGGTTCCTCATTAGAAGTGGGCAATTTTTTAAATTATTCTCATGTAGTTTGTCGAATTTGAAAATATTACCGAATTTGACTGGGCTGGCATAATCAAACATAGATGGGAAATAAGGCTGCAGGGTTTTGTGCTTCCCCATTGGGAAGACCATGTTCACTGCTTGGCACATCATATCCTTTTTCCACTCAAGAAGTCCTACCCTCCGACTTCAAGCAGCAGCGAAAGGAGATGGTGCGCAGCTCTTACAGCAATAATGGTAAACCTCTGCTTCTCCCACCCCTGTCTAGCAGCAGGAAAGTTCCTGATGCACTGCAGCTTTCTAATTTTTTTTTACCTGTGCTAGTTTTGCAGCTTTTGAAGCTGATTGGGTTAATAAAAACTGAAATGCTTGGTCATCAAATTGGCAACCTGCCTACCTGTACGCCTCATGCAAATTTAGCCCAAATCACTATCCCATCATCGATTCCTGCACAATAAATATCTCTAAGCCTGAGTTGGCTAAAATCTAATGGCCCTGTTGCTTTCTCCATTGTACTGCAAACTAGCCACAGTTGATTTAAGTACTGTACTGTAGTTGAATAAATAATCTTTAGAACGAACAAAATATCTTTCAAACTTAAGGGTACAATATTTGAAAAAAACTCACCACCTGCATCTGCCTTTCTCTGACTGTAATCTCTTCTTTTGTATATTTTTCAGCTTGAGTTCGAAAAGACCCAGTTGCAAAACCTAGAGCAAGAGCATAAGAATGTATCAACGCGCCTTGAAGAAGAGCGGGCCAAGAATAAGCACGTCGTGTTGATGCTGGTGAAAGAATGCAAACAACTATCCAGCAAAATCATCGAAGAGTCCCAGAAACTTGAAGAACTCATGTCAAAGCTAGAGGCAGAAAAGCAAAAATGTTCTGAGCTGGAGGAGGCGCTCGCTGCCGAGAAGCTCAAAAGCACACAAATGGAAGCACAGATGGAAGCTCAGATGGAAAAGCAGCTTTCGGAATTTGACACGGAGAGGGAACAGCTTCGTGCCAAACTCTTTCGAGAAGAAGCACACACCAAGGACCTTAAAGAGGAGATGGAGAAAATGAAAATGGTAGTTGAGCACATACAAAAGGAAAATGACTCCAAATTAAACTCCTCACATCCGCCAAAAACGAAAGAACTGCATTTTGTTTCGATAGGCGTTGGAGCGGATAGACCGTCTTCGCAATCTATTTCTTGTCAAACTGATATATTCAGGGTTGATAATCAAACTGAAATCACAAAGAAGTCACCGTTGACTGTCCCAGCCAAGCCCACAGCCATGGCTGCTGGTAATACAAAAATGAATGTTTGCACAAATTCATTAATCGGGAAACCAGGTATTGACAGGCACGTGGCCTGTAATGACTCAGTTATTGTTTCTTCCACAGCCCATTTGTCATGCCCACCTCTTAGCAGGACTGAGGAGAATGGTTCTAGCTCTTCACCAGATTTAGCAAGTAGCACCTCTCTTTATCAAAATAACCCCGCCTTTTCTACATTACCAGCGTCGCCCAGCTACTTATCCTCTTCTATGCATAGTTTACAATCACATTGTGCCAACACAACTTCGCATTCAGGCCTAAATCCCCGAGTGCAAGCGGCTAGGTTCAGGTTCCAAGCCAACGCTAATGACCACGACCAAAATGGGAATGCAACTCCGAATGCTTCAACAAGAGAAATACCTCCTCGTGACAATGTAGCTGCAAAGCAGCTAGCCAGGAACACTGTCACACAAGTTCTTTCACGATTTACAAGTCCACATGGAGGTGCCAGTTTGAGACCAGGATTGCCACATTCAATGGAAGTGGGCACATATCCACCAATAGCTGCAAGAATGGCTCATCAAACTTTTGGTTTAAAATCTCCCACGGTATCAAGAATTGATCGGGGCAACCCTCCACCAATACCTCCCAAAAAGCCAGGGCTTTCACAAACTCCATCTCCACCACACCCACAGTTGAAAGTTCTCATGGATGGCAGCCGATCCTCTCATGTTGCGGGGAAGGTTGAAAACAAATCCATGAATTCACTTCCATCTACATCACTACAAGGGATCAGGGGCATTAATGAGGAAACTTTGTCAAAGTCCTCCTCACCTCAGCTTCCACCAAAACCAACTATTGAACTTTCTGTGGCATCTGCCGGCTGCGTCATTCCAGCCATAGCCACATCACAGGTGGGTGCCTGGCCTCCCAAATCCCCTGGACTGAAACAACCTGCATGTTCCGAAAGCTCCCTTGTCATTTCCACCACCATTGCCTCTAACTCCTCCATAAACCCTGTATGTGCTTCATCCTGTAGACCATGTGATTCAGACAGCCTACTGGTAACAGCATCAGGTAAAGGGATTGTACATTTACCAACTGTCTCCTAGAATGTCCTGTCTCCTCTTCTTTACTATCTGCACTTCAGAATATTTTTTAGCTCTGTGGTTTATGTTACTGTCCTAGATTTTGCTGATAGCACTTTTCAGTTTTTGGGTGTATGGTAATTCCTCACGAAAGTCCTATTTTCACATGAAACTATGAAGTCAGTTTAGGAGTAAACTGCCTTATTAAGATGTAAACTGTCTCAATAATTCTTCAGGTTGTAGCCAAATCATATTTCATATAGAAACAATTTCAACAGTATTAGTTCATTGTTAAATGAAAAGGATTCCCAGAAAACGGCATACTTTACATTGTACGAATTTTGATGTCTAAGAATTCAGGATCTGTAGAACTCCAAAAGCAGTGTCTAATCACACAGAATGCTCAGTGTGAGGAAGCCGCATGGAAGGGTCGCAGAGGGAAGGTTAAGGGAGGTAAAGTTACTGGAGACTTTGTGTTTTTTTATTATAGGTTAATGTTCTACTCTTGAAATCTTGGCAGCCTCATTCACCATCCACAGTCAAGCTACCCTTCCATGCTAAGGGTTTGTCTCTAATCATCTTGGGGTTCCACTTTCATTGAAACCTCATAGATGGGTGTATTACATCGGCTGAGTGCCTGAGCTGCTTGAAATAGAAAGGAGATACCTCATGGGTTCACCATGTATGCTCTGGGACCCCTATCGCCATGACTATGCTTTGTGTGAGAAGTAGGGTGGCATAATTACGTCCTGTAGCTCGCTCCTACTGTTGGCCCCGGCAGGAGCAAGGCTCATAGTGCGCCACCTTGTAAAACACAACACTATCTATGCTACTTTGAATGTAGATATAGGTAGTGGGAGTGCAGTGCTCATTTTACCGCTCCTGTTGAGCATAACCTTTGAGTGTATCCCAGAATATCAAGAGCTACATTGGTTGGAGCAACGGTGAACTAATGGTTAGATTATGGCAATGCCCTCTATTATATTATATATTATTATAATTATTATTATAAATATTATTATATATTATATATTATATATTATATATTATATATATATATATTAAGAAGCTTATTGTCTCCAGAAAATCCAAAGCAGGAAAATGCGAGTAGTGTTCAACATCAGAGATGACGGTCATGTGCAGGGGACCAGGCGCGGGCTACATTGTTTTCCAGTACAGTCAAAGACTCCCTCCAAGGTCTGTGCCTGCTATGCATGTGCCTTCATAGCGCTACCTGCTCATATTTATGAGAAAATATGGAGTCCTGTATCCCACAGAGATTGCTGCAGACCCAGGTTAAAGAATTACTTGCCCGCATTCATTTCAATTTAAAATCTATGGGTGAATTAGGCACCTATTTATGTAATAAACTTTTTTGAGACATAGGAACGTCTCTCAGATTTGAGATATTCAGAAACAAGTTTAAGACCTTCTTATTGTGTAAGCCCAGGCCACCTTCACTCTGTGGCAGGAAATGGTTTCATTTAACGGTTCAGCACCTAGAGACCGCTTTGTGTGGGCCTTGGTTCGCAAAATGTGTTCTTATCGCACCTGGGTGTTTAGCCCATAAAATGCAGAACATAACTGTGCGCACACATGAACTCGGTCCATGAAAAAGTAAAACTGTGAGTCGTGTTTGCTAAAATTTGTGTTGCTTCTACATAGCATGTGCAGTGTGTGCTCAATGTATGCACATACAAACAATGAACCGCCGCACAAAAGAGAATAGATATAAGAAGTGATGGTTCAAGAAACTGTAATGTAATCAGCAGTCTAGTAGTTGGGTGGGCGGAGTTAGACAGGGACAAGGGGAAGAGGAGGAGTGTAGGCAGGAAAGGGGCAGATAGAGTAGGGGCATGGACGGAGAAGGATGCAAAGAATAAAGCTCCTTATAATATAAATAATCGTGTCTGTCTTCATTGAGTCAGGACACGACAGAAACGAGAAGGAGGTTCTTTTCCAGACAGGAAAAGAAATCTACATTATTTCCTGAGACACAAACATTGCAACTATAACTTGCTTCGATTGGCCTTTCTCCCAAACCGCTGCTGCCTCTGCCAGACTCAAGTAAGGAAACCTTGTGATCAGGAGGGTTTCAGCAAAGTGAAAGTCATGAAACCTTCAACAGAAACTTTTTAGTTGCTAGAGACGTCATTCGCTGTGTGCATGAGCGACAACACCATGAAGCATAGATATTTTCATGGTCATCATTTGTACTTTTTACCCCCATGTACAACTTGCGCATGATGCGTATTGTGATCAGAAAAAACATGTCCTTTGTTAAATCGGGGTCACTGTACAGGTGCATTTGTGACGCAGTTCTGTGTGCTCTAAATCACAATATTTTAATTAAGAGCTTCCCTTGGTGCATACAGGAAGCCAAAATGCCTAATGTTACTGTTCTGCAGTGTTTAAAAAAATGATATCCATTTTGGTAAAGAATGAAGTGAGAGCTTTGGACATATTTGGTTAGCAAAATCTTCAAAATCTATTTTAAACAAAATCGTGCTAATTGTCGTAAGCATACAATAATGGACAATTCACAGTGAAACAATCAACACAATATATAATTTCCAAGTAGATGTGCACAAGCGGCTGTTGTGTAGAATTGAAATCAGCAGTTGTGGAACACCTGGAAAGTAGGGATCCTGTTTTCCTAGGTTTATGCAAGTCATGGTTAGCCAATTACGCTTTATTGATTAATCAATGCAATGCTAGTTCCATATTTCATGTTAATAACCAGAACTCCGCTAACCTATGATTCTCCAGAAAACATGTGTAGTTTTGTGGTCTACTTCGACCGATTATTGGCTGGTATTTTAGCCTGCTGTGACTTGCTCTACATGCGGTACATTTATTGAAAAACGCACCACAGGCGTTCAGTTGGATGACTGACATCAATCTGAGTCACTTGAGATTACTTCAGTGCTTGCCAAAGTCCAGTTGAGTGAACTGCTGGAATTGTGAGGTTATAAGAGGAGGACTCCATTCATTGCATTATTGTGTACTCCCCTTTACTTCTGTCAGACGTGGGAAGTGTAGGCTCATGGAGTGGGTACACAGCCTTGGGATGCTCCATACACGTCCTGAATCCAGTGCTTCATTTGTAAAAAAGTATATATATATAAAAAATTAAAAAATCTGTGTCAGGACCCTTGTCAGCAGGGCACTGCTGCTTGCATTTCCCATTGCCCCTTCCAGTGCTCCAGATTACAGAACCAACAGCAGTACTAACCATCACACACTGCAAGTGTGATGATTCAGACTATTCCAGGCACCCAAAGCTGTAAGAACGGCTTGGACAGCAGATATTGGTCATTTTGAGAATATGTTGAAGTAATCAACAGTTGTTTTAGTGCTCATCTCTAAATAAATAAAACAGCGCCACCATGTGACACTCTGTCATAAGTGCGATTGTTGACAATTAAGTGACGATGCTGAGCAATGGAAACCTCTGGCTCAAATTAAGCACTGCCTGAGTCTGCTAACAGAGTTGCTTGTCCAGAGGGGAGGCAGCACCTCAGAACGTTTCAGAACAAGCTTGTGCAACATATTAAAGATCCTGCAATTGGATATCCCAAGTCCTATTTTATCCTGCCTAGTTGACATGCCCGTTTGGGAGCGAGTTTCGAAATCGAGGCTGTGCCAGTTTATATCGCTGGACAAATGTAACTTCCCTGTCCTCGGCGTCCTAGCGTGAATTAGTGGAGAGGTCAACAGTGCGCGGTACGCACGTGCCCTACGTTCCCGTGCCTCAAGGTCACGTGCGAGCACTGTGTGTGACGGGTAGGCTGATTCGGCGCCGACCCGCGGTGAGGTGACTGCTCAGGTTCTCATTGGAGTCTTGTGTCAGACCTGACGATAGGACTCCGTAAAATGCAGGGGGTATTTTAATTTCTATTACACCACTCACATGGCTGAAGTGAAAACAAAGGTCGTGAAAGGTTGAACACGAAAGGAAATGCAACTAAATGAACATGCGCGAGTACCCTGTGCGAAAGCTAAGAAGTCTGTTTTTGTGCGGGAGGAATGACAGCTTAACTGTCTCGACAGAAAGAGGCCACATTCCTCCATGTTTAGAACAACACGCCCAGTTCAATGAGAGAACTCTTCTGTCACAACATACCCCAAGCCCTCTTAGATGTTTGGTTGCTGGAAAAAAACGACAACAACGAAGAGCCGCAATTTACTATTTTAGCTTATTCCTGCAATCAGCTGCTTTCAAAAGACATACAATTATTAAAAAAAGGAAGAGTAGTTTAGTTATGAGTTATATTTAAATATGCATTCACATGTTTAACGAAAACCATGCAATAAATAAATAAATACCCGAAGCAGGTGGATTACCATACCCGATACAACCTTTTTCCTCACCCTTCTTTTTATGATTGCACTTAAAAAGTCACGTTTATTAATTTTTTTTGTTACTGGTTGTTTGGGCCGTGAATGTGATTGGCTTAAAAGCTACAGGCGAATTCTTACTCTGGGTTCTAAAATTAACCCTCTCCATTTCTGAAGCTGATGCCAGAAGCTGTTTATCTCTCCCTGTGTGCTGTAGTCACTGCATGCCTTCTTTGTCACTTTCACATCCACGCCACACTGTTATCTAACCTTTGTGTCTTTAAAGCAATTTCATTACATGAATGCACTGTAATAGCTCTAATTCTGCTCTCAAGCCAGGTATGTACTGCATATCGTTGCAGGCTCTGTGCAATGAAGTCTTTTGTGTATGTAAGATATTTTTGTTTCACAAAGACGCCTTCAGACTAAAGCAGACATGTCTAATGATGTTATAACTCTGATATTATTAATTTACAGGTATCATCACGTTTTCTGACAATACAGCTAGTAAAGGAATCCGCTTGCAAAGGCAGACTGAATCTTGCAGCTTCCCAGCCAGAGTTTACATTTATTTTGATTGCTGATCATCTGCCAATACATTTATGTTTTCGTCCTTAGGAAATTGTGTTTTGGGACGCAAACATTCTTGAGTGTGAAACAAAAAGATTCTCATCCATTTAGATTTTTTTTTAATTTGCTCTATAATTTAGAATTTTTAAAATTGCTCTGATTTATTAATATTCAGTAATTATCATTTTCTACCATCATATGGCATCAGTCTCACATGTGGACAAACGAGTCTGACAAAAGTCCACCCTCCACTTCTTATAAGAGTAGGTTAATGCTGCCCTCCACTTATAATGTAGGTATAGTGTGTGTTACATGCACTCAGAGTCATCTCCGGAAATCTGTGCTATAAGAAAAGGGAGCACACTTTAATGTCCTCTTATCAAAATGGGAGAAACTTTTTCCTGATTTTTTAAAATGTCTTGCTCTGCACAACTTTGAGTTATATATTCCAATGTTAACGAAAAAAATCAAAACATCTTGAAGTGGTCGCGGTGCCAGTGTTGGTTCTCGACTAGCATTTTAATATATTTTTCCTAAAGACAAACATGTAATTTAGAGCAATTTCCTGACCTCGCTGAAGCAAGATTTGTGTTGGGAAGTGGCCTGCCAATTTGTTAACACGTTTAGATTTTTTTGACAATCACAGTGGGGCAAATCTTATGTCTTCTTACATGCATCAAGATTACAGATGTGCGCAATGTTTGCAATCACTTAAATTACGTCTTTTAGAAGATAGATGTTGGTTTGCGATAGAATGCAAAATTTGGGCCTTACCGAATCCCAAATCAGATAGTGCTAGCGCACTGTTGTGACTGCTGTTCAACTGAATGGCCCCACACTGGCAATTCATTGGCTGCATCCCTCAGTTATAAATCAGTGCAGTGTAGAGGATGCTGGCGGTGACTCGCTCACCAGCCAGGCACCATGTGTTGACTGCAAGAATGCCACCAAAGAAAAAACTGGTTATGGACATTTTATTTCTGCTGAACATGAGTTGTGGTTCAATCACTGAAAATACCTAAAACATCAGAACCTGCTCGGTCATCTGCAAAGTTTGTCACCAATAATCACGAACCAGCTACTACATGGTGCACTGTGCTCACAAGACTGAGTTTTTGGTCCTGCTAGATCTTTTTCTGGCTTCAACTAAACTGACCTATGATGCTTCTATGCATTACTGCATACTTCATTGGACTGAGCAGCATGGCACAAAATCGGGTTGCCTGCGTCTGGTCTCACCAAAATCTATTTGTCTAAATCGAGACATTTAAAATCTTCCAGTTTCTGTGCCTCTTGAAAGGACAAAGGAGATCCTTCACAATGTACTAGCATGTTCTGTTGATCGTTAAGAGCGACTTGAGGTTGGATTTCTACACTTACTATTTTAAGTGTTTGATCCCCAAATTAGGTGTGAAGTCTGATATTTTCATATCAATAATTTGGCACTTTAACATGATCAAAAACGGACTTTGAGAAACATGTTTTATGCATGCGCTGCTGTACCTGTCCTTTATATGTGTAAGAATGTGTGGATTTGAGCATGCTCTGTAAAATTTGATGACATGTGGTCCATGCACTCATCTCATAAACTTCTGGGGTATTTTGAATTTTAGAGTATTTTATAGGTATTTAGTTCCTACTTATACCAGACATAAACAGTTTAATTAAATATGTCACCTTGTACCAGTCTTAATTCAAATATTTAGATCTGCATGTGAGTTGAAATAAGATAGTAGGAACAATTAAACTATTTTCCTTGAAACAACTGATACCCAAAATTATAAACAGGGCCCATTCTTTTACAACCCCCCCCTTTTTTTTACATATCAAACATCTTCCAGCTGAACCAGTAACTACTCTAGACGTCAGGTTTTCTTGAAATAGAGCAACTTCTCTTTGTAAGACACATCTGACCATTTGATGCCTCTTAATACTATCACATGTGGCTTTGCCTGTATTCTAGTGTACAATTCCCCAGTATTGCATTCCATCATTAAATCCCACTATATTCAAATGTAGCTCAAGTGGAACATTCCTACATAGTTTTTTCATTCCTGCAGAAGCCCAGCCTAAAACCAAGTAACATTTGATAAATATTTAGGCATGGCACATTGTAGATGGCATCTAAACTGTTAAACGCTTGCAGGCTTTCTTAGTCACCATCATTTTACATTGGGCTATTCCCGAGGCCTGAAGGCTCAGGCTGGAACACTCCCTGCTTAAGAAGCCATGATTGAGCCACTGGAAGAAAGCTTCCCTGATCAGCTAATAAGAGTGGGTTAATGCCATAGCGCTTCAAATACAAGTAAATAGCATTGTACCTTTTATGTAATCTTTCAATATGGTTGCCATGGAATTCCATGTCCCAGGTGCCACCATGCGCCACTCCTGTGTTCGCATAAACCAGCATGACTATGGTACAGATTGACCAAGATCACAACAGTGGTGTACAGGTCTGCATCAGGAGATGCGCCAAAGAATGGCACTGACTGAACGGCACAAATGTAATTTTACTCTGGGCTGTCAGTGCCAATGACCAAGTAGTCTTGTATGAAAGTCCACAGATCCCTGAAGACTCAGTGCTGTTAAAGCAAAGCCCGCTACTGGATCATGGATTGTGCAGTGGTTTCATCTGTTCACCTTAGTTATTTCTCACTCCCTTGGGGTTTTTCCTTAAGTAGTCCAAATATGTTATGTCATCTTGTGTGTTTATACATGTGCCTAGTCACCGGGGTTCCTTAACTGGAATGTCATATTTGTTTGTAACGCTGAAAATTCGCTTCTGAATGTGATTACTTTAATGATGGAGTATGTGGGGATGTGTCATTTAAAATTAAATATGTGTTTAGATTTGCCTTCTTTGGACTAGAAAAGCGTGTTCAGACACCTGGCACAACTGGTGGTTGGATTTGTCTATCTTGGATATATATAATATGATTTTTTCAATGTGCAAAAAGCAAATACTGCGTGGTTTCTGCTCTTCAGTCTCCATGGTATCATAACAGCACAAATAAAGCTCTTTCGTTTTCTTTTTTTTTCTTTTTGCAGCCTTTTGCGCAATGCAGAGTTAACAAGGTTTTCCACCCCACATGCAAGAAACGTCATGCGCTTAGCAAATCTCCTTCTAAAGCTGCAGCTTAAGAATTGCACTAAGAACTTTTAACCCAGATAACACCGTTTCTAATATTATTGTACAGAATGTTTTTCTTAGTTAGCAAAGGTTAAAGTGTGTCTTAAAAATCATTAAATCGATAAACAGATTGAAAGAGTTGCTTGTGGTCATGGACATTTGAGCCTGTGACATAGGAACTGCATCTCTAGATCTACTTGTAGAACCCAGTATGTATCACCACAATAGGATTTGATACATATATTAACATGTTGAGTGAAATTCTTACATTTTCAAAGCAGATTTTCAGTTAACTGCAAAATGCATCATTGGACCAGATATAAATTATAGTTCTAATTGGGCATTGCAGTTTAATTTCAAATTGTAAGCAGTTTTCTTAAATCCAAGATTATTATCTTTATATTTTTTGTCATGCCAATGGTAACTATCATTTGCATTGGAAACTGAAAGCCTGTGTCGTGTGGGGCAGTATTGCTCTTGCAATGTTTTTGCTAAATACTGATAAGGCTGCACTGAACCTAATCAAAAACATTGAAACATAAGTGTGGAGTCTTAATTCATGGGTGTATTTCTTTCTAATGTGTGTTGCTTTAACTCACAGGCTGGTCTCCCTCCCTAACCCCTTTGCTAATGAGTGGTGGTCCTGCCCCCCTGGGTGGCGGGTCCACCCTTCTTCACCAAGCTGCTGCCCAGGGAAATGTCACTTTATTGTCAATGCTGCTTAATGAAGAAGGAACGAACATTAATTACTCCTGTGAAGATGGCTATCCTGCCTTGTATTCTGCTGCTGAGAATGGACATACAGGTAATTTATTTACAATTACTTCCCCTAACCCCGCCCCCTCTTACATCATTTTTCATGAAACGGAATTTATTGTAAAGCTCCTTAAGGTATGGTCTGCTGCTAAGTGCCAAGAGCCATCTCAGAGAATATGATTTTAATTCAAAAGATTAAAATAACAATGATTTTTACACAGTCAAATTGAAAAGCTGTAATGTATTTATTCAGATGTTATCTATTTTATTATACATCTAACAGTGAACTAGTAGCAAACATATGTGCCATTTTGCAAATGTATTCCAGCGATTAGGACTCGACATCATCCCCACAGGAAAACAAATGCTGACAAATTAATGTATTTCTTTTGTAACGTGGTCTATTTGTTCTTAAAGATGTTACGGTTTCAGCTCCTTACATATGTTAAACGACTGCAGACATATGAAATACTAGACCGTATTAAGAAAGATGTGATACAGCAAATGACTTGATGCTAATCCGAAATCCTAGTCTGCAGATCAGGTAGGGTCTCGCTACTTACCCTGATGTAAAGCACAAGTGAGGTGCACATACATCAAGACTGTGTCCAGAGCGGACTAACCTCGATAGTGAGGCTCAAGGCCAAAGCAAGAAAATCACACCAACTCCCCGAGTCAAGCCCCTTGCCACTGCAGCATCCATAGGATTTAATTGTTATGATGAATGAAAACCAGTGCCACTGCCTTGTGTGCAAACGGTGCACCACTTATAGGAACAGAAAATACCATCTCACCCTGACACGTACCTTTCACTTGAAGTTTCACACTTTCTGAAAACCGTGTTTTCTAACTTTGAAACTAATTTACATTGGATTATTACAAGAATTTTCTTGCCACAAACTAGAGGCTGAAAACGAGTTTTCCTTAATTACACAGTACATATATCACATTCATTATATAGATTTGGACCCTGACTCTCTACATGGTCTATGTATCTCATAAAGAACATTACAACTAGTATTGGAGAGGATGATGGTGAACATGTAGTAAAATTAGTACAATTACAGTCTATGTATGTCTTGCACCAGAAACCACGTCACAACTAGTATTGGAGAGGAAGAAGGTGATCATGCATTACAGATAACCTCCACCTACATTGTTGTAAATGGATATTGCAAACCACCTTAAATATGCAATTTCCATAGGGAATTTTAGACTGAACTACAGCCAAAATAGTTTAGTGGAGTTGCACCAAATTCATCAGACCGTTCGATCTTTCTCCCGAAAGTGTACTTTTTGTGATTAGGTGTAAGTCCATTCAGTAATTTTGGAGAAATTCAGGTTAGAAGAATAGAGATACATTGAAAGTCTGTCGGGGAGTTAGCAGGACAGGGAATTTAAAAAGTGTTGTGATTGGCCAAGCAGGCTCTTGCTTCAGTTTGTCATTTTGCTCCTGCGGAACTGAGCTCTCTGATTGGCAGGCTGCACCAACAGAAGAAATGTTGCAGCCACTATTACAGGCCCAAAATGTAAACAAAACCATTGGGGGTTCGCCGTGGTCCCACTAGAGTTCCTCGAGAACACCAGGTAAACTGGGAAAATGAAGTACAAAAAAAGTGTGGGGGTGTCTATGGGGGATTGGCTGCCCACGGGAGGTTGGACACGCAGCCTGGTTGCCCACCAAGCCCTGCTTCCAACCCCACGCTGCACACAGATACAGGCTGTGTGTGGCTGGTGATTGAGAACCCACAGAGGGGTCGGTATGATTATAAGATCTTACTTTGCGTTAAAAAGAACCCTAGAAATTCACTGAGAAAGCAAAGGCTAAAGTGACATTATAGTTGGTTATGGTAATGAGATCTTACTTTACATTAAAAAGAACCTCAAATTCAATGTAAATATTTATATTATAGTTAGTTGAAACATCACATTTTAAACAAAAAAAAACTGAAATTAAACAGTTATAGTTTACTGCGCTAACTGGAAATTCCTAAATGCCATTTTGTTAGAATTGATGCTGTTGAATTTAAAGCCATTCCTCCGTAGCAAGCTGAAATAAATGAGTATGAAATGTTAATGCAGGCATGAAACGAGAAGGTTAAAAATGTTAGGGGTGGTGTGTGTTTATAGTAATTTGGGCCATGATATATTTTTAAATAGGCTAAACATTATTTGAGAGAGATGTCTGCATCAGTAGTGCATCTCCTTTCCAAAACATGTGCCCCCACCATGCACTGCCTATGACCTTTCTGTCTGTCTGTCTACCTACCTATTGTATATGACCATTCACTAAAAATGACAAAGGTTCAAGTGATGTTATAGTTAGGTGAAAATGTCAGTTAAAAAGTAACATTGTAAACGAACAAAAAACATTGAAATTGATCAGATAATGTTTACTGAAGAAACTATAGCTCATGCCCCTACTATACATAGCGTTGTTCTCGGTGATGTTATTAATAATGTCGTAGAACATTTCATGTGTGAAGTGATGTGTGGTCATAAGCAGTGCTTGGTAAGGGTGCGAGTTATTGCTGTTTTTTGTTTTTTCAGGGAATTTTAAGATTTTTTAAAATGTAAAGTAAGATATTACCATACCTAACAAAAAGATCACTTAAACCTTTTATTTGTCAATAGATTTCTACTTTTTTAACATAAAGATTTTATTTCCAAATGTAACTATGCCAACCCCTTCCTTTTACAGTCTTTGGTCATGCATAGTGTGGGGTTGGTTATAGGGCCAGGCATACAGCTAGGCCCTCCTCCCAACCACCAGCAGGTGATCAACACCCCCACTGCACACGGTCCCTTTTTTTACAAAATGATTTTCTCAGTCCCACATGACACTTGCAAGAGTGTCTAACGAGCCAGGGCATCTGCCTGTGCTCCTGCAAGACTCATGCAGGATTGCAGTACCCTACAAATTCTTTTTATGACTCTGGGTGTAGGGGTCCTTTATGGACGTCCCCTACAACAGCTTAGAGGATCAAGGGATTCCTACCCTGGTCCTTAGACCTTAATTAGTTTTTGTTTTAATTTTCAGGACATGGGGACTGAGTCCATAAGTCCTGTACTGGTGGCTGCAACATTCGTGTTTGTGTTGTTGACCAGCTAAACCGAGTGAGTCCTCTCATGGGAGCCTTACTCACTCATGAGATGAGGCTAGCCAACAGGAAAAAAGGCAATTGTGGCCATTCAGATCACATCATTTGAAGTTTTGTTGTCATGGATCTTGCAAGACTCTTGTGTACCCAACTATATAGGTATCTATAGATTTTGAACCTTAATTGCTCAAGCAGTACTGAATGGATTTAAACCAAAGCACAACTATTGGGTAAAGATCTAGCCTGCTGCCAAATTTGGTGTCATTCCGTTCAGCTGTTTTGGTATCAATGGAAATTGCATTGGGAAATTGCGTTTTGGAACCCTCCTTTTTCTTGGACCCTGCTTGATGGGTCACCACCGATGTCCACCGGCCCCGATGGGGTGCCGTTGGACATATTCACCCATAATCTGGATCTGTGGTCCCCAATTCTTACACGGGTTCTTGAAGCTGCAACCACAGTAGGTTTAGTCGAATCTTGGTCAACCTCTATATTGCTCCCCATCTTCAAAAAGGGAGATCGAAACAACCCAGCTTGCTATAGGCCTATTTCCCTCCTGGACTCCGTTGGCAAAGTGGCAGGCCGATTAGTTCTTGAACTTTTACAGGACTGGGCCACCGAAAAACACATAATATCCGATTTACAATACGGGTTCTGTGAGGGTCTGGGAACCGTAGAGCAAGCATTAAATCTCTCCTTGTTAATGGGAAAATACATTGTCGCAAAGAGTGGTCATTTACATCTGGTCTACGTAGACTTATCCACAGCGTTTGACTGTGTTTCCCATTTAAAGCTGTGGTCAATCCTTCTGAAAATGGGTGTAGACCCCCCATTGGTTGCCTTTATACAAGATCTCTACGCTGAGGCTTCAGCCAGAGTCAGATATGGCCATGGAGGGGAACTTACCAATTCATTTCCTGTGGTAAAGGGGGTCAGACAGGGCTGTGTCCTGGCTCCCTTCTTATTTAACCTTTATACTAACGGTTTAGAATCTGCAATGTTGGAAGGGAGCCTGGACCTGCCCGCAATCGATCGCCGCCCAATCCCTGTATTACTATACGCGGACGACGCGGTGATTATGGCCAAAACACCACTCCAACTACAGTATCTCCTTGATGGATATTGCCAATTTATGGCAAGCCTAGACCTTATGGTTAATATTAATAAAACCTTTGTAATGCATTCAGGCAACCGTGTAAAAAAGACTAAAGCTATTTTCATTGATAACAACAAATTGGAATGCACCAATTCCTACCTATATTTGGGAATTTTAATCGACAATAAGTCTCGCTGGCAACAAGCTATCTTGGCCAGAAAGCTATTATTTCTCAGAGCCACCACCGCCCTGGTAGCATTCGCCCAAGAGCTAGGGAAGCGGTCTCCCCAAGAAATGATTAAAATATACCATGCGAAATGCCTCCGCATAGCTACATACGGTGCTGGGGTCTGGGGTCATGTTGCTGTAGATCCCTTACAGAAGGTAGAGAACGGCTTTATAAGATACTTGCTGGCAGTCCCTCAGAGTTCACCGACCTTTGGTTGCCACATTGAATTAGGCCTGGATTATATAACAGATATTATTAGCATCCAGCCAATTCTCCTATGGCACTGTGTTTGACAAACAGAACACTGCAAATGAACACTGCAAGTTGACACGTTCTCTGATTACTGACTGTCTTGGGTTAGATAAATGGATGAATATTCCCTGGTTGGACTATGTGCGCAATTTTCTGATAGATTTAAATCTAGCACCCTTTTTTTCCCATCCATCTACTATTGTGGAAATAGCAAGGAAAAATCTAAAAGCTCTATGTCTATCCCACCTGAGAGAGTTACGACTAACCCAAGAAATCAGTAAAATCTCCAATCGCCAGATTTTAGCCATCCAGACCACTCCCGGGGTGCAACCGTACTTACAGTACAACCTGAATAGCTACGAAAAATACCTATTGACCCGGTTCCATTTTAACATCTATCATCGCTTGATTACTTTCCCGAAGCAGAGTGATTAGTCCAATAATCTCCCACTCTGTCCTTGCGATGAAACATCAGAACAATCTACACTGCATATAGTATTTTTCTGTAGATACTATGAGTTTCCACGAAGGAGATGGATTATCCCTGTACTGAAACTCTTGGGCTAACAACGCTGTCGTCCTGCGTTTCTTGCATTACAATTCTTAGATTCTGAGCTCTGTGCTAAATCAACTGCTTGTTTTTTGAAGGCTTGTATTAAATATCGTATTAGCTATGACTGATTTCTGATGCATTAGCACTTTGTAATAACATGAACTACGAAATTCTAGTACTGTATAAATGTTTGCATGTATAATTAATTCCGCCCTTTTTTATCTACCTCTTTTTAAAAACAGAAAATGGTTTTATATTATGAAATGTTTTTTATGTGCTTTTATGGTTTCCTAAAAAAGTATGGAATCCGAATAAAGATTATTGAACTGACTTGAACTGGGTCACCACCAAATCACAAAAAGCACACCTTCTAAGTTAAGATCTAGCTTTCTGCCAAAATTTGTATAATTCCGT
Source organism: Lissotriton vulgaris (assembly GCF_964263255.1). Lineage (NCBI taxonomy): Eukaryota > Metazoa > Chordata > Amphibia > Caudata > Salamandridae > Lissotriton > Lissotriton vulgaris. Next base: position 1,879,299,212 of record NC_141685.1, on the reverse strand, counting down.
TCAGCTGTTTTTTCTGTATCACTGTTCAATTTTCCTATGAAACATTGCATGTGGAAAATGCATTTTCTTGGCACCCGCTTGACAGATCACCCCAAAACTTTTCAGGAAGGATCTGAGGATGATGGGACTTTTGTTTGAAAAGGTCAGTGAAGATCTGTCAAATGGCACTAAAGTTCTTAGCAAAGCACAACATCTATGGAAACTTGGTCTTGCCTATAACAACCCAGTGGCAACTGCTATGGTTAAGACTGGCTTTACAACGGAAGATCATTTTTGTTGTCTTTGGAACCGTTGGATGAATCTTCACAAAGCTTTCCCAAAAAAAGTTAATCCACCTCAGCTCCTTCTGAAAAGCTTTGGCGTGATCCATCAAGCCAGGTCTGCTACAAAGAGGTGGTCTAAAATATTTATTTATTTGAAATATGTTTTCCCCTTGCAATTTCCTGTAGGAACTTTGGACAAATCGACAGAAAAAAGGGCTGAAATGAATTGCACCAAATTTGGCAGACCGCTAGAACCCAAAAAGCTTACTTTTAGTCATCTGTTCTACATCTTTTCAGCCATTTTAAAGAAATGAATTCCCAAGATGTATAGATATCTGTTGATGAGGTAGTCTGTAGGACTGCAATTGGAAATATGAGACAAAAGCAAACTCATTTACTAGTATCGTAGGAGTTCTACAGGACCAAAGGACCTCATTGGCAACTGCCTCATGAAGAAAAATGCTGCGGCTACCATTGCTTGATTCAATTTCAGTCCCAAAATCCGGAAAATTAAAAAGAAAATGACATAAGGGGGCATGTATGTATACCCTGACCCCGAACCCATTGTGGAAGGTCCAAATTTACAAAAACAATGTAATGTTGTCACAGTTGGGGTTAGATGAAAACTCTGCGAGATTCCACAGAGTTCCCGGGAACAGGTGAAAATAGGCAAACCACACTGCTCATGCTGTGACTTAGCAGCAGGAGCTCGTTACACGCTGAAAAATCAGTGTGAAAGGCACCACACTGCATGTCATGGGGCGCTTCTTCCTGAGTTGATTTTGCTGCACTCTAGTAGATTTTCTACTTGAGCTGCAGCTATCTGACCATGAATGGTCAAGAATATCTGCTTTGGAGAAATCTCGCTGGTTGCCCTCCTAGTAAACGAAAATCACGTCAGGGCGCACCAAATCTCACTCGCTAACTTAAATTGGCGAGTTGCATGCAAGAAAAAACTCCCTCGTGGCAATTGGTGGAATTTGGCCAGTACTCCACAAAACAAGTATAACGCAGAGTGTCCAAAATTTACCCAACTCCCAAGGTGGAGCGGGATTTATAACCCACCCCTAGTTATAGTCCCATGGGGGACCCAGTGGAATTGAAGAGACCCCCCAAAAACTTAAAGCACAGCCTTTAGGCTATGTAAAGCTCTTTAACCGCATCGCTGCTGCAGTGATTTTTGCGCTGTGCGGCTGTTTTCCGTTTTCCGCGTTACATGACGAGCTCAGCTCGTCATCAGCACACGCCACCCGTGGCTGATGACGAGCTGAGCTCGTCATCAGCAGCGAAGGGGTTAAGCAGAGTTGACTCATAATACACTATGAAACCCCATGACATAGGTAAGCCTCCACCATTCACAGTCTGCGCTCAGTGGGCAAACCTATGATTAGAGCCCACACCCTTCATAGACCTAAGCCCCATCAGGTGGGCAAACCCTCTACTATGCACAATCTACACTTAGTTCATATACTGTGAGTATCCCACTCCCTTCAGACACATAAGTGCTATTAGATGGGGAATTCTCTACTGCGCACAGTCAGTGTAGAGTACAAAGACTGTGTACAGAGCCTCCTCCCTCAAAAGACCAAAGGTCTATTAGGTGATCAAGCCCTTAATCCACCCAGTCTGTGCTCAGGGTGCAGACTGTGAATAGAGCCCACTCCCTACAGACATGTAAGCACTATTAGGTGAGAAAGCGTCTACTATAAACAGTCAGTGCTGAGTGCAAAGACTGTGCATACAGCCCACTTCCTCCAGAGAACTAAGCCCCATTAGTTGGGCAAGCCCCTACTATGCAGAGTCTGTTCTCTACTCTGCTTTTCCTGGAGAGCCCACTACCCCAAGAAAACCAAGCCAAATTAGGTGGGAAAGTCACTACTACAGAGAGGCTGAGCTTTCTGTGCCGCTCTCACAGAGAGCTCACTTCCTCCACATACTCAAGCCTCGTTATGTTGCGAAGGGCCTACTAGGCACAGCTAGGTATGTTTACAGAAATTCACTGAAAATACAAACGGTTAAAGTGATGTTATAATAATATCTTACTTTACATTACAGGGCTCGAAAATCCTCTCCCCCGCTCGCATTTGCAAGCCAGATTTAAGTAGGGCAAGCTATTTTTGGATCCTACTTGCCCTTTCTGGTGAGTAGGAAGACAAACTGACTTTTGACTTCTGTCTCTGAAAGCAGAGCAGATGTGAAAAGATAGCAAGATTTAAAGGCATCTTTATTGCTCACAAAGTGAATGAGCAATAAAAATGCCTTTAAATCTTCTCAAATTGTCACATTTGCTCACAGAGGTCTAGTGCATTACAGTAAGGTTGAGTAGTGTTTTTTTAAAGTTACTAGACCTGCAAGTCTAGTAAAAAATTTTGGGCTTTCGAGCCCTGCATTAAAAAAAACATAGCAATTCACTGAAAAAATTACAGATTAAAATGAGGTTATAGTTAGGTGAAAATGTCAGTTAAAAATACAGTTTTAAGCTGGAAAAAACACAGTAATTATAGTTTACAGCGCAAACTATAACTTGTGCCTTTACCATGCACTGCTTATATCCTCATATATCATATCACTCGTGACATGTTCAATGAAATCATTGATGACATCACTTATGACATCTCCAATGACAGCATTGATAACATCACTGATGACATCATTCACCATACTGCTGTTCAGTTAGTCTACAAACTAGAACAGTCTTTGTAATAAATATGTAAAAAAGGACTAAATGGCACAGAATAATGTAAAGGATAACTTACATAAACATATGTGATTCTATAAAATAATTATACTATAGTCCACTCTCTCTAGATACACAAACCCCACTCGGTGGCCAAGCCCCTACTACGCACATCCCTTGCAATGTGCTCACATTTTTAGAGTCCACTACCTCCAGATAGCCAAACTTCTATTACACACAGTCTTCACCCTGCTGAAAAGTCTTCATGGATAGCCCTCTCCCTCCACACTCCCAATCTCCATTTGATGGCTGAGCCCCTACTACATATAGCCTTTACCCTGTGCACAGCACTTCCTTGAAATCTCACTCCCTCCAGACAGCTAAGGCCCATTAGGTCACCAACTCCCTACTGTGCACGGCTGTTGCCATCTGCACAACGTTTTCTGGAGAGACTACTACCTAAAGACTCAAACCATCCTAGGTGGTGAAAGCTCTCCTAAGCACAGCTTTTGACATGTGGACAGCTCCCTTATGGAGATCCCACACCTTCCACACATGGTAGAGAAGTGTGGCTCAATGGTTAGAGCGGCAGACCCTGATGCAGTAGTCTGGCCGGGACCAGGGTTCAATTCCCGCCTCGGCGGGTCTCGGGCTCAATTTCCTCGGACCTGATAATTCTCGCCTCGGTGCCTATTCTGATCATGAGCCCCACTCTGCACCTCTGGGCAATAGCTTGCTTAATCTCTACAACTGCCCCAACAACGCGGAGGATGCCTGACTTCACCTTGGGGGTGCCCAGGAGTGGGCTCCTCACAGGGAAAGGCCAGGAAGGGTTACTCTGCGGTATTCGTACAAGCGCCGAGATGCCTCCGGGTAGTTGTGCGCTATATAAGTGCGTAATTATCATTTACATGCAAACCCCATTAACAGTCTAAGCATTGAGTAAATTGTTACACTAATTTACAATACAGAAGCTATTGACAATTTGCTCTGGATGTTTCTCACTACTTTTCAGTGAGTGAATCATATAGCAAACTATCACACTCATTGGATTATGTAATCAGAAATGTCATCACTACTGAGAGGACATCAGTGATGTAATCAGTGATATCTTCAATGCTGTTATTGAACATGTCATGATGTAATATGTGAGATAGAGGCTGCAACCTGACCTCATCAGCTGAACTCCCCATTTGGAACACCGTGGGAGATCAGTACCAGCATGGTACCTCATCCCATATGCTGATGATGTTAATAAGAAACAAATGAGGTGACTGGAGCATCCGACCCACCTCACTGTCCAATACCTTTATGTGATGGGGACAGGTCACCTTTTAATACACTGGGTCACAAAGTCACTGCGGACCCATACTACACTGCAAGTTGCATACCTATGCCATCATTGGGAGGGCGTATTAGCCTGCCCTATACAGATCAGGAATGGGCTGCCTATTGGAAAGCCCAACACATATTCCACGCAACGCCCAATTTCACCTTATCCAATTTTACATCAGACACAGAGCCTACCTCACCCCAGCCAAAACAAACTGCTACTTCCACTGTACAGACACTGATTGCCCTCACTGTCAACTGGTTAATGTGGATCTTCTCCACATGCAGTGGGTCTGCCCAGCCCTCCAACACTATTGGCGAGGTGTCACGTCTCAACTTTATACCTGCATTGGACTTCCAGGGCAAGACACATGGAAGATGTGCCTCCTGGGTTTCTACCATTGTCATGTGTTTCCTGTGTGGCCCATTGAAGTTTTCCCTATGTTAACCTAAACGTGTACATCATAGGTCGCATTTTTCTAAACACACTTGCTTTGTGCCCTACTGTACTTTCTCATGAAACCTGAATCTGTTTCCGTGTTCTGTTCTTTTCCTGGGATTTAGACTGAACATCTTAGACAAGGTCAAACAATGGCCCTTGTTATTTTCTCTGGTCAGACACTAGCAGCTGCTGTTTATTAGCGCATATGTCTTGTCAAATAATGGAGTCCAAGAGAGTAAGTAAACACACATGGAGTCTGAGTTCAGAGGCAAGATCACTGCATCAGCTGAGATGTAGTACAGCCATCTGTGTATGCTGAGGTACGGGCTCCACCATTAATCCCAGAGATCTTTTAGATATATTCATTTAGCTTCAGTAGGAAAGGGTGGGCGGTTAGGCTATTCTGTCTTCTATCATGACACAGCTTTTTCTAGTATATGGTTCAATAGCCATGCTAATAGTGTTTCTGATATGTATTTGTTTTCTAATTGTGGCACGATTGCTGCATTCTAGGACACAATATTTCGACTAAACATTCTAAACTACCTTTGTGTCTTTTATTTATCTTATTGTGGATGAGTGAGAGAGCGAAAGAGTGTGTCCTGTTAGTGCGATCCCTGAGAGAGCTGCGAGTGTTGTCCTCTGGGGTGCCAATTCACTTGTTTCTCTGGTAAGGTTAGGAGGGCAAGTGAGGCACTATAGCTAGTCAGACTCTGGCTCATATGTACTGAGGTGGTATGGGAGCTCCGTCCCTACATGCCGATGTTCTATGGTCCCAAGCATAGTTCTGTTCCTGAGAAGAATCCCTGCAATACCATAGGGACCAGAAGCGCTGAGTTACCTCTCGCTTTCTCAACCTGGGATTGCTGACAGCCAAACGGCTCATTACTTGGCAGTGGAAATCACCTGAACCCCCAACACTGGTAGCCTGGACGAGATCTCTCTATGCGTGGGCACAGGCAGAAAGTGTTGCGTTGCACATGGAAGACAGCCTAGGGCTGCACAAACATCCTATAGCCACTAAATGAGTTACCATACTAGTCGATTTCCAAGCTAACAAACCGCAATATGCTAATGCTCTAGTAGAACCACTGGAAGATGAAGATGGAGTGTCAATTGGTAATGTTACCAAGTAATCATATGACATTCGCTGAGGTCTAACCCTTTCCCCTGTACACGTTATTCCAGGTCTCTGAATATGTACCTGGAAGTTGAAGTCATGTGTCCTCCTGATTGAACATGTCGGGTGTGGGGAGTGGTGGAGGGCTACAACTAAGTTTTCTTAGCTTCTGTACTTGTTGTAATTTCTTTCTTAAAAATTGAACTGTTTGCCTAATCCTTGATAAATATATGGCTGGACACTCAATAGAATCACCAACCTAGTATTATGCCTTTCTCCCACAATGTAGCATTCAACCCAGTATGACATTTATACGCTGATTTGTGGCTTCCTGCTCTCAGTATTATCTACTTGTGTTAAAAATAATCTGTATTCCAAAATGAAGCTCAGCATTTGTAACACTGATTTATCTAATTGTTTGACCACTTTAACACTTAAAAAACTAATACACAGATCCAAACAAAATTATGTGATATGTGGGGTCATAAACAGTGCATGGGGCACAAGTTATAATAGCTCAGGAAACTATTACTGGAATATATATATGTGTGTGTATATTCACTGAAAAGATGTTATAGTGAGGTGAATGTCAGTGATAACATTAACGTTTCAAACTTAAAAAAATACAGAAATTCACTTGTTACAGTTAGCAGAGTTAACTATAACTTGCTCCCCTGCCATGTACTGCTTATAATCTCACATATTACTTCACTCATGACATTTTCTATGACATAACTTATGGCATTACTGAAGTTATCTCAAATGACATTGATAACAGCACTGGTGACCTAATTCAAACTTCTTTTGAATACATTGCTTTATAAACCAGTATGAAAGTAACTGTAAAATAGCTCAGATTATATGAAGGATCAATAATGCCATCACAGATACAACTCCCTTAGATGTAGCAAGCATGTGTTATTTGCAACACTGACCCTATACCACACACTTCACGGGTACCCTAGTCCACATTAACAATCAACCACAGATGTATGGGAAACCCATAGTGTTCAATATGTATACAACTGTTCAGAGAAAGCCAAGCTCCTCAAAATACTCTGAATCTGTTCCAAAATGAATGCCCTACTATGGACAGCTTTTATCTCTATCACACCCCTGACAGTCATTGAACCTACATTGAGAAATTAAGTTGATATAAGTAGAAAAGTGGGTATTGTACACCGTGTTCATTCTATGGAGAGGATTTACTGTGTGCCACACTGTTTTCAGACAGTGAAACTCTCATGAGAAATACTCTACAGAGTAATTCTTCTAAGAACAATGTACACTCTATGCAACACTTGGTGAAAAATACACTATTCACTTAAAATAGCCAAGGAATGAAGGTGCTAAAGATCATTCACCTGCAGCCTTCACACTGTGGTGAAAGCTTTACAGATAGCCCATCGCCTGAAGCAAAAGAAGCCCATGTACGTAGGTTAATACCTGGTGTACACAGTCTTCTATCTTACATAGAAATTGTCATGCTTAGACGATTCTTTCTAATAACGCAAAGCGGCTTACAATACTTAGTATATAGTATGCAGAATCTTTGCTTTGTTTCAAACTTTTTCTGCAGAGCCCAAATAATTGGGTGGAACATGCTCAACACCAACTGTAGCTTGCACACAGAGTTGCTCTTCAATTTAAAGATTTATAACGGGTTCAATACGTATACACAGCTATGATGTATTAGTAGCACATGTGTTTTATAAACCCTTACACCCATTAGCTGGACACAGGCTGTACAAACTTAGGTAGAGAAGCACTATGGTGGTTACTCGCCCCTATGTAAACTATAAAAGACACTAACACACTCATTGGATGATGCCATTAATGATGTCTTTGAAATGTCATAAATGATGCCATAGAACATGTCATAAGTGATGTAATATGTGAGGTCATAACCAGTGCATGGCGGGGGTTCAAGATATAGTTTGCTCTGCTAACTATGATGAATTTCTGTGGGTTTTTTTGTTTAAAATATGAATGTTCTCTTTCACCTAACCATAAAATTACCTTAACCTTTGTTTTTTTCCAGTGAATTTCTAAAGTTTAAGAAAAAAAAAACGATCTATTTATCTGGCCTAACTATAACGTTACTTTAACCTTGGTTTTTTTTCAGTGAATTTCTAGTTTGTAAAAAAATGTAATGTAAAATGTTATTTCAATACATAAAGCCAAATCCCACCTGCCCATGGCTATTAGCAGTGCACAGCGTGGGATTGGCCACATTACCTGGCCTACAACCCCCCCACCCTCAAACCCCAGATTGGGCACGGCCCTTCGTCATGCACAGTGTGGGCTTGCTGCCAGACCTGCACCTAACTCTCCACAGGCAGCCACCTGGATGCCACCAACCCAACGTCCTGCACTGCCTTTGGTCGTGTGTGGCATTGGGTAAGCCTCAGGGCCTGTTTTGCAGTCAGGCCCTTTTTCCAACAACCCACAGGCAGCCTATCCTACGCTGCACACATCCTTTGGCCATGCACAGCAGCATGTCAACCATAGGGCTTGGCCCGTCTCCGGACCCTGTGGCCAAACCCTTAGCGGACTCCTAACCCCACACCACACCATGCACAGTCTTTGGCATGAGCAGCGCAGCTTTGGCCTTCAGGCCACATCCCTGAGCCTCGTTAGGCCCTCGGCCCCATCCCCGGGAACATAACAATAAAAAAAGGGGAGCCATGTGCCCCACTAATTGAGCCTCATTTGGTCCTGGGGATCCCATCCCCCAGGGCATATTGTATTTTAAAGGGGAGGTGGCCACCTCCCTCGCTCCCAGAGTCTCATTAGTTCTTGGGGACCTCATCCCCAAGGATCCTAAGTATTTTAAAGGGGAGGGGACCATGTTGTCCCCTCCCCAAGTCTCATAAGGCACAAGGTAATCCATCCCAAAGGACCACATTTTTTTAAGGGGGGGTGTGCGTTGGACTTTATGCCCCAGGACTACATTTGTTTTAAAGGAGAGGGGGTGAGGGCCCCCCTCCCCGAGCATCATTAGGACCTGGGAGCCCCATTCCTAATAGACTTAGGTATTTTAAAGGGAAGAGGGCCACATTGCCCCATCCCAAAACTCATTAGGCCCTGGGGACCCCATAGCCAGTGCCTTTTTTAGAAGGTAGAGTGCCACATTGCCCCCTTCCCAAATACATTAGGCCCTGGGTACTCCATCATCCAGGACCTTAACTATTTTAAAGGGGAGAGGGGCCACTTGGCCCCTCCTTCCCCAAGCCTCATTAGGCCCTGGGGACCCTGGATCCAAGGACCCCTTTTTTTTCCTTGGGACTGGGGAAAGAAGGTTATGTGACCCCTGTGCCTTGAAAAGGCCCAAGGGATCCCATCCCCTAAAGGGGAGGAAGGCCACCAGCCTCCCCCTTCACAAGCCTTTTTTGGCCCCATCCCCTGGGGCATGCCATTAATTTGGGTGGGTACCATGGTGCCCACCCTGGGCACCCACCATACACTTGTTTGGGCTGGAGGGAGGCCCTGGGTAGCCCTAAGGCTTCCACGACCTAAAGCGGCATTGCTCCTTCTGGCAGGGAGCAACTATTTATGCTGCTTCCTCCGGGCAGGAGCAATCTGTCAATCTGTTTCCCTGCCCGCATCAGAGCCACACCTCCCTTTCTCCCCTACTCTTCAAATGTGCCTCTTAATGCACTACTGGTTGGGGGAAGGAGTCCACTTTAATCCTGAGGGACCTTGGCGGCCAAGAAGCCCTCCTGGTACCTCCTGTAAGTCCTACGCAGTGGAATTCCTGGCTGCTAGTTGTAGGGCCAGCCCCACTCTTTAAATGCGGCTGCTTGTGAAAAAACCATAGAAATTCACAGAAAAAAACCACAGGTTTCGGGGCCGTTACAATTTGAAATTAGCATTTAAAAAACCTTAGAAATTCACTGAAAAAACAACAGATGTCAGGGACATTGGAGTAAGAAATCAACATTTAAAAAAACCTTAGGACTTCAATGAAAAAAACACAGATTTCAGGGACGTTATAGTAAGAAATTAGCATTTAAAAAACCTTAGAAATTCTAGTCAGGCTGGCATTCCACCAATACCAGAGAAATTCAGCCAATATAGTTAGCTGAGCTTACTATAACTCAGGCCCGCAGTGCACTGCTTATGACCTCACATATTACATCACTCATGACATGGTCAGTAACATAACGTATGACATCACTGATGACATCTCAAATGACATCACTGATGACAACAGTGATGACCTCATCCACAGCATCTCTGACGCACCCACTTACACCCCTATAGAATCTTTTATACATCCAGTACCACACAACCATTCACAAACCATTTCACCGAGCCATACCAGTACTTACACACCCACTCATTGATTAATTGATCTACACACACATCCACTCACTCATACTGCCACTCATTGACCCACTTACTCACTAATACTGCCATTAACATATCCACTCATACACCATACAGGCGCGCACACACTGAGTGAGTCCCCCATAAATCTACTCGCACACCTAGACACTCATTCATACAGTCAATCATACAGCCACTTTCTCACCCAAACACTTACACATCCACAAACTTATTCATACAAATAGTAACACATACACACTCAGCTATACAATCACTGACAGAAGCATGCACTCATCCATGTAGCCACTCTCACATTGACTCTCATGCATACAGTCACTCATATACCCTGTCAAGCACATATACTGCCTTGCACATACTCAGTTACTCATTGATACTGACACAGGCACTCAATCACCTACACAGTCATACAGACACTCTCTCAACCATACAACTTCTCAAACACCCAATAGCACCCCATGCAGCCACTGACTCACCCACTCACTGATCCATACAGGCAGTCACACACCTCTTCACCCACAAACACAGATACCCAGACAAACATAGACGTAGACAGACAACCAATTAATCACCCATAGAGCCATTCACGTACCCACTAACACACTCTTACACCCACTTAGACATCAACTGATAGTTTCACACAGTTACACAACCAGCCACTCATCCATACATTCACTGAGAAACCTTATTTACTCAATTATACAGTAAGTCACGAACCCACTGAGTCATCCATACAGTCACTCATACCTCCACTGGTTCAGCAGTACACCTTGGTGTATATATACTTAACGCTCATAATCTTTTTAAAAACACTCAGTCACTGGGTGATGTCATCACTGATGAGATCACTGATGTCATTTGAAATGTCATGAGTGAGGTCATTAGTGATGTCACTGACCATGTCATGAGTGATGTAATATGTGAGGTCATAAGCAGTGGATTGTGGGAGCGTCAGTTATAGTTGGCACAGCTAATTAGAACAGCTGAATTTCTCTGGTTTTGTATGAAAGAAATGTCAGCCTAACTAGAATATCCCGGTAACCTTTGTTTTTTTTCCATGAATATATATATATATATATATATATATACACGCACACAAACAGAGATGGATGGAAGGATTAACAATGAAGTAGAGCTGGGTAAAAATGATGGACAATGATATTCTGGTTTTCTTCACCTTGAAACATACATTATTTTCTTTTAACGCCATATTCAAAGACAGATATATGAACTATATAGCTGCAAACTAGAAACACATGATCTTTCTTTCCTTTCTTATCCTCCTTTAGTTTGCTTAATATGCTGATCTATACACATTTTCTGACTCAATTAAGTATGTATTTACTTTATTAATAATTCAGGTCAATTAAACTGTAAATGTATAAAATGTTTCTTCATTTGTGATGCATCAATTTGGCCTCTCCTTTAAATAATTAAATATAATCATTTGATGGCAAGAGTTAGAATGTATGTATGGGCTTGCAATGGAATGCATATACCGCCTAAAGTCTTAAGGCTTTTTTCAGATCTCTGCTTTTGCTAATGTTAGATTACTTTTTGTTGAATTTCTAGAATGTGTGAGATTGCTGCTGACTGCAGGAGCACAAGTAAACATTGCTGACAAAAATGGCTTTACGGCTTTGTGCTCAGCCGCTGCTCAGGGACATTTCAGGTAAGTAATTTGCTGAAACCAAGTTTGTATTTTTTGTATTGGCAACAAAAAGAATTGTACAGGGATATCTAATTTTCAGTATTCCTTTTCAATGCTTCATTTAAATATCTTAAATCAAATGCTGTCTGAACTTGGTCATGTTGCCTTAAACTCCCAGCATGGCTTAGCATATCTTGATAAAACATGGAGATAGTCAAAAGATTACCGGTAGACATTACAAAAAAATCTATATCCATTCATCCAGGACTTGCTTTAAGGTGTCTGAGCTCTCACCTTCTGGTTCTCCCCTCTGGACTGTTTCCTGCTTAGCTGGTCAAGAAATTATATTTAAACTATAGTTGCTTGAACCAACCTCATAGTTACAAGGTTCCAAGTTTGGCAGCTAAGGACATGAAATGTTAATCTTCTCAATAATTCTGTGGCCTTTAATGCTTCAGTCTGTACTTCACCATTTCGGACACCATGGATGCTTCAGCTTGCTGGAAAAATCAAAGGTGGGTATAATTCGCTGAATTCATTGTAGCAGAATTCCTAAGAATTCTACACGAGTACGCATTATTATGCGAGAAGAATAATTCAGCATTTAGCACTATTTCTTAGTGCAAAGATTTCCATTGCATTCGAAAAATGTGCCAGAATGCAATTTGCACTTACAGAATTGTGAGCATGGGCAGCCACTTGTACTAGATAAATGTGTTCTTGGGATAGGATTTCCCTCCAACTTACACCTGGCATTTAGCGATATTTTCTTAGCATAAAATTCACCTTCCCAGCTAAAATGGATGTGAGGATGCATTTAGCGCTAATAAATCGAGCTAAATGCAGGAGAACACAAGTAGCTAGCATGAGTAGCCATTTGCACCAGATAAATATGCTCTTGTGGGATTTCGTCCCCCCGCCCCCAAATTACTCTTAATTATACAAGCAGGAGTAATCACGTTATCATCAGTAATTTGGCATTTAAGAGCAACGTTTCAGGTGAAGAGGTCAATTTCTTACAGTTAATTTCAGTGTCAAAAACAAACCTTAGTTAATGTATACATGGACTAAGAAGGCCAGGTCACTTTGTTCGTCAGGCTGCCTTCATGAGCCTACGCGAGGGCAACACAGAAATGGTGGCACAGTACAAAATGGAACCCATATTCTAAAGTGGAGTCGTGCAATCTATTGTACTTGGAAATTACAGAACCTCAAGTGCAAAGATTTCCCTTGCATTCGAAAAATGTGCCAGAATGCAATTTGCGATTACACGAATAGTGAGCATGGGCAGCCACTTGTACTAGATAAATGTGTTCTTGGGATAGGATTTCCCTCCAACTTACACCTGGCATTTAGCGATATTTTCTTAGCATAAAATTCTACTTCCCAGCTAAAATGGATGTGAGGATGCATTTAGCGCTAATAAATAGAGCTAAATGCAGCAGAACACAAGTAGCTAGCATGAGCAGCCATTTGCACCAGATAAATATGCTCTTGTGGGATTTTGTCCCTCCCCAAATTACTCTTAATTATACAAGCAGGAGTAATCACATTATCATCAGTAAATTGGCATTGAAGAGCAACATGGAATTACCAAATTTACCCCGATAACTCCGCCATAATTGAACTTTTGCCTGGGCCCAGAAAGAATCAGTTTCAGGTGTTGTATGATTTTGTGGGAAGAAGCATCAGTAAATTGCCTCAAGCAGGCCTGTCCTTGAGACCAACTATGCCTATACATTTCAGTAGCTGTAGAAGATAGAATCACCATCAAGTATTTGCTGGGGCTTTATGCTTTTTCCTAGCCTCTATCGTGGTGAGCATGACATAGCAAACTTGTTCAGCGAAACCCCTTTCCATCGCTTATGTCCTAGAAGATGGTAATAAAGAATAATTGAGAGCAGAAGGAAGGGGAATAGCAAATCAAAAAACACACTCGCCAACTCTTTTTATCTGTCTCTCTGCCTCGCTCTGTCACCGATGACATACAGTTTCCAGAACATGGTGGCTGTGAATTAATTGATGAGTAAATACTATCCACACTTTTATTGAAAAACATCAGTAAAAGTAATAGAAATATATCTTCAGAATAACACAGGGACCTAATAAGCAATTAGAAAGCTGTTCTGAGATAATGTTTGCACCGTGATATGTATAGTATTAGGATGCTCTAAAAATGTAGATAGATATTATTAAAATTAGGACATAATGAATAAGTACTCACTATTTTTATAACTTCAATATTGTCCTATGACTGTGAAGCCTTTTCATGGGAACCCGAAACAGTCTTATGTTACTGGACAGCGTCATGTCTTTCGTTTATCACATTGCTGGGACTAGAATTGTGGGGTAGAATATTGGGAGGCCTGGGATGTTACGGTATGAACGATTGGGCAGTTGGCTGTTTCTTCATGCGTGGTCAGTTGCATACTTTTAGCGTGGATTTGTTCTGCTTTTCAATAAAATTAGGAAAACCTACTAATCTTCAGTGGTCTTCTTTTCATTGGCGACGAGTGGTAGAGAAGCCCTTGCAACCGACCAAAGCAGTTCTTCAATCAATTTACAAAATGCATCCTTCGGTAACACTAGCAACAGTACTAACCATAACAAAATCATTACCATCCTTGTCTTCAACTCCCTGCACCTTATCCAAGGGCAAACGGGCCTAACTGTCAGCAAAGATGTTCCTAGACCCAGGAATGTACTCCAATCGATACAGAACTCCATAAGCCTGAACCGCCACATAGGAATTTGTGGAGTAGCATTATAACAATAATAATAGTTCATTTGTATAGCGTGTCCCCGCGCTAGAAGCATACCTGCAAGAAACAAGATTACTGGGCTAGTGTTTGTACAGCCAATTTTTTAGTCCTCTGCGGAAGGAAGGTTCGGATTTCTCTGCACGTAGCCATAGAGGTAGTCTATTCCAATTCTTGGCCGCTAGGTAGCCAAAAGATTGGGTGCCCATCCTAGGTTTCTTTATCCTGGGAACCTTGAGCAGGTATGCTCCTGTCGATCTTAGCTGGCGGCTGGGATTGTATGGAGTGAGAAAGTCATGTAGGTAGCTGGGGCCTTTCCCTTGTAGGCTCCTGTGACAGAAACACATGGCTTTAAAGATAACTCTTTTGTCAACAGGCAGCCAGTGTAGGGAGTCTAGAGTTTTTTTCGTGGAAGCACGGCTAGGAAGATTAAGGACACGGCATGCCACTGCTTTTTTAATACGTTGGAGGCGCATCATGCAGTGTTTTGGCACCCCTAGATAAAGGACGTTCCCGTAATCGAGTTGTGAGGTCACCAGAGTGTGAACTAAGGTTTTTCTAGCTGATACAGGGCGGGCGTCAACGTTTTTTTTCAGCATCTTCAAGGTGCTATAGGATCTCCCTACCACTTTCCTGGTTTGGGACTCAAAGGAAAGTCTGGACTTGAGCCATACTCCTAGGCTTTTAACCTCACTTTTGATCTCCAGCATAGACCCCAGTGTTTGAAGCCACCAGGCTGTATCCCAGATGGAGGGTGATTTCTCAACGATCATGACCTCCGTCTTACTACCATTCAATTTAAGGCAGTTGTTGGACATCCAGGTGGCCAGATCATTGAGACATGAGGAGAATTGTTGTGAAGATTCGCCAGAATCTTGTGCCAGGGTCACCACAAGCTGAGTGTTGTCAGCATATGACACCATGGAGATCTTGTAGTTGTTCATGATCTTGGCCAGCGGTCCAATGTAAATGATTAAAGAGGGTGGGACTCTTTGGTGGTGTGGAAGGGGTTTGGAGCGATGGGGGTTTTGTACAATTTGGAAACTGCGATCTTCCAGGTAGGACCACATCCACTGTAGCACTACCCCATTAAGACCACACACCTTTAAGCGTTGGATGAGGAGATTGTGGGATATTGTGTCGAAGGTGGAACTTAGGTCCAACAGGACCAAGGCCGCCGTCTGACCAGCATCCACTTGCCTCCGTAGGGTCTCTGTTGCAAAAAGGAGAGCAGATTCAGTAGAGAGGAATGCTCTAAAGCCAGTCTGCGTCGGATGAAGAAGGTTGTGTGTATTGATATACTCCACCAATTGCTTGTTCACAACCTTTTCAGTGAGTTTAGATATGTATGGGAGCAAGGAGATGGGACGTAGGTTCTCCAATAGCTCAGGGTTGGTTGAGGGCTTTCTCTTTAGAGGTATAAAATCGCGTATTTCCATGCCATCGGAACCTTTCCACAATTGAAGGATGTATTTATTAGTTCATGTATTTTGGGTATTATAAGTTCAATGCCCTCCTTTAATCTGTTCGGTGCTGCTTGGTCGTCTGGGGAGCCCGATTTGATTTGAAGAGCCATTTCCTTGAGCACCAGTGTGGGTTGGGTGAGGAACTCGTACAAGGGTATCAAGCAGATCTCATTGAGTTCCTCATTAGGACCATTGAGGCAGTTACGGGTTTCCACAGGGAAGGAGTCCTATATATAGTGGACACTTTTTGGAGAAAGTAGTCTGCAATTACGTCGCAGCGCTCTTCGGAGCTGCTAGGTGTTGTGAGTGTTCTCTCCAGAGACCAGAGATCTTTCAGAGTGGTGTACAGTTCCTTAGAGGAGTTCTCAGCCATGTTGATTCTTTCTTTATAATACATGGACCGCCTTTTTTTGAGGAGGGAGTGATATTTATTCTGTGCTGCTTTGTAAGCTTCTTTTGAGAAAGCTATCCTCCATTTTCGTTCTAGGCGCTTACATCCCTATATGGCTATTCTAATCTCAAATTTGAACCAGGGTGCCGATTTAGACCCACGCTTAAGGGGCTTTGTGGTCTAGGGGGCTGCTTTGTCAAGTGCCTCTGTTATCCACTTATTTATAGACATGTTCGCTAGATTAACAACAGGGGTGGAGTTTTTTGAAGCGCCTTGGAAAAACTCTTGTGGTTAAACTTGGACTAGTTTCTGCGTGGGCGGGTCGGATCAGTGCTTTCCACAAGGAGTTGTTTAGGTGGGGGTATGCAGAATTTTATGAGGTGGTTTTATGATATTCATTTCTTGCATTCACTTACTTTCCAACATTCCAAAACACAATTATCTAATATCACAGAACATGTGTTCAGTAAAACTTATCCTTTTTCTCCTGCTGATCCCAATTCTCATAACACATGTTCCCCAATTCCACATTCTGTTTCTACTCCCCCCTTTTTGTTTTAGTCATTCATACTCTCCTGGCATGCTTCTTTATGTCTTTAATTTTCTTTCCCAACACCTTAAAAATCTTCCTGACTCCAGCCATTCCATTGGATTTCCACTGTAGTTCTGTGAAGTCACTTCGCAACAGATTTTTTAGCACTGTGGTCCTAAGTGCTTGAATTCAAATCATGCCTTCTTCTAACATCCACACAGTCTGGTATCTTACCAGCCTACACTAACTGAACAACTGTCTTTCCTTCACCATACTAACAATGTCTTTACTGATAGCACTTATTTTATCCACCTTTATCCACTTTCAATTGCATTTTTTTAATGTTGGTTCTCTTCACACTATTCTATTGTCCAGTGCTATGCTCTGCTTCATTTTCTTCAATGGAAGTTTCTTTACTGCTCTAATACTTTTGCCTTATTTCTTTGTGTTCCTTATGAATTAATTACCTCTGTTTTTAATTGATTAGTATCCCACTCTGAAAGCAATCATTTCCAAAATAGGCAAAATATATAATTCTTCATAGGAAAAAGGCACGCCATAGCTGCTGCACACCTTCTGCCAGGATCTGTGTGCAATCATCATGTTGTCTATTTAAATACTATTCATCCTTATACGGTAGATGAAATAAATAGCATCACTTTTAGGCAACAGTAGTATTTTTGGCAGATGTAAAATTATTTTATGCTTTCTAAAGGTGCTAAGGCAAGTCCTCGCAAAGTGGATGTCTTGTTTCTTTCTCACAGTTGATGTACAGTTGTCTCCTATTCTTAATGAACTGAGAAGTATCTTGAACGAGAACACATTTTGCTTCCTTAAACTCACACAAAACTAAAATGCTCTTATTTTTGCTGATTCTTCTTCTGATCTTTGTCCTTTATCTTTTCAGCTGTATCATTTATTGAAAACTCAGTACTTTTCTCTTTACCACCTCTGTATATAATATTAGTATTTCAGTCAGCTTTTCACCTGTATTGGATACCCTCGACAATTTCACAAGTTCATTTTTGCTATTATAAGCTATGAAATACCTGTGGAAACTGTCCACTCTCTCCTACGTAGGTTACCGGTCAACGCACTTCATTGACTAATCAACATAACATCTCCACAGAAAAAGCTTCTCCATAACTCTGCCATCTTCATGCTTTCCTTTTCTTTATATCATCCTTTTTTTGACGCTACCTCTCTCCATGTGCCAACGTCTTTCCCTTTAGACTTGAAATGAACATACTCTCCTTCTCACCTCTTCTTTTTAAAAATGCCTTCTCCATATCTGACAACCTGATCCCCATTCCTTTTGCCCGGTCACATTGCTGTATTGCTTTTGTGATAATGCTTCTTTTAATACATGTGTCTCACCCATGGTATTAACATGACAAATGGGCTGCACGTGTTTAGCTCCAGTGTACGTCTGTGATCGTGGGGGGGTGGAGGACCGGAATAACTGGCGCGGAGGCTGTATATAGTGTGCGATGTCTATTTATTGGTAAATACAGATGTTTTGTCACTGACAAGGTGGAACACAAAAGTTGGACTCCAAGGGATGGGCGTTCGGGTCTTCTCCGGATGACGAGCCGGGATGCCTGGTCTTCGGGCAGGGCTGCTCCTGTTGTAGTCCTCGGAG
Organism: Lissotriton vulgaris; assembly: GCF_964263255.1. Taxonomy (NCBI): domain Eukaryota; kingdom Metazoa; phylum Chordata; class Amphibia; order Caudata; family Salamandridae; genus Lissotriton; species Lissotriton vulgaris. The sequence continues at coordinate 1,879,280,587 of NC_141685.1, read as the reverse complement.
GTTGTAGGGAACAAAGAAACAAAAGGAGCCGTTAGTCCGACTGGACTGTAAGGACCGAGTTCTACTACCGACACCAGGGGGTGTGGTGAGATCAAAAGAAACAGTGAGGAAGGTCAGGGTTTGGATAACGGTAGGGGGGGGGTAAAGAGCGTAAGTTGGAAGGGTGTCAGGTGAGGGTTTTGTGAACGGAGGACAGGTGTATTTACAATAGTGTTTGATAGGGATAGTGAAACTCCAGCGGTGCTATAAAAAATATATATACAGTGTATATAACAGACCCAGGAGTGAGGCTAGTATGTACAATGCACTTAGGGTGCCACCAAAGTTATTCTCGAGATTTAGGTACTCTCATGCCCCGCAGCAACTCTTCCGAGAGTTGCGGCCGCTCCCCAACCACCTCCTGCGGACTCCACCAGTCCTCACTCCAAAGGTCTTCCTCTTCTCCTTGGATCGCCGTCTCTGGTTCCGTGTTCGTCCGAGCCTCCTGCCACGAGTTCGCCGCTCTGAACGTGTCTCTCTCCTCTTCTCCGTCTTTTCCGGTCTCGTGAACCTGGATCAGGGAGGGGCTTCCGGGGTCACAGGATTGTTTTTCAGGTACTACTCCGGTTCTGATTGGATCCTGAAACAAAGGACAGAGGGGTGGAGTGCTGGTTGTTAGAGACGCTTCTTGGTCAGGCTCCGAGGAGGGGGATCGTCTGGGATGACGCTGCGTCAGAGAGGTAGGGGAGGTCGCAGTATCACATCATCTTTTAAGATAAGTGTAAAGGGGCACTTGGCTGGTTACATGTGTGCACACAAGTCTTCAGGGTACGCGTGTGAGACTACTGTTATGCGCAGCTCGGTAAGTGGCCAAAGGTTGACTGGCGCAAAGGGGACTCTACAGGATTAGATATTAGTATGGGGAGGCCTTTGCCATGTTAGTGTAGACTAATAAGGAAGGCTAGTGTGATTTACTGTTTTGATTGTAGTGGCACCTTATTATACACATTGGAGGATAACAGCCTTCGAGTGCAGCCCTGTTTCCCATTGGCCTACAATGTTTAGTCACATATCATAATGAAGTGGAACCTGTGTCAGAAAATCAAATCTGTGAGTTCCAAGATAATAGCTGTTCAACTTATGGGTTATTCAGAATTGGCATTTCTCTGACTCCACTCAGAATCAGAGCCCAGGCCTTTTGTCACTTAGCTTTGCCAAGTTAATTACATTTCTCTACAACAGCAGGAACAAAGGCCTCTCCACATATGGCAGCAATTAACAGTGCTTCATTCATCTCCTGAGGAGGAACAGGGTGGGTATTAAGGATCTTCATCAATCAATCAGCTGTTACACTGTAGCGGGGATGGGCCAGCTCAAGTCCAATGAACAAAGGAGGGAGCACAGACCTGCAGAGCCAAAACAGGAGGGGGCTCCCTTTGAAAATATTGGTGAGAATGGCCCTGGCAGTGATGTTAGCAAGGGGCAGAGCTGAGGCCCCAAAGTAGATGTGATTAGGGACTCCTGGATGATGCCCTCTTTAACTGTGCTAACTTCCCATCCATTCAGGAGGGTTGGGACGGGGGTAGAGAGGTGAGAGGTGACGTGGCACCCTAGGACTAGCTTCTAGAACCTTCCACTCCCTTTAAAAACTTTTGCACAAGGGGGAGACTCTCTCTTGGTTGGTGCTTTTCAGCACTTAGCTGCTGCACCTTAGGGCTGCATGCACAGCTAGAAGAAGGAACCTCTTGATGCTGAAAAAAGCTAAGGACTTTGTTCCAGTTGACCCCAGGATCAGTGGGTCACCCTAAGGCTAGTGAGGCTGGCCCCTACATCCCCTGAGGACTAGTTGGGGGGAAAACCCTAGACTTTTGCACCCAGACACAAAGACAAGGAGGAAGGCTGACACATGAAGCCGGAAGAACCAATGCCTTGTGTATTACCACTTAGGAGGTCTGCCGAAACAGCCAAAACTCTCCACCAGGAGCAAAATGAGACTAGGACCCCTCAAATTGGCTTAACAGGGCCCAAGTTATGCCATTTTGATGATTGGTCACCTTTGATCCCCTTTTCGCCAAGCGGGCACTGTGGGGCTCTGCCGCCTTTTCTAAAAATGTCCCTGGGGTGGACCAGGGCCTCGGCGTTGGTGTAGGATCAACTCTTTAATTTTTCCAGGGAAACAGCATGCGTAGGGCATCCTCCCCAGACTCTCCATTGGCCAGAGTACCCCATTCCCTGACCGTGAATACAGACAAGGGTTCGAGACCCCATCCCTGAACCCAAATATCCACAAGGAAGGGGGATCCCCGTCATGCCCCTCTAGTAGCGGTAGGGCAGCCCCACTCATCATGCCCATGTTTGGGAGAGCGGGCATCCACCTCCAGGGAAGAGATCCCTGCCTGCATTCAGGGAAGGAGAAGCTGTTGGCTCCTGTGGTTGCACGCAGAAGTCTGGGCCATGCAGGAGCCAGCGAGCCAGCCAAGGGGTGGGCTCCCTCAGCTGTCCTCAATGTTTGGAGGTATGTGAGTTCCCGTATGGGACTGGGCACCCCCAATTAAAACAAGCATTTGCAATGCAATAGGTCTTGCTTTTGCAAGCGTTTAAGCTATTGGCATCGTAAATGACAATGCCTTTTTATTTTTCTGTTTTGATAATTAACACCTAAATAAAAGGCATTGTCATTCAAAATGCCAATAGCGCCTCCTCTTGTAAATGCGAAATCTCGTCCGGCAATGCCCCTGGCTGCTTGGAAAGTGAAAGATCGAATGGCGTGGTACAATTGTTGCAGTAAAGCCTGTCATGCCTGCAGAAGGAGAAGCTCATTATAGAAAATAGTGCTTACAGACTAAATAAGGCATAACGTGTAACAACAGAAGTAAAAGGGCCCGTCCTCAAGGGTGGTTACAAATGAAGACAAGGCGGTACTTAGGAGGGATTAAAAGCCTATTAATGAATCAGAAGACAGCATTTACAAAGGACAACACAAGCCAATAAAAAACATGGGTGGAGAGTAGGCGGAGATTCAAGTCCATTCTCTAAGACCGCATTCCATGCAGAGCAATGCATGTGCGGCCCAGGCTTGACCTAAAATGGAAAGGGCATTCGATCGGCACTCAAAGACAAGAGGGGCTGGCAAGCAAGAGGCAGTCAACCAACATATGTCAATTAAATGTCTCATGAACCAGCGACGACAAAGGAACTTGGGATTAGAGAGCAAGGGGGCACTGAACGAACTAAATGTGCTAACCGCCTCTTGTGACCCAGACAGAAGCGGAGAGGAGGGTTGGGCGTGATTCTTAGTTCGCTGTAGTGTAACTACACTAAATTACAGCAAAGTTAAGCAAGATTATTTTGCGTCTGGTGTAAAGTGAAAATACAGAAATTACTCTGGCCAGTCTTAGTTGGGAGGTGGAGCATTATATATATTAAAAAATAGACCGAGAAATCGGAAGCACTATAGGTCAAAAGTAATGAAGCAGAGGTCAAACAAGTGGGGCACAGTGAGGTATGATTGGGAAGATGATAGTGAAAAGGGTATGCTTGAAGGAGATACTCCTGAAAAGTAAGCAGAGACCCCTGTGACATTGGTATAGAGCTGAAGAGAAGCCACAATTACAAAAAACAAGGGTGGAGAGACCCTGAGGGAGTCAAGAAGTAACTGAGAAAAGAAGTAGCGACAAGCAAAGGCTAGAAAGAAAAGATTTTGAAAATTATCCTGTGTTATGTTATCCAATAACCGCCTTGCCTTCGGACACAGTAGGCAATTTGCCCCCCCCCCCACCCCCACCCCCCCTCCACCATCCCCTCCCCAGCTGGAGAATCTAGCATTCCAATAGCGGCCAACAGCAGCAGTTTCACAATCTGTTGACTTTGTCGTCTGTAAGGATGTCCCCAGTAGGCTTCTTCACATGAATGAAAAGCAAGCATTTGCAATGCAATAGGTCTTCCATTAGTGATAGTTTGAGCTATTGGTGTCGCACACACATTTTTTTTTATAAGGGCTGAAGGAAACTGGTGATGCTTGTAAATTGCCAACACCATCAAAAACCATCTGCTGAGGAAAATGCATTCACATCCTATCCTGATAATGTGAACCAGGACCTTCCCTTTGTTCTGCACATTTTGTGCATTTAAACACAAACTACATAAGCAAAAAGTGTGGTGAATTCCAATTTGAATGTGTGCTACGTTTGTTGCTCATGTTCTACATTTTATACAGTATCCCAAATTGCTGTAGGACAAAAAAGAAATACATTTAATAGACTGCAATTAAAGGAAAACAAAATGTGTTCATTTGCAACCTGCTCTGTCAAAGTCGTGAATGTTAATTCCCAAGTATGTGTTTTGAATGTAAACTTAAAAGAGCTACTGGAGGATTGTAATGAAACAAATAAATGACTAATAATTGCTGTTAGTATATCCAGTATGGCTACTTCAGGTGAACCTGACAGCTAAATATGTATTGTTCTTCAGCACCACTCGTTTGTGCATAACAGGGTTGAGCAGACAACTTGCATGAGTTAAAAAAAATCTCCATCCCTTCCAGAAAGCACCATTCACAGCGTTAAGTTTGACTCTGCCAACATTACAACACAACACACAGGAAGGGAGTGGAAAAGATTGGGAAAAGACAGGAGCTGTGCTAGCTCACGGTCACACTCTAATGGCCTTCAATTGTCAGAAACGTTGAAGAATGTGTGGAGGGCGTCTGCAGGCAGGTGGGCAGGGAGAGGATTTGATTAGGGAAGCTGGATTTTCTGCCAATTCTGTCCTTAAGAAGTGACACCAACTTAACCTGGACGTGTGGGAGAAGAGTCATGCGCCACATTTAAAGTGCTAACTAAACACCACAATGTTTTATTATTTTTCATGTCGCAATTATTTTTTTAATGAGCTGTCCTTTTGCCAAAGTGGAATTTGCCCTTTTCTTAAATAATTACTAATTGTCCTAGCGGAGGACAACAATGATGCCAAGCACAGTCCTTACATTGAATTTCAAACGAAGGAGAGTTGTCAACACACCCGGGTGGCATTGTGAGCAAAGCAAACACAGACTCGTCCACTCACGTAGGAATCTAATGTTACCTTTTACTGCTGAGGCAGCAGCCACACCAGAGATACCAGTAGTAGAAAGTGAAGATGAGCCAGACCCATGGAAGCAGCCGCACATGAAGCCTTTCGTAGGGCGGCTCCGCCTCCAAGAGTTCGTAGGCAAACACCACCTGTACGTTTTTAAAGAAGCGCTGTGTACAGTAAACAACTACCAAGGGCTTTAAATGTTACACATAAGGAGCTGTGAATGCCTAATGTACCTTCCTTGTCCTGCACGTTTGGATGTAAATCAGTCCAGCTGCATACATCATGTTTCCTCCTGATTGACCCAAGCATGCAGAGAAAGCGCGCTAAAGTGCTTGGGCAAGCAGGACTGGTTTATTTATCAGTGCACATTTGAACTTTTCTGCCTGGCTGCGGGCAGGCGGTATTTACTAAAACATAACCACCACTCTGCAGTAAACACAATAAATCAGACACCGAGTGGGGGGAGGGGGTAGCCAGAGAAGGAGGGGGAACAATGGGGCATAGAGGAAGCTTCTGCACAGTGGGAGGGTGAACAAACCCAGAGCATATTTAAAAGTTACAGCGCAACACCCATAAAGTGGCACGGCACTGAATTAGAAAAGCAAAACAGAAGGGAGCGGTGTAGCGTTCTAGTTTATTTACGTCACGTCGACGTGACGTACGGCGGCCATGTTGGCGCCGGGTGCGCGCGCAGGCATTAGCGCGCCGAGCATTGAATAGAGCAGAGCGCCGGCCGGCACTCCTCGGTTAAATATATTCTTATAGTAAATAAATAAGAATAGCACTTCAACCACTGGCTACGAGTCATCATTTGAATACATTACAGTGGCGACGAGGTCGGGAGAGCGACCAGACCGACGCTAGGAGCACAGAAGGGAGTTAGCACTCCATGTGGCTACCACGAGGCACAGGAAGACTCACGCACAAGGTCACCTGGCCCACCCAGACACCAGAAAGGTTTACCTGGATCAGCACGGTCGAGGAAACGTCACAGCCAGTCACAATTGGACGAACTGAGGTATAGTGAAACCGAGGAGCGTGGCAGTGCCACAGCACATCACAGAAGCGGCACATAGGCCAGAGAGGCAGCGCTACCACGGCATAGTCAAGGGCACACGCGCCACCTTCCTGCTTACCCACGCACAGGGAGCGCTGCGCTGGCTACCAAAGAGGAGGAGGTGGGGACTAGCAACCAGAGCCCCCAGAGAAACACGCACACAGGGAACAAGAACAGCGCCCCAGGCAGCCCCCCAGGTAAAACCACTGACGGGACAGGCGCCAAGGAAGTGAAGATGAGTACCCCGGCGGGGTATGCGATCGCACCTGTACAATTCCTGCCGAAGCCCGGAGATCCACTGATGAAGTGGGAGGACTGGAAGGAATATATAGACAATTTCATAGGGGTCCTAGAGGATGAAAATGAAGAAAAATTCACTCCTCAGAAAAAGAAACGTATCCTGCTACTAAACCTAGGACCAGAGGGACTCAGAATATACAAGAGTCTAGTACCGAAAAAAAGAGAAGACACAGATGACGACGTGTATGCACATGCAGTGGAGGACCTAGATGAACGTTATCGCCCCACCATCTGCGTGTCAGTGGATAGATATAACTTCCAGCAAAGGAAACAAAAGGCGGGAGAAACCATCGAAGAGTATGTAGCAGCATTGAGAAAACTGGCAGCCACGTGCAAATACGCGCTGTGGGAAGATGAATTCATAAAAGACCAGGTGGTCATGCACACCACGAGCGCAAATGTACAAGACAAGCTGTGGGCGAGCGGCGACACCACACTCAAAGAAGTGTTGGTCATAGTGAAGAGGGCAGAACTCGCAAAGAGGTGCGCAAATGCAACCAAGAAAGAGGTGGACACCCCAACCATGGTGAACAGGATACAGGAAGAGGATCACCGCAAAGACCAAAGAAACAAGCAACCAGGGACCAAAGGAACCAGCAGATGGCAAGGGAAACAGGCGAGCAGTGAGAACAAGAAAACGTGCTACAGGTGCGGAAGTTGGTCCCACGAAGCACACGACAGAAGATGTCCGGCATTCCGGGCCAAATGCCTGCACTGCGGCATCGTAGGCCACTACGAGAAGGTATGTCGAAAGAAACAGCAAAAGGGAATGGTGAAATACGTTGACCAAAGTGAAGAAGACCTAGAGGAAGTCACGGAGGAAGAAGTGGTCACCGTCTTATGCATATACGACCAAGTGTTGAGCGTGGACGGCAAGAGATCAACCAAACCTGTCCTAGACATGTCCATGGGTGGCATCACCATCACAGTAGTGGCAGACACCGGATCTCCATTTACCATCGTGCAGAGAGCAGTGTGGGAAGAAGAGTTCCAACCCAAGTTGGGCCCAGAACTAGAGAAACTAGATATACGGCCAGTCACCTACAACGGGGATCGCATTCCCATGTTAGGCTTCCGACACCTATTGTTTGAGTTCAGAGGCCGATCAGCGTGGTGCAAACTATACGTTGCAGAGAAAGGACCCTCCGTCCTAGGATGGTTAGACCAGGGCGATCTAGGAATAAAACTCGACCCAGGAGGGAAGGAACAAATTCTACTTACAGAACAGGAGGAATGGCCGGACATGAACAAATGGAAGAAGAACTACCCGAAGGTGTTCGGGGGTACAGTAGGAAAAATTGAGAAATTTCAACATAAGATTGTGCTTAAGAATGGAGCCATTCCAGTAGCACACAAGGTGAGAAATGTGCCCATCGCAGTGAGGGAAGCGGTCCAGATGGAACTCCAAGAACTGGAGAGGAAGGGCATCATAGAACCAATCACATGCGCCGAATGGCTGGCGCCCTTGGTAGTCGTAATGAAACCCAACGGGAAGGTCAGGCTCTGTGTGGACCTGAGAGAACTTAATAAAAACATAGTGGTGGAGAAATTTCCCCTTCCCAGGATAGAGGAGATGTTGGCCAAAACTAGAGGAGTGAAGTGGTACTCCACCATTGACCTTACATCGGCCTACCACCAGATAGCACTGCACCCGGACAGCAAGAGCCTAACGTCGTTCATCACCCCGTTTGGGTGCTACCGATTCTGTCGCATGCCGTTCGGACTGGCCTCGGCGGCAGCAGTCTTTCAAAAGATGATGCACCAACTATTCAGAGACTGCGAGGGCGTCCAATATTTTCAGGACGACATTCTAGTGATGGGGAGTGATAGGAGGGATCATGACCGGAAACTAGAAAAAGTGCTACAAACACTGGAAGTCAAAGGCCTCACGGCAGAATGGTCAAAATGTCGGTTGGGACTACAATCGGTGACATACTTAGGCCATGAAATTGGACAACAAGGGATCACACCAAAGGCAGAGAACGTGAAGGCCATTGCTGAGGCACCGCCCCCCAAGAACAAGGAAGAAGTTAGGTCGTTCCTGGGAATGGCGGAGTACTATAGCAAGTTCGTGGTACACTTTGCTTCAAAGACCTACAACATGAGGTTGCTGACCAGAGAGAGCACGGCGTTTCAGTGGACACCGGAAGCCCAAGCAGAGTTTGAAATCATCAAAAAGGAGATCTCGGGAGCAATACCGCTCAAGGGATACGATCCACAAGGCACTACGGTGCTCATCACCGACGCCAGTGACAAAGGGCTAGGTGCTGTACTTATGCAAGACCGAGGAAGAGGGGACATGGAGACAATCAGCTTCGCATCCAGGGCATTGACGGAGACCGAAAGCAAGTACAGCGTCATCGAGAAGGAGATGCTAGCGGTAGTGTGGGCCATGACGAGGTTCCGGCAATTCCTATGGGGTACCCGATTCTTGCTCAAGACGGACCACAAGCCGTTGGTGAAGGTACTAACGTCGTGCGGACATGCCAGCGCCACACCCAGGATATCAAAAATGTCCTTAAAGTTGTTAGAATTCAGATATGATGTAGAGTACATCCCCGGAAACAAGAACCGAGTTGCAGACTACTTGAGTAGAGCAGCGGCCATGGAGCCCGGAGAGGAAGACCCGGCAGACGGAGAAGAGATGGTAGCTCTCATAGAAGACCAAGAGAAGATAATCAGCCTACAAGAATGGACTGAAGCATATGAAGAAGATACCGGCATCAAGGATGTAAAGGCGCACATCATACAAGGTTGGCCAGAAAAGAGAAAGGTGAAGACGAACCTTAAGCCATTTTACGAAGTAAAGGAGGAACTGTCAGTAGGAGACAAGGGTATATTCATCTACAGAGGAAACAAGGTGATTCCTCCAAGGAATCTCATCATCAAGTTGCTGGACTTACTACATGAGGGCCATCTGGGCATAGGAAAGCTCAAGGCCAGATCGAAACAAAATTACTGGTGGCCAGGTATGGACGTAAGAGCAGAGAGGCATGTCAGAGAGTGTCCCCAATGCCAAGGGGCCGACAAAACATTGAGACCACTACGGCCAGCCCTTGGAAAGTTCGACAATCCCTCCAATCCATGGGAAGAGTTATCCATAGACATTTTAGGACCTGTGCTTGATGACCAGAGCACACAGAGATATGTGTGTGTCCTCATAGACCGTTACTCCAAATGGCCAGAGATAAAAGTGAGTGAATCCATGGACACTGAGAACATCTTAGAATTTCTTTCCGAAACGTTCACCAGAGAAGGAATTCCCAAGTCCATCTTAAGCGACAATGGACCACAGTTCACGTCGGAAAGATGGAAACAATTCATGGAGAGAAATGGCATCTCCATCAGACACACGGCCATCTACCATCCAGCGGGAAACGGCCTCGTTGAACGATTTAACAGAGTAGTGATGGGAGCCATACAAGCGGCCATCTCCAGCAATAAAGATTGGAAGAAGGCGCTGGAGAACATGGTGTGGGCCTACAGAATAACCCCCACAGGCACGGGTTACAGTCCGTTTCAAATATTGAGAGGACGTGAACCCTTCACGCATGACAACAGGATCTGGAAGGAGAAGGTGGTAACCAGTGAGTGGTCTCCTGCCGTAGTAAGGGCCAACCTGGAAAGAGCACAGGCCATCTACACCAATAACTACAACAAGCGGAGGAATGTGAAGGACACTCACTTAGAAAGGGGAGAGTGGGTGAGAGTAAAGCTAGCCACCCTACAAAGGAAAGGAGACAGCAAGTATAGCAAGCCGATGCAAGTCAAGGAAGTATACGATCGAGTGGCTCTGCTCAGCGATGGAAACGTGTGGTCGCAGGACCGCATGGCCCGGTGCAACAAGATATTGAGATGGGGACGATGGTCCATGGAAGGCGAAGACATGGACGACGTGAATGTGGAGAGTAGGTTCAGCGGAAGTGAGCAAGGGGATGGAGCAAGTGCAGTGGAGGTGCAAGAAGGTGAAGAAGGGAGCGAGACTCCGGGAGCGGAGATGGACATGCCGGGAGGAAATATGAACAGTGAGGGAGCGGTGAGCGAAGGAATGGAAGATACGGAGACGCAAGGTCAAGGGACTCGAGAGAACCCTGGTAAGGTGACCAGGAGTGGAAGGCAAGTCGTAAGGCCTTCCAGATTTCCAGACTTTGAACTAGACAGCGAACTGTAAGTGACTGAACTTGGTATTGGTAAAAGGGGGAGATATGTAGCGTTCTAGTTTATTTACGTCACGTTGACGTGACGTACGGCGGCCATGTTGGCGCCGGGTGCGCGCGCAGGCATTAGCGCGCCGAGCATTGAATAGAGCAGAGCGCCGGCCGGCACTCCTCGGTTAAATATATTCTTATAGTAAATAAATAAGAATAGAACTTCAACCACTGGCTACGAGTCATCATTTGAATACATTACAAGCGGGTAAAAAGTTTGCAACACCCGAGCAGCCTAAAGATAAGTAAACAAATAATAAAAAGCACGTTGTATCTGCAGTAAGCAAAACTCAATAAAGAAAATCATGCTTACAGACTTAAGAAGACATACCGTGTAACAACCGAAGTAAAAGGGCCATTCACCATGGGAGTTTACAAATGAAGACAAGGAGGTACTAAGGAGGGACTAACAAGCCTATTTACCAATTAGAATCCAACATTTACGAAGGACAATGACACAAGCCAATGACAAATATGGCTGGAGAGTGGGCGGGGCTTCTATTCCATACTCCAGTAGAACAAGTCTCGCAGAGCAGCACATGCGCGCTGACTTTGGGCTCGACCTAAAAAGGAAAACAAAAATGAAAATTTGCATGGTGCAAGGCTCCGAGCAAGATAAAAGGCAGAAGCTCTCCCTGGCTCATTGAGAGAGATGCTCATCACATAATAACAACTCTCCATGAGGGTGTTCCCCCATAATGTCCTGGGAGGCAAATATGCACGCCCTTTTCTCCACTTCTGGTGCACTCAGGTTGCCTGGGGCACCCCCAACATTAAACAAGCATTAGTAAATGCATTAGGTTTCGCCTATGTTATTAATAATAAGCTGCTTTTCTTGTAAGTTGTAGCTTGCTGAGTAGTTATACAATATAAGTTACAGAAAGTCTGCTAAAGTAATATAACTTGTCTATGTAGAAAAAGGCAATATATTGTGATGTTACTAGTGATATAGTGCGAATAGGCAAAAGAAACATTTTTAAAATGAACTGAAAGAGGGAAATTATTGAATTGATAGATTAAATAGAAATATTATGTTTTTAGAAGAGCTCTGACAACTTATGGGACTGGTACCACTGCACCTGCTGCACCATTGGAATCATGTCCCTGCTGCCTGCAAAATAACTGCATTTGTGACTGACTGTTTAGTAGTAATATACAGCTTGGGGGCTGGTGGATGGTAGGCGAGGGGTTCCTTTAAAGGTGCCACCCTGTTCAATCTTTATGTTCAGCCGCTGGCTGCTGTCGCCATAGCGTGGGACCTTAACATCGTGTCCTACGCTGATGATACGCAGCTAGCCGTTGCCTTATCGGATGGAAACGAAAGGGACCCTCTCAAATTTAGTTCAGGCCTGGCGGCTGTAGCAGAATGGCTCACGGCCAACTGTCTACAGCTCAATGCCTCAAAGACGGAGGTATTACTGGTGGGAAAAAATCCAGAACGATGGGGAGATCATTGGTGGCCCTCCAACCTGGGAGTGACTCCTAAACCGAAACTAGAAGTTAAAAACCTGGGAGTCTGGATAGACCCTTCCCTTAGTTTTATTACTCAAACTAAAAAGGTGGCCGCCGTATGTTTCGGAATTTTACGGAGCTTAAGAACCATTCTGAAATGTTTTGACTCTGATACCAGACAACTTATTGTCCAGTCAATGATATTGTCTAGATTGGATTATGCGTCCTCTCTGCTCCTTGGGACTAATACAGCAGAAACGGCTCGCCTCCAGCGCGTCCAGAACGCAGCTGCAAGAGTTGTAGTAGGCCTGCCCCGCTTTAGTTCCACCTCAAATACTATTCGTAAGCTCAACTGGCTCCCAGTAGCCCAACGAATACAATTTAAAGCGCTATGCATCTCCTTTAAAATCTTAAAACATCCTAATCCTAAAATGTTAAAACCACTCCTAAAGATGTATGTGCCTACGCGAGCCCTTCGCTTAGCCAACCAGAATCTGGTTGAAATCCCCCGGTTCAATCGTTCTAGAGCTGGGGACGCTCTTTCCGATATCTAGCAGCCAAGCTCTGGAATGCCCTACCTTCCAACTTGCGAGAAATAAATGATCTGTACCAATTTAGGAAGGCTATCAAAACTTTTTTGTTTCCTTAAAAATTCCGGTTTCTTGTTTTCTGTTGTGTTTTGTTTAGGATCAGCGCCGGGACGCCCCTTTGCTGGAGCAGCTGTGTGCTCTATAAAACCCATAACATAACATAACATAACATTGTAGTTGATTCGTATTTTGAAGTGGAGGTGTTCCATGAGGATGGTGTTTGAGTTTATGGAGATAATGCAGTCAATCGTGTTTTTGTAGATGATCACAAGTAGTCTGCCTGGTTTGTGAGTTTGGTCCTGGTGTATGATTTAGTAGGTGGGAGGGATGACTTGGGCAATGTCTGGGTTGGAGGCCAAGTTGAGCCATGTTTCGGTGAGGAAGAGAAGGTCGGTTGTGTTGCTGAGGAGGTCCCAGCTTTCGGTCTAGTGTTTCCCGAGGGATTGGACATTGAGGAGCATGTTGGACAATTGGTGCAGGGTTGTGGTGATGGTGGCGTGCATCGGTGTTTGGAGGCTGTGGTGTGAGTGATTTAGGTGTTGCATGTGAAAATGCATTGGTTCAGGATAAAGGTCCTACAGTGGTACTGAGAGATGCGCAGCAGCAACGTGTTTGCGGATGTGTGTTGGTCAGGTTGCAGACGATGACAGAGGAGTAGCGGCAACGCTTGTTGGCTCCAATGATGTCTGTGATTGTGATGTTGCTTTGGATGGTCATGGGGCCAGTGTTTCTGGGACTGGGCACGGTACGGGCAAAGATGTGCGCAGACAGGACTTTGACACACCAGTGGAGTGCTTGTGCTGCGGTCTGCATTAAGAAGATCCTGGGCTGGTTGGGGCTTCTGTTGGTGGGAAGAACGGTGAGTGGGAAAACCTCGACAGGAAACCCAGGAAGTGGTTTGTTAAACTTGAATCTTTGACCAAGCCAATAGACTTACTTGATATGTTTGTATGACTCTTTATGGGGTCAAATGTGTCAATGTCATCTATGGTATTTTCCATCTGCCTAATAAATATATTAATAAAGTACTGTATAGTATTTTTTGTGTGTGTGTGTAATAAACATACTTTTCCTTTTCTAAAGAAATAGCGCTGACTGGAAATTAAGGTATTGAGTGTTATTATCGGTTGCCAGAGGATGATGATTATTGTTCCACACCACCTCCCCTGAATAGGCCTTGGAATACTCTACTTCCCTACCTTGACAGAGTTAAGCGCTACAATGGGGTGCTTGGTTCCCAGTAAGGGGGAATTGTGGACCTATTACTTATGATGGCCACACAACTAACAACTCCATTTCCTACCAACCCCAAGGACAAAGCAAAACTTTAAATTTGGAATTTCATTGACTTATCTACCGACCACTTTCTATGTATATTTAAGTATTTCATTATTTTCTTCCTTTATTTCACTAGTTAATGGACTATGGTATGGCAATTTGTGTGTGTATGTTCCATTCAGGAGTGCTTAGGACAAAAGAGTTGCAAAAATATGTTTATACTAGTAGCATTTTGGGCATTACATATTATAGACAGCAGGTCTGAAGACCACTCTTTGTTTGGAAGAAATGGCAGCGTGAATCCCACTCCAGGAAAATTAATCATGAGCTTGTCTGTGGAAGCAGATGCTGCCTTAACAAAATGAATATATATGGAGAACAACGTGTCTGGAGATCTGTCAAAACACCATTATGTCAGCCTTGAACACTTAACTGGCACTGACAAGATAGATGTGATCTGTGATGTGTGCAGTGGCACAACTATTAAAATACCAGAAAGGAGAAGCAGAAGGTCAGGCCCTGGGGTGCTATTGAACAGAATTGATTTCGCCCACAGGATTTCACAGTGAGGAGGCATTATCGTGCGCTCTTCCAGCCAGGCCAGGGCTGTTCCTTTTTTTACAGTATTTAATTATCAAAACATTTTATATAAAGAAATTGTTCTTCACAAGTATACTTGTCATGTGTCATAGAAATGTTCATATGTCTTGCAATTCTCAGTAAGGGGTAGGTGCTCATGTGTGTCCGCATGGAAAACAAGCATTTGCAAGGCAAAAGGTCTCGCATTTGTAAGAGTTTGAGCTATTGGAATTGTAAATAACATGTTTTTTTTTATCATGAAAATGTTTTGAGTGGAGTGGATATGTGTGTGTGGATTGGAATTATGTGGTGATTTGAAATTGTTAGTTGTGGATTTGCGTGGGGTAGAATTGTGTGGTGTGTACCATACTTGCATGTCCAAGTGCTCACCAGGAATTGTGTTGCATGGGAGAGCTCCTAGGGACACCATGTAAATATCCTTAATTTGCCTCCCACAAGGGAATGATTATAACCACAATCCGGGGAGATGCAAATTGAACATTGAGAGTGCCGCAAAGAAATGGAGGACCATGAACCTGGAAGTACACATGATGATAAAGTGATGGTTAAAGACCAGCAGCTTAGTAGCAAATGAAAAGTCTATGGGTCGCACACTTCTGACCTCACCAGCGGGTGTAACCCTCGAGCATCATGGCAAATGCAGTCTTTAGGCGTGTGTGCCTTTCGTAGCTCTGGACGTGTAACAGGCAAAGTTGCAGCACCAACTCTGTACACCGGTGTTTCGGAATTGTTGTTCCTCATCAGCAGAGTGTAGGTTTCTTCAGGGATTACTGGATAGGTCGCCAAAGTATTAACAGGTTGGGTACCCCTCGTGGCACGAAGATGCGGTGTCCGAGCTCGTCAGCTCCAAGGTTCAAGGGAACCATATAAAGTGAAAAGTCTATGGGTCGCACACTTCTGACCTCACCAGCGGGTGTAACCCTCAAGCATCATGGTAAATGCAGTCTTTAGGCGTGTGCGGCTTTCGTAGCTCTAGACGTGTAACAGGCAAAGTTGCAGCACCAACTCTGTACACCGGTGTTTCGGAATTGTTGTTCCTCATCAGCAGAGTGTAGGTTTCTTCAGGGATTACTGGATAGGTCGCCAAAGTATTAACAGGTTTTGGTACCCCTCGTGGCGCGAAGATGCGGTGTCCGAGCTCGCAGCTCCAAGGTTCAAGGGAACCATATAAAGTGAAAAGTCTATGGGTGGCACACTTCTGACCTCACCAGCGGGTGTAACCCTCGAGCATCATGGTAAATGCAGTCTTTAGGCGTGTGCGCCTTTCGTAGCTCTGGAAGTGTAACAGGCAAAGTTGCTGCACCAACTCTGTACACCGCTGTTTCGGAATTGTTATTCCTCATCAGCAGAGTGTAGGTTTCTTCAGGGATTACTGGATAGGTGGCCAAAGGATTAACAGGTTTGGTACCCCTCGTGGCGCGAAGATGCGGTGTCCGAGCTCGTCGGCTCCAAGGTTCAAGGGAACCATATAAAGTGAAAAGTCTATTGGTTGCACACTTCTGACCTCACCAGCGGGTGTAACCCTCGAGCATCATGGTAAATGCAGTCTTTAGGCGTGTGCGCCTTTCGTAGCTCTGGACGTGTAACAGGCAAAGTTGCAGCACCAACTCTGTACGCCAGTGTTACGGAATTGTTGTTCCTCATCAGCAGAGTGTAGGTTTCTTCAGGGATTACTGGATAGGTCGCCAAAGTATTAACAGGTTTGGTACCCCTCGTGGCGCGAAGATGCGGTGTCCGAGCTCGTCAGCTTCAAGGGAACCATATAAAGTGAAACGTTTATGGGTCGCACACTTCTGACCTCACCAGCAGGTGTAACCCTCGAGCATCATGGTAAATGCAGTCTTTAGGCGTGTGCGCCTTTCGTAGCTCTGGACGTGTAACAGGCAAAGTTGCAGCACCAACTCTGTACACCGGTGTTTCGGAATTGTTGTTCCTCATCAGCAGAGTGTAGGTTTCTTCAGGGATTACTGGATAGGTCGCCAAAGTATTAACAGGTTTGGTACCCCTCATGGCGCGAAGATGCGGTGTCCGAGCCTGTCAGCTCCAAGGTTCAAGGGAACCATATAAAGTGAAAAGTCTATGGGTCGCACACTTCTGACCTCACCAGCGGGTGTAACCCTCGAGCATCATGGTAAATGCAGTCTTTAGGCGTGTGCGCTTTTCGTAGCTCTGGACGTGTAACAGGCAAAGTTGCAGCACCAACTCTGTACACCGGTGTTTTGGAATTGTTGTTCCTCATCAGCAGAGTGTAGGTTTCTTCAGGGATTACTGGATAGGTCGCCAAAGTATTAACAGGTTTGGTACCCCTCGTGGCACGAAGATGCGGTGTCCGAGCTCGTCAGCTCCAAGGTTCAAGGGAACCATATAAAGTGAAAAGTCTATGGGTCGCACACTTCTGACCTCACCAGCGGGTGTAACCCTCGAGCATCATGGTAAATGCAGTCTTTAGGCGTGTGCGCCTTTCGTAGTTCTGGACGTGTAACAGGCAAAGTTGCAGCACCAACTCTGTACACCGGTGTTTCGGAATTATTGTTCCTCATCAGCAGAGTGTAGGTTTCTTCAGGGATTACTGGTTAGGTCGCCAAAGTATTAACAGGTTTGTTACCCCTCGTGGCGCGAAGATGCGGTGTCCGAGCTCGTTAGCTCCAAGGTTCAAGGGAACCTTATAAAGTGAAAAGTCTATGGGTCGCACACTTCTGACCTCCCCAGCGGGTGTAACCCTCGAGCATCATGGTAAATGCAGTCTTTAGGCGTGTGCGCCTTTCGTAGCTCTGGACGTGTAACAGGCAAAGTTGCAGCACCAACTCTGTACACCGGTGTTGTAGTAGCAAATTTCTGATGCCGTACAAGCAAGGTCTTTAAATACTCACTGATAAAAATAGGAAAATGGCCTCCATGGAAAAGAGGGAATAAACTGTCACTATAAATGTATCCGTATTTGTGAAAATCCTCTCAGATGGGCATCTGTCAACAGGAAAGGAAAGAACACAATACAGGGGGACAGTGAAGAATCCATAAATACGGAAGAGTTGGAAGCTGTCTCAGATGGAACAGTGACCGCACCACAGAGGTTCCTAAGTAGCATATTCTACAATATAATCTGCGCCCTATAGCCTGAGAACAAAGTTCCTGTATCGCCACGTGTACCGGCGAATACACTGGCTCGGAAAAATCTTTATTTTGTGCATGAGTCTAAATATCATGGCAACTTATAATTGAGCCCCCTAAAAAAAGATCAAAATTGTGAAGCAAAATTTCCCAACTACAAAAATGACAGTACATGATATATAAATCGCTGTCAGCTTTACCGGGGAAATCATTTCACCTCAAGGTCCTATAACATACTGGTGTCCAACTAACACGGAATTACTTGAGTGAAGACGGCGTCTGAAATAGAACTAATCTGTTATAAAATGGGGAACAGACTACCTGGAAGGTGTATCCATATGATAACGAGCTGGTAAGCTCCAATAGGTAGCATTAACCATTCAAGTGTAAAAATTAAAACATTGCACATAATATTAATTTATTCGAAAATGAAATAAAAAATAAAAGAATTACCAAAGTTGTTCAATGTGAAAAGCCATGCATGCTCAACCTTTCAACACTAACTCCTATAATCCAGAAAATAAATAGCTCATACTTGCACAACAGTTTTCTCACCAAATTGCAGGGTCTTGTTATATTAAGTATGGAACCTTATCACCCTTTTACTACAAGTATATAGGGAAGATGGCATGCTAGACCATTTCTCCCTTATTTATGATCTTTTCCATAAATCACAATACATCTAAAATAGAGAAAAAAGCAGAAAACGTAAAGTTGGCAGAATGTTCTAATAGCCTTATAGCCCTTCGTAGCAGGGCTATACTGGCTATTAAAGTCCCGCTGTCTCGTTAAAGTCCCTCGCCTTTGGCTCGGGCCTTTAACGATTCAGCGGGCCTTTAATAGCCGGTATAGCCTGCTACGATGGGCTATAAGGCTATATTCGAGCACTGGAATGTTGAGCGCTTCCTTGAAGACAATGGAGCTCTCTGAGCTGCTGCAGGCCTGTAGAAGTCCGTAGAGCATATTCCAATGTTTTTTTTTCATTTTTCACCTGTTGCTGTGAAGAAAGTCTCTTGGGGCCCGAGGGGATTCAAATCCGATTGGGCTCCGTGAGGTCTTTATTTTCACGAATTTGATCATTCCGCCCTCTAGAAGTGGAATGTTTCAATAGCCTTAGAGCCCTGCATAGTGGCCTCTACCGACCATTAAAGGCCTGCTCCCTTATTAAAGGCCTGAGCCGAAGGACTGGGGCCTTTCACGCTGGAGCAAGCCTTTAATGTCCAGTAGAGCCTGCTACGCCGGGCTCTATGGCTATATTAGAACATTGGAATGTTGAGAGCTCCATTAAAGACATTAGAGTTGCTCCAGGCTTATAATGGCTGATAGCCTTTTGCTCCAACACACCAATGTTTGGCTTTATGTTTCTCTGTTTTTAATATAGCATATTCTACTCTCAGTGGGTGAAATGTTTTAATAGCCTTATACTCGGTATGCCTCACGCTACACTATAGCCTTATAGCCCGCCGTAGAGGGCTATACCGGCTCTTAAAGGCCCTCTCCAGCGTTCGGCTCGAGACTTTAACAAGGGAGAGGGACTTTAATAGGCGGTATAGCACAGCAACGAAGGGCTATAAGGCTATTAGAACATTCTGCCACTTGAGGGCAGAATGTTCTAACAAAAAAAACAAAGACTTATGGGAGCTTGAGGGTATTGGAATCCCCTCAGGCTCCCTGAAGCCTGAAGAGCTGTGAACAAATAAACATTGGAATGTTGGAGCTCCAAGCTTATACTAGCCATTATAAGCCTGGAGCGCTCCATTGTTTTCAATGGTGCTCCCAACATTGCAATGTTCCAATAATTGTTAAAGGCCCTCTCCCTTGTTATAGGCTCTCTCTGCTGCAGCTCAGGCCTATAACTTGAGTTCACTGCCTTTCTCAACCTTTATAGCCCCGGCAGTGTGTTATCAGGCAGGCTATAGTGGTGATCCCAGTCAGAGCAGGATGCATGTCTGACAGGTTGCAGAGTTGTACAATTGTTCTAATGTCACAGAGCTTTGTGACATTCTTCCTCTAAAGATGAAAAGGCAGAGGAGGACAAAGACCAGAATGAAGAAAGTGTCTCAAAATTTGTATGGTTGTGTGAAAGCAGAAATGTAAGAAAAGAGGGACTTGCCATGAAAGCAAAGCACCTTGAGTTTGAACCATTTCTGGCATTTCCCAGGAGACAGAATATGTATCAGGTAGCCCCGGTGCCCAACATTTTAAGACAACCGTAAATTTGAAACACCGCAATGAACTATTAATGACAACTAGGGATTTGCCTTTAACACATGGGAGGCATTTTCCTAAGGTCAATATTAGAAACCACAAGTTTTCACTAGTGAACTTTTAGATTTTTTTCAGGAGATATTCTCTGAATTATGATTCTTAGCAGGTGGACTGGGCCAGGAGTATATACACAGGAGACCATGAAATCTATGGCTTGAGATTGTGGGCCTAAGAATGGGATTTCTATTTTAGTCATTTCATTTTAAAAATAAACCTTAATGTATTCAAGCCTCAGTGTCGGATTTCAGCTGAAAACATTATTTAAAAAGAAGTAAGTATTTGGAAGAAACTCCCTAAACACACCTCTTACAAGTATCTGTTAGGCATGGCTTCTTAAAATCTTTTCCAAACCAATAAATGTGATAAGTATGTTGGAAAAAAGGATTTTGATGTTCACAAAACCTCTCATTTACAAAATAAGAGGGGTTGCAAGTACGAAAAACCCTTTGTACATGAGTTCCTTCAATCTTTTTCTTACACTTGTATATGAAAGCCAACTAGAAAGGCAACTAAAATCCACTCTAAAATAGAGCGCTGATGCCCACCTCTATACCTATGCTTCTCATTGTGACAGCAGTGCAGAACAAATGTGGGAAACCAAGCTAACAGGATTTGGGAACTTCAAAACTGCAAGCAAATTAATAAGTATTTCTGCTCAAATGTGTGATTCTGAATCCTGATTTGGAAGCTTGTAGTCGCTGTACTCAAAGCACACTCTTCCAGAAGGGCCTTAGAGCATAATATCCCCCACCAGCCTAGCTTAATGGTATATTATTCAGAAGGAACAGTACGGTTTAGTAAAGAATGAATAAAGAAAAAAGTGCTTGATGTTCTGTCTAGCAGTGAATGGGTATGTTAGATTTGCCCTGAAGTCCTGCTTGTCGTGTTCTAGACCCTCAGATGGCAACTAATGTGGTCTTTCCTACCTTCAAGTGATGATACTGTGCTTCGCCACAGACCCCCCTTCCTCACCAACACTAGATGGAATACGGCCAGCCAAGGGAGATTTGATTGAAACTTACTAGAGGCTGGTTTTAGGCCTGGCAACATCAGCCCTGCTTATTCTGTAATTCTGAACATGGTTATAGTGCCAGTGTAGTTTGTGGGGAAAGCTTTTTTGTGTGAGGCCCTCCATAGTTCACAAAGCTAATGGTGCAATATACACTGCAATGAAAAATAAATGGAAGGTAAATATGGAATTCTGGAGATCACCGCCTCCCATGGTGTAGTGGTGTTTGACCTGTTCATTCAAAATAGATTGTCTGAGCAATCATGCACCTATTATGTGGTGGTGTTTCATTTGTTCATGCAAAATAGACTGAACAATCATGGGTATACTCATTCAAGCTTGTTGATTGCAAAATATAATTATATATTTTAAGTACAAACAGTCGCGGCTGACAGTGCTAATGAGTTGTGGGGCGGGTAAATAGATGGGTGACTGCATATACACAAATTATAATAAAAATTAAAATGGCACTTGCCTGCACTAGCTCCTTATGGCTCTGGTCCGGTTTTCTTCTGCTCGTCTCAGCCTCCAGCGTGGGACCCTCAACAACTCCCCTAACCAATCCTGGTGCTGCTCTCAGGCTGTTAGCCAGCATGAGAGCAGCGCCAGTATTGAAGGCAGTGTCCTCTCTGAGTGCTCCAAAGTGCACTGGAGGCCTGGGTTTTGGTCTAACCCAGTTGACTTAAGACAGCTGTGTTAGAGGTTTCAAAGTGCTGATGTCTGGCTGGCCATTGCAAGCCGACCTGACAAAGGGACATGTGCACTTTGAACTGCACAGGCAGCCAGCCCTCCTCCCTGCTTCTGTCACATAGCAGGTCCCGCCCTATCCTAGCACTGCTCAGGATGGGTGTACGAAAACTAAATTTTTAATAAATTAAGTTTATTACCATTTTATTTTTCATCTCCGTGGCTTTTTTGGGGGCGACGCTCCTCCGCTCAAACGAAGGAGCCACCCCTAGGTAACAAAGGTCCTAATGTCATCTAATCAAACCAAACAAATCAAGAATCTGGGGGGCTTAACTCTTTCAAACCTACTGTATGCCGATGACCTGATACTCATCAGTCGAACTCCAGCCGGCCTGCAGCATCTGATAAACACCACAAGCAACTTTGCAGTCAAGAACGGGTTCAGTATAAACCTTGAAAGATCCAAAGTCATGGTTCTAAACCAGAGGAACAACAAACAGCAACCATGATGGACGTTCGGGGACCGGCTGCTGGTGATGGTTGAGGATTATAAATATCTGGGAGTAATTTTTGACAGGAACGGCTTGTTCCTCAAACAGAAAGCAACTGTCAAAGGCAGAGGGACCATACTGGCAGTTGCATTAAAAAATATCAAGCACAAAATAACCGGCCCAATCTTATTCCTTTACTAGAAGTGCCTTGAGCAAAGCTTTTACCTACGATCACTTACGACAGTGAATCAATGAGAGGGAGAGACGAGGTTACCTTGGATAATACGGTCTCCAAGGCCGTGAGAATAATATTCAATCTCCTGCAGTTCACTTCGCCAGCACAAATAAGGCTAGAGTTCTGCCTCCAAAAGCAGCAAATATCACGGAAGGGCGCCTATGCCAAGTGCTGGTTTAAAATAAAGGGAGCGAGCCAGGCACACTGAACTCCCACTTGTGGAAGGAAATTCCGCCGCAGTGCTAAGGGGGTGGGGCGGAAATGCGGCGGGCGCATGCTGGTGACGGAACCGCTCCGTCACCAGCGTTGGTTGCGCTGTGCTTATGACGGAGCGGGTCCATCATGGCCCCGCCCACTCAATGAAACGCTCAGCGCAGGCGCGGAATTCGCGCCGCGCAGGAGCGTCGGGAGGGCCATGATGGAACCGCTCCGTCATCAGCACAGCGCCACCGTGGCTGATGACGGAGCGGTTCCGTCATCAGCAGGGGAGGGGTTAAAGGAACGCTTAGAAGTTTATACTCCCCAAAAATGTTTTTGCACTTTCGCTACCTTACGCACCTTATTGGCTGTACTGTATGCCAGCTTTTACTCTTCTTGTAATTTTATGGAAACATTGCAAATTTTAAATGCAGTTAACTAATTCTAGTATTACAAATCATGTTGTTTTGCTTTTTACACTTATGTTTTAACTGGTTGCAAAGGTTTTAATTAATCACGCAACAAAGAGATTACTTACTTAAATCTAGGTGAAATGTGCATACTTAAAAAATGTGCCTTTGATGATAAGATTATTCATGATTTAGATAGACAGGAAGGCAAGAATGTCATATTTAACTCTGATTGAAGAGCCTAGAACACAACATCACACAGTGAAAGTCCTTTTGGCATGTGCCAGTGCCTTTGAGAAGAATATTTAATACTTATAAAATATGGATAATGTCATTGCTTATTCTCTGTAGAGTCCACCTCATGAACTGTAATTGAAAGTTTGAATACAATGTTAAGCCAGTGCCATCCAACACAGACTGTCCCAGATTTCACGGGAAGGGAATAGGGAGTGATTATGCGTAGCCACTTAATCGATGTCTTGATTCTTCTTTTTTACCGCTTAGAGTAAGTTATTCCCTGGTGTCCTGTTCCACCATAGCTCCTTTTTTCCAGCAACATGGGATGACAACCAGGGGCTAAAGCACTGATTTCAAAGAGCGCTGTATAGAATTCTGAAAGTGTGCTCCAAGACACTAGGATACTGAACATGGAGTAGCCACTACTTTGTTTGAAAGCAGTAAGAGATACTACTTCCAAGAGCTTGCAGTGAAAGTAAAGAACCGATGAGAAGGTCAATGGAGAAAAGATGAGCTTCATGATATTTCTCACAAGGGATGGATATCAACTACAGAACACTATCTGGGACACACTGACCACTTTACATACTGAGTTATAGTGTTTTTTTCAGGCATGCATACTTTCTGTAATGTTTGGGTGCGCCTCTGCAATGTTAGGGATCCTATTCTATTGTCAATTAGCGTAGGAAGTAACTGTGGCAAATATCTGCAGGTGGACTCCCAATAAGCAGTCATGCATCTGGTGCTGAAGACTCCACTAAGGTGTTACCACCATTTGACATGTGGATTCTCAGCATGTATTCTGTCCCACAGTTTGCTTCTATGCACTGCCTCTACCCACCTCACTTGTTCTGAACAGTCCATCTACAACATCTCTGTAGACACTGTGCTACAGCGCTTCATCATTGTGTCCTGCTCCATGTCCTCGATGATGGTAACCATCTATTGTGAGCAGGAAAGAACAGGAAAGCCGATACTTTTTATCTCTAGGGTGCAGTGATTTGTGCCTGAGAATAGGAGATCACTTAAATTTCACCTCCCAAGTCATGGGTTTGCTCCACTGAGCAGTGCAATGGAGATGTGCTCAACAATATTTGCTTCATTAAAACCTGTTTTATAAAACATTTGTTATAAAACCGTTATATATTTGCATTTCATATTTTCATTCATATGTTCCCAAAATGCATCTGAATTCCCACATACGAAATATGCACCCTATTTTAATTCAGACCTATAGTGTAAGTGATCAGTGCCTTATATGAATACGTTGGCTCTCATTAGCAACATGTTTTAGTTTTATTAATGTGTTTTGTTTTCCCCTTTTTACAAGCTGGAATATTAAAAAGTCTTGCTGTCACTTTAGCACACCATGTGCCAAAGGGTGCATACTTTGGTGTGTTCTACAACCACGTGCAATAGTCTGCAGTTCCGTATCCCAAAATTTGTCACACCTATTTGCAGCTCTACTAAAACGGAACATCTCCTTAAAGTGATTGCATCTGGGGTATTACAAGAGGTGGGCACAATGTGCAGGGTTTCACTCAGCGGGATTTCGTGGAGTTATACGAAAACTCAGCGAGTTGGCAGAATCAGCACATCGTTAAGCTCGCCCTGATGTTTAGCCCCGGGAGCTTATTTCGTGCTGCAAAATCAGTGCGAACTGCACCATGCAGCATGCCAAAGGGCAATGCTACTTTGCTGTTGCTCGATTAGATTTTCTATTCGACTGGCAGCTTTCTCACTGCAAATGGTCAGGCCCGCTTTCTTTGAGAAAATCTCACCAGGTACTAACTTAGCGCCCATATATTGCGCTGGGGACGCCAATTATCACTTGCCAAGTTACCTGGGGAAAAACACTATGCAGCAGTTGAAATTTTGCCTTGTGCCTTCCTTTTGCCTGTTTCTGAAACCGTATTCAGCATGCAGTTTCAAACCTTTTTGCAAAAAGAAAACACATTAGTTGTATATGTTTCTGCCTGTGCGTAATTTGAGCTGGTGGTTGCTGGTGAGGCCCTTTGGCACTCATTTTGTAGAATGGGCCCTTAATTTTACTCATTGGACATTTCTCAAGAGCAAGAGACTGAACACACACACAGGAGAAAGAAATAGGAAGACTTAAAAACAGTCACAATGGGGAAACCATTAATCTGCTGGAGTGAGATAAAGGAACATGAAGTGTCTGGTAGTTGTATAAAGAGGTATGAGGTGTACTCCAGACTATGCAGCGTTGGTATAAGATGCATCGATTTAGGCACCGGCATTTATTCCTCTACAAATTAAGTACTGGTTTCCGTTGTCATGGCAATATTTTAACACTATTGGGGTTCAGTTGAACATGCTCTAATATTTTCATTTAACATTCCGGCTCTAGGTGTATGGAATTATTAATTGCATACAATGCAAACATTAACCATGCTGCTGAGAGAGGACAGACTCCCCTTTACCTGGCATCTCGAAATGGAAACAATGAATGTATCAAACTGTTATTGGTACTCGGAGCAGATCGGGGATTCATAACCAGTGTAAGTTAACCTGTATCTTTTAAAGAACTCGTTTCTTATTTAACTCTTAAGTACTTCGTTGATGTCTACTCATTCCTGGTTTTCTATTTTTCTTGGGGGAGTTGTGGCAGAGTTCTCTGTGTGCATGCGTTCGCGAACAATATGGAACACAGATAGGAAGAGCTTGACAGGAAACACAGAACAATATGGGATTGGCCACGCCATTCATGAAGGTCTGCTGGGTTTGCATACTGCTGCCCTGTAAATAGGTGGCTGCTAACAGATTAAGTGATCCTATCGGATGTTAATAGTCGTGCAGACGTTTATACCATTATTAGGCAAGGGTTGAGTGTGAGGATTAGATTTTGCCGTGTTACGGTTAGCAGGAACTTGAAGGTGTTAAGTGGTCAAGAAAGTCATCACAGCAAAGGATCAGATCGGCATAAATGTCAGGAGCAACTTTAGAAGGAGAGACTGTCCACACGCACAAATAAAGTGTGCAGTCACTTAAGGCGGTTTACCTATGCATGAGCCATGAAGCATACTGATAAATCCACACAATAACAAAAAAGAATATATTATAAAGTAGAGGTTTACAGGGATAAAATAGCAAATTCAACTTTTTGACACTTTATATACACCAAATGCCGTAGTAGAAGACAAACGTAATTGGCAACATCAAGAAACAGCATGTCGAAATAAATAAGGAAATTATTAAGGGTTGACCTGGGCTTGGGTATTGACATACGTATCACAATCGGTACAAGTACAAATGGAGGGGCAGTGCAGTTTTTCAAGTGTCAGTGTGCACAGTCATGTTTGACACAATTTTAAAGCCTGCAAATTGGATTTATAGTGTTATTGAAAGATGGACAAATGAGAGAGAAGGTTAATAGCACAGAGGTGGTTGCAGACAAACAAGATCTAGCTGTAGAGGAATACACAAAGGGTTCACATAGCGTGTTTTAACCAAACATAAATGCAATTGCACATACCTATGTTGCGATACTCTGCAATGGTTCCGTGACTAAATATCGAGGGACATAATATAAAATGCCCAAAATATTGACTCCAAAATATCAAAGTACAGAATATAGAATACCTATCTACAAACAGGTAAGTACTAAAATATTGAATCCAAAATATAGATTGTTAAAACAGAGTTAACTAAAATATCTAATTTTTTAAATGTATTAAAAATAATATAAAAGTAATTAAATATTAAAAACAATTAAATAAAACATACTTAAAATAATGTAAAATAGCTTAAAATGTAAATATAATAAATGTAATGTAAAAAAAAGGAGAGATTTTGTTGGATGGCGAGAGGGTAAAAGTTACTATTCCCACTCCAGTGAGTGCAACAGTAGGGAAAACGTTGGATAGCGTAGGGGTAAAGATTACTATCCCCACTCCAAAGAGTGCAGCAGTAGGGAAAGCGTTGGATAGCGGGAGGGTAAAAATAACTATTCCAACTCCAGTGAGTGCACCAGTAGGGAAAGCGTTGGATAGTGGGAGGGTAAAAAATACTATTCCCACTCCAGTGAGTTCAACATTAGGGAAAGTGTTGGATAGTGGGAGGGTAAAAATTACTATTCCCACTGCAGTGAGTGCAACAGTAGGGAAAGAGTTGGATAGCGGGAGGGTAAACATTACTATTCCCACTTCAGAGAGTGCAACAGTAGGGAAAGCATTGGATAGCGTAGGGGTACAAATTACTATTCCCACTCCTGAGAGCGCAACAGTAGGGAAAGTAATGATTTAATATTAAATTAATTATAAATATCAATAAAAAAATAATTACCAAATAAAAAAGTTAATTACCAATTAATAATTAATTAGCAATTAATTATCAATACATATACATAAAATATTTACTTTTTTACAATTAAATTACTTACCACCCTATTCCCCTATAAACCCACAAAACGCTCTAAATGATAAAAAATACAATTAACATCATTCTCAATTAATCAATTAATAAAAATTTAAAACCAATTAATAAAAATGTATTACCAATTAATACAAAATAATTACCAATTATTAATTATCAAGCAATTAATTATCAATACATATAAATAAAAATAAATATTTACTTTATTACAATTAAATTACTTCCCATCCTACTCCTATATAAACCCACAGCCCGCTCCAAATAATAAATAATACAATTAACATAATTATCAATTAATCAATCAATAAAACTTAATTACCAATTAATAAAACGTAATTACAAATTAACAATTATCAATCTATTATCAATACATATAAATAAAAATTAATATTTAATTTACTATAAATAAATTACTTCCCACCCTATTCCCCTATAAACCCACAACCCGCTACGGAATTAAATTACGCAAAAATTAAATTACATAACATTCATTACTTTAAAAAAATTAAACATACATTACAAAAATAATACATAATTATAACACATATACTACCATACATAACACAATTTTTTTTGATATTATGGAAATTGATATTTTAAATTCGATATTATGGAAATCGATATTTTCTACCCCAATTTCGATATTCTGACTAACTATATTTTGGTGATTCAATATTCTGTCCTATCTATATTTACAGCACGCAAACGATAATCGGTGGCAATGTATTTCTTTGTATTAATCATAAAATATTTGTTTCCACCACACATCAGTATTACTAAAAAACAATGTGCTTTATGTGCACTATTCTAATTATGACATAGTTTGAAATATCTGCACAGTTCATTTACACTTTTGTTGTGTGCTAGAAAAAGAATAACATTGTAAAACCTTCCTCAAGCACAACCCCAGTAGCCAGCATGATTGTCACATAAAACCTCTCACTTTGAAGTCAGAAAAAGAAAAGTAAACACCAAGCTCCCTTGGAGACCGGGCATGACATTTGGCCTCTGTCTTTGAATGTTCAGCAAATGTGACAAGATAGAAACAAGATTTAAAGGCCTGTTTACAGAAATCCAGTACTGGTGAAAGAATGCAGTATCTAAGGTTTGGGCAACCGAGGGGACAAACTGAAGCTGGACAGCCTAAAACAGAAAATAAAAAGCAAGCGAATGAGAGTTACATAGCCAATGGTAAGCAATGGTTGGAAAGCGTTGCAAGGGAAGCTTTCCGAATGACCTCAAGATGTCGTTGGCAGACCAAACCGCTATGCTTCCTGGGAGGCTTTGACCTCAAAAAGGAAGTCTGTAAGAAAAGTAAGCCCACACAAGCGATTTGTTTGAGTATTGAATGTTGGACTTTGTAAGGCTTTGCAAGGTCATTGTATGATCTTTATTATATCAACAAAGACCACCGCCACAAGAGGATATCACTTACAAAAAAAACTGTTTTTCTAAATTTTGATGCATAACAGCAGCTTTCTCTGATCTGTGCTGCATTAGAAAATTCTGAGTGGTAACCATAAATTCAGATACAAAACCAGAGGAAAGATTTTCATATAGAAAGTGGGGTCTTTAAAAAATAGATATATATATATGATTAATTGTTCTTGTGTACGTGAAATGAAGTGAAATTTAGTGAGCCGTGTAAGCCGCAGAGATCCAGGCTTTATTCATTCAATTGCATGTGCATACATTCACAATGTTATTCTGTTCCACTGCACCATTCATATTTGTCAATTTATTATTCAGCACTGAAACACTCTCATTTTGGAGATGTGTTCAATAAAATCAAAGAATAATTCGCTTTTCTTTGCAGGAGGGGCGCACCCCAATTCATGCTGCAGTGGATTCTGGTAACACCGAGAGTCTCAACCTGCTCTTGTACTATGATGTAGCGGGTGGTGGAATCATTACTAATGATGCTGAGCCTGATTTAGGCTTCTGTGATTCAGAGTACAGAGACGACGACTCCAGTACCAAAGCAAAGCCTGTTGTTTCTGCGAACCTCATCAACCACGCTGACAATGAGGGCTGGACTCCTGCCCATATAGCAGCATCGAAAGGTTTCAAGGTTTGTTCTCCTTAGAGTATCTTGCTGATAGTGCACAGGCTATATGCTGGTTCATTTGATTCAACGCTTGTCGCTGAAGAAGTTTGTTAGGCAACATCACTACACTAGCCAACAAACACCATGCTACTTCTTCATCAGTTGTTAAGGTCAGCCTAGGTGTTTGCAGAGCTAATCTGGCTCTGCAATGATGCTGAAGCACAAGATGACTTTCCAATATTGTTTTGACTTCGAACCTGCACTACATATAACAGTTAATGTTAAATCTATTGACTTATGTGGATGTAAAATAATGCACAAAAATCCACCGATGTAACATTTATAAATTTACACTCAATCTGTTTTTCCCTATAATTAACTGCATTTAAATGATGCATCACAAAATTGCAAACACACTTCGATTTGGGAGGTTTGGTATGTCACCTTGGTGGTTTTCCACTTTGCTCCCTGCTTAATTATATCTAATTACAGCATAAAGCACAGACGAGGGGTTGTACAAGCCCCCAAGAATGTGAAGTCCCCCAAAAAAACGATAAATAAGAATCCTGAACTGCTTATATATGCTACGTGCATTCGTACAGCACATAAAAATATATGCATCAGCGCAAGATTGTGATCTGTATAAGTTAATGTATTCAAGAAGTCTGGGAACTGAATTTTATTGTTGAACTTGAACATATAATACCTTTTTCAATAATGGTGAAAGTGACATTTTCTGGTTTATCGATTATCTGGCATTGTAGCCTATCTACTGAAAAATTAAACTTTTATCAGTCAGTCAAATTAAGTTTATATCGGGTGTGACCCATAAAGCCATATAAAAACAGCGGGGCAAACATTAACAAATTAACACTTTGTGCGAAAGGGCCTCTTTTTGCATGCTCACCCCTGTCCATTTTGTGAACTGCTAGTGCTGTTTTCTTATATTTAAACTCTGAAAACTGGGGCACTGTTGTCTAGTCTCCAGTGCATGTTCTCTAACCCCTAAAACCTGATAAAAACAAGCTAACCCCAATTGGCAAATTTAACTTTCCAGTAATGCCACAGTACATGGTGTAAGGAAATACTCCAATGGTACAGTAAGTTAAATGTCACCTGTGGACTGCAACACCTATTGTTCCATTCATTAGGCGGACAAGAAAAATATGGTTTTAGGCCTATATGTTAGTCTGATTCCTGCAGTTTTGAAACCTACAGGCAGATCTGCCAAAATAATCGTGGCATAAAAGGGGAATTCTACTTTTAAATAGTAACTAAGTCTCTTCTTAGTAAGGTTAGTGGCCAAATAGTGGGGTGTCTGGTATTTATTAAAACACAACTTTAATGTTCCAACTGTATACGTCAGGCAGACAGCTGAGATCGGCCAATAAAGAGCTGATTAAGACAACCAGGATCAGGAAGGCACGATGGGGGGGCAGAAGCTTCGTTAGAGGAGCTGCCACTGCTTGGAATTCCCTTCCCCTGGCCTTGAAACAAAGTGCAAACCTTTTGGCCTTTCGAAAAAATATTAAAACTTGGCTTTTTATACATTAGGAAAGACCTGACACTTAGGGGAGCTATCATTTCAGCGCCAGGACACCGCTCGGTAACAGCGCGCTTTATAAATGGTATAAATATAAATAAATAAATGTTTGCTTGTTCCAACAGTTACTATCCCCAAAAGTTATTTTCACTGTTAGAGCTGTTGCTAGTTCAATGAAGAAAGATCTCAACTACAGTTAATGTTAATTTTGTATATTGAGGTTGGAGTACACTACAGTGAAAGTGCAATCACTGTTTTTAATATTTATTTATTAAAATGCAGTTCAACGTTGGTTTCTTGATAAATATTCAGGAAAGTCAGTTAAAAAAAGTTAGACTTCCTCACTTGAAGCCCCTGTAGGCTAATTAGCATTCACCTAACTGCATGTGGCCTGTCAGTGCTGCTTTGATAGGGTTGGAAATATTGCTCTCAGAGCAGAGACAATGGCTTTGTCCTGGCAGATGGTTCTGAGGTGGGTGGGGAGGTATGAAATGTGACCGAGTTTAACTCTGGCATTGCAGATTAAGAGTGACCAGGAGCTTCACTAACTTAAAACGGACGAGAGGGGCATATATATACTTTTATAGTTCAATGATGAGGAGAGCCTGTAGGATTGCATTAAAGGTGGAGGTTGTTTCAGTCATTACGGTTGTCCACATGTTGTTGTCAGCACGGTATCAGAATGCTGTTTTGGGTGATAGTTGATCTCTTTTCCATACCCACATTTCTTAGTTTTTTAAAGCACTGGCAGAGGTCACTGGTTTCAGCATGCATTCTTTAGCTGCTTCTAATTCGCATGGTTTGGGTGTTTTATGGTGTTTTGTGGTGTTTTGTGGTGTTTTTGGTGTTTTGTAATGGCAGGAGAGAAAGTGGTTATATTCTCAGTACCCCGTAAAAACTTTTTCTAATGTCTGTGCGTTTACAACACATGGTGGCACTTTTTCCATCAGTTCTCGTTTCCTATTTTACATACATTGTTTTTTCTGTAGCTTCTCTCCCTGACGAAGGATGCATGCTGCCAGAAATGTATTGGAGGAACATGAAATGCTATTGAATACAATGGATACATTTCATTAAAACGAAGATGGGTGTTTTATTATGTGTGCTTCGTTTCTTATCGACACTGGAAATTGACCCCCTGGAATGAACCCTTGCAAATTTTGATGGTCTAGAGAAAATTTATATAATTTAATTCCAAGTCGTTGAGACCATAGCAATCACTTTCGTATCAGAGGAGAGTTTGACAACCGGGATGTCACTGTCAGTGATCTTGAAACATTGCCTGATGGGGCTCATGTTATTTTACAGATTCTAGTCACGTTTTCTGTACTGTTCCTCCTTCAGCATCGGTTTCAACATCTTTGATTGACAATTAATCTATCCATGTTGGCCGTGTTTGTTTTTTTCTGTTGTTAATTTTAGAGTATACTTGTATCATGTTGATTAAAAATAATTATGAACACTTGCAAATTAAGTAATGTTAGCCTCCAAGGAGCTAATTAAAATGTAAAGAAATGAGAAGTATTGATCGTTGGACAGCCCGCAGACACTCCTACACCAAACCTAATAAATCTGCCACACAGCATTAAATAAACTGCATCCTGATGAAAGACAGTAAGGGGGGGTAGAGGTGCTCTGCCTCACATCTCAACTGTGTGTTTCTGGATAATTCTGTCATCAGAAGTGAATTATTCTGGGGTTGCTGGACATTCTGCCACAAATTTCCTCAGGTCAACAGGCATGCAGGATCTCCAAAGCTTGTCAGCTTGTAGGCTCGTAGGAGCCTTTCTAAACAGTAAGGTGGGGTTAGGAGCATACTGCCGCACATTCCTGCACAAATACCCCTTTGCATCCTGGTTAGTGTAATACAGGATTTCGCGCTTGCATCAAAGTTACTTATAATTTTTACCAAAGCTGGTGCAGTCCTTGCCGTATGTCTAGACAGTTGTGTTCCTTGATTATTCTTTGATCAGTAGAGAATTATTCTGGGTTTGCTAGACATTCTGTCACAAATTTCCTCAGGTCAGTGCCACTCCTTTTCCTAGGAGAGCTTCCCCCCTTCCGCTCCCTTAATGTCTGTCTGGCAATAAAACTAACATGGTTCTTTAGGTGTTAAATATTTAAAACTGTGCATAAAATTATCTTGCTCCATGTTTTTTAACACTGTATCAGTGCAATAATCAACATATTGTAGTTGCTATCTATGCACTGTCTGTTAACTTAGTTTGTTGACTATTTTGACGTGTAATTATCAACTGTATATTAAACATTAAGAACTTTCTTGTGAGAAAATGTCCAGTTGCATGGGCATACCCATTGTTTGTCTAATTGTATTGCAGGTATTACATTTATATGTACTTACATGCCATTACATTTAAGTAAAGTACTGTTATGTGGAATAACCAATCTGAGAAATAATGGAGACATAGTTCCAGATATCTAGGAGAGCAGATCTAAAAAGACCGTTTCAATTTTATTGAATTCAGGTATTACTTGCCATGTAATATTTAAAAAATATTTTTTAAAAACTAACCCTCTGAAGATGGCATACTGGCAAACTTGAAATATTTCAACCAAGTAACTGTCACTTTAAAAGCTTAGCATAAAATTATTGTTCACTAACTTGTTAGCATTGACGTAACCCCTACATTATGGTGGATTAGTAGGCAAATGGCAAATGTGGTATTGTGTGGCTCAATGATTAGAGCGGCAGACCCTGATGCAGAGGTCTAGCCAGGGTTCATTTCCCCGCCTCGGCGGGTCTTGGGCCCCAAAATTGCATGGACCCGATAATTCTCGCCTCGGTGCCTATTCCAATCATGAAGTCCCACTCTGCAACTCTGGGCAATAGCTTGCTT
Source organism: Lissotriton vulgaris (assembly GCF_964263255.1). Taxonomy (NCBI): domain Eukaryota; kingdom Metazoa; phylum Chordata; class Amphibia; order Caudata; family Salamandridae; genus Lissotriton; species Lissotriton vulgaris. The sequence continues at coordinate 1,879,246,561 of NC_141685.1, read as the reverse complement.
AATCTCCACAATGGCCCCCACAACGCTAAGGATGCCTGGCCTCCACCTTGGGGGTGCCCAGGAGTGGACACCTCACAGGGAAAGCCAGGATGGGTTCCACAGCGGTATTCGTACAAGCGCCTTGAGACCCTTGCGGGTGAGTAGTGCGCTATACAAGTATCAATTTACAATTTACAATTGCATCAATAGCATTGTTACAGGAGGTAGCAATAATATCCATAATGATTTGCCAGAAGTAGCAGTATCCACCATACTATGAATTGCCAGAGCACTCAATGATGGAACCATCACTATCACTTCCCATCTGATAACTCTATTTACATGGTCATCAATGTCATTGTTCCACTACAATGTCTATCAGTGCCGGTGCCTCGAGTGCCCCTAGCTACCACCAGAACAGAACTGGACACTAAATTCAGAAATTGTCAAAAGGTTCAGAACAGCCCCGCCCTGCAGTATGCCACAACAAGAATGGGGCACTCATGAGTCATGGCATCCTGCTCTGAAACCAGCCCCCTACTGTGTAGCCTACCAGAAAAAATACCAGAGTAATAAAGGGCCCTCTCTAGCCTTGGCTGCCACAGTCTGCAACCACTGCCCATCAGCACCAGCATTACTAGTGTTCATGTTCATTTCAGGAAGTGTGAAATAAGAGATTACCTAAAAAGAAAATATGTAGAGAAATTGCTGCTTTGGGAGTGAGTGTTTTCCTCATGACTCAAAACACAGATTATCAGTTGTCCTATGAAGAGAATGCCCAGTTATCATTACGTAATTGGACATTGTGTGCTGTGATCTGAGAGCAGTGATCACTGTTCTCTTTAACCATTGCACCCTAATGGGACGCAAAAGAACAATGAAATTAACTTTAAAAAAAATCACGATATCTAAGTATTTCATAATTCATTAAATAGAGTATATACATTTCTTGATATTAAATAGTAGATTTGCAAACTGTTCCAGCAGTATTGCTACCACCTAAATGCCAATTTACTACATTTGACTGTTTGAACAAATATTTTATGCTTGACCAATTTCAACATACATCAAGGTCATCAGTCCTTTCTTTTATTAAATGTCGCTTCCTAGATGAACACTCTAATTTTTCCACACGTTACAATTAAAATAAACGTACAACCATCTCTACATAACTTAAATCTCACCAGGCTGGTTACTTCAGTGGTATCCTTGGATTTAAGCCTGTATACTTATAGAATTATATTTGTAAATATCCAAACATTTTCAAGAAATTATTCAACCCAGTACGTTGATGCCTAGCCCACCCCCTCACCTGTTCTTGCTCACAGCCTCCTCTGTCACAACACCTGAGACCCATTCTCTTTACCGCGCAGCTGATTACCATCATGATACTGCAACTGATTACCAGTGATATTTTCACTGAGATTCTCTCCTAAGAACTGCCCTACTCTTTGTAATTCTTTAGAATAATCAATCTCTCAAATTAAAGAAGGCATTATACCTCAGCAAGAGAAAAGAGCGGTGATTTCTCCTTTAATCAAAAAACCTAATAAGACCCCAACTAATTGCTGGACTGCCAATAGTCATTAAACTATTAGAGAAAGTGTTCCTTAACCACATTCAAACCAATTTAAGACAAAAACCTAGAGTTAAATTTGTTTCCCAGTTGACCACGGCGTTAGAAAGGCCATACTTGATATCTGTGAGACACCATTGGAAGCAAAAGATAAAGTGAATGAGTATATGCTCATCTTTCTGGATATCATCACCACTTTGCCCCACAGTGGGCCACCCTACCGTTTTACAAGGGTCTTTTACAATATAGCAGATATGAAAGATATCTCCCCGACATGGGTTATGTCATATACTATACTTTAGGCTTAAAATATTAACTATGGTTCTCTTAGGTGTCATTGGAACATCACAGGGGTTTATGCAGACCCCTTGTTTAACATATATTGCAAGCTTAAGCTTGTATGTGCATGATACCAAATCCCCTCTAAGAACCGAGCTGAAAAGATATTTGAATGATCAAAGTGACCACATGTATCTGCAACCTCAGAGTTATCCTGGAAAAAACCCTCTCTATTAGCCCTCAGACAGCTAATGATGAAGCAAAATACATATTTTCATAAAGAAATTCACTTAATTCTTACTAATCTGTATCACATGGCTTTCAGTTCTGTGGTTAAAGGAATTATACTAATTCACCACATTTAAGGCTGTGAAAAATGACTACAAATACCTACATATGGCACAACATGCAGAGCACGATGTTGGTCTACCCTTAAAGAAAAGTGAGTCTTTCTACATGGACAAAATAGGCTTTCTTTCAACCTGAAGGCAATAACATTGAAAATAAAATGTCTGTTTCATCACTGTCTTTTAATTCTGCTCTCCTAGATATCGAAACTGTGGCCCCATTATTTCTCAGATTGGTTATTCCACATAACAGTGGTTCAGAACCTCCTTTCTCACTCAACATCCAAACTTATTTCAGGCTGGTGCTTCTTTCTACTACAGTCAACGTTGTTGGACACATTTAGCTCTGTAAATGGGCAAGTGGTTACTATTTCAAAATGAGCTACCTTCTTAAAACTCAGACACGGCAGATTGGCACACAGAGGGCGTTGGAATGAAGTCAATATGGACAAGTTTGCATTTGTGTTGTTTTAAATTGGTATTCTACTTATTGGTTTTGATGGTCTTTACCGCATCTTGCAGCTAATTTCCAGTGTTTGACACATTAGGCCAGCACATGTAGGCAAGACTGTGAGATTTAAAGACTACTTTACTAATAGAATTAGGGTTCTTCAAATAGAGTATTTGCAAACTCATTTGGCAAATGACAGTCAAATATTTGAAATATGTAGGAGCTACACTACAGGAGAGATTGGGGAATCTCCAACAATGATTATTTGAACATTAAACTTGAGAAGCATTTCAAAACACATTTGACCAATAACATTGGTCAGAACTTAGCTAGATTTAAAGATCATTTTTACTAGTTTAGGAAAACGTCCAAAGCCACTTGTCTCTGATTCAGTTTCTAAAATGGTACTAGTTAAGTTCAGTGCATGTTTTTCTGCTGGCATTCGCACTGCAAATGCCAGCTTGAAAACGTGCTGTTCCCTTGGTATTTAAGAAGCAGGCAGCCTGCTGTGATTATTCTTACTAATTTTGTTCTGTTTAACTGTCCTGAAGCCACATTCCTCTTCAAACACCCCACATACATCACACATTGAAGCATCGCATGAGGTAAAGCATGCCTGTAATTACTGAAAATTGTTTCTTTGCCTTTAGGTGCAAACTGTATTTCAAACTTCCACATAGAATGTTTGAAACTAGCATGCAACTTTCTTCAACTAAAGAACTCGCCTTCTCTGTTATTCCTCGACTTTAAAGTGTAATCCCATTAACAAAGGTCCCGTTGACAAAGAAATTGATTGATTCAAGTGATTAAATGGATTTATATGATTCTACTATTTTGAATTATTTATTTAAATGTGTATTTTAAGAGTTAGAATTTGTCCTACTAAAATATCACTCATAAAGGTGTCATTTTTCCAGGACTGCCTTGAAATTCTTTGCAAACATCATGGACTGGATATTGAAAAGAAAGACAAGTGCAATAGGACAGTGCATGACGTGGCCACTGATGACTGCAAACAGCTGCTAGAGAATCTGAGTGAGTGACAAATTTAGTCATTACGGTTGCGTTGTGGAAGTTTAAAAAGGAGTTATTGAACTTTTGTTTCAAATTATAGATTATGTTGAAAATCCAAAGCTCAGATGGCTGTTGTTGCCACGTAGCGAATACCAAGTACAACTACAATGTATTTGATTGACAATATTTCCAGAAATTGATTTTGCTAAGAAAAGCTGCAAACTGGAATCTTCAATAATACATGCAGTCTCATTGTTTCTGCAGGCTGCAATTGCTTGTGATTACTTGTTGAGGTATATCTATATGTTGTGTACATTTAATTGCTTCCAAATTCATCTATTGTAATGTGTTCTTTGGTTGTTCTCCTGATAGAGGTAGCTGTACCCAATAATTGCCTGACACATCCAACTGATCTCTTACTTGAGCCTATCATTTGACAGTTCAGTCTAAGCCAAAGACTGATAGGTAAAACCGGTCATACACAGAGGGTAATGTATTGATGGATTAATTGATTCTAGTGTGGATAACAGACGCACACATCTCACTTATGGTTAATGACAAAAAACTGCCTAAAATTAAGAATTCCAAAAACGGATATCTTTCCAGAATGAACAGGTGAGAGACATTGGGTTTTTGGTTAATTGGTGTGTGAGCACTGGTCAAGCATCAACCACATTCCTTGTCAGGGTAAGGAACAAGCCGGCCTTAAATTAACTTGTGCTCAACCCTCTGGTACCTTCGCAGTGAGCATTCAGACTTAACTTGGGGGCACTGTGTAAAAAATCTGTGCAACACTTTAAGCAGTAATAAAGTGCAAAACACCAGACAAAGAGAATCCCACACTAAGTAAAAAACATAGAATAACATTTTATAAATAAAACAAGACCAAATCAGTAGAACTGGAGATATACAATTTTAAAGATTGTATTGAAAATAGCTTTGAAAAGCAGAAAGTGACAACTGAGGATATCTGGTTGCAGCAGACCGGGACAAAGTCACAAGTTCAGGTGGACAATGATAGGTTCTGGTTACAGGGACCTAGTTAGGCCCACTAAACAGAGTACCTTAAATCCTAGTGTATAGAACGTTGTGAGGATTTGCTTCATGCTGCCGTAGCAATGCGTTGATTCTGAGATGCAGCGGTGTGCGATGCGAGGGCCTATGTCATCAAGGATCCTGTTGATAGGGCTTGCTTTGCAAAGTCTGGCATTGAGGCTGTAGCGCGCAGTTGGGGCGATGCATCGGTTCCGAAGAGCTGCAAAGTTGTAATGTGGAGTCTAGCATAATCATCGATGATAGATGAGAGGGCATCCACAGGGGATGCTTCACGCAGTGGTGGTTCTGAATGTGTTGCAGGCTGCAGCAGCAATGCGGGTATTTGCGACTGGTCCAATCCATGAAGCAGCGAAGAAGCGTCTGTTCTGCTCGGGGTTGCGCCGCACCACAGAGGAGATGCATAGGCTCTGCTGGATCCACAGAGGCTGGCAGACACCTTAAGCCCACTGCTAAGGGTCCAGGACTGGGGAGTCAAGCTGCAGGTGCAAGGTTGTTGGAAGCCTTTTATGTCCCTGAGGCTGCGATCAGGAGGGGAGTCAACTAGCCCTTGAAGTCACTCTGGGTTCTGCGTTCAAGAAATGCAGGTATAGTCATTCTATTCCAGGCAAGAGGGCAGCAGGTCAGCACAGCAGGGCAGCAGTTCCTTCTGAGCAGCAGTCCAGCAGTGTGTCAGTCCTTTTAGCAGCATACCAGTCCTCCTCCTTGACAGAGTATCCACAGGTCCAAAAGTGTATTCAAGCATTGGTGTGTGGGGTCCAGTATTTATACCCAGTTATGCCTTTGAAGTGGACAGAAGCTAATAGAGACATCCCTTTGAAGTGCACAGGTGCCATGCTTTAATGCCCCTAACTAACTACAGGAGTATGCAGCCTTTGGTGTGAGGGCAGAACACAGCCTATTCAAGTGTAAATTGGACTGGGTATTCATACACCAAGGCCTGGTTTCTGAGGTGTCTAATTTCAAAACACTACCTCTAAAACGTATGCAAATTACTGTAGTTTTCTACTATACATCCACTCCTCTTTTCCTTTTCTTTGAGGTAGCTGCATCACATTTTTCGCCTCTTATTTAAACATATTTTTCAACTGACAGTCCACCAACCGGTAAACACTGAAGTCTTTTCAAAATTACTCCGTGTATATTCAATCCCACAGTGATATCCTGAATGAGCAGGAAAACGTAGTGAACACCACAAATATCTATGTGAAAAAAGGAAAACGTGGAAAAGAACAAAATGACCCCTCACGTGCGCACCACCCACAGGGTCACTTGCAGGTACTCACCAGTTAAATAGGCAGGTTGCTATTCATGCATACCATTCGCAACGCCATGGGAATGGTATGCATGAATAGCAACCTGCCTATTTTAATTTGACAGTATGCACTCAGTAAATAATAGTGATTGCGACAGGCGTTTGTGTGTGTCAATTTTAATCACAATTGGTCACAACGTGTGATGTGATCTATGCACTTTTTTAGGTTTCATTTGGACACATTTTCTTTTGAACAAAATGACCACCGATGATGATAAAAGTGGGCACAACTGGTGAGCACCTGCCAGTGACCTCGTTGGTGGTGCTCACGTGAGGGGTCATTTTGTTCTTTTTCACGTTTTCCTTTTTTCACAAATATATTTGTGGTGTTCACTACGTTTTCCTGCTCAGGCAGGATATCACTGTGAGATTGAAAATATACGGAGTCATTTTGAAAATACTTCAGTGTTTACCAGTTGGTGGACTGTCAGTTGAAAAATATGTTTTAATAAGAGGTGAAAAAAGTGATGCAACTACCTCATAAAGAAAAGGAAAAGAGGAGTGGATGAATAGTAGGAAACTACAGTAATTTGCATACTTTTTAGAGGTAGTGTTTTGAAATTAGACGCCTCAGAAACCAGGCTTGGTTTATGAATAGATTTTGAGTGGATGGCGACCTGTTACTTTTTCCCTCTGTGCTACTTGTTGAATATATAAATTGGACAGGGCCCAGCTCCTCGCTCCCATTCTGCCAGAGATGGCCCATCTAGTCACACCTAAGCTCCTCATTGTGTGTGGCTGTCTAGGACGAATACACAAGCCCAGCTGTCAGCAATATTCAGTCACGTGACATAAAGGTAGGCTACCGGCACCCAATGGCTCCAGCAAGAAAACGACACCCTTCTAAAAGTGAAATTTACAGAATTGCAATTTAAAATCCAACTTCACCATAAGTTAGGATTTTAAATTGTGATTTCCAGAGACACCAAACATGAACTGGTTACCTATTCCCATTTGGAAATTACACTCCTAAATTGTAATAGGGTAGCTCTAATGGAGAAGTAGGCCTTGCAGGAGGGCAGAACCAATTTGAGTTTTAACCCCTTCCACGCTCATGACGAGCTGGGCTCGTCATGGCGTAGCCTCCTCGCACGCTGATGACGAGCCCAGCTCGTCACGTAAAGTGCGGTTTTAAAAAACTCAGCACAGGAGTGGAATTGGTGCAGCCGCGATGTGGTTAAACTATTAGGACATGTGAAACCTAAACGTATATGTCCTGCTTTTTAAATACATTGAACCCTGCCCTCTGCACCTTCTAAGGCCTATCGTAAGGATGACGTATATGTATTAAATGAAAAGTTTTGGCCTGGCAAAACGTTTACATTGCCAGATCGGAATTGCAATTCAACACTGCACACACACAGGCTGCAATGGCAGGCGTGCAACATGTTTAAAGTGCAACTTCAGTGGGTGACACAATTAATGCTGCAGGCCCACTAGTAGCGTTTCATTTACAGGCCCTGGGCACTTGTAGTGCCACTGTACTAGGGACTTAGAAGTCAATTAAATATGCCAGTTGGGTGTAAGCCAATTCAATATTTTTTTAATATATATTTTTATTAAGATATAGAAGGGAAACAAAGGGAAATGGAGGGGCGGGCGGGAAAAAAGAAAAACAAGGGCTACACAACAAAACCGTTACAATGCAATGCAGCACCAAGAGACATCATTAAGCAATTAAATCAGGCGACATTTCTGGTGAGTGACACAGCAATATTAACTTAATGAGACTCTTTCCATTCTGTCCCTCCCTCTAGTCTCTTAGCACCCTTCTGGGGGGATGTGTGGCGCCTGCCAGGGGAAGTTGTTCCACTTACCCCAAACCTTAACCCATTTCCCGGGGCAACCTCTATTAGTATTAACTGTCTTCTCTGCCACCAGATATTTGTCCATGTCCTTTTCCAAGTCTTTGAGGCTCAAAGTCACTGATGCTCCCCAAATTACGAGCTACGTTTTATTTGGCAACAATCAAACCCAACGTCATCCAAATTTTTCCCATTGTTGTAAAAGATATTCAGGAGGCACCATTTTTGAGTTGGTGTTGTCGACCCCTCCCATACCGCATTCATTTTTGTTATCACTGCCTATCAATGGGGTTGTATGGCAGAGGATTTCCAAATAATATGAAAGAAGGTGCCCTTTTTATTACACATACAGCGATAGTTTAGTTTGTATCCTACCCATTTTCACGAGTCGAGTGTAAGCGTAGTAAACCCTGTGTAATATGTTGAGTTGGCTCAACCTAAATCCTGCCTTAACGGCTACCTCTCTAATATAACCAATCATCATCATCTAAGCCACCAACGTCTAATTAAATATGTTTTTAAGGAAAGTGCACAAGCACTTTAGCGCTATTTATTAGTGGTAAAGTGTACAGAGTCCTATGGCTAGCAATAAAAGAAGTCAGAACAACAGGAGGTCTGAAGGCAAAGGTGAGAGTAACACCAAGCCACGGTTGCCAGACCTAACATCAATCCTTTAACAATTTATTCTGTTCAAAGTTTACAAACCCATAACCATATTTGGAAGGATGATATTCTATTTTAATGTAAAACAGGAAACTCAAAGCAGAGTGGCAGTGAGTAAGTAATGTCTATTTTTGCTCATGTCGTGGCTGCAGGGCTCCAAATATTCCTCAAAGCACCCCCCTTTCTGATAAACGATCCAAATGTTGACAGGTTCTCGCTTTAGGAAGTCAATACTACCACTAGCATTGTGACAATCATGTATTTGATGGCATTTTTAAAATATATGAAAATATCTGCAGTGTTTGAATTGCATAATACGTACAGAGCTACCAATCTTACAGAATACTTAGAATAAAATAGATTTGTCTCTCTGAGAACACAATGATTTTATTTTACACAAGACCCTGCTTTACATTTTCTAAATGTATTCTCAGCTGATGTTGCCTTCTGCATATCCATCATTCTCGCTGTCATTTAAAATTGTTGATGGATCTGTATTCATTTAATGCATTTGTTCCTAACAGCTAGCTACTTAACTACTATGGAAAATATTTTAAATCCTGCAGCATCGGCAACGATTAAGATGCATATCTTCGACTCTTGCATAATGGTCAGCTAATGTATAACGATGTATCTTTAATTTATGATTTTTGTTTTTGCAGATGTTCTTAAAGTGCATTTAAGTATTTCAGTTGACGAGAAAACCCACATGTACTGTGATACCGATTACAGCGAGAGTGAACACATCATTTGTGCTTTGACCATCCGCAAACAAACGACATGGGAAGACTTTTCTGAAGCTGTGACTCAGGCGATCATGAATCATTTCCACGACATCGTGTCCAATGAATGGGGGAGTACAGAAGACCGACAATCCTTCAATGAAGGCGAATCCAGCATGGGGCTGAGCGTAAACAGCATCTCCTCTGTCAAACTAGGTACTATAACCACTCCATGCATACTTTTAGGACACAGTCAAGGATGCCTTAACTCTTATTTGGGTTCTGTAACCTTAGCTGAGCACCATACATGCATATGATATCTATTGTAAGAGTAAACAGAACGCCATACAGTTAGATGACATCTGATAGCAAATTTGGATGCATAGCCAATAGCGCCATAATGCATGGCAAATTGTATTGAAAATTCAAGTAGCCTTGTGAACCTGAAGACGTACATGGTACCGTTCAATTACAAATATTATAGCACACCAGTATTCTCAGCCATTTTCTTTTGCGGCATTCAGAGCATAGAGCTATACTGAAGACTTTTGGGCGCTCATTACATGCTTCCCAATACAAACAGCTCACTTACCAGTATGAAGGTGTCGGTATTTCACCTGGGAGACATTCCTATAGTATTCCACGTTTCCGAGCTCGTAATGGGGACTTACAATAGGAAATTGCAAATCAGTGTCTATGCACTTTTCCACACGCTCATTTCGCCAGGTATTTCCTGGATAAAAGTGCAAATACAATAACTGAGCTGCACAGGGTTTCCTGGCGTTTAAACTGTAAACTCGTTCGATTGGAATTTGAATTACTCTAAGTCTGATAAGGAGGCCTTTAATATTTATTTATTTATTTATTTTGAAAGTTTTATATAGCGCGAACAAGATCTTCGCAGATATCAGAGCGCTTTACATAGGAGAGGTGCAGATATACACAGATACATCTATAGTGTTAAAAGTACAGTGAAATGATATCATAAACACTCAAGTAGTCAATTTCAAAGTCAAACAAAAGCAAAGGGTTCGAACAAGTAGTAAAGATGAGCACTGAGTCTTTGAAGTTGATCCCCAGTAGTGGTTCAAGTGCATTTAGCCATGAGGATCGCTTTTACTTCTTTCTTGAAAAGTATGGTAGATGGGATGAGTCTGATTTCAGGGGGGAGTGAGTTCCAAATCCTGGGAGCCATTCCTGAGAAAGAGCGTTTGTAGGTTTTTTCTTTTAATTCTTTTATATTCTTTTCAATATAACCTTTCTTCAGGAACTGCCAACTGACATCTATTTTTCAACTAAATGCTTTGTATCTTAGTTTTGATTGATTTCAGTCATCGATGTGCTTTATCTTGCGAGGAAAATACAGCTGCATGGTAAATGATATCCCATAAGAGTGATGGCCGACATAGTGAACTTGACTCGGCGCAGCAGGATAAAGCGCTTCTACCTGTGCCATATAGCACGGGCCCCACCCATTGATCCCAAACACACTGCATCGATATAGAACTGGAACTTCATACTTCCATGAGGAAAAGGCATGCATTAATCATTATGAATCCAGGCACAAAGTTTAGTTTGTTTACTGTATCATCAAACCGTTAAAAACAATCTAAATGAAAAATGGAAGCAAGAAACTCAATTAGTGTTAACTAAATTCCTGGAATTTTAATTCTGACGCGTTGAAATGTATTAGCAATAGTGTAGCTAACGTGGGGTATATAATTTGCCTCATCGAAAGCGATACATTCACAATGAGTTTATCAGAAACTTAATGTGAATAAAATCTAGTAACCTTAGTTAAATGGTTGAGCGATGGAATATATAGTTGAGTATTAGCAACCGTTTTAAGTTTATATGCTTGCATTGCTCATCATAATGTAGAGGTGACATTAAAAGTGGGAATAAGTGCTCCATGCCAAAGTGCATTCCGCTGCAGAGAGCTGCCTGACCTTTACTTATTCATAACGCAGCAGTCACTGGAAATAGTCACCTGATTATAGGGTAATAGCTTAATACAGTCGCACAGTAAGGTCCCAATTATGATGCTGCATGGCACTGATGCCGCTACAGTGCGAGAGCATCTCACCAGTACCATTCAGGTATTAGTTAATCTCCACAGAATGAGCACTAAGGATGTGGACCTAATTGTGCTTGGTGGAAATCCACACAATAGTCCATGCTCTGAGCAGGTGGCATACGTGAGCCAATGAATCTGTGCAGCAGGGGCGTAACAGAACCATATGCAACCCCTGCAACATATGCAGCCTGTGCAGCGCTGGGGCCTCCAACCTTTCAAAGGACCCCCAAACCATCTGGTGACTCCCATTCGCCTAAGACCAATGTATATATCTGTAGATAAGGGGCCCCTTGTCACGTTCTGTAGGCGGAACTCATCATTTTGCGTTATGCCACTGCTATGCAGGGTTGGAGAAGTGGACAGGGGAGAATATCCAGGGGAAGCTTGTGCTGTTGCCTTGCAGGGTGAGAGTAATTCATGCCCTTTCTATGCCAAAGAAGAGAGACAGGCTACGGGTAAGCTCGCTGTCCTTGCCCAATCCTTAAAAAATATTATCAGCCACATTTTCCATCTGGCAAAATTATGCCAGGTGTTCCTGCACCTGGATTGGGCCACTTGTGAACAGGCACAGAGGTTGCCCACATTGCCTGACATACAATCAGGCGTGTTCTAACTTTCAGGTCCGTCTAGGTGATATGTATAGCTTGTTACTAATGCATAGTGGGTCAAGTTCTTATACGAGTGTCCTGGTGTTCCTCTTTCTTACAATCACTGGACAAGAGAGAATGAAAAGTTAAGAACAAAAAGAAGCAGGTCATAAGCATCCATACTGGTTTCTTTTAACTAGTTTTTGCTGGTCAATGGGGCTTTATCTCCCCTGTCAGCATGGGTCTGCAGAGATCCGTGCTGACAAGGGGCAAAATGGTTGGTGCAGGAACAGCACCACCTGTGTTCTCCCATTTCTCTTGGGTCTATGGAGACCTGGGAGAGGTGGCAAAGGCTGTGAGACTGCCAGTCGCCATTTTGCCATTGTGCTCAGGGATCTGGGAACCCAGGAAAGGTTGAGTAACAAAGAGCAAGTGAGTGCTTCCTCTGGGTAATGTTGCAACTAACCATTTGCTGTAAATAACCAGATTGAGTGCCAGTAATTCATGCTTAATGTTTTCAGTGGAAGCCAAATACAACCCAGCCTATAACCATACTCTATAAACACGGATGTTCACAAATATTATGTGTGGCTGAGCTCTTCAGTGTGGAACATAACCAGACCTACAGATATGGAGGGAGACATGAGTATTAGAAATTAATTCTAGGATTAGCACTAAATATATCCATTAGTGCCACCAAAATTGATTCGTGTCTTCTCTCAACTAAGATGAGGGCAAAAATACTTACATTCTTATGCATGAACTGTTGTAGAGGGTACAGCAGACCTTGCATCTTGTGTAGTAGGCTTGAGTTGATCACATTGGGTGGTTGAGAAGTTCTAAGTTTAAAGATCCACACATTATAAAGATCTAATTCATAGTATGCAAAGCGGCTGTCTCAAGGAGATCAACTTTAAATATTTCATTAAAACATAACGTATCTGGAGGGTTTACCTGAAATTCCAGGTTCTGAAGTTCGAACTTGACTTGAGGTAATGCTGAATTAACTAAAGTATTGTGTAACTGTACATAAGTGAATGTTCGAGGCATATGAGCTGCAGATTACACACTGTGCATAGATCGCCACCTAGTGTTGGGCCCGGATTTTTGCAGTTTGTTGTTGTCCTGAAAAGTTCTTTGGAAGTCACGAGATAGGTGACTCCTCTTTTGGACCACATTGCGCATGGGCATCGGCTCCTCACATTGTTTTTTTCCGCCATCGGGCTCGGATGTGTTTCCTGCGCTCCGGTTTGGAACCGAATTTCCTTCGGAACGGAAGCGTCACCCAGTTCGACTGTATTGTTTCGATCGCGCTCAACATCAACGCGATTCTTCACCACTTCGAAGTCTTCGATTCCGGTCGTCGAGGAAGGCCTTCGGGCTTATCTAGGCCTTACTCTCTGGCTCATGGAAAGGACGCCATTCAAGAAGTGTCCTCGAGTTGAGTCGAAGTTTCCCCACACCAATCTACATGAGGTGTGCAACCTTTGCCTCTCACCGGAGCACGAGGCCAAAGACTGTTCCGCTTGTGCCCCTTTCTGCTCCAAGAAGACGATTTGGGACCAACGAGCTCAAAGAACAATGGCTCGCTCGTCAGCTTCCATCCCGACGACATCTTTGAAGAGAGCGTCGACATGCCAGAACACCAGCACGCCGAAGAAAGTGCCAGCTCCTCTGATGCCGAAGACTCAGACGTCGAGGACATCACTCCAGCTCAACAGGTCGTAAGTAAGACCGTCGACCCCAACTCTTCCTCGACACTCTCAAAAAAGGCTTCCGTCACACCCTCACCTTCGGGCCCAGGTGCACCCCGAGAGACTGCTTCCCACGCCCCGCCTTCAGGCCCGGCAAAGAAGCCTACTAAGCCTTCAGGCGGCTCGGGCTCAAGCCAGCCTATTACCGGTGCCGATCCCACACCGAAAAAGAAGCCATCTTCCTCAACCACGCCAACCGCTGCTCCGACACTTAAGCACTCGGCGCTTAAGACTGGCAGTGGCTCATCGATGCCGAAACCGCACCCGGAGCCAAGTAAAAAAACGCCTAAATGTCCAGATTTACACGCTTCGGAGCCGAAAAAAACACCCGGAACCGAAAAAACACGTTCCGGTAAAAGACATTTCAAATGGTCACACTTCTAAACCAAAAGACCCTAGACCAGCTACCGACTTGGTGCCGAACAAACCTCCGGAACCGAAAACGTTGACGCTGAAGGATCTGCCCTACACAGAAGAACTTTTTACACCAGATCCTACTAAAAAAACTCTTGTAAAGGATCCTAAGACTGGCCAACTAGCTCCTAGCTCCAAGAAGAGACCACTAGAGGCGCCTGCACCTCCTCCTTCTCCAAAGAAGAGACATTGCAACCTTCTCCACCACCTCCCCATACTGTTCCTCCTCCTCCACCTCCTCCACCACATCATTCGCCTACACCATCCACTAATCCCGATGATGATGTTGATACACACTCTGATGAAACAGGTGGGGGTGCACATGACCCAGCAGGGACAATATTCCCCCTCAGTCACCTAACCCATGGGATGATTATAACACCCCTGATGTGCCTTACGTGCCACAAGACGATGTATATCCTTTCAGACCTTCCCACCAGAGGACACTATAGGGTTTAACCTACTAGTACAGAGAGCTGCCCAGTACCATGGGGTTGACTTGCACACCGATACTGTGGAGGAAGATTTCATATTAGACACTTTTGATAACACACAAAGGTCTACTGTCATTTTGCCAATGCTTAAAGGTGTCATCAAGCATGTAACAGAGGTTTTTAAAGATCCTGTCAGGGCTCGGGTCCTCAACCCTTGCATTGAGAAAAAATACAAAGCTGCCCCTACGGATCCAGTTTACATTAGAGGTCCAGCACCACTAGATTCTTTAGTAGTGTCTAATGCACGTAAGCGGGCTAATTCACAAACATCAGGTGAGGCCTCACCACCATATAAAGAATCTAAGCTCCTTGACGCCTCCGGTAAACGGACAGCGTCACAGGCAGCTAACATTTAGCGCATTGCCAATACCCAAGCGTTGTTGGCAAGATATGACAGGGCACATTATGAGGAACTGGAGTTCATAATGTAGCGTCTACCAGACAAATATAAAAATAGGACCAATGAACTCATACATGAAGGTAAAAATATTACTAATACTTCCATTCTTTGTGCCCTAGATGCTGCAGATACTGCCTCAAGGGCAATCAATACAAGTACCCTTCTATGTAGACATGCCTGGCTACATATTTCAGGTTTTAAACCTAAGGTACAAAATTCCATCCTTAATCAGCCATTTGATAAGACACATTTATTTGGCCCAAATGATGAAGTGTCCTTAAAAAAAATGAAAAAAGACACCTACACAGCAAAATCTATGGGAACCTTGCAGCAGCAAGCTCCCAGACGTTCTTTTCGTCGTTCATCATATAGAGGCAATACAAGAGGCTACTTTTCCGAAAGTCCCTCCATTTCTTACAAGACCCCTAACCCATCCAGATTCACTAGGGGCTACCAAAGAGGGGGTTACAGGGGTAACGACAACAAAGGCAGAGGCAAAACCAACAACTCCCGCTCTGCCTCCACCCCTATTCAATGACTTTCCTCCCCTTCCCCCCCAAACATTCCACTCCTGTGGGGGGAAGATTGCAACAATTCCTTCCTGCCTGGAACAACATCAAATCAGACAGGTGGGTGCGACAAATTATTCAGTCAGGTTACTGTCTAGAACTAACATCTACCCCCACAAACATACCACCCAAACAGCGTTCAATGTCACAAGAACATCTAACAATGTTAAAGCAAGAAGTAATTTCTTGCTACAAAAAGTGCAATAGAACCAGTTCCTATGCACCAACAAAACAACGGGGTTTACTCCCTATACTTTCTTATCCCAAAGAAGGACAGCTCTCTAAGGCCTATTCTAGACCTCCGACTGCTAAACATATACATACAGTCAGACCATTTTCACATAGTCACACTCTAACAAGTCCTTTATCTCCTGTTAAAAAAACACTTCCTTGCTACTCTACATCTCAAGGACGCATGCTTCCACATTCCCATTTACAAAGCTCACAGATTTGTAATAGACAGGCAGCACTATCAATTCAAAGTACTCCCATTCGGAGTCACAACAGCACCAAGGGTATTCACCAAATGCCTAGCAGTAGGGGCAGCACATTTACGAAGACAGCACATCCACGTCTTCCCGTACCTCGATGACTGGCTCATAAAGGCCATTTCATACAACCAGTGTGTGGAACACACTCGTACCACAATCCAACTGTTCCACAACTTGGGGTTCACAATAAACCACACCAAGTCTCATCTGCAACCATCCAAAGTACAACAGTACCTCGGTGCCACAATAAACACCTCAACAGCGCTAGCTTATCCCACTCCAGCAAGGATAGCCAGCATGCAAACTCTTCTCACAAAGTTTCAGCCACAACACTCCCTTCCAGCACGAGTGTTCAGGCAGCTCGTAGGGATGATGGCCTCTTGCATTTTCATAGTCCCCCATGCAAGACTTCAAATGCGTCCTCTACAAGAGTGCTTAGCACGTCAATGGAACCAGGCTCAAGGTCAATTAACAGACCTAGTGTTGGTAGACGGTCGGACTCATCGCTCTCTACAGTCGTGGAACACCAAAACCCTTTCCAAAGGGCGACCGTTCCTAGAGCCAGTTCCCCAAATAGTCTTGACCGTGGACGCATCGCTCTCTGGCTGGGGAGCCCACCTACTGCAACACACCATGCAAGGAAGGTGGACACCACAACAAAAGTTACTCCATATCAATCACCTGGAGTTACTAGCTAAATTCCTAGAACTGGAAGCTTTCCAAAAACAAGTATCAAACAAAGCTGTGTTAGTCCGCACGGACAACATGACAGCCATGTATTACATACAGAAACAGGGCGGAACACACTCCCTGCAACTTTCTCAACTATCTCAGGACATATGGCGGTGGGCTATACCTCAAAATGTATTCCTTCTAGCCCAACATGTTCCAGGAGTACAAAATACCATAGCAGATCTGTTAAGTCATCAGACACAACAGGCCCACGAGTGGGAACTTCATACGCAAGTTCTTCAACCATTCTTTCAGATGTGGGGACAACCTCAAATAGACCTCTTTGCCACTCACGAAATGGCCAAATGCCCAAGCTTTGCCGCAAATAGTAGTACGCAAACTACAGCAGCATTCTCTGACCCTCATCCTAGTTGCTCCAATGTGGGCCAGGCAGCCGTGGTACACCACACTCCTACAACTGTCTGTGGTACCGCACCAAAAATTATACCTGAACCACAGCTCTTAACACAGAACCATGCAGAGATCAGGCAGCCAGACCCAGCTCAGCTCAACCTAGCGATTTGGCTCCTGAGGTCTTAGAATTTGGATATCTGAACCTTCCTCCTGACAGCATGAATGTCATAAAAGAAGCTAGACGCCCAACCACTAGAGCATGTTATGCAGCCAAGTGGAAACGCTTTGACATATATAGTCACAACAATAATATTAATCCCTTACACGTGTCTATTCAACACATCCTAGGATACTTACTGCGCCTCCAAAGATGTATCTTAGCCTACACGTCTATTAGACTGCATCTTGCTGCAATAGCAGCATATCTGAAAAGCAGACATCTATCTCTGTTCAGAGTGCCTGCTATTAAAGCCTTTATGGAAAGTCTTTAGAGAATAATTCCTCCCAGAGTGCCACCTTCACCTGTGTGGAATTTAAACATTGTTCTCACACAGCTAATGGGTCCTCCCTTCGAACCATAACATAAATGTGAACTACAATTTTTAACATGGAAGGTTGCGTTCCTAGTAGCTATTACTTCTCTGCGAAGAGTTAGTGAACTACAAGCACTAACCATTCAAGAACCCTTCTTGCAAATGCATCATAGTAAGGTCGTTCTACGCACTAATCCAGAATTCCTGCCCAAAGTCATTTCTCCTTTCCACCTCAATCAATCTGTGGAACTGCCCATTTTCTTCTCCCAGCCACAGACAGTAGCTGAAAGCTCTTCATACCCTAGATGTCAAAAGAGCATTGCTATACTATATCGAGAGAACACAACCCTTTCATAAGACAAAACAACTTTTTGTGTCTTTCTCATAACCACACAAAGGTAATCCCATTTCAAAATCTGGGATAGCTAGATGGATTGTCAAATGCATACAGATTTGTTACCACAAAGCTAAACATGCATTTTCTGTTCCTCCTAAAGCCCACTCTACAAGGAAAATAGGGGCTTCAATGGCATTTTTAGGGAACATTCCCCTAGATGACACCTGCAGAGCAGCTACATGGTCTACACCGCACACATTCACAAAACACTATTGTGTAGATGTGCAAACCAAACAACAAGCTAATGTGGGCCAGGCTGTTCTCAAAACATTATTTCAAACTACTGCAACAGATAGGGGTGGTC
Source organism: Lissotriton vulgaris (assembly GCF_964263255.1). Lineage (NCBI taxonomy): Eukaryota > Metazoa > Chordata > Amphibia > Caudata > Salamandridae > Lissotriton > Lissotriton vulgaris. Next base: position 1,879,228,251 of record NC_141685.1, on the reverse strand, counting down.
GCCACTAAGAGTGGGTACTTCTATACAATCTATGCACAGTGTGTAATCTGCAGCTCATATGCCTCGAACAGAAAATGCTACTTACCAGTATGCATCTGTTCTTGGCATGTAGAGCTGCAGAGTTACACACGCCCACCCGCCTCCCCGGCTACCCTTGTCTGTTCCAGTATTATCTTAATTAGATACAGATTGCATGGACATCCTTCCTTTTCTTGCAAAGCTCCATCATTTGCCTAATAGCGAAAACAAATCTGAGAATGGAGCCGAAGCCCATGCGCAATGTGGTCCAAAGGAGCAGTCGCCTATCTCGTGACTTCCAAAGAACTTTTCAGGACAACAACAAACTACAAGCATCCGGGCCCAACACTAGGTGGTGATCTATGCACAGTGTGTAACTCTGCAGCTCTACATGCCAAGAACAGATGCATACTGGTAAGTAGCATTTTCCGTCGCACACCCCTATCACATAATGTTGTGATGCTGTGGGTGTGCGCCTCAACTGCATGAACCACTTACATACTCTTGTTTTTAAACACCCACCTGATGTCATTTGAAGTGCAGAAACATCTGATTGATTTGCAGAACTTTTTATATTCTTAAATAACTTCTCAAAATGCAAAGAAAATTGTGAGCCTTTGTAACTTAGGCTCGGATTTTGGACAAAGGGGGTGCTGCTACTTGGGTACTTGGGTACTTAGGTCCACATATCTAACAGAAGCATATAAAGCGCTTGGTGAATTGGACCCAAAAATCTTTTCAAAGATGGTGGGTGCATCAGCGTATCACTAAACTATAAAGCTCTATATTGTTGATGTTATACCCAATAACTCGAGAACAGTAAATATTAATTGACTTTATGGACTCTGAAAATGATTGTGAGTTTTTTTCCCAACCTTTTAGGCGACCTTGGGGTTTTGGGAAATGCACACGTCTTAGTTAAAGGTTTGGCAAACACACTGAGGGGGTGGGGGCAGATTAATTACATATATGGAACAGGCCAAATGGATGGCATTCCTATGAAGGTGGTTACACGTCCTTGGGGAACGAGTAAAATACTAGAGTTTCCACAATGTGATGTAATATAGTCTCCCGGTGATAACGATGCACCATTCATTTTCGCTCATGCCTTTCTTGCAGGCAATGCATCATGGATTCCAGACCAGATTTTTCCCAATTCTCCCTGGGAGATGTTGAAGAATGGCCAGGCTGAGACTGTAGCGGTTAGGCTACTCGGTAAGGTTTTTCCCTGAGAGCGCAAACACTGCGCTACGATTGCCCAGTACTGTAAATGAAGGAATCGTATTCGTATTCAAAAACTTTATTCGATACATAAAATGAATCATAAAAGTATTGAACAAACAATCATATCACATTTCAGATCATTTCTACTAACCATTTAAAACTAATTTGTAAACACAATTTGATTATAAAAAAAGACAAAATAATAACAGTAACAGAATTTAAAATTACAGTTTAAAAGTTTTACAATATTCTTAACCTATAAGCTACCCATAATTCTTTCTGATCTTTAGAGAGATTCTGATAAAATTTAACATTGCGCAACAGATTTCCACAGAGGATAAGGATAACAAATGTTCATAGCCTTCCCTGTAGGTACAGGGTTGCCTACCCTTCAGAATAGGTTTAATAAACCGGAGTCTTGACTCTTTATACAGGGAACAGAAGAGAACCAAGTGTAAGGTACTCTGCCTTTCCTTGTTACTACATGGACAAGGGAGCAGTCTCTCAACCCAGCCCCCTTGTTTGGGAAAAGCAAATAAGTAGTGAAGAGTCTCCAGCCTAAACCGTGTTAACAGAAATCGCCATTGCGCATTAAGAGTAAATGTTAAATAGAACTGCGGGTATGGTTTACAAACATGCACGATTTCAGTGCCAGGTTTATCCATAAGAGGCTGGATACCCGACTTCGTAAACTTTAATTTTATCTCATTTTTATAATTCCCCTTGATTTTCTCAGGGCTATTGAAATAGAAACCGAGTTCAATTTTATTCAGCATGTTACAAACATACGATAACCAGGGGATCTGTTTGGAATTATCTAAAGCCATACAATCAGTTATAATTTCTTTAGTTAGTTGCAAGTCCTCTGATTGCCAAATTTTACACCATAAAAGTAAAGGGGACATACTGATTATATCAGATACGCTGACCATACCAATTTCATCATGACAAAAGGTGTTTGAGGTACTTTTAGGAACTGCCAAAACCCTTTTTATAAAGTTATTTTCTACCACCTGTATTGCGGCAGGCATTTCAGTCCCCCACACCCCTGCCCCATAGGTGGCAACGGATAGGCACTTTGAGGTGTAAAGGGTTCTGAGGTGCATAATGTGTTTTTGCCCCAGTTTACTACAGAAGCGGAAGATCCCCTCTATAGCCCTTGTCATGTTCTGGGCTCGGACCTTCATTACCGGTGTCCAACTTAGTTTACTGTCAAACAGGTTACCAAGGTAATTAAAGTTATCAACTTTCCCTATTGTGCGGCTGTTTACCTCGAACTTCCTAGTTGACGGCCCCTTTGGGCCACAGGACATTATAAAGGATTTCTCAAAGTTTACCTTTAAATCTAAATCAAGCATGAATTTGTTAAAAGCATTTAAGCACGTTTGCATGCTGTTGCCTGTTAATGTCATTAGGACAGTATCGTCCGCATATGAAAGCATTGGAATGCTTTTACCATTAATTTTTGGAAAATCACAACCCTGGTTTAATAGGTATTGTTCTAAACCATTTGTGTAAACCAAGAAAAGGAAAGGCGCCAAGATACATCCTTGACGTACTCCTTCCGTCGAAGGTATTGGCTTCGTTAGTTCCCCTCCCGGACCAAATCTAATGGACACATTTGTTGCTTCATGCAATCTACGGAGCAAGGTCACCAGGGGTTCCTCAAAGCCCATATCAGTCATCATCTTCCACAACTTACTCCTGCAGACTGTGTCGAAGGCACTTGTCAGGTCCATGAAGGCCAAATGAATAACAGATTTTTTGGCCTTCATATACTTGCCAAGGATCAGGGCCAAATTGAGACACTGCTCATTTGTCCCCTTTCCGTGCCTAAAACCATATTGGGAGTCGACTAATAGGCCAACCGAATCAGCCCAACTTTCCAGTCTCGCCAGAATGACTCTGCCAAGAATTTTACAAGCAGAGTCTATCAAAGAAATTGGGCGGTAACAGCAGGGATCAGATCTGTTACCCTTCTTAAAAATTGGCACAACGGTTGCCTCTTTCCATGTGTCGGGGATGCGACCAACCACCACAGCTTTAAATACATTTAATAAGATGGGTGCCCACAGGCTAGTATTAGATTTAAAAAGATCAAGGGGAACAGCATCGGGGCCTGGCGCTTTTAAAGATGCTCCTTTCCCTAAGGCTTCCTCAATCTCAATCAAGGTAATTGATGAGCTGAGGGTCAAAGCCGAGGGAGATGGTTCCACCACGCCCCCTATCTCCTCCACCCCCGAAATAAGTGAATATGATTTAGGGTTAAAAATCTTACTATAGTGTTGGACCCATTGTTCGGCCGTGACCTGCATAGCTATAGCTTCATTGTTATCACTCTTAAAAAGGGGACGATTTATAACCTCCCAGAATAGCCTGCTATCTTTGAGTTGTGCTGCCTTTTCAAGGTCATCCCAGGCCATATCTCTCAAATCTTGCTTTCTTTTTGTAATTGCATCTCTATAAGCTTTCCTACTGGTTTTTACAAGCTCCTTATTTCTTGGCTTTTGGGACAAAGCTGATTTTAATGACCTATGCGTCGCAGAGCACACAGAATCAAACCATCTAAAGGCCCTTTGGCCACCTTTCCCTTTAGGCTTTTTTAGGCACTGTCCTATGTGACAACACAACTTTTCAAAACTTCCTATGACCTTTTGAGAATCAGATCCTGCTAGACATGTATCTATTTCGGCTTTACAGTTTGCGGTAATGTCATCCTGCAACTGGGACACATTTATCTTTTTCCATTTCAGAGTGACACCCTGATTTTTCTTGTACTGGATAGGTTGTTCACAGGACCTTAGTGATTCATGTGTCGGAACCCAGATTGATAATATTAGAGGGTTATGATCGCTGGCGGGGTTTGCTACCACCTCCAACTTATCTACATACTTTAAAAAGGTACCTGATACCAAAACAAAATCAATTGTACTCATTTCACCCCTCAGACCATGAAAGCTTGGTAAATGCAAGGTATCTGGGGGGGACCAGGGATCTACTATACACAGATCGTTTGTTAGGATGATATTATTCAGGGCGTCCCCCTGCGATGTGTGCCTAAAGTGGTTTAGAGGCTGAGCATTCAGATCCTCCAGACCACATACATTCGACCCTGCATGTATACAAAGTCTGCAGTTGAAATCACCCACCCAGATAAGTGGGGAAGAAGGGTGCCTACCACGGACTTTAACCAAGACATACTCCAAATCCTGAATTATTGAGGTGTCATGCCCATTAAAGATGTTATAGTACCAATTGATTAATAACACAGGTTCAGGGAAAAGGTGCTCCAGCAACAATACTTGATACCAGTTTGTTTTTGCCAGTGATGAGATTTTGGAATCCTGAAGTTTTATAGACAAAGCAGTTAATATTCCACCTTTGGCCCTTCCCGATGTAGATGGAACAGCCGGGACAGCCAATGATTGAAAACCCTCAATGTCACAGGTGGTCTTAGACCATGTCTCTTGTAGACACAAGATTTCATGAGTTTTCACAAAGTCTATCCAAATATCATCCTCTAGCTTATTTGTTATTCCAGAAATGTTCCAGCACAATAAGGAAATCAATGAAGATGAGGATGAAGGTGAAGACCCCTGCGTTTCATCTCTATTACCCAAAACATCTCCTGCAATAGTGGTATCTGGGTTAAGCAATGATAACATATTCTGTTCATATCCCTTATCTATGTTGGCCATCGGCACGGCAACAGACCCCTTCTGTAGGTGTCCAGTGGTCGTATTTTCGCCTTCAAGAGTATCCCGCACTGAATTACCATCATGAATACATATCCCTTGGTCTACATTTATACCCTCAATTTTTGATATTTCTATGACCTTAACTCTGGGCGACAGTCAATCTACCTCATCTAGGTTCATCAAAGGGTCAAATCGATTCCTCAATTGGATGTTGTTGTTATAATTATTATTGTTGTTATTTGGGAACCAGCCAGGATATTCTGCTCCCATGAACCTGGATCTTCGCGGGTTATAAGGGACTTGCATGAAATTTCCCATACTTTGTGGCCCCATAAGATTAGCTGTCTCATGCCAAGGAGTATAAAGGTGATGCGGGCCACAATTCATATTTGGATTATGTGCCCACCCCATTTGGTGTCTACTATTTATACCATATCCTTGGCGAAAGGAATTTGGGTCAGGGAAAGACTGATGGAGATTGGGATAAAAATATTCTAGACCAATGCACTGGATATCCCCCATCCGCCCAAACCTAGCCTTACTGCAGATAATATCCTTGACCCAGTTATCTCTAAAGTTTATCAATATACAGTCACCCTCCAGGTCTTTTTTACTAGGTCCAACCCAGGGAACCCTCCGTACACTTAGGATTTTTGTGATAGTATCCTCAGTTAATGGCCTATTTGTGTTTAGCCAATATTTTGTTTTATTCAGGAGGTCCTCATTTTTCTCGTATTTATTCTCTGGGATTAATGGTACACCCGTCAAGATAGCCATGTATGGAGCAGACTCCGGTGGTATATTTACGTAGATTTGTCTACCTTGTAGTGGAGTTTTACTGGGGACCTGAGGTTTACTCAATGGGGTTTCTTTCACTTTATCTTTATCTTTATCTTTTTCTTTATTATCTATCTGGCCAGGCCCAGATGTAACAACTGGCGTAGTTACCACCAGCGAGTTACTTTGCTTTTGTCCCACTGTGTGCCCCTGCTGATTTTTTATTAAGGGAGTTAGAACCGGACAGGGGGTAATACAGGGAGTAGTACCGCTAGGTCGAGGTTGAGGTATCTGATTAGGCTTAGGCTTAGGGCCCTTTTTTCCTACACTGATATTATCACTTTTAGTCTTGTCATCTATGGGAGCTGGTTGTTCTTTTTTATTTCCTACCAGGCTTTCCAATAGAGCGGTGTTCTTAGATGTTAAGAACTCCAGTTGGTCTAATTTTAGATTTAGTATTTGAGTTTTCTCTATCAGGGGATTCAATAGGCTTTTTACAAGTTTCTCAACACCAATCATTAAGTCCTTGTCTTCCTTAGAGGAGGGCTTTTTCCCTGGCTGTAAAAAATTCTTTTCCATATTGGAAATTTGGGAACCTATCTGTGCTAATCTGTCCTCAAAGGGATTTAAAAGCTTTTTGAGCGTTTCCCACACTACATTCAAGAATTCAAAATCTTCCCCATTTATAACACAAAGAGGAGTTTCGTTGTTCTCCTTCATTATTATCAATTTGTCCCTGTCCTGGGTTATCTCTAACGCATCCATATTGACCACGGGAATAGAGTCAAAAGATTGTGTAGTTGTCACCGGGGGCGGGGAAGGCAGTTTAGTGGATAATTGGGATTTTGCAACCTTTACCTTTTTCCTAGCATATGATGTTTGATTACCACGCTTCCTTTTGGTATATGGCCCTTGTTGTTTATTTTCAGAAAATCCCCCAGCGTGCCCTATAGATGTAGATTCTGGACCCAACACCGGCACGTCTTTCTTACACTCATTCATTTCCTTTATTACCTCCACTCCCCCAAACATAGATACTTTTGGGGAAGTAGTAGGGGGTACTTGGGGCAATGGTGAGGTCTCCTTTGGTGTGGGTGTAGCAGAAACAATTGGCTGATGGATATCTGCAATGGTTTCAATCAGTTTTGGTGGCTGGGCGGTAGAGCGGTCAGGGGTTTTGGCAAAAGCGAAAGCACCTAAGGAGGATTTTTTTGCCGCGGCTATCTCCACTGATAGCCTCCTTGCAGCGTCCAATTCAGATGAGACTCGGCGCTGCATTTTGGCAATCTCACTGTCTATGGCGGAATGGGTTTTGGTAATGAAATCATCCAATGTTCCATTTTTTAATTTGGATTTTGCCGCCCTCACCTTATACTCCCTAGATGACATGGTTTCTGGTGGTGACAATGGAGCCCGTATCGAGAGGCTTAGAGAGATGGCCCAGTCCTGTCCGCTCAGGCCTCGAACGGTCCCGCCCTTGTCCCGGGCTTCTCCCGGTCGCTCCCGCTCGCTCCCGCGAAGCGGACGTACTACCCTCTTAATATACTACTGCTATGTTTCCTATTGGTGATAGGCGGGGGGGGCGTGTCCAGCGGGGAGAGCAGCCCAGGTGTTACTGATTGGGCGCGCAGGGGCTCCTGGTCACTGGAGTCCCCTGCCTTGCTCGCAGCCCCGCCGGTGCACTTGCCTGACCCCCGCGCTCCTCCTCAGCTCCTGGTGCAGCCCTTTGGTAAAACGACGCGCTGCGGGACCCGCGAAGCGGGTCCGGCGAGTCGTGAGTTCAAGAAAAGGAGAAAAGGTAAGATGATCCACAGGGCAGCTGGTCCGCCGCTATCCTCCAGCAAGCAAACAGCAGGTCGATATGATCCGTCTTAAGTGTCCCACAGGCGTTGGTTTGGAAGCTGCTTTTGTCTCCGTTGGCGGGGGGGCGTGTCCAGCGGGGAGAGCAGCCCAGGTGTTACTGGTTGGGCGCGCAGGGGCTCCTGGTCACTGGAGTCCCCTGCCTTGCTCGCAGCCCCGCCGGTGCACTTGCCTGACCCCCGCGCTCCTCCTCAGCTCCTGGTGCAGCCCTTTGGTAAAACGACGCGCTGCGGGACCCGCGAAGCGGGTCCGGCGAGTCGTGAGTTCAAGAAAAGGAGAAAAGGTAAGATGATCCACAGGGCAGCTGGTCCGCCGCTATCCTCCAGCAAGCAAACAGCAGGTCGATATGATCCGTCTTAAGTGTCCCACAGGCGTTGGTTTGGAAGCTGCTTTTGTCTCCGTTGGCGGGGGGGCGTGTCCAGCGGGGAGAGCAGCCCAGGTGTTACTGGTTGGGCGCGCAGGGGCTCCTGGTCACTGGAGTCCCCTGCCTTGCTCGCAGCCCCGCCGGTGCACTTGCCTGACCCCCGCGCTCCTCCTCAGCTCCTGGTGCAGCCCTTTGGTAAAACGACGCGCTGCGGGACCCGCGAAGCGGGTCCGGCGAGTCGTGAGTTCAAGAAAAGGAGAAAAGGTAAGATGATCCACAGGGCAGCTGGTCCGCCGCTATCCTCCAGCAAGCAAACAGCAGGTCGATATGATCCGTCTTAAATGAAGGAATCAAATGGCAGTGTAGTCTTTAATTTCTGAATTCTAGAGATTTCCTTGCTCTGCAGATGTTTCAACCATTCCTTGCTATTATCAGCAAAGTAGTAAAGTCCCGGAGTGGGTTTGAAGTTAATGATAGCCCCGGTGCGTGATGATCCATGGAGTGGCACTAATCTTCCATGGTGGTGATTATCTCCAGAGACACCCACGGCTCAGGGCCCCCTCCCCTCTGGTGTCAGGAAGAATGTCAACCTCTGAGGCTAAGGGCGGGAATCTGAGAAGATAAAATGAGCCGTTCAGAATGTGAAAGTCAGTACAGCTGAGCCGCGTGGGCTTAGAGACGGCGCCTCTGCAAAATGCCAGCAACGTTTGCGCGGATTGCAGGGCCATGCAATCCTTTTGCAGCACCTGACATTTTCTAGGGTAAGGTTTGTGTGTACTGACATCTAACACAAGCAATGTATATTTTAGGCCCAGAAGACGGCTGCCTGCACAACGCGTCATATGCATCCATGATTCCGCTTCCAACGCTGCAGAATTTCCTCCGGCTGGTGAGTTTCCAAAACAGTATGATATCATTTTTGTGCTGATATCGCTGGTTCTGTGAATGTGATCATGCAGATTTGTATTGAAATCACTCATCAAATAAATATGTAGAGAAAAGGATTGACACCCCCCCCCCCATTTGTTCGCAGCACCATTTAATATTTTATGCAATTCCTATTCATTCACTAATGGCACGATTACTAAGGGTACATATATAACTACCTTTTGTATTATTAATTTCTCGCATGTTCTGACCTCTTTGTGATATTTTCAGACTATAGTATGCAATACAAGAAAATACCTATTTGTACATCAACTTTCACCAAACACCAGCTCCGCCCTGGTGATCTTTGTGCACTTGTGTTCCATTGTAGCTTACTGCTCCATACACTTTTTTAGTTTAAATATGGCTCCATCACATGCGAACAACAAATAACTAGTCCTCCTGGTGTATACTCAGCGGTCACAAGAGATCGTCCCTCATCCACCCAAAGAATGCATAGATTTTTCCTTATTTACCATGGATCCTCATCATTATGTATGCACTATTTTCAGTGCTGTGGGCCTCTGCGAATCCAGCAGTTTGAGTAACACCTATTTCTAGTTTAAATTGACATAATTTCACTAAAATTCACAAAAATAATTTTTTGAATCCTTTTCCAATCGCCACCAGTCACTACAATATATGTGCCCTACTTGCATGAAAAGAGGTGCTGTAGGAACGTAAAATGGCAGCTATAGCCATGCGAGGAACGTAGCATGCATTCTATTTTCCTTTATTCTATGCTCATCTACAGTGCCAAATACAAAAAACATTTACCAAATATGGATGCGTGGTAGTCCAAGAGACAGTAACTAAATATGGACGCATGGTAGTACATAAGACATTAAATATTCATCTTCGGTAGTAAAAGAGACATTTAATATGGATATATGGAAGTTCAAGAGACAGTAAGTGAATATGTGGACTTGGAAAAGTGTAAGCACTGCACCTAAAATAAGTATATGACTTTCTCCTAATTACTCACCAAAAAATAAACCTCCTGCTGGATCATTTCAAGACTATTTGAAAAATGAATGACACACACCAAGGATGAAATCCATCAGTAACTAATGTTCTGTTAAAACCGTTCTTTTTAAGTAAAGGGGAACAAAAAGACAGAGGTAGATAGAAAACTGCGTAAAAATAATTTCAACAGCCTGTCTGTCTCTATGCAAGTAGGAAAGATATGTTGGAAAACAGTTAACAAAAAATACCTTTTTACTATGCATGCTAGAATTTCTACAATCTTGTACTCATCTTTAGATTCTTTGAAGACACCGACCTTAAAGTTGAGGAATCCTAAGGCAATTGCATTAGGTAAACCATTTACATCATAAACCTACCTTCAACCGCTAACATCAACATGCATTGGTAATGCCAATAGGTCTGGCTTTGAAGGAATGTTGTATGGTGATGTGAAGTATTAGAAGCAAATAGCATGGGATGGGTATATAGGCCTTTGTTTGGAAGCAAAGAACTATAGACTAATATTGGTGAAGGTTAAAAGGTCAGGTGACAATTCCACTATGGAGCCAGAGCCGAACATCCATGTAGGTTAATGACTGTGCGGTTGCCAGAGAAAACCACTATAAATTATCTTATCGAAGACACTTTTACTGCATTACAGTTTTGTGTGTGTGTGTGTAGGTAGGTGTGCGCGTGTGTGTGTATACGCACCTGAAAGTTCAAGCTTAGGCAGCTGAATAAATAAACAAATTGATCACAGCTGTGTGGAGGGCAAGCACTGTTTTGTGGAAGCACACAGATTATGTACAATGTATATCTGGATCCCATCATGTGGGTGGCCCCAACAGCCTTGTTGAGTGGTATTCACATAATTGTGTGGTGATGGGGCGCTGTCAAGCCATACTACAAAAAGTAGTGACAGTCCTAGCATATGGCAGGTCTTTCTCAGGATCACCTGCATACTAGTGATGTCTTCTGTCTGCCTTAGACTTTTACATTACACAGGTCAAAAAGAAACACAGGCCACCTTGCTTGCAAATACCTAGGAGGTAGATGGATACAGTACTGGGAGGACATTTACACAATGAGCAGTGATTTGGGTTCTGTAGCCATGCAACTCTGCAGGCTAGGCGTTAAATATAAATGAATCAAGTATAGATTTGTTAAATGTTCAAGGGTCACACCTGGTGAACTGTACTCCAAATCGGTACATTGAAAGCCTGTGTGCCCTAGAGTAAGGAGATACAGCTTTTCCAGCTAAAAGCAAATCAATCACCAGCATTCTCTCTCTGTTGATAACAAGAATGATCATCTACTGACATATGCTTCTGGGGTCTCCATCCTAGGCCTGTAAGGAACCGTGTAGCATTTCCTCTGGTTTTATCCAAGAGCAGTATAAACATTTGTCATCTTGTGCTTTGTACAGTGATTAATTTGTAAAATATTAAGTGCAAGTGCTCAAATTGTTTCAGGAGGCCACACCCAAACCCCTGGCTCCACCCACTTCCTCTATTGGCTCCATCCCACCCACATCCAGAACTAGTATAGCTGAACATGCCATAACAAGGGTTAGAACCAAAATCTCCAGGTTGAAAGGTCAGGAAATGAGCCTTGTGCATGGCCATAGGATGCATGACACAACAGTCTATACCCTGTACTGTGCACCTGTGGCTGAGTACCAGTCACTAGACGTGTTTCATCGAAGCACAGATGGGCCAAGCTGTGGCACAGCAAGATCCTGAGGAGGTGCCAGTCACACACAGGGGTGTAAATCTGAAAACACCACACATCCACCCAGAGAGGTGAAAGACTGAGAACCACACACCCATGACCTCTAACCTCCACATCCCTGGTCCACAGGAAGTCCGTCAAGGCCCCATTAGCTCCTGAATACACAGGCTGTAAGGATCTGACTTGCAGAATCAGTGCAGGTGCCCAATAGTGGGTAGAGAGCCTTGCAAAGACAGAGCTCCTGTCTGTAGTCCAGTGTTGGCAGCGAGTAGACCCGGGTAAACTCTGAAATTGAAGCCTTGCTGTTCCTTTCTGGTGATGCTTATTCTGGAATGTCACTTACTCACACCTGACTGCCCAACCCCTTCTCCCTAGCTGCAACCAGACATGTTCCTCCAAAAAAGAAGCATCAATCACTACAATGCACTAGCAGGAAAGCAGGCTCGCCTTCGCAATATTTGATCATACAATAATGTCTCGCAACCCCTGCTCCCTAAATACAGCAGCAGCCTCGTCCCAACCACAGAGAACAAGAAGTGATTCTTTGTGATATTATATATAATATTTACACCATCTATGAGTTTTAGGTGAGCCGCACCAATACTTCATAGACAAAAGTTACAGTTGAGCTCTATTTGCAATTGCTGCTCATATTTTATTTCCTCCTTAATAAGGTCCTCTAAGTTGTTCATCACCATGCAATGTCCGGTTTTGTGTAGCATTATTCCATATGGACATAAGCAAAACATCCCAGTCTCCTCTAACCATACCAAGCTTCAAATCGTGTACACTGTGAGAAAAAGTGGTGATGAATGTTCAAGGCAACAGCAAACAGACCCTCTACCTTCCAGCCTCCTGAGAAATTCCCAAGTTAAGCAGCTACAAATTACTTCAAACAGAAACAGCGCTAAATCATCCCTTTGCCAAACAATGAAGTGGCCAGGCAGCCAGAAGATAGCTGTGGATGCGCTAGTGTGAATTACATGAAGGGGGCACAAAGTGCATGCTAAAAGTGTGTATGTAAGAGTAATAGTGGTATTTTTGTATTGGGCCAAAACACAAGTAATAGAGCGTGTGCATTGTTTACATTCTGGTGTTTAACCCCTTCGATGCTCATGACGAGCTCAGCTCGTCATGAGGCACAGTGGAGCTGTGCTCATGACGAGCTGAGCTCGTCATGACCACACCCATTTACATTAGGGCCCAGCACAGGAGGAGGATACCATCAGCAGCGATGGTGTTAAATTAGTTTCAAGCTCAGAAGAAAAAAAATTCAATGTGAAACTACTGCTTGTTTTGGGAAAAAATAATTCTCATTTTAACTCCATCAGTCGCCATGAGCCCTAGAGCATTCTGAGCCATGGGTTATCTCGCTGGCAAACTTCTTTACAACAAAAATTAAACAGATTCAAGACTCCTTTCCCTCCTCTGGCCTGAGCGTAGTTTCCAACTCTAGTAACCCATCTACTCTATCAACCAAGTCCAGTCCTGTTCTCTCTGAGTTTCCAGCTATGTCTGTTTCCACCTCTCTTGACCTCCTCCTCAAGATCAAGTCAGGCTCCCCTTTGGGCCCTTGTCCTGCTACTTTCTTGGCCAGTTCCGCGAAGATTCTAAACCATTTGATCAATCCAGTTCTCAATCTATCGCTGGCGAGTGGCATTGTCCCTCTGGCTTGGACACAGGCAATGGGTGTCCCACTTCTTAAAAAACCTGGCCTTGATCCTGAGAATCATGCCAACTATAGGCCAATTCCGCTTTTACCGGGTTTAGCAAAGATCGTGGAAAAGCACGTCCACTCTGTGCTCTAAACTTTTCTTGAAACTCATGGCCTACTTCATTCTACCCAGTCAGGCTTTCGCTCCAATCTGAGTACCGAGACTGCTCTCCTAGAGGTAAATGAAGCCATTAAGGAAGTACTTGACTCAGGTGGAAGTGCTATGCTGGTGATGTTAGATCTGTCGGCGGCCTTTGACACCGTCCCTCATGAGTGTCTCCTCAGCAGACTTTATGAGATCGGTCTGAGAGGGACGGTGTTGAGCTGGCTTAGATCTTATCTAGCGGGTCGTCGACAGGTGGTCTGGGCCCCCCCGTTCTCTGCCGAAGTGCCGCCTTTGGAGGTCGGAGTTCCTCAAGGGTCGGTGCTTAGCCTGACCCTTTTTAACATCTTTATGACTCCCTTGGCGGTACTGGCAGAGTCTTTTGGGGCCCAGATCATATCATACGCTGATGACACCCAGCTTATCTTCACCTGTAGAAAGGGTGCCGAGCTCGACGGAGAGGGAATCCGCAGGTGCCTTGGGGCTGTTTTCGACTGGTTTCAGCGAAACAGCCTCAAGTGCAACCCTGACAAATCGGAGGTGCTTTTCTTCGGATGTCAGGCTGACCCGCCATGGCAGGATTGGTGGCCTGTGAATATGTTTCCTCCCTCATCTTCCTCCTCGGTTGCTAAGAACCTCGGGGTTAAAATTGATAATAGTCTATCATTGAAGTCTCAGATCATAGGCCTAACTGGTACCTGTTTTGGTCTTCTTAAAATGCTACGCAAGTTTCTCCCTTTGCTCCCTCTGGTCCATAGGAAAACGACGGTTCAGGCCTTAATCTGCTCCAGGCTCGATTACTCAAATGTTTTATATTTGAATCTTCCGGACTACCTATTGCAAAAACTACAAGTGGTCCAAAGCTCGGCGGCAAGGGCCATTTTTGGCCTCCCCCGCCATGCTAGAGCCTCGGATTTGTTACTCTCCCTTCACTGGCTTCCTGTCAGAAAGAGGATTGTTTTTAAGGCACTTACATTGGCACACAAGGCACTCAATGGTGTAGGTGCTAAGTACATCCAGAAACGTCTTACCTTTTACAAACCGACAAGATCAGAATCTCTTGGTCTGGCAACGGTCCCTACTATCAGGAGAGCTAGGGTAGGGGGGCGCTCCTTTAAACATCTTGCTCCCAAGTTGTGGAATGCCCTCCCCCTGGCACTCAGTTGTACTTCGAACCTGCTGGCCTTTAGAAAAGGTTTGAAAACTTGGCTCTATAGTCAATGATAGGTCTGTTTCCTTTTTAGGGCGAGCAGACCTAAAAGCAGGCGGAGCCTGCTTTGTCTGCGAAGACAACTGTTGTTGGCGTGTTAGAAGGAATCTGAGACGGAGCTCAAGCACGAGCGTCGCGGTCTCAGATTCCTCCTCGGGGCCGCGCACAGCACCACACACGCATGCGCATACACAGAGACACACACCACACTCATGCATGCGCACATACACAGCCATACACAGGCACACACTGCATACACACACGCAGACCCACACGCACACACACAGACACAGACACATTCGAACACACACAGACACACGCGCGTACACCCCCCTCCCCTCCCACTCACCGGGCTCTTTCGGGCTGGTCGGGCACTCACCGGGCTGTTGCTGGGCATCGGGCTCCTCTCTGCGGCAGTCTCCTCACGGCACCAGGGGACAGGACTTCACTTCCGGGGCTCCCTCCAGCACCTGGGAGCCCTGCAACACTCTGGCTGTTGGCAGCCCCGGGACTCTCCTCAACTCATGGGAGCCCCGGGCTGCGGAGAGGCCATCTTCACTTCTTCCTCGGTGTCGGCGGGCGGGACTTCCTGCCGGATTGCAGGCCCCGCCCCCGTCTCGGCCAAAAGTGCCTGACTTCCGGTTTTCACGGAGCAGGGCTGCGGCGGTGATTTCTTTCGGGGGCAAGAGGGGTAAGCACCCTCGAATTAAAATATAATTATATTTCCTTCTTGTGTCGCTTGGGAGGCCCCGTAGTATTAACACTGGTTATACAGGGATCATGTGTTACACAATGTTTCGGATCCCGCTAGTATCTGATTTTTGCTCGGGTGAGCTTTGATATTGAAAGTCAGGTGGCATGTTTTGGTTTTTCTTAAACGAGGTAACCGACAACACATTTTACCAAGTGAGAATGCCGTTTCTGGTGGCTTTTGGCATTTCAATATTTCGATAACTTCTTAATGGCACATATCTTTACTCAAGTTTACGCAATGCGACTTATTGCTAAAGGTAGCGACAATGACATTGACTCACACTCTTACAATGTGAGCTTTTTGTGACTTCCTCTGTTATATGGTAATCATTTCGTTTTTAACCCGGCTGGGTAGTACTGACACTTTATGTATAGCACGGTTCATTGTACATGGCAATGTTATATGTGGGACCATCTGATGTAAGCCCATTTTTGTATTTACCCTATCTTTTAGGTGGTAGCTCTCATGATGTCCGGAGCCTTATGGCCTAACCAATCTTTTTCTACGTTGCCACATAGAGTTACTCTGCTTCCTCTTCTGCTTTCACCACTGTGCCTCTCTCTTCTGGTGTTGTGCCTCTCTTCTGCCGCTGTGCCTCTCTCTTCTGTTGCTGTACCTCTCTTCTGCTGCTGTGCCTCTCTCTTCTGCTGCTGTACCTCTCTCTTCTGCTGCTGTACCTCTCTCTTCTGCTGCTGCTGTGCCTCTCTCTTCTGCTGCTGCTGTGCCTCTCTCTTCTGCTGCTGCTGTGCCTCTCTCTTCTGCTGCTGTGCCTCTCTCTTCTGTTGCTGTACCTCTCTCTTCTGCTGCTGTACCTCTCTCTTCTGCTGCTGTACCTCTCTCTTCTGCTGCTGTGCCTCTCTCTTCTGCTGCTGTGCCTCTCTCTTCTGCCGCTGTGCCACCCTCTTCTGCCGCTGTGCCACCCTCTTCTGCCGCTGTGCCACCCTCTTCAGCCGCTGTGCCACCCTCTTCAGCCACAGTGCCACCCCTTCTGATGCTGTGCCACCCTCCTCTGCTGCTGTGCCACCCTCTTCTGCTGCTGTGCCACCCTCTTCTGCTGCTGTGCCACCCTCTTCTGCTGCTGTGCCACCCTCTTCTGCTGCTGTGCCACCCTCTTCTGCTGCTGTGACACGTAAATACAACACATATTACATTACAAATGCTATAGGTGTCACATTTGCGAAAGTTAAAAATATTAGCATTGTAAATGACGAAGCTATTAATTTTGCTATTTTCAAAACCAACACATAAATAAAAAAATTGTCATTTACAATACCAATAGCTCAAACTTTCCTAATGCGAGACCTATTGCATTGCAAATGCTTGTTTATTTTTCCCTTCTGTTTCAGCTATGGGTCAGAAAGCGCCGGGACACTCCTCGGAGTAGCCGAGCGCTATATAAGACACCCATAACATAACATAGAGCCTGGAGGTTCTCCAAGTACCTTGCATGGAGAGTGTATTATTCATTTAATGTTGCCTTGTGTTTGCGGGGAAGCAGTGCAGATGGAAACTGCCACGTGAAATGTGACACACTCCGAGCCTTTAAGATGAATGCGCAAATTTAAGATATCTGTGCGTGTTCACGCACAAGGCCTGTCTGATAATCATTCAACTGCATGATTTACATCTAAGGTTACTACAAGAATAGAGATGCTAGAGCCAGGGTCCCTACAGTGGACCAATTTGGGCTAGAAACATGAACATAGATAGCCTGCAGGAACTTCTGTCCATACATATGTCACTGGGTTCTGCCTAAAACGTGTACTGCAGCTGCAGACAAGTGCTGTTACCTGCTCTTTTTCATTTGCAGATTCTGCAAAAAGAAAAACATGCCGGTTTACATATGCAGGAAAAGCACTGGAACTGGCAATTTACTCTGGGAGCCCATAACTTGGAAGGTCAGGTGTGGCAGGGGAAAGGGGCTGTGGAGTCACGAGGCGCTGAAGTTGAAAAAGCAGAGTTGAAAGTTAACTTATACATTTATTTTCTGCAAAGAAATTTGTGAAGAGGACACACGTTGGTAAATTTGTTCAAGATTACTTAATAGAGATCTGTTGGAGTAATATCTACTAGTCTCTTACCAGTGACCTGCAGTCTCCTTGGGACTGGCTCCATTAGATCGCTGGCAAATAATGTATTTTGGTAGGCCTCCGGCCTCCAGCCCAGGCCAAGAGCATCAGCATTCCATGCAAGACAAAAGGAATCATTTATGGCCTGCTTCTTATCTTATCTTATCTTAAGCTGAATTTATAAAGCGCACTGACTCTATAAGTTTCCTGGCGCTCAGAGAGTGCAGAGGTTGCGGCGGAGCAGGCTAGCCAGTTTGGGAGAAAAGCCAGGTTTTTAGGGACTTTCTGAAGTTCAGTAGGGAGCCGCTGGTCTTGATAGATAGAGGGAGGGGGTTCCACAGCTTAGGTGCCAGGTGGGCGAATCTGCGGCCACCTAATTTTTTGAGTTTGACAACGGGGGCGGCCAGCAGAAGGAGGTGGGCCGACCGAAGATTGCGAGCAGGAGGGTGCTTCAAGAGGAGGGCTTTCAGAAAGTCTGGGCTGTTGCAATAAAGGGCTTTAAAAATTAGACAGTCTTGAAGGCTGCCCTTTGTTCAATTGGTAGCCAGTGCAATTTACGCAGCAGAGTTCTTGCTGATTGCCATTTCGGGGTTTTGTGGATTAGTCTTGGTGCCTGGTTTTGCACGATTTGAAGGTGGCGAAGCAATGACTGTGGTAGGCCTACATAGAGGGAATTAGAGAAGTCGAGGCAGGATAGTACCAGGGAGATCACAACTTGTACCAACGCCGCGTGCGAAAGCAGGTGGGAAATCTTACGGATTTTTCGCAGCTGGAACAGCTGCTTCTGCTGGGTTTTCATTTCAGTGCAGTTGTTAACAGAAAGCAGCTACGCACGTTTAATTACTTTGGAGATGTCGCATTACGTTTATTGCCGAAACCGGAACTTTCCAGGACCCAGCCTGCCTGGCCCACAGCTCACCCATCAGCCCACCCTCAACCGTAATAATTAACCAATGGGAAAGAAAATGCTCCTTGAAAGGCAGGCGTGCACAACTGACATCACTAAGGTGATGCAGTCATCATGCCTGGACCTGGGTGGGCCATCCTTAGAGGACATACCAGACAAGACGTGAATCCAAATGGAAGGAGGAGGACACAGGACAGGTAGGTACATTTCTTTTGAATAATTATTGGGCTCATCTCACTAGGGAGAAAAATTCAGTAGCCTGACCTTGTTACGGCACAAATTAAGCACTGGCTTGTATTTGGAGTGAAGGCTGTTTCAGGTAGAACAATTGATACAGTTTACAATCACTCACTATGTATACGAGTTCCCAAAATCTTTTGTAGTATACCTGGTGACCTCAGCAATTTATATTAAGAAACTAGCCTTAAACCATTTGACTTCACTTATTGACATGAACAGTATCTATATGTGTGGTGTTATAATTCCTCAGGAATGTGTTTTCATTTAGAAAAATACATAGCTATTCAGCTTATAGTGGTATCATAGATAAAGTACATAGCAGTGCTAAGAAAATACTTTCAATTTCATTTTGTTAACCAACAAATAGAAGGCTCCTAACTGAGAAGTTTTTTTTAACATGGATTTTGAAAATTAGTTACATAGTGTCCTTTTTTTTCGTTCTTGAGCTAGCCAAATAATGATCTACTACAGTGGTCTGGGAACACCTGAGGCTCGACAGCGCTTGTTCAGTGGGGTCTGCGAATGCTTAGAAATGAAATACTTTTAACAGACTAATACACTGTATGACAATAAAGAAGCAAAATATAAAATTACAATTTTCAAAATGTTAAATAATTGTGAAGGAGTGCTTCACAGTTCCTCAACAACCAGGACATTTGCATGGAAGGTCTGCTGCAATGCAAATGTCAGTGCCAACTGTATGGAGGTATTAGTTATTAGGGAAGCAAGTGTCTGTGTATAAAAAATCTAACTGGTGAGCATTGTGGCTAAAGAGAACAGGCTTATGTTATTAATTCTACTGGGGAGCCTATGATGGTCGCCTTTGTAATTATCATGCATTTGTTTGACAGGGACCAGGTATTGTAGCGTCTGGGAGATGAGTGCAGATTTACAGCAGTTATACACAATTCAGGAATTCTGAACTGTCTTAGTTCCTAGGTATGCAAATAAAGAATTAACATACGTGTCAACACATGCTTGAAAAACAGAAGTGCCAAATTGTTCATGACCTAAAAGATAAGCTCTTGAAAAGGAATCTAATGCATGAAACATGTACTAAGTAAAAGGAAGAAGCAGGACAGCAATACCTTAAAAGTGCAGCAAATCTGCAGAAAATAAGAAATGTTGGATTGAAATAAAGCACTAGTGCTCCCCTGACATTAACACATTCAATACGTTTAGATTTAGATTTTTAATAACTTGTTTGGGTTCCTCTGCTTAAAAGCAGTAACCTACTGTGCTACTGTACCATCCCACAGTGCTGCCAAAGAAATATCCCTCAACAGCCGCTTCCTTCTTGTAAGAACATTGTGCATGAGTACGTCCCCTCCCCTTTGCCTTTCTTCATGGTGCGATAGTAATGGTGTCTTAAGTTGGGGAGTGGACCAGTATCATTGTAAATTGAGAAAGGGAAATAGGTGGTCCATGGCATTAAAGAGAGTGTCACTCTAACAGCCAGGAAGGGGGATGAGTTGGTTAAACCCACTTCTCTTACATCATCTGTGATCTGCAGGGCATTAATTCATATCCTGGCTCAACTCTGGCATCCATCTTTCTGACGTTGGTAAATTGAGTACCACTACTTGGATAAGAGTAGGAAATGTTATTTATAGCTTTGGAAATGTCAGGAGTGCTATAAAAACAAGTTATTACTGGTACACTAATCAGGGCAGACTAATGCAGAAAGGGTATTATATTGTTACATATTCCCATCTGTATCCCTGCCCAAGTGGCAAATATTTCCCTGGGGCATCTGCCAGTTCTGCTGCTCTTAAAGTATGTGGTACTAATAATGTTACAAACATATGGGGAGAGCCTCATCGACTCTCCACACCCAGACGCACTGCGTAATATGGATGCCAGATCCAGTCATTTTTTTCATTTTACCATTGTTCAAATTAATCCAATTTAGATCCAAATTTTTCAAATTTTTATCAAACTTTAGTCAGTTCTTCTCTTCCACGTTATGCCATATTCTGTTTTAGGAAAACTTCTCATATTTTCGTATGTCCATCCGGACCTTTTCGGAAATACGATCCCAAACCAAACAAATGTTCAAAGCAGCATTTCTTTATTTTGAAAAACCCAATGCATTTCGGGCTTATTACGAGCCCTTCGTCGGGGGTAACTGTAAGGCAACAATTTCAAAAGGATGCATTATTACTAAGGTTGTTGGGTGCGTAATTAAATCAATAGTTCATTATGCGCATGCAACATTATTATACTAATAATGTTAGCATCAGTCATAAGTGAATTCTTGGAATATTCATTGCAAGTATCACACCATTTGGTAGCTAGCCTAAGGGTTTCCCATGACTATGTAGATGGCAGGTAATACTTCTTTGAACACTCCTTCATTGTGTGCAGACTCCATGGCACCTTCCCCTGCCACCCTAATGGGGGGGAATTGGTCGAAGGTATTAGCCGACCAATGGACAAATTCCCTTTCCGCATTCCCTCTACCCAGACATACTTAACATGCGCTTTAATGAGTGGATACAGATGTCACTAGAGTCGGTGGCCCCTTTGAAACTTCTTAAGGAAAAACCAAGTCCAAAGAGGCACCATGGTACACTCCCAAACCGAAAGAGCTAAAACAGCGCTGTAGGAAATTAGAGAGGATGTGGAGACGTACAATAAATTCGCAAGACAGGAACCTTTATAGGGAATCCATCAAGAAATGTAAGGCCGAAATTACGCTGGCACAATCAGTGTTTTATGAACAAAAGATAAGGATGGCAGCTAATGCCCCGAGGGAAATCTTTTGGATCGCCAAATCTTTGATTAAAACCCACTTATTCCCCCTGATCCAAAAGAAGCTCAAAGCCGCTGCGACAAGCAGGCAGAGTACTTCTTCCAAAAGATTCAATCAATCTCCCTTTCTTTTAAACCGAATGAACAGAATCCTTTTGATACAGGAAACATCCCTGCAAAATCCATCTGCCAGCTAGTGGAGATTCCACTGCTTAATGAAGACCCTGAATGCATTAATGCTAAAAGTGACATCGGGTTCTCCTACCGATCCTGTTTCACTGCGCCATCTATTGAAGGTTGCGGATATTATCAGACCAATTATCCTAAACATCCTGAATACCTCTATTACTACAGGAAATGTACCAACGGATTGGAAAGGCGCTCAATTCAGGGCTTTATTGAAAAAACCTAATCTCGACCCAGCAATTATGGCTAACTATCGCCCAATCTCCCTCCACCCCTGGATGAGTAAGCTGCTTGAGAGGCACATCAATTCCATCTTGGTTGACTATTTGGAATTCAACCACCTACTCCGTGACTCTCAAGCAGGCTTCCGCCCTAAACTAGGGACAGAGGCTTATCTGCTGACAGTAACAGAGCCGGGAAGCACATGGATCAAGGTGGCACCACGGCAATTATGCTGCTAGACCTGAGTGCCGCCTTTGACACCGTGAACCACAACATCTTAATCTCTCGCCTAAAACATCTTGGAGTGGCAGGTCAAGCCTTCACTTGGTTGCGATCCTTCTTAGAGGATAGGATGTTTCAGGTGTCGGAGGGTGCCACTCAATCCAAAGCTTGGCCCCTCACTTGCGGAGTGCCCCAGGGTTCCTCCCTAAGCCCTACCCTTTTTAATGCTTATATGGAGCCCCTGGCAGAGATTGTGCGTTCCCATGGCCTTGATATAGTAACCTATGCAGATGATACCCAACTAGTGGTGGCTCTGAACCAGCTAGAGGGCACATCCAACAATCTGGTCAGTTGCCTAGAAGCAATAACAAAATGGATGTCCCTGTCACACCTAAAATTGAATGGAGAGAAAACGGAGCTGATGTTCTTGGGAAAATTAGGTGTACCAAGACCCACCATTGATTGGCCGACCTGCATGGGTGTCCCCCCAGAACCAAAAGATTTGATCAAAAGTCTGGGAATATGGCTGGATAACAACTTAAGCTTTAATCAGCAAGCCACCAAACTCTCTGCCACATGTGTTGGCCTGATGAAAACGTTGAGGAAAATCCTGCCTCTTTTCCCCTTTCAAGCCCAAAGGATAATGATCCAGGCTATTGTCCTGTCCCGCCTTGACTACGGGAACGCCCTTTATTTCGGCGCTCCTCTCAGCACTATTAAAAAACTCCAAGTAACCCAGAATGCGGCGGCACGTCTTCTTCTCGGACTCTCTCGAAGACACTCAGGCGTGGCCGCCTTGAGGAAACTACACTGGCTGCCCATACAGGCCAGGGTAAAATTCAAGGCAAATGTTTATAACGCACAAAGCTATGTGGCAAAAAGGTCCCGCAATGATCTGTTCTTTAGTTACTCCCTACCATCCTCGGAGATCGTTGCGCTCCAGCACAACCTTTCTGGCTACAACCAAGAAAATTAAACTATCCAGATGGGGTGGCCGCTCTTTCTCGTGGAATGCGGCATCTGACTGGAATTCCCTGCCGCTTTCCTTGTGTAGTGAACCCAATCTTCAAAAATTTCGCAAAACCTTGAAAACACTTCTCTTCCACTAATCCTCAGTTGGTTGTTACCGTTTCCCACCCGTCCTCAGCGCTACGAGGCCTCCGGGTAGTAATGCGCTTTACAAAACTCTATTTCATTCACTCATTGTTTTCTCCATTTCTTCCTACATTCCGTAGGAACACCCATCATAGCTTGATGGCCATTTGGTACTAGTTGATCATTATTTTGCAGTGTAATTTCCTAGTTTTCACATAGGTCATATGCTTTTGCATGTCAGACCATGCATGGTCTCATTTTTGGTAATCCATATTCCTTGCTATTGCAGTTTAACAATGTTACATATGCTTGCTGAGCCTCCGTTGAACAGCTCTAAGGTCATGTGCTATATGCAGCAATGGTCCTCTTCCTTAGCGTTCAGTGCACTCATGAGTTTCTCAAGTCTTGTCAACATTCTCCCGTTTAAGCTTCACTGTCATTTACTTTCACTCATTCAAGAAAACCAAGAACATCTGTGTCCGCAATGTCAAAACCTTTATAATAGCTGTGGCAAAATATTCATTTTACAACCTCCCCCTCCCCGCACCTTTCTCAACCAGAAAATGTACAGCCTATTCAATTTGTCAAAGCCCTTTTTAAGCATCTGTAGTAGGGATTATGTTTGAGCGAATTTTATCTTACATCTTCCCATGTTCTCCAAGTAGTACTGAAGATCCTACAATAGAGCTGAAAGTCTGTGTTATGAGAAGTTCCAGCAGTATGGGGTTCAGCATTGTAATGATCTGTTTTCAGGCCAGTAAGTTACCACTACTAGCTTCCCACAGAGAGTTCGATATGAATCCTAATGTCATGACAAACTAATAATTATTTTTAAGGATCAAACTTTATTGTCCAGATAGACCCTACATAAAGCTAGCATTGATACACATAGGTGTCTTTTTCATATTCATTATCTTCATGGAAAGTTTCACCTTCCCATGTGTTATGTAGGAGACAAACCTATCATTTTGCTCAGGCCCATTGTGAAAATAAACATCTTTTCTCTCCATTTCTCTTCATCCTTCATATCGTTCTTCCTCTATCCATCATTATAGTCATCCAAACAGATGTTTTGTATTACCAAAGTGTATCTTCTCCTTCCCTTAGGACCTGTCTCATTCAGAATCTAATTTTGTACACTGTTACCTTTATTTCCTTTTAACAAAACATACTTTCCAAGGATTGATTGGTTGGCCTGTCCGATGATATCCGCACTGTCATATAGAATTGTTCTTGGCATTCCTGTGGAAAATCCATTGGACAAGGATTGAGGCATACAGCTGAACAATCTTTATACATTCCAACATGACCCTGGCACACCTCTTGAAGGCCTGTCTAACCCACCTTCTTATATCTCGTCCAGTCAGTTATCCGAATGCCTACTGTAGTCATGAATTGTGACGTGGGTGTGGAAATGGAGGCAATGAATATGTTTGTCATTTGAAAACAGGTGTTATTTTAGCTAATGACTCTGTATTGTATCCCCCAGAAGTATTAATGACAGAACAAAACATTATATTACAGATCTTTCTGAGACTTAACTAGTTTTGTATGCATTTAGGATAAACATTTCATAACAAACTCTCAAGGCTTTTTGTATGCACCAAAGACTGTACATGCATTATAACAGTACTGAGACATTGGTTCCTGTATTATATGTGGAGTTCACTTGAACCATCTGTAGTCAGCACTGCATTAAATGTAAATCAATCATCTCTTGGCTAGTTCATCAGTGGAATCCCTCACTCTCTGCTCCAATGTAGCGTCATCACCATTAATGAATGAGTCACCACTGGAAAGGAGGGAGAAGGATGTGGATGTAGCGAACAAGGTATAAAGTAAAGATGAATTGTGCAAATAAATCATCACCCTTGCCAAGATTGCGTTCATTGATCTCTGGGAAGTGCCGGAGAATTCACTCTCCACTAGTAAACAACAGATTAAAGAAAGTTATCACCAGTTCAAATTGGGCCAGATCTTGTTGAATCCTCACTTAGGTATTATGACGGAACAATTTCTATTAGTCAAAGTAACTTACAGCTTTGAAAAATTTTCAGATGCTATTGAACCTCCGTTGGCTCGAAAGCCCTATTTACATTTTAGATATAGAACATTACCAATGGCATCTTATACCAGCAAATGGGCCCACAAATCTGGCTCAACAGGATGCTCCTGCCCCACTTGTGGGCCTGAGAAGGAAACAATAGAGCATATGTTCTTTTTCAGCCCTTCCTATCTTTTTATTGGGAAAAAGTGGCTTATTCCAATTTGCCGAGGCTTGGGCACTAGAGCACACAAAAATATCCTGTGAATATTGTTGACCAATGTAAGCCAAACTATCGTTTTTTTGCTTTATTTCGTTTGCTACTGACAATGTTGAGAATTAGGCAAGTGGTCTGCATCAAGTAGGATCTATTTTTAGCTTTTTTAGCATGTTTGTGTTTTTCTGTAAGGTTTTAAACATCTATATACTAGTTTGTGTAGTTCTGTCTTTTAGAGTTTTGTAATAGGTTAATGATATAAGTTAATTAGCACAGTGGTAGAACAAATGAATTATTAAATATTTTAAAGTATGTTCTCCTCTGGCTCGACTCTGTGATGCACCAAAGTATCTACTTTTTAAAACTATCTAGATGTACACGTATGGTATGACCTTACTTTTTTATCTAACGTTTTAAGAGTTGTATTTTTAAAATGAAGTGAAATTTTATTGTTTAATCCCCGATTTATTGTGATTTTATTTCTGTACTGTCCTGGCACAACATGCCGAATAAAGTTGCTTTCAAAATAAATCAAACCACCTCAGTATGACAGTTCTTACGCCTTTAGCCATTGGAGCTTATCATATCAAAGCTCTATGTACTTCACTGACTACTTATCGGCTGCCTATATAGCCAGACCATCTACCTTCAAAACACTCTGCATTATCCACAGGATCATTAAAAAAAAGGCCTAATGTTCCAGCAAGCTAAGTTCCAATTTTACTTCCATAACAGGGCAATTGTTTAAGACTGGCACCTTGGGTGCCTTACCGTTTTCTGCAATAAGAAGTACAATCTCAGTACAAGAGACAAAATGTTGAACTACCGTACCAGGGAAGAAAATACACAATAATCGTGAATCCACAAAAAGAGACACAAAATAAACAATTCCCTTGCACTGAGCAAAATTGTATTCCCGTCAGTCTGTTTACTGCACTTAAAGGAAATACTAAATCACATAAAAAAATAAAGGAACCAACATTTCAGTTAGGATGCTAAACAGGGTTTGCTCACATGTGCCCTTTTTAAATGGACAGCTGTTCTTATTTCCAATTAGGCACAGCTGTCAAGTCAATTATCGCTGTGCAGAACCCATTTTACACCTAACACAAAACAATTTGCCAATGTTCAGTAGCCGTTTGCTACAGACTATAGTTGCCAATAACCTTAAAACGGTAATTTTTCTTGGGAAAATTATATTGAAACAAAATATGCATTTATCAGGACTGAAAAGATCACTAGTGAATATGAAATATATTCTCCAGTAGCTCTGCTTAGTTCATTCCAAGGACGGAGACATTTCTCGTATCCTATGATGTAATACCCCCATAAAATGGCAGTAATCCACACACTGAACTTTAATACTTTGGTTTGCCCTGAAGAAACAGATTTGTTTCAGAACACATGCTGGGTGACGTTTTCCTCTTACAATAATCATTGTATGATAATACACATTTAGAATTGATAACTCCTGTTTTATATTATTTATTTCTGGATCGGTTTACCTTTGAAATATTGTGCCCATAGAGAGAGCAGGTTAGTGCTGGACGTGACACTTTAGAATGCCCATTTTTGCATTTATGCATGTATGCCTTGTATCACACATCTTTCACACCTTTAGGGAATCTAGGCATGTCATCTTCTACTTCAAATGGTCGAACACAGAAATGGGATGATAAAATTGAAAATTACAGATGAGTCAGAATTGTGGATTTAAATAGACCTCAGTAGCATCTTTTCTGTTAAGAAAAGGGTTCCCCAAACCTTTCCGGAAATAGACACTAGAGGCCTCCAGGGCAATACACAGGTGATTTCCTATGAAGATTAGTGGGTAAAGTAGGGGGTGCAGATCCACAGTTATTGGTCTGGAGAGAGCCACACACAGCTGAGTGAGAGCTGCAGACATTACTTTGTGGGTGCATGTAAATCTGAAATAGATGTTATGGACACACAGCATTTTCCAGCAAATAAAAAGAATTGAAAGGTATTAAAGTGCCAAAAATGAAAAAAGAGGATACCATATTATAATTCCCTGCATGCCAAGCAGAGAGCGTGGCAGGAAATGAAGTGGAGAGAAAACGTCCATGCCTCCCAAGAGACCAAAGAATTCCTGTCTGTCTGAATGGTAAAGAAATTTGACTTCAGGTCTTTCTTGGACTTCTGCTCCTGCATTTTCCACTAAGGCTTGGTGTTCCCGCCTTCTTCTCAGCTGGAGTGGATAAGGAGTTCTATGTCATGCCCCAGAAGCCAACTTGCCCTGGGGTAGATTAAAGCCCATGACTGGAGGGTCAGGGCAAACTCAAGTTGGATATTTACAAATACATTTGTCTTCTCACTTTTCTATGTGACTGAAGTGAGCAGAAGCTCCGGGAATTGGGGGAAAGAAATGTGTTTGTTTAAAGATGAAATCAACTCAAAATAGACTTGTTCCTGTGGCTCTGACATTTATGGAACTACAAACAACTGAATGACATCTGAGGAATCACTCTGAAGATGTAATGATCTTTTTTTAAGGCAGTAGTGCTAGAGAATATCTACAAAACAATTGGGACATCTCTGAATGACCGGGCCAAAACGCCAAAACCTGTATGAGAATGAGATCCCGTAGCAGCTTTATTTTATCCGTTTTTCCTATTCTCAGCCTTTGGCTTGAATTTTGAGGCTAGAAGAAAGCATGTAACCAAATTTGGGCCTGTGTGCAGCTACAACCTCCAGGCTGTAGCTATACATTTTCAACCTTCTAAAACAAAATCTAAGTCTAAAGTTAAAAACCTTCAGTGGCAACGACCACCAACTTAAACCCAACCACATTCTCGTATAATCTGCCAAAATAGGTGCTTAGTTCCAAGCAGCCGCACTGAAGACGCCTTGATATTAACCTAGGGCTATATTAAATTTGCATCTCTTCATCCTTTTATGTCTTTGTGCGAATTTCTAAATTCCTGTGACATTTTAAAAGTATGACATACAAAAAACAGCTCTCTAGACTAGCAATTAGGTCTGTGCAAAATGAAACAACCTGAAAGTTCTGCAATTTTTAAGACTTTTTTTTCCCAAGTGTCATGGCCACTTGTGCCAGCACGAAAATAGTCTCGTTGTTGCAAAAGTCAGGATTTCCTTTAGCTCTCTTTCCCATCTACAGGACGTCCTAACCAGTCCTGGCATGGCCTTACTGTTGCTCGGAAACAGTCCAGTTACCTGGACTAGTGGGCAGGAAAACTTACCCTTGGCAAAGGTTTTAACTTTATTTAAAAACAAATTTGTATAGTATTCAGGACACAGTCCATGTTTAAAGTGATTCAGTGCAACAAAAGTAAAATAAACTAATATCAGACCATTTAGGCTTGCAACACCAGCATAATAACCCTCATAGAAGACTGTAAGTGTAGTGGAGAGAGGGCAGGGAGGCTACGAGGATGTGCCCCCATTAAGAGCAATAAGGAAAACAGTATGGTTTCTTCATTGTTTCGAGTAGAAACAATGGAACACGGTGTACTTTGAAGGCGTACTACTTCGAGGTCAAAAACAAAAAGATAGATTTTCATTCAACAAAAACCTTCCTCCATTGTATTCGTTACATTTGGAGTGTATGAGAAATACCACATAAGTAAAACATTTTAAAATAATGTACTCAATTGCATTATTTTAGCGAGCTCTATGGGAAATGTAACTTATCGTTCAAGTTTCGATACAAAACTGAATGTTCAATCTTTTTCTCGATTATCTAGGTTGTGCTACAGTTCACTATAGTTTCACATTTGTTTGACTTTCATTTTTTAGGGCTGGCCTAGTGGCAGCCATAGTATCTGCCAGCCTCATGTTTCACAAAAAATTTCATAATAAAAATACATATTCAGCTGGGCTTTTAGCCCGCTCTTTTCACCCATTTGTCTGTTTACATGTCAATCATATTTTGTTTCTGCTTACCACTGCACACAGCAATGGATCATCCCACTTCCGGCACTGGTTGAATTGCACTTGGGGGGCGCTGGTTGACTTGCACTTTGAGGGATTTAGATTTTGCCTGATCACATGTACACAGTCTCTTGCAAAATAACATGTGCCAGAACTGGTGTGCCTGCGATGGTTGGTCACAACTTTAATTTTTACCTTATTAAAATATTGCCTTTTTCAGATTGCATGTGTTGAAACAAAAACAAATGAAACAAACATGGCAGGCTGGTTATGGCCAGTTCTATTGGCTTTTGCTAATGCTTGTCATTCTTTGTATCCAATGAAAGCACATTTAATTTCTATTCTTTCTGTAACAGAGATGCTGTACTAAAACAGCTCTTATTCCTTCTCTTAATCCTATTTCTACCTCCTGACTATCTGAGAGACTCTGGCTCTGAAAGCCTATAAAATGTGACATATTAACATATTAAGGTCAATAACTCCAATAAGATGTCAAGAGTTGGATTTCTGTTATGATGTACAGTACATAATGTTATTTTGAATTTGAAAATTCTATCATATTTTTCAAGAACATCCACGACTATTCTTTTATATGACAATTAGGTGGAGCAGTACCATAATGTCATCTTTCATGGGCCAGAAGAAAGCTTGCAAGACTACATTGCACATCAAATTGCACTGTGCATTAAGGTAATGATGCATGCACATGAAACATATGCCTTTGGTTTGTAGCACCGCAAGCAGATCATCACTGAACCCCTCTATTTTTAACACAGCACAAGCATGAGTCATTGGGTTTCTGCTGTGAAATAGTTAAAGTGCAGTTGGATGCGGAATTCTCCAAGGAGCAGCTTGTGGAATTATTCATTAGTCGTGGTAAGGAAACTCTCATATATATGATATTAATAAGCCCTCAGCAGAATGTCAAATGATGGATTGGAAAGAAAAATCCGAAGGACTATGTGTGTAGCCATGTGTACGTTTTAATGATAATCTGTTCATTTTATTGAATTGCTAAGTGACTAGAGGATATGCAGAAAAATAACACCTAAAAAAATGTCTGAACCTGTGTGGCTCAAAACTTATGTATTATTTAATTTTTCTTTAAGTTATTGCAGTGACTGGGCAGGCAGCAGTATCCATTAGGTTCTCTTGTAGTAAGAGTGTGCAGATTTCTCTCAAGAATTAAAGGAAATGTGTTGCTTTTTAAACGTTTAATTTACTGGTCAAACTTGTTGGTCAACTGTGCATTGGAAGACCTTTTGAGTGAAGAACTGATGTACCGCATCATTTTGTAGTCACAAACCCTGCAATACACACAATCACAGAGTCTGTGAACTCAAAATGGAGTTCAGCCAAGTACTAAACCCCTTTTGTGAGTTGGAAACATTAGTGATAGGGTGTGAAACTGGCCTCTCCAATTTCAGATTTGCAGTTATATTATTCAATGGATTTCGACACAATTGCAATCGTAAATCATTGAACCGTTACCTCGAAGGAGAGTGTAACTTATTTACAAAGAGGAAGCTGTCAGTCAGGGGCAGTTTCCCCTTTGAGAATCATATCGGGCAGCCTCAGGGGGATCAGATGTTCAGTGCACCACAAGGGGTGTAGCTTCGGGGTGGGGGTTTGAGGTGTGACACCCCCCAAATAACTACATTCTCTACTAAGAAGTTGGGTCTGGGGGCCCCGAGTAGAGACTGCTGTGCCTGTTTTCTTTGTCATCCTGATTTCACAAACGAGTTTTTACTTGTTCATTTTTTTAACTACAAATGTAAATGTACTTAGGCCCAGATTAACAAAGATTTTGCATTGAGGATGGGTCACTGTTTTGATGCAGCCCAATGCAAAATCCTTGTTGATAGTTACAAAGCAGCACAAATGTCAATTTGCATGGCTTTCTAACAATAAGTAACCCAACACAGCATATTGCGCTGCCTTGCGTTACTCTGCCCCATGAAGGCATTCAGTGGGAGGTGCATGGGCATTTTGTGCATCCACCCATGGATTTTGATGCAAGTTCATATTTACAATAAGTTGTAGACAATGGTTTGTGTTCTACAGTCTGCAGCATACATGCAAAGAGGAAAAAGCCCCCACAGACCGTGCAGGAAGGTACAGCTTCCTGCACAAACCATAAGGCAGGCATTCTTGCAGTATGATGCAATGGTGTCTGCGTTGGTGCAATGCAGCACAGCAATGTTGCTTGCTGTGCAGCATTGTGCCACTTCTTTGTAAAAATGCTCCTTACTGACCTGTTTACCAAAATAGTAGCAAATCTGCATCAACTCTCTTGGAAATCTTTGTTAGTTTCAGATTTGAAGTCATAATACTGGCACTCAAACACCCAAAAGGTGATAGGACAAATGCTTGTTTTTTTTTTGGTGTCAAATATTTTTATTAATATTTTCATAAGAGAAATGCATTGCGTGGTAAACCATTGAGGTTGACTACATTTTGTGCGTTGTTAAACATTGGGAATTAGTCATTTCTCTGAATTGTCATCTATCTATTACATAGTACAATCACTACTATAAGCAATATCACCCTGGTACACATGCCCTTTCCTAGGAAGATACATCTCCTTCCTGTTGCGAATTGGTTTTTTAACTACCGGTTACGGTGTTGAATTCAGAACTAGGGAGTGAAACTGAGGTGGTGATCGAGATAGGATGAATGCTTGTTAATAGTCTAACACTGCCAATCCTTCGGTAGCATTCCAAAACATTGTTTTTCACCCACTTTGCCTGTCTGACCATGCTCCTCATGGGAACAGTCCTACCGGAACCTTGGGCAGCTTACACATTCACCCTGTGGCCCACTGGTTTTGTAGTTGAGAAATGTGAGATTTACAACCCACCCCCTTCCCCCAGTTCTTTAAGGAGCACAGTCTGATTAAAAAAAATAAAAAAATATATCTGGGAATGTAGGAATGGAATTTTGTGTCCCTTGCAGGCCCCCATCCCTGCATTCACAATCAAATACAAGGGGACAGCATATAACATCCTTACCAGTTAATATTCATTAGCCAACCTCCTGCAAATGGAAAATATGCCTTGTGACTTGTTAGTAGATCCCCATTGCTAACTAGTTGGTGTACAATTTGCAAAACTCCGGTTTGTGGACAGGGATAGTATATTGTGCCCTAAGTAAATTGTTCATATTTGCTTATCCATTGCCTGCTCAACATGACTTGTAATTTCTGAATCTTACTTTTGAGACTCTTCTTTTTAAAAGGGAGGAATTAATTAACTGGTCAAACAAATGAATTATATGTGAATGGTGTGAACTTTTACATACAGCTTATCTCTACTCACTACATCCGTACATGCTTTTCTTTCTGGCAAATTGTTCTTGGAGGCATGCAAGAATCGGGTGGGGGTAAACCTTTTTTTATTTTATTTTGTGGTGACCGATATATGCAGGAATGTGCCTATGCTGCTTATGTTTTTTTGTTCATGTTCAGTTACAGTCCACTTCTTACAGGGCAAACTAGGTGACTTCAATATCTGCATTCAAGATCATACCTTATATTACAATATCTTCTTCATCAGTACAAACCTAGTGTTAAAAATCCTTTGGTAACCGAATGCTTACACCTAAAGATAGGAGATATTATGGCAAACAGAATAGGAGTGATTTAAGCAGTTTGCTACAGGCAGGATGATTTATTGGTGTATTTCTCTGTAGCTCTTAGGTTGCCATTCAGGAAGCTCTAAAGCTGTGTGACATGTCACCTTCCTTTCTTCAGTACTGTACTTTTGGGTGAAGACTTATATGAAATAGATTTTAGATGTGATATAATATGAAGTAGGCTGGTTACCAAAACTTGCTTAATAAGTCAGTCAATACTTTAAGATCAGCTCTGGCAACAAACAACAACCACTTAACATTTCTGCACAGAGAGGAGAATGGATGCAACGTTGGCACAACCTACGCATGAGTGTTGTAGTCTTTGTCATTTCTGAACTTGTGCCTTGGGCACTCCAGAAAGCAAACTATTGCAAAAATCTAATTTGAAGGCAGTAATTTTCCCCAGTGGTTGCACTTTGTCTTTGAGCAATAACAGAACAGATTCTGTTCATGATTTTTTTCAATAATAGTTTGATAATGGAAAATCTCTATATGTATGTAAGCCTTTATAGGCATACGTGGGACTCGGACCCTACATATTTTATATGAGCTAAGAGAAAGATGTACCAATCTTAACCTGTGTTAAATACTACCCAATTGCATCTATAGAGCAGCACAATTTAGTTTTTCACTTACTTAGGTTAAACCAATTGCCATTTGCCCATGCCTACATAGCTAAAGTGGACTAAGGCTTAAAGCAAGAACTGTCTCTTGTAGGTCAGTACGTATAAACAGTGCTGTGTTGTCAAAATAGAAGTCCACCGTACTTGTTCAGGAAAGGCTTGATGCAGCATCTGAACATGAACATTAAAACAATGCGCAGAGGCAAGAGCCCTGATGGCCAGGATTTAGTCATTAGAATAACATTAAACTCAAACTTACTGTCAACAATGAT
The DNA here is from genome assembly GCF_964263255.1 of Lissotriton vulgaris. Lineage (NCBI taxonomy): Eukaryota > Metazoa > Chordata > Amphibia > Caudata > Salamandridae > Lissotriton > Lissotriton vulgaris. The sequence goes on along the minus strand of NC_141685.1, from coordinate 1,879,194,506 downwards.
GGATTTTCGATTTAATAAGATAAGAAAGAACAGAACTATCATTACACTCTATTTGACTCTGCTACCACCTCCTCTATCATAGCCCGCAAGAAGGGACTGGAGACTGCTACTATAGCTGTTTTAATAGAAAAGTTTTTCATGCAGGTTCTGCATATGAATGCATCTACAGTATGAGACATTCCTCCTATTCCTGCACCTAGGCCAGTTAAATTTTTTTCTACTAAGTGGTCTGGATTTGCAATTGATTGCTAAAAAATAACCTTGGTCTTTTTGATCTTTTTTGCTATTTTTCCCCTCTATCATCTCCATTCAAATAATGTAAGACATATTCGAATTTGAAGGAGTGGACATAGACATGCCAGACTGGGAGCAAATGTGCTCCCCATGGAAGTCCGATGGACTTGGCCAAAAAATACCCTTCAAATCCGCAAAAGTTTTGCACCAAAGATAAGTGTGCCAAATCCAGGAAATAATCTTGTGGGGTCATGTCTTCCCATTTAGTGCCACTCATAATTTTATCAACAACATCCAATGTGGTCTCCTGTGGAATGTTGGTATATAAGGACTCCACTTACAGACTGATCAGCAGTTCCTTCCTTATGTCAAAGACTAAACCTTAATTAGATTAGGAACATACTTTGTATCTTAAGTGGGCATCTTTTTCACCAGAGGCCAGAAGACAAGGGTTTAAGCATAGAACCAATGCCAGAGACAATTGGTAGACCTGAGCGAGGGAAACATTTTTGTGCTCCTTGGGAAGGACATAAATGTACAGTAACTTAGGATCTTTTTGGGTCAAAAACTCAGCCTCATGTTTGGTGATCCAATTGTTGTCCAGGCCCTTGGATACACAAAAAGCCACTTCCTCCTCGACCTCAGGGTAGGGTCCTTAGTCTGATGCTTGTAATTCCGAGTATCATTTAAGAGTTTTAAGCACTCATTTTTGTACATTTCCCTTGGAAGGATAACAGCACCCCCTTTATCTGCTTGTTTTATTACAATGGAGTTGTTGGCTGCAAGTGACTTCAAGCACTAATTTTGTCTTTGCTGGTATAACAGACGTGATTATGGTGGTTCTGCCTCATACAATCAATTTTCCTGTTCAAGGCTTTCTCAAAGTCCAGATCCTCTGGGGGCATCTCAAAGGGAGGTGGAGTGAAAGTGTATTTTTGATTCCAAGGCTTGTTCCCTATCTGAGTAGGGTTTCTCTTGACAAAATATCCCCAGCCTTATTTTCCTATAGGAATTCAGCTGTTTCTACTTTCAGCTTAAAGATGTCATCCTTGTGGGTTGGAATAAACCCCAGACCTTTGTAAAGGACCTTCTTTTCACTATCAGTGAGTACGTGATTGCTGTAGTTGAGGGGTCTTTGTTCTGCTCATGCTTGGCGTTGCATCTGCTGCAGCATATGGCTCCTGATGAGTATCCCTGCTCTACTATGATACCCCTTTCCTTTCCCCTCTTCCTCTCCATTGGCTCCTCCCTAAAATAAACAGGAGACTACAAGAGTAGAACCAGGAAATGCTCTGAGGTGGAAGGAACACTGGTACTTCATGTAGAGGCGGGACCCTATAGTTAGGATTCTACTCCGGCGCATTCTCATTCTGGGGTGGAGGAGGGTTAAAGGTTCCCTGCTGGTTCCACCTTCTCCCTCTTTGCTGTTGTCCATTGCCCCGATATTCATTCTGTGAATCGGAGGAGGTTTTGCTCCTTGAGGATGTGTCTGGAAGGGAAGTAGATTTTGGGACATAATCATCCCTGGTATAGGGGTACGCGGTTTCATGAGTATGCTTTTTAAGGTCTATTTGAAAATTGTTGGTTTTCTGTTCAGTGAGATAATCCTTGAATTCAGAGATTGTTTTATTAGATTCCTCGAGTTTCTTCTTAAAAAGAGTTGTTGTAAGACCTTTTTTTAACTTTTTTTCACTGGTCTTAACTTTTATCTACAAAGCATCTGCCACTCTTTTGGCTGTTTTTATGATAATGACCAGCCAATCACATGTGTATTTCCATTCAATGAGAGCCCAGTCCTTCCTAAAATCCTTGTCGTCTACGAAGAACCTGGGCTCAATAGTGATGATTAGTCATTACTGCACCGTGAAGTACTGCCTTGACCTGACATCTTTTTATCTCTACTAGTGTGTCCTAGTCCCCTAACTGAGCAATAGTTTGGGCCATAGTAGTGTTGCCCAAGAGGAAAGGTATGGCCAGGATGGCTGACACATACTCATCTGACACAGTGGAAATCTGGAGGGCATTATTTCTCTCTATTATAGATAACTAATTCATATTGCTACTGGAACCTCATCACCTTGTACTGTACTAGCTACACCATAACACTTATAAGATGGAAGGAGGTAAGTTGCCATACACCCATTTAAGAAGAGAACGTTACCACAAAAAGTAACACAGCTGCAGGTAAAAAAGACAATTACTATTCTTGCCTGAAGACCAGCGACAATTCCCACTTGGATGGTCACAGAAACGCTGTGTGAGTGCTGAAGGGAGGGAAGGTCATCCTTATGGAAGAGGAAGCCTCGCACACACAATTGTGTCATGCTTCCTCATTGGCTCCCTCTCCCCAACCTGGAAGGATAGTACCTCCAGGGCAGACTCTACCTCCTGTTGGACTCGGTTCAGGAGGGAGTTCTTGGATAAAAGCTACTGGACAACAGAGAGATCCAGGTCAGTGAATTAAAAATACATTAATGTATCCCTGCTATTTGTCTTTATTAGTGGGTACATTGGCTAGGGTTAAAACGGGTGGGGTGATAATGTGAGAGCAATGACTCACACCGCCATCAGAGTTAGGCCAACATGTTTCTGCCTGTCGGAGCCCATACGGGTCAGGGACATTCCTCAGGGCCAGGAATCCCTAACTTCCTCTAGGGGGCCGATTTTCCTGCTTCCTTAGGGTGGAGGACAAAAGAAAAGTATTGCTAATGTGCTCAGATGAATTTAACCTAAAAACGCACAAGGACAATGACCTTTTCATAAATGAGAAAAAACAAGTTGGAAGATCAATTAATTAATATGCAGATCAAATGACTTCCCTTTTTTCGTTTACTAGGAGAGAGAGAACGTATGATGACATTTCACAGCAAAACCATAGCACTCCCTACACCCATGTTTAGTGAATAAAGCATGCGAAAACTTTGCGCGTGCAGTATGCGTGTGGTGAAATAGATAACATAACCATTTATGGAAAAGCAATACTCTAGCTGTACATTTGCAATCTTACCCTAGATTATAAGGGATACTGGCTTCTTGAACAAAGTCACACACTAGTGAAATCTGGATTCAAAAGGATAAAAGTAATCAGTCTATACACTACATACAGTATACTCATTGCTCTAGGAGTATGGTAGTCACCTGACTACAATCATAAATCAGGCAGTAAGAAAAAAGTAGAATGTGAGAGACGAAGGGAATCATCTCTTGTCATTGCACTCATACTTCAGATAGCTCATAATCTTGTTAGTATGCCGCAGGCAGGGGTATGAGTAGCGCATATGCATATCAGTTACAACTAGCCCCTGAGGTCATGGATTATGCAGACCCCCACTTGAAGTGTCTGTTGCCATACTAGTGGAAATACAGTCAATGATTCCAATATAGAATCTGTCCCCACATCCACCCACAACAACATACAACACTCGGTTTTCGAATTAGTGAAAAAATGTCTCCATATTGTAAACGGACCTACTCCCTAGATTCGCTGCTAGATGTGACGTAGCACCCGAATGGCAGACTCACCCGAGGGGGCTGGGGAGAAGCACTTATTCAAAAGGCCCACCCTGCTGGTGAACATGCTTAGCGCCCGCTCTCCGCCGCTGGGACACATTTGGACACCCACTCCCACACTGATACAGACAGTCACAGAGCCACTTCGATAACATACATATATTAGAAACAGTATCACTCAGTTGTAAACATAGAATAGTAATTTAACTTCTGCAGTAGCTCATTATATATCTTTAACTCTCAGAAACTTTTCCGAAACACTTACACTCATTGGATGATATCATTAGTGATGTCATTTGAGATATCAATGATCTCTAACGCTAGGACTCCTGAGGCGGAAGCCGGGAGCGAGAGAAACGCTTTTTTTTTAAAAACCCTTTTAAAACTTATTGTAATACTTTGCTCTAATCACCTCCCCACTTACCAGCACTTCTTGATTTATTGAACAGCGCTTCACGCTGCAACGACTCTGTTCCTGTTCCTGGGTAGCCATTCTCGAGGGCGCGGCGCGTGATTGATACACGCCCCCTCGGTTGGCCACGCCCCCTCGCTGACGGTATAAATAGTGCGCGTCAACGCTAGGCGTCGCACTAACGCTAGGACTCCTGAGGCGGAAGCCGGGAGCGAGAGAAACGCGTTTTTTTTAAAAACCCTTTTAAAACTTATTGTAATACTTTGCTCTAATCACCTCCCCACTTACCAGCACTTCTTGATTTATTGAACAGCGCTTCACGCTGCAACGACTGTTCCTGTTCCTGTTCCTGGGTAGCCATTCTCGAGGGCGCGGCGCGTGATTGATACACGCCCCCTCGGTTGGCCACACCCCCTCGCTGGCGGTATAAATAGTGCGCGTCAACGCTAGGCGTCGCACTAACGCTAGGACTCCTGAGGCGGAAGCCGGGAGCGAGAGAAACGCGTTTTTTTTAAAAACCCTTTTAAAACTTATTGTAATACTTTGCTCTAATCACCTCCCCACTTACCAGCACTTCTTGATTTATTGAACAGCGCTTCACGCTGCAACGACTCTGTTCCTGTTCCTGGGTAGCCATTCTCGAGGGCGCGGCGCGTGATTGATACACGCCCCCTCGGTTGGGCACGCCCCCTCGCTGACGGTATAAATAGTGCGCGTCAACGCTAGGCGTCGCACTAACGCTAGGACTCCTGAGGCGGAAGCCGGGAGCGAGAGAAACGCGTTTTTTTTAAAAACCCTTTTAAAACTTATTGTAATACTTTGCTCTAATCACCTCCCCACTTACCAGCACTTCTTGATTTATTGAACAGCGCTTCACGCTGCAACGACTCTGTTCCTGTTCCTGGGTAGCCATTCTCGAGGGCGCGGCGCGTGATTGATACACGCCCCCTCGGTTGGCCACGCCCCCTCGCTGACGGTATAAATAGTGCGCGTCAACGCTAGGCGTCGCACTAACGCTAGGACTCCTGAGGCGGAAGCCGGGAGCGAGAGAAACGCGTTTTTTTTAAAAACCCTTTTAAAACTTATTGTAATACTTTGCTCTAATCACCTCCCCACTTACCAGCACTTCTTGATTTATTGAACAGCGCTTCACGCTGCAACGACTCTGTTCCTGTTCCTGGGTAGCCATTCTCGAGGGCGCGGCGCGTGATTGATACACGCCCCCTCGGTTGGCCACACCCCCCCCCACTTCCCGTCTGGCTGCTATAAATCATGTGTCTTGGTAAGAAGCGCAGCGGACGAGCGCAGCGGGCGCGTCGATTGCGCGCCGAAGGCGCGCCTAAGGCAAGCCCGTCTGCGCCCGTCCACGACAGGCGGGGACTAGGGGCGTTCCACTCTGTCCCTCTCATCACCTACTCCCCGGACCTACTACGTAGCTACCAGGGTCCTTGGCCCATCTCGGCCACAACCAGCTCCCTCATCACCACTCTTGGTATAGCACCCCCTACCCCTCTTCCTCACTCCCCTCCCACAGTCACTTCCTCTCCCACTAACTGTGGAACTGCCACTCCCTTTATCCCTAAAAACCTCACAGTCATCTACCTCAACACCCGATCTGCGGTCGCCCATGCGCACGAACTTTCGGTCCTGCTGGACCTTCACACCCCCGACCTCCTCTTCCTAACTGAGACCTGGTTCTGCGACGACTCCCTCCCCGCACTTCTTTCCACCTTACCGGCCTCCTACTACGCCCTTAGGGCTGATCGTCCATCAGGTAGAGCCGGGGGCGGCGTGGCGGTCGTCGCACGTACCGATCTCCCCTTCCAAATCCTATCCCTACCTACCATTGCTACCACCGAATTCCTAGTGACCCGCACACTCTCCACTTCTCCCCCCCTAACCTGCTTCCTCACTTATCGTCCCCCCCAGTCTCCCCTACAGTTCCTCCCCGACTTTATGGAGGTCCTGGCCACTATTACTGTCAACAACTCTTCTATTTTACTCCTTGGCGACTTTAATTTCTGGCCCTCCGATCCTGCCGAATGCCCTTCATCAAAGGAATTCTCCGAAACCCTTCACTCGCTCAACTTTACATCCCATGTCCACTCCCCTACCCACACTAAAGGTCATCAGCTTGACCAGATCTGGTCCCTGAAGTGCCCTGTGGAATCACTTTCAATCTCCCCTTGCCCTTGGTCTGACCATCACTTGATCTCCTTTCTCCTTCCCATTCTTCCCCCAGCTAAGACCCTCCGACCCAAAAACACCTGGGTCCGATCATGGAGTCGTGTCAATCTTGAAAATTTCTCCTCCCTCCTGACTAATTCTCTTCCCGCTCTCCAGGGTCTCACCACTGCTTCCCAGGTTGATTCCATAAATCTATGGCTCACTCACAGCTGCGACTCTGTTGCCCCGCTCAAACGCATAACCTCCAAACGCGACAAAGACGCCAATCGGTGGTTTAATAATGAGCTTAAAACCACCAAATTAACTGTCCGTCGCGCAGAGCGGGCCTGGAGAAGAAACTATTGCCCCACTCTAAAACTGGAATACACCAACATCTTGAGCCAGTATAAAAAGCCATCCTGGAGGCCAAAACATCCTACTTCTCTTCGAAAATTCTAGCAGCAGAGAGCCAGTCCAAAGAGATTTTTTCCATCGTCCACAACCTGGCGTTCTCGGACAGAACTACTCTCAAACCAGCCCCATCCGAAGACCTCTGTCTCTCTCTTAATGATTATTTTATTCATAAAATTACCACCATTAAGGCCAACATCCCCCTTCCCTCCCCATCTTTTGTTGATCCTCAATGTCCTCCCCCAAAAGGTGCACTAACCTCCTTTCCCCCTATCACTCGGGAAAATCTGACCTCTTTAGTGCCACTGATCAAATCCGGCTCTCCGCTTGATCCCTGCCCTGCCCACATTCTCCGCCACGTCTTTGTCTCTTGTCCAGACCCTCCCCTCCATCTCCTTAATAGTTCCCTCTCTCAAGGCATAGTTCCCAACTCTATGAAATCCGCGGTCATTGTGCCCATTCTGAAGAAACCGGGGGCAGATCCTTCTGTCCCGGCCAATTTCCGCCCCATCTCCCTCCTACCTTTCCTGGCCAAGGTGCTCGAGCGCCATGTCACCTGCGCTCTGAGTTCCTTTGTGGAGAAACACGGTGCCCTTGCCCCCCGTCAAGCCGGTTTTCGCCCCGCACACTCCACGGAGTCTGTTGTTATGTCGGTCCTTGACACCCTCAGGGAGGGTATGGACACCAATCAGCACCAGGCGCTTGTGCTCCTCGATCTCTCAGCCGCTTTCGATACGGTGGACCATAACACCTTACTCTCCCGTATCGCGGCGGCGGGGATCGGGGGGAGTGCCCTGGTCTGGTTGTCCTCCTTCTTGAGTGACCGCACCCAGGCTGTCCGCCTGGGTGACTACACAGCGGACACCCGAAGAGTTCAGTGCGGGGTTCCCCAGGGTTCCTCTCTCTCTCCCCTCCTATTTAATCTGTATATTGCCCCTCTTATCTTCTCCCTTCAACAGATGGAGGTCACCGTATTTAATTATGCGGATGACCTCCAGCTGGTCTTCAATCTCTCTTCTCCTTCTGCTACACTAAATTTTCAAACTGTTATGCTTCATATCAGGGACTGGATGAACCACAACCACCTTAAACTCAACCCCGATAAAACAGAACTGGTGTTGACGGGTGGTTCATCCAGCCCCTGGTCCCCTCTCTTCTGGCCCCCCTCTCTTGGTCCTTCTCCTGTTCCCTCTCCCTCAGTCAAAACCTTAGGCATTAAACTCAATTCGCAACTCACCCTTCACTCCCAGGTTAGCTCTGTGGTATCTTCTTCCTTTCTCTCACTGCGCACTATTCGCAGGGTGTCCCGATTCTTCACTTTCTCCGCACTTAAACTCATCATCCTGGCCATGGTGGTGTCCCGCCTGAACTACGGGAACGCCCTGTATGCCGGCATTCCCGCATACAGTTTGCGTCGCCTTCAACAAATACAGAACCAGGCGGCCCGCCTGGCCTTCAATCTCCCAAAATTCCACCACTCTACCCCTCTCCTGAAACAACTGCACTGGCTCCCCGTGCGAGCTAGAATTCAATTCAAGCTCGCATGCATTACTTTCCTGGCCCGCTCCAGTTCGGCGCCAGCTTTCATCTCCTCGGAGATCGTCTCTTATGTCCCTACTAGGGCTCTACGATCCTCCTCCCAGTCCCTCCTTACCATCCCACGTTTCCGGAGAAAGAAGTGGGGTGGATCTAAATTTGCTGTCCTCGCCCCTACCCTCTGGAATTCCCTTCCCCTTGAACTTCGCTCCATCCCCCTCTATTCACAATTCCGTAAAAGCCTCAAAACCCATCTTTTTACAAAATCCTTTGACTAATTGCCCGCTTTGACCTCCCTTCCTCCACCCTCAGTCCCCGTTAGCTATAGCGCCAAGAAGCCGCTGGTATACGTGCGCTTAAGAAGAACTTTTAAACTCAAACTTAAACTCAAACTCTCATGAGTGATGTCACTGACCATGTCATGAGTGTTATAACATGTGAGATCATAAGCAGTGCATTGCAGGGTCGTAAGTTATAGTTAACTCAGGTAATTATAACTGCTGAATTTCACTTTTTTTGAACGAGTGAAATCTGAGCCTAATTATAATGTCCCTGTAACCTTTGATTTTTTCCACTGAATTTCTAGTTATTTTTTTAAATTCTATTTCTGAACTATAACGTCTCTGTAACCTTTGTTTTTTCAGTAAATTTCTATGGCTTTTTAAATTCTATTCCCTAACTATAAAGTCCTCGTAACCTTTGTTTTTTTCAATGAATTTCAACAGTTTTTAAATTTGTATTTCATAGCTGTAACTTGTAACACTTGAGAGTGGGTGTGAGAGTGGCATTATAGGTAGGTGAGTGAGTGTGTGAGTGGCAGTACGGGTCTCTAAGTGGGTGTATTAATGGGTTTGTGGGTGAGTGGCTGTATCGGTCTGTGAGTGGGTCTGTGAGTGATTGTATGGGTCGGTACATAGCTGTGTAAGTGGGTGTAGGAGGGCCTGTGTGGATCTGTGAATGGGTACATGTCTGAGTGGGTGAGTGAGTGGGAGTTTGAGTGGCTGAGTAGGACAGTCAGTGGGCAGGTGGTAAAAAAAAGTATGAGGGCGCATGGGAGCAGGTCCTTGTGCCAGCTCCCCCTGTGACAATCCTCCTGTCCAGCCTTGTTACAATCCACTACCCTCAGCTGCATTCAGTTTTGTGCCAACTCTGTTAATTTTCAACTCATTTTTCGGCCTCTTCTCACTACTGTCCTCTTTTGCCTCTTTGTGCTCATTCAACCCATTATTTTGTGTCTTTCTGATCACTCCTGGCCTTTATTCTGCCTCTCCCTGCTCTTTCCGACCTCTATTTAGCCTCTTTCTGCTCATTCTGTTACTTTGCATCTTTCAGGTCATATCTCACCTTTATTTTGTCTCTTGCTGCTGGTTTCTGACCTATATTTGGCCTCTTTCTGCTCATTTTGCACCTCTATTTTGCTGCTGGTTTCTCACCTCTATTTTGCCTCTTTCTCCTCATTCTTACCTTTTTTATTTTCTGCTCATTTCTCACCTTTACTTTGCTGCTGGTTTCTGACCTCTATTTTGCCTCTTTCTCATTTTTCACCTATATTTTGCCTTTCTGCTTGTTTTTTAACCTTTATTTTAGGGGTGGGTGGTAAACTCCACTCCGCAGAGTGGTTGAGTAAGGGGGCAGGGCCTCCGACAAGGTATCAGCAATGTACGGAAGTCGAAGCGTGTGTGCACTCCAAACATCGGTTGCACTGCAAAATCCCAACGGTGCATCACAAATATACCAAGTTTATCATAATTTTACTCCTTTTATTTCAGGTAATCCAAAATTGTCATGTCACTTCATCCTGTTACATGGTAGACTTTGCTGTATGATTAGCTTCTACACGGCAGCAGTGCCTCAAGCCTCTTACTGTTGCATGCCCCATACGTTAATCATATCCTTAGTGGTTCTTCTTGTCTTAATGCATTTCGGGCTCAATCTATAACCCTTCTTCAGAGGTTCACTATATGTTTAAGAGTACATGCCTATTAGACTATGCCTCACATCAATTATACATTCCACAATTCATAATTTTATATTAACCTGGTTCTCTAATTGACATTTTCCCACTATGCGCGATATCATGCGCAGTGATCTCCCGCTTAAACTCTGTTCACAACACATATCACTAATTTGTTTTATAACGTTCATTTAAAAACACATCTTATCACATTGCTCCCCATACTTCTAAATCCGTAATTCGAACTTTTAAACGCAACAACCTATCTCTACAATTATACCACCCTTCCTCCCTTCATACCTTTTGTCATAGTCATTACGGTCTCTTGTGTTCAAAATACAACTTTACTCACACTGCTAACATCCTGGTTTTTAACTAGTACTTCTCAAAACTCCTCCCCTCACAGTTAACCAATGGTGTTAACCTGAATTATTGCAGCTCACTACCCTTTACGAACTATGACTCCCATAATACAATGCGTCAATCTGCGTTTACATCAGAGTTTTCATAAAAATACTGGTCGTTCTTAATTTGCCTTGCCTCTTGTACAACCGTTTCACTCATGTGCCCCGCCCTCCCTAGAATGTATCTGTTGTATGTCAGTTTAAAAAACGAGCACAAATGCGTGTAAACAAAAATTATACATGAGGTTACTGAAAGTCCTGAACCATGAATTTTAACGCTGCAAAGTCCAATTTCACTGTCATGTGCCTTAAACTGCCATGGCAAAAGGATAGATGATGGTTGTGTCTTTTCATCATGTAACAATTAAAGTATATATATACAATCCTATCACACCAACCATAATTATTAATCAAACAAGTTATCAAATATTTCAATACATAAAATTAGTACACATTGAATTGACAACATGATTCATTTAATTTTTTGGGGTTTCTCCAAGTCCAGCTCTTCACAGACTGTGAATAGTTCTGTGTAGTTCTGCTAACGGCGATTCCAGTCGTCAAGGCAGCACCACTCGTAAGTAAAGAGGCCACACAGACACAGAACTATTCACAGTCTGTGAAGAGGAGAGCAGCCTGGCTTATCAATTAACTGGCATATTACTGACCTGTAGCCCACTGTGGGCCGAAAAAAGAAAAAGAAAAAAGCAAATTAATGACAAAGAACCTGAAGCAGCTTAAAATCCACTTTGGAAATGGCACTAGTACCACAAACCCCACAATGCAGCACAGAGTTGAATAACAGTGAAAAGCCCCACCCGAGGGCGGTAACATCATGTGCTTGGAAAAGGGAGTGCCCTGCAATGATTAAGCTTCTACAGACGTTTGTGCCCGTGAACAAGAAGAGAAGTCTTCGAAACGCGTTGGGCCTCATTCATGAAATAAAAAGGGAAAGGAAATGCCGGTTGCTGTTAATTTCTGCTCTGGAGTGCACCTTCGAATGCAGGAAGCTTTGTGAAACAATATATATATATATATATATATATATATATATATATATATATATATATATATATATATATATATATATATATATATCCGGGTTCATTGGTTGAAATGTGACCGGTTTTTTACCTATGTGACAGCATAGGTTTGACGTTGGATATGCCAAAGTTTAGATGACAGTGGTTCTACTGATACATATGTAAGTAGAATATGTGTATGCAATCACTGTTCATGTTTGTTACATTGAAAGTCAACTACCACTGATTAGGATAGTTGCCCTAAGTTAAACTATGAATTATTTATTGCCCACATGGGCTTGATGTTTGGTGTAATTATGTTGTACATTAACTGACAGAAGTGTGTCTCCAAAGCTGTAAATATAGCATTACGGGAAATAGAATTTTTGACGAATTTGACTCTGCCGGAAATCCGTAGGCAGCATAAACAGTGACTAAAGTATATGTGGTACTACGATGAGAGTTAGTATTATAATTTGGATATGCCTACATTCAGAGAAAGCCCACATGGGCTGGATGTATGGTGTAATTATGTTGCACATAATTGTGTTTCCAAAGCTGTAAATACAGCATTATGGGAAATAGAGTCTTTGAGGAATCTGACTGTCGAAAAAAACTCTTAAAAACTCTTAGGTACCATACAAAATGTGACGAATGTATATGCGGTACTACGATTAGAGTTAGTACCATTGTTTTGAATATGTGCCACTTGGCGTGATATTTGGTACAATATCTGTCACTAAACGGTATGTGGTTACAAGCGTAACTGGATCTCCATGATTTAATGGGGGATCCATGGGAAATGGAGTCCAGCTATCAAGCATTGAAATCAAATATTGAAAGCAATGACTTGTAAATGCAATGTCGTCATAAACGTGCCCTTTAAATTTGTACAGCGTTTTAAGGACATTATGATTTGCTCAAAAAATGAATGTTGAGGTTATATCTATCACATTATGAGCGCATTGTATTTATATTAGTCTGTTTTCACTGGTTGTGGAAAAGAATGTCACATGATACATGTTTTGAATATAACTTTATTGATGGTCATGACACCCGTACCGGTGAACAAGCAGCGGACGCTGCAAAACGCGTTGGGTGGAATTTGCCAAATAAAAACTCTCTAAGGAGCGATGAATGGGCCTCAGCGTGTTATTTATCAATTGAAAGGACAACTGTGTTTAGATTTATTGGGGGTGGCAAACCCGGCTGCGGCCTGCCGTGATGAAGTATTGTAGAAAAAAGGTAGGGCTAGGACCTTTCTCAAGATTTGCCCGGCGCTAACCGCCCTTGTACCATTCAAGTTTACCAAGCAATGAGGCAGGCGCCGGAGACCAGAAGGCAGGAAACAGAAGTTTAATCCGACGGAGCAGAACACGTCAGATCAGACAACAAGGTATCGTCTCGAGGTGCTCTAACAAGTGAGCTGAGACTCAGCCTTTTATACCTTACAAAACACTTGGCATTACAGTCACAGCATTGTGAAACAAAGAAAAGATAACCCCATAATCCTCGTGTCCATCCTACCCCACATGTGTTCATAATAGGGACCCTTGACCTGCTGATAAGAGAGGGGGCAATGACGCAGCTGAATGTTCCGCTGATTATTTGGATGTGTGCGCCTGATCGTAGCCCAGGGGGTGGGGAGACCAGGATCAATAGTGGGTCCTTTGAAGAGGAGTGACTTCATACAATAAAGTGCAGTAAATGGTATCCTCTGGCTTAGGCGATGGCCTCGGACATGTGTGGTCAGTCGGACTCGGGGGAAGGGGTCATCAAAGGAGTGGTATTCATGCCGCGTGGACAATCGAGCGCGGAGGGAAGGCTTGTCAACAGAGGGGCATTCATGGAAGGAAAGGAGGTGTTGGTCAGGCGCGGCCGTGACTCCCAAGGACAGGGTCTTGCAGAAGGAGAAGGTTTATGACTTGTCCATGTGAGGGAGAAGGAGGGGGTCAGGGTGCGCGCAGGGTCAGAGTCGCACAGAGAGAGAGAGAGGTCTTATGACCTGTACATGAGAGAACAGGGGCAGTCAGATACAGCTGGGGGGCTATGTCAGCTGAGGCGAAGGATGCCTCTTCAAGAGGGAAATGGGGGGGTGCCTGGGTCAAGCAGGAGGGTTGCCTTTCATAGCAGGGTCGCGCAGAGTGCTGGGTTTCATGGTCTATGCATGTGAGAGTGGGAGGGGGGTGCTCAAATGCGCGCAGGAGGGAAGCCAGTGATCCTAATGAGTGGGCAAGAGGCCAAGGTGCTAAAAATGGCTGTTATGTACATATGGGCACGGGCTTTTACTGGGGGAGTGATACGGTCAATATTTTATGGTATTCATGGTGCATACAGGGAGAGGAGTGGGAAAAAGGGAAATGAACGCTGCTTATGTACATCAATTTGTCTATTTTCCACAGTCGCCCCTTTTTACATAACAGAGTTCATTTTTGTAGTTGATGGGGGTACATATAAACATGTGGTTGATGAAATAGCATTTGTCAATACTAACATATTGCATAAAAATCATGAACAGTTGGTGCGATTGGCAAAATGCAGTACATAGGAAATTGCATTTGTAAACGTACTACATAGCATAAATGCTTCTGACTTTCAAAAACGAATGTGACCAATGAACATTTTGACCAAGTAGTTGAGGGAGGAATTCAGTCCAATAAGATCTCTTCGTCACAGTGTCTTTTTAGTAGTGAGCCATCACTGGTAGGCTCTAGTCCGTGTCCTTTCGTTGGCGCTGTTGAGCACCGGCGGTGGAGCTATAGGTCCAGCTCGGTTCTATCCTTACGCGTTGCAGAGTGCGGTCAGTCCTCTGCTGTTAGACCACAGTCCTGTTCCCTAACCAATCCTTTTAGTGGCGCCTTAAGTTTGGCACCTATATTTCCGTGGCGTAATCCCATTTCCATCTAGATGCTGTTCTTCCTTTCAGCAGAGAGTCGCATGGAAAAGAGGGTGTGTTGTTTCGATAGTCGATGGGAGTGAGAGGGCGGAGTGGGGGCAGATTTCCTGGGACACACCAAAGGGACCAAGGGAGCAATGGATAACAAGCAAGCGGGCCCATCAATCGGGCTTGAAAAGAGGGACGGAGGCTCCAGGCACACGTGGGTTGGCGGACAGAGAGCTTCAGGACAGCCCTTCATCCTTTCTTTTACCGCCTCTGAGGGTGCTGCCTCGTCCCGTTTCTTGTTGTGCTGCGGCTCCACCTTTGGTCGAGGTCGCATGTGTCTCATGATCTGCAGCCACGCTGTGCGTCACGTCCGGCCCTTCTCCTCCGGTGATCGAGTATCTTTAAATGGGTAAAAACAAGTTTTAGAGACCTGGCAGGAGAAGAGATTTTTACATTTGAATTCCACTCGCAATCCTAGCACCTGGCGTTATGCTCATTGGTCATAGTCAGAAGTCTATTAGCATGAAGTAAGTAGGTGGGTATTTCTACTGCATTCGCACCAAGTCTAATCGGCGTTCGTTCATGACATATATGGACAGAGGTCAGACTCCTGTCACTTGCGTATTTCATCAAAAACCCCAAGATTGACAACATTCAGGGGAGACTCGTCCTTCTAACCCGAGCCTTAACAGTCTTACATTTCCCTTTAGAGCTTGCTAACTCTTTCAAACAGAGCGGGGTGTGCAATCATTGAAAGACACGGTCAAACAGGTGTTTCTCGATGGGCTGCAGTTACTCATGGTCATCATATATATATATCGGGGACAGTAGCTGGGGTCAATCAAGTGGGGCGGGGACGCTTCGGGCATTCGTGCTTGGGTGCAAAGGGGTAGGGCAATCTGGGCATTGGGGGTCAATCTGGACCTCAGCGCTTGTCTCTAATGAACAAAAAAAAATAAGGTGCCATTGACATACAGTTCCCCTATAAAAGGCCAAATTGGGGGACCTTAGTCGTCTTACCTGTCCTTTCCTTCTCAGCCAATTCGAGTTCATTCATTTTGTAGAAAGGAGAGGTAGTAATATGGCGAGATACAGTCATTTTAGTTTTGGTCAATTTCGCTGAACACCTTCGCGTTCAATAAGTATCCAATCAGACTGGTGCCGACGGGGCACAATATTACCATACAAAAAGGATGGGACAGGGGGACTCTCGTAGGGAGTGAGAGTCGTCCGCAACCTAAATGAGCCATTCGGTACACGTATGACATGTAGAGAGAGGGAGAGAGAGAGAGAGAGACGTGTACGAAAATAGGTCATTTAGTGTGCTCACAACACAGAACGACAGAGGTCAGGTAACACGCAAACGCAGACAGAGGGAAGACATAAACCCGTACATTACATACACACAAACTCAGACAAGGGAAGACAGTACATGTGTTACATACAAAAGAGTTCACGACAAAACATAAAACAATTATTGGCCAAACAGAACTTCTGCATGCTGCGCATCTTCAGTATCCTATTTATCTACGTGCTGAGCTCTTTTTACCTTTTTCCTCCTTTTCCTCTCATTTCCCTTTTCGTTTGTTATTTCTTCGAGCCTTCTCATTTGCCAATACTTACACCTCGATTAGTTGATCAGAAATTAACCTTGTCGCGCTATTTACTCATGGTTGGATCTTAAATCATTTTTTCAGTTTCTTCCTTTGGTGGGAAGTTCTCCAGGCTGAGGCAACGGCAAGTATTGATCGGGAGAACAGTCGGACAGCTTGGCTAGATCTATAATGTGAGAAGGGGGGGGGGGGGAGCAGTATTTTTGAACATCAGCAACATTTCTAACTTCCCAGACGGCAGCAGCCTTGGTAACCCTAACTCTTGCATTTTTCTTCTGTCCTTTCCCTACCTAGTCAAACGTCTAGTTACGTTCTTTAACGTGTTATCTCAAGTCAATTTTCGTCATACAGTACCCGTCAAGTCTCTATGTCAGTCCATCCTCCCAGCCGTTCTAACGTGCTAATTTCCAGTCAATTTCCGTCATACAGTACCCGTCGAGTTTCTATGTCAGTCCATTTTCTCAGTCGCTATGCTCTAATGGAGGAACAGTCATATTTAAGTCTATGTCTCTAAAAACTTATCGTTATAAGGACTATGCTCATATTCCCTCCTTCCCTTTTTCGTCGGTTGTTCGATCATCGTTCTCCCATACTTCAGCCGATGTTCCAACGCGACCTGCAGAAGGGAGGAGAAAGAAGGGGTGGGGGGCAGCATTCAAACCTCATCAGCATGCAGTAATCCGGAAATGTTTTTACCTACCACATACTCGACCTATCTCCACGTAGTGCATTTCTTTGCCATCTCGGCGTTTAAGCCCAGAGGGACCAGTAGGGTCAGATAGATAATCATTGATGATCTGCGTATCTACATGAGTTGCTTGGTCGCGACCCCTTTAGGTTGCGTGCAAGGGTGGCGATCAGGTGGCATTTCTGTGGTGTCGTTTAAAAGCGTCTAAAACACTTTTCCGGCTGTCTGTCACACATAATGTAGCTGCTAAATATCGGGTCCTTTTTAACCTTCAGCCTTCATCATATTTTCTCGTTGCTCACAGTAGTAATACATTCAAAACTCATTAATGCAACCACTACAACTATGCTTTCTTTTTCAAAATACTTTTAATAAAAAGTGCTGGCGTATAAAATACAGGCCTACAACCCAGTGGACCAGCCACGGAGCAGATTGGAACTGTACATAGGAAGAAAGAAGTTGATGGCAGTTCATTGCATAAAGTGCGGCAGTGCAATAAAATCGTATCGAACTTTACTACAGAGCAGGCATGATGCATATCAAGAATTCACTTTTTCAATTAGTTCATTAATTCATTATCCGGATGCTCGTTCACTGTCTAAATTACACCATTTCATTGTTCCCATTCATAATTAGTACCCACCCTAAATCAGTTCATTGTCCAAACACATGATCAATATCGGTATTGCTTTTCTTCTCTAAGCTCATAATCACTATCCATCTTATCGACTTTCATTGTCCAAAAATGCACACGTATCTCAGAGCATCAAGATTCGAGCAATCCGGGTGAACAGGGAGTTTGAAAGTTTGTTTCGTGCATCGGCGCCATTTTGGGCGAGGTCAGGCAGGTTCCGGTATAGTCAGAATGTCTCCAATGACTCATGGTTGGACCAGAACCTTCCGTTGGCAGTTCAAAAAGTTTTTGTGCAATGTGGTAACAGTCTAACAATATGGACCATTTAGTCAAAGAGTGGGGAGGGCGGCAACAATTTTCCTACCGGGTCACTCTGGTGTTCCACCGGAACTGAACAAGTCTGTACCTTGGCTGTGTTTTAGCCATTTCCAAACTGAGGCTGGCGCCGGCAGGAGTGCGTCGATGTCGCGGTTCCCTGTGAGGGGGACGGGGGCACCCATGCGGAGGGGTCGGGGGCCCCCCGGCTCTCATAGAATCTTCAAAGTCGAGGAGAGAAGGCATGGGGCGTGTGCCCGTCCTGGGCAAAAGACCGTTTTTCGTTGTGGACCCTCTTTAAGTAAGAGCGTTGGGGTGTCGCTGGAAGCCTCCACCTGAAGGGAGGTGGGGGAGGCCCGTTCGCGTCACCTCCCCCTTCCAGCGACCCCGCGCCGTTCCTTGGCTCCGCCGCTTCGGTATTGGCCGTGCCGGCTATTGAAGATGGGGGGGGTGGTCGGCGGCTGAGGCAAGACAGCCCCCCCCCTTCCTCTTTGACAGGTGGCGGGACTACCTCCAACTCTCCGGAGGTGGACATGTGGCGGGACTACCTGTAACTATCCAGGAATTTGACATGTGGCGGGACTACTTGCAAGCGCCGCCGTTCTCGCTTTTGGCTTCGGCCTTCTTCGCGGGTCGGACCAGGCGAGAGACAGAGGGGGGGGGTGGTCGGTGGCTGAGGCAAGACAGCCCCCCCCCCCCGTGGCCTGCAGGGCAGCAGAGGAGGAGAGAAGGAGAGGCCATCACGGTTTTCTGGGCCGTCCGCCCCACAGCCTCCCCCTCCGACTGCGTCCAGGCGAGCCCCGCATGCCTCGAGGCCTCGCCTACCGGATGGGCGTAACCGCGGACCTGTGGCACTTCGGGAGTTTCCGGGATGGGGGTAGGTACCTATTGATTTGTATCTATTTCACGTGACCGTTATTTGGGCGTGGTGGGCAATGAGGCAGACATGTTTAGGGCAGGAATAGGCAACGGAACCTAGCTACCTCGTGGCTTGCCTGCTGTCAAACTTGTCTTCCCTCGCCATTTGTATGTTTCTTATTACGGGTTGTTTCTAGCGTTTCTTATTTTATTTTTAGCGAAGTTGATAACTCCTCAGTGGCCTACTGATTTCGCTCAACTCCTTTTCTTGTATTTTTATGCCATAACCTATTATAAGCTAAAGCGACTAGTCCATGCTTAGTGAACATGTCCTTATTAGGGGTGCCCTCCAGTGGAGCTGGATGGTTCATCTCTAATAAGCGGTCCGGGCTAAACAGGCTACCAACCAGTGGGGAGAAGACAGGCATGACGGATTACAACGGGGACAAAAGTCTGCACTACCTATCTTATCACGGCGGGCAAAGACTAGACAGAATATTTCTATTCTCCGTTGTTTGCCGGTGGTGAATACCTCAAACGAACCAATACCGAATAATCGGCCAATCAAACAATTCAGTGGGGAGAATAAGTGGGCACGAAAAGTTATCGCTACCCACTCTTTCTCTACCTGCAAAGAGAGACCTTGTTCTTCCCTGTTTGCAGACAAAGAATCTCCAGACAATAATCCACGAACGACAGTTCGGGAAACAGTGGGGGAGGAAGATAGGCACGACGGATTACAATGGGGACAAAAGTCTGCGTTACCTATCCTTCACTGTTTGCAAAGAGAGAGCCTGTTTGTTTTTCCCCGTTTGCAGACAGCGAATCTCCAGAGGTTTCAACAAAGCGTAATACTAGTATTATCCAAACAAAACAAGTTTCCTTAATTCGTCGTGTTTACACGACCTTACCCGGACCGCGTGGACGGTTTCCTGTCTCCTGGATCCAGCGCCCGATCGTCCTCTCTTCTTCGTGATGCCCGTGGCACTCCTGATGGTTCCCAGTCAGGACCGTGGATCACTCGAGAGAGGTCTGTTCAGAACTAGTGATGGTCGGATGATCGGCTGTCAGACGAGGGTCTATCGGACACGAGCTCTTCCCGATCGTTGCAGTCGTTCACTCTGTCGTCGGGACCTCTCCCACTGGATCCACGTGTCGCTGATGGGCCCCACGTTGGGCGCCAATTGTAGAAAAAAGGTAGGGCTAGGACCTTTCTCAAGATTTGCCCGGCGCTAACCGCCCTTGTACCATTCAAGTTTACCAAGCAATGAGGCAGGCGCCGGAGACCAGAAGGCAGGAAACAGAAGTTTATTCCGACGGAGCAGAACACGTCAGATCAGACAACAAGGTATCGTCTCGAGGTGCTCTAACAAGTGAGCTGAGACTCAGCCTTTTATACCTTACAAAACACTTGGCATTACAGTCACAGCATTGTGAAACAAAGAAAAGATAACCCCATAATCCTCGTGTCCATCCTACCCCACATGTGTTCATAATAGGGACCCTTGACCTGCTGATAAGAGAGGGGGCAATGACGCAGCTGAATGTTCCGCTGATTATTTGGATGTGTGCGCCTGATCGTAGCCCAGGGGGTGGGGAGACCAGGATCAATAGTGGGTCCTTTGAAGAGGAGCGACTTCATACAATAAAGTGCAGTAAATGGTATCCTCTGGCTTAGGCGATGGCCTCGGACATGTGTGGTCAGTCGGACTCGGGGGAAGGGGTCATCAAAGGAGTGGTATTCATGCCGCGTGGACAATCGAGCGCGGAGGGAAGGCTTGTCAACAGAGGGGCATTCATGGAAGGAAAGGAGGTGTTGGTCAGGCGCGGCCGTGACTCCCAAGGACAGGGTCTTGCAGAAGGAGAAGGTTTATGACTTGTCCATGTGAGGGAGAAGGAGGGGGTCAGGGTGCGCGCAGGGTCAGAGTCGCACAGAGAGAGAGAGAGGTCTTATGACCCGTACATGAGAGAACAGGGGCAGTCAGATACAGCTGGGGGGCTATGTCAGCTGAGGCGAAGGATGCCTCTTCAAGAGGGAAATGGGGGGGTGCCTGGGTCAAGCAGGAGGGTTGCCTTTCATAGCAGGGTCGCGCAGAGTGCTGGGTTTCATGGTCTATGCATGTGAGAGTGGGAGGGGGGTGCTCAAATGCGCGCAGGAGGGAAGCCAGTGATCCTAATGAGTGGGCAAGAGGCCAAGGTGCTAAAAATGGCTGTTATGTACATATGGGCACGGGCTTTTACTGGGGGAGTGATACGGTCAATATTTTATGGTATTCATGGTGCATACAGGGAGAGGAGTGGGAAAAAGGGAAATGAACGCTGCTTATGTACATCAATTTGTCTATTTTCCACAGTAGGCGCTGGTTTCTTTCTCGCCAATGGCTGTGGATACATATATATATTACCTACTGGCAGTCGCCAGTAGGTAGTTGTAGTTAGGACCTAGTTTCCATTGGAAATCCACAACATTCTATTTGGAATAACTTTGGCGCTGGTGGACGAATCTTCGTGAATTTCTCCAAGAAAATGGCCTGCTCCGCTTGGCTCCTTCCCTGAAAGTCTGGGGGTGATTCGTCACATGGAGGCCAAGAAAAAAGGGGGGTCCCAAAACGTGTTTTCCCCATGCAATTTTCCATAGGTACCTTTAGCCAGGGCTAGAGCCCGAACGGCTGAACGTAATTACACCAAACTTGGCAGAGAGGTAGAGTTCGGTTCGCCGATTGTGCTTTTTGTTAAATGGTGTTAATCCGTTCAGTAGTTCCTGAGAAAATCAAAAGTAAAATCATAGTGATATCTAGAGACGAAGTACTGCACGCGTACCAAAATCCGTACAATTACGAGCACAAGCTGCATGCTGATTGGATGTCAACTGTCTTTCAACACTCCAAACTAGGAAGTGTTGGCAGCCATCTTGTGCCTCAAACAGTACAACAAAGTTGAAAAAAAAAGGAAAGGCGGCAGTGTAGAAACATCATGACCTTCTAGGCCCACATGGATCTTTAGGCCCCCAATTTAAAAAAAAAAGAAAAAAAGAGATCGCGGGGTACGCGTACAGGTAAAAAAAAACTAGAAGTCCGTTTTATTCTTAATTAGCCTCCCGGGGGGCCAAATCTCAGGGGCAATGTTTATCCATAAAGGGGGGCTTGTAAGGCCCCCCGCAGCCCCGGGGAACGCCACCCTCTTGGTATGTTTTCAGCCCCCCCCCGTACACCCCCCCGAGACCGCCACCTTCCTGGGGCAGTAATATGTAAAATGACCTTTCAGCCCTGGGGACCTGCACCCCTCGGGGCTTTTTAATGTTGGGAGGGGGTCGCGCGGCCCCCCTCCGGGAGCCCTTGATGGCCATGGGGACCAGCGCCTCTCAGGGCTGGCTCCTGCAGTGTCTCGGGGTGCCTACCCTCAGGACACTGCTGTTTGCTATGGTAGGACGGGAGCGTCGCTGTTCCCACTTTATCACAGCAAACCGCTTTTCTATTTGAAAGAGAGAGCAAGTTAATCTGCTCTCTCTTTTGTAGTGTAGTTCCTATATTCCCAATAGGCTCTGCGCATTGGAATACCATAAACGGTAGTTTAGACGTAGGACTGAGGTTGACTAGGTCTCTACTGAATATGTTGGACTTAATTAGGTATGCCAGCTAGCTCAGAGGTCACTAGAAACTTTCTCGAATGAACAGGAAGGAGTTAACTTTCCTGATTAGACAAGAAGGGATTAGTTTCTGACAACCACATAAACATGACAACTTTGCGCCCTCCAGAATAAGGAGTATATCTCCAGAGTGGTGTGAAAACAATAGATAGCTATTTCACTCAGTCAATCATGAATACTTAGTTTCACCAGAGTGCAGAGAAATAGAGAGACGGGCGTTTTCAATAAAAGGTGTTATATATTGAGCAGTCTTCTTTCTCATGCAAAAGAAGTGAATTGCCACAATTGCAATACTTATAAAGTAAAGTGCGTACAGTAAAATGAGTATTATGAAATAATACTGTAAAAGCATTGATATGGTTTCTGAGCCATATGATACTTAAAACGGATAAAATATATACAGTTACCTAGAATGATAAAAGTTGACTAAACATACTCAACTGGTGCTTCTAAAATACGCCTACCCCGGTGTACCTAACCTAAGCCTAGTACGTGGGAAGGAGTAAGGGAGTTGCAGTTTAAGTTAAGTTAGTTTTGCCAAGAATCTGAATCAAGAATTCTCTAAGGATCTAATCAGCTCCGTACCTTGGTTTTAGAATGAAGGAGGTCTTGTATCTCGTTCTCAGGACTCGATCTCCCAGTAACTCGCAAGACTGACTGGAAACACTGGAGCTGGATTTTCTAGGCAGGAGAAAAGACAGCGTCTTTCTCAGTGCGTCAAATGGGAGGTACGGCTTCCTTCGGCACTCGCATCAGCTGGGCTTTGAGTAAGTAGGTAACCACTGTGTCTTGCGTAAGGCAAATGCTGGTATATTTATACCTGAAAGGTGCCATGTTTGACGTAAGGTTGGACATAAGACGTCAATAAGAACTGTCACTAAGAACTGGCATTTCTTTCAGGACTCGCAGTAGTTCTAGGACAAATAAAAACAAAAAGCAGGGGGAATTCCCAGGTTTCTGGAGGTTTGGTTTGTTTAAAGAACGCGTTGTACTTTCTAGGAGTCTAAGGAAGTAGCCTTGCCGTATTTGGACTGCATTGGTTATGACTAAATATTGATATGATTCTTATGCCTTTATAAGGATATGCGGCCATATTCATCAACATGAATTGCGCTCGCAAATGGCCAGATTCTGAGAATCTGGCCGTTTGCGAGTGCGATTTTTGCATTTGGGATTCATCATCCCAAATGCAAAAATCGCTATTACCGAAATCGCATATTTGCGAGGAATTGGATTTAAGGAATCTCTAATAGAGATTCAATTCATCAACCAATTGGAAATTGCGAATTCGCAATATTTGGTCGCAATTTACCACCAAGTCTGACTTGGTGGTAAATTGCGAAAAAAGAGTAAAAAGCACTTTTGTGCATTTTTTTCTTTTGATTGTTACACACACACATGTCCTCTGGACATGTGTGTGCGCAACACCTGTTCAAATGTGCATTTGAGGGGTGCTAGAGGGTGTCCTTTGGACACCCCTGGCACCCTTCAAATCGCAATCTTATTTGCGATTAGCAAATTGCTAATCGCAAATAAGGAAAAACTCCCCATTCATTCCTATGGGCCTTTTGGCCCATAGGAATGAATGGGGAGTTTTTCCTTATTTGCGATTAGCAATTTGCTAATCGTAAATAAGGAATCAGTAGGAATCGCAATAAATTTTGCTAATCCTACATGAATCCCGTTTTGCGAGTCCTTAATAGCGAATCGCTATAATTCGCTATTTGGGCCTCGCAAAACGGGAGATTGATGAATCAGGCTGATGATTTGTTATAACCACATTAGGGCATAAATCGGGAATATTTAATTAGGGACCTAGATACGTTTACAACACTTTCAAGTAGGAACGCAGATTTGTTTTCGATAGAGAGAGCAGCATGTAAGCTGCTCTCTCTGACAAAGCAATGCCGGCTCTCGAAGGACACGGGAAGGATCGTGGGGGCATTGGGGCTAAAAAAACCTGTTCTTTTTGAGAACTAACTTTACTGGTGAAAAAAGAGCTATATTTCTATGATAGTATGTGAAACTTTCCGGTTTTTTTTTGTGCACAAGTTGTACTCACTATGCCTGAGCAGCCTAGTTTCCAAGCCCATGTTAATTTCTTTTTCTTTAAGTTCGCCAAGCAAAGCTGTCTTCATTTCAGGTATTAAATTTGCTGCTTTCTTTTCCCGGGCCGTGTGTGTCATCCGCTGCTATACTTTTGTAATATATTAATAATCATATTGCTGAGGCGACAAACATTGATTACATACTCTGTCCTCCGCCATTTTAGTAGTTTTCCTCCGTTATTTTTTTTATACCTGTTACTTTCATTTTACCCTCCGCCTATCTTGTCTGTGATCGATGAGATTTCCTGTGTTTGTCCTTGGCCTCCGATGTTATCAGACTTGGTCACATGTATACCTAAAAACTCATTTGAAGCACGTAAGGCACAGTCATTACAACGTGTGTCCGTCACCAGAGAGCCATTATCATGCTTATGCCTTTATCATGGGTGGTAAATGTATATGGCTAACGACATACTCGTGCTCCCATCATTATCATTATCATCGCAGGTTGTTCACCCGCTCAGTGCTTCGGGCACCACTAACTCAATGACCAAAGAGGCCATGCATGTAGTGGGCCCCTTGTTCGGTAAAATGGCGTAGAACATGTGCGCCCCGTCTTTTTGATACACAGGGTCATGTGTGTAGTGACGGATGTGCTGGATAGGTGTGGTGTGGGTGTATACCAGCCATGAGAGAGTGTGTCGATCTGACAACTAGACCTGCAACTAAGAAATCACTATAATGGAAATATGGGCTTTGTACTGTTGTGTTTTCCTGGTAGCGTAAGCACAGTAGGCTGTACTAACGTATTCAGTATTCAGGAGAGGGGTCAATAATTGTGTTGACTTTTCTTCTTTAGTGTGCAGTACTATATTGTTTTATAAAATTTATACGTTTTCAAACTATCTTTACTCTTACGGCGTACGGCCGATATTTCCGTAAGTGATTTTAAAAGTAATATACGCTTTTTTAAAGTTAAAAAAATTATTTTCATGATTATCCAAGATAATGCCATCCCTTCATATGCACATTAAATACATAAATATATGTTTTTGAACAATTAGAATCTTTCATGCCGTACGTGTTCGGGGCGCCGTATATGACGTCACGCGGGATATACATTATTTTTTTTATACGTAGGGTACACGTTTTGGGCGAAAAAGAAAAAAAACGCAAAGCCCGCTTTTTTGTTGATTAGCCTCCGGGGGCCAAATCCCTGGGGCAATTTGTTTTTCATAATGGGGGCCCCCCCGGAGATCCGGGGACCGCCTCCTCCTCCACTCGAGCCCCCCCAGGCCTCTTTTTATTAAAAAAAACTTTGCACAGGTGTTGTAAATGTGGTATTTTGGTTTCGTTTCTGTCTTGTAGTGGATCCAGGGTAAATATAAAAAAAAATAGCCACTACCTTTTTGCCTGTTACCATAGTAACAGTTAATGGATTACTTGCGTGAGTACAGAGGTTAGAAGTTCATCACAATATGTTGTTAGTTGAAATAGTTACTGTGCTGGAGATTTACATTAATTTTTTTCATAGGAACCATTAGTCGTAGAAGTCTGTGAAAAGGTTTTGTTAGGGATTCCTTCCTGTTCGGGGAGTATTGGGGTAACGTGCTCCAAGCGGGATTTTACGAAGTTTAATGTTCATTGGCTGTAAAGTAATAAAAGTTGAAGGCTTAGCAGTCATTCCTTGCTCGTCTGTGGAACAACAGGGTCATTTATATAATTTCCGTGTGGTGTATAAATCACGGCGGAAAAATTACAGTGTCTTACGGTGTTTTCTTTTATCAAGTTTGTAGGTGACCTACTTCTTAGTAGTACTATTTACTTATAATGTGGTGTTTACTTTCCTGATGGGGAGGTGTGGTTGCGCAGCAAAAAATTCAGTCTAGGTTTGAAACAGTTTTTATTAAGCAAATACAAATAAACTTTCTTCAGAAACTGTCGCAGTATATATGAAAGGGGTGACAATTAAAAATGGAATTTCATAAAATATTAGTTAAGTGTGGGTATATACTTCTTTTTTTTGCTACAGTTTGTAAAAGTCTTGCCTCACATTCTTGTTGATGTAAGAGGGCATCAGTTACTTTTAGAAAAAGTAGAATAGAAGTGCTACAACAAACACTCCTGCACTACATTATCTCAGATCAAGAGAACAAGTAAAACAGTAAAATATAAATTATTTCATATTACATGGAAATGCATGCATTATCATTTTTCAAATGTGTATTCTGTACAATTCAGAAACGTGCTGTCGTAGTGTTTACAGGTTGCAGACTGTTCCGCTAACAAATCACATACTCACCAAAGAATATATACAATGTTACTTTTATACTATATAGTACAGGTCTTATATATTCTTTAGGGGGAAGGGGAATAGGAATCGCAAATAAGAATAGAAATTAGAAAATAACATTCAGAAATGTAGGGTTTATTAAATATTTACAGTACCAAAGTATGCATGATAGCTATATTTTAATATATATAAAAATATCTGATCAAGTACTTATAAATATTTGATAATTATATTAGAGATGGCGCTGAAAAATCTCCCATTCCTCTTCTGTAGCAATAGGACAATCTATTATAATATAACGATTGATACCATTGTTACAGTAAAAAGAAAAGGAAAATAAAGGTATGTATTTAACAGAACATCCATAATGAAATACTGTTGAGGGGTAATTATTTACTGAACTTCTTTTCTCCGGGAGGTGAAAAAATCTGATCTTCATGGCGACTGGTCATAAACTCTTCTGAGATCATGACGGTGAGAAATATGTATATATTCTCATAGCATATGATCACAAGGGGAAAATAGACTGAAAGCTGCAAGCCGTTAACGTTGCTTACTTATCGTTACTGTTTGTGACGACGGAGTGTGAATTCCGCTAAGATCACTAAGACTGTTAATTTTATAATATACATATTAACACTATGTGATCTCTAGGGGAAATACAATAACAAGTGTAACATTGTGACATTGATTGTAAATGTTTAGGGTTTACGTCGACGGGTTAGCAACACCTCTCGAGCGTAGTACAGTATCAATATTATAATATAAAAAGTCACTATATATAAGGTGAAAGGAGCCAGAAAAGGAGTAATATTTGTTAAAATATATGTGTTTCTAAGAACAAGCTGCTGACGTTACAGAGAAAAAGCGAAAAACATGCAATAACATTTTTTTCTACATATAAATGTTTAAATATTGACTAGCCACAATTTATAACTAAGTACTATGCCTATGCCATATTGAAACAACTTACAACTCCGGAATATGTTTGTTGGCGCAAAAAGAGAATCAGATGCTAGAGAACAGAACCTGCAACAGAGATTGGCGATTCAGAAATAACTCGCTAAAAACTAAACTAATTGCACAGTAGGTGTGGTTTATATAGTTTTCGTTGTATAGTAGTCTAGGGAAGGAAGATGTGGCTGTAAGGTTTAGATTTTGATAGTAACATGTATAAGGTATTATTATCTATATACGTTGGAGAGTTTAAAAAGTGTTACTCTGTAAAATGTGTTTTTTCATTTTCATGATTAAAAGCATCTAAATAGAAGATGTATAAAAAAAACATAGTTATCATTAGAAGAAAAAAAAAGATTTAATATTTGTTATTTTTATGGTTCTTAATTTAAAAAATGCTAGCATTTGTAAATTGTAATCCTACCCTCGTAAAGTTGTGCTGGCGCTTGGGGCTTTGGGAAGGTTAATTAATAATAAATGCTCTTTTATATGCACCTGTAAACTTGGCTTTTAAACTTTCAATTGCCCAGTCTGTATCTTTACACTTCCTCCAAACATTTTGGTACTGCTATTTTAGTATTGTAGTGAGCCATTCAGCAGTATGCGTTTATGTATACACTGTTCTAAAAGTGAAGTTGCTATATATTTTGCCAGACACTCTCCTTGCAGAATTGTAATGATTCAGCAAGTACCCAAGTAGTCATGGTGCAAAGTGGGCCTTAGGGAATGGACTGCTTCAAACTCCTATACACTATGCATGCACTCTTCTATGCATGGGCAAACTTGTCTTTTATAGCTTCTATTATCCAGTCTATATTCTTACACTTCCAGCAAACTCTTTGTGATTGCTGATTCAGTATTGTAGTGAGCTATTCAGCCGAATGCCCTTATTTATGGACTGTGAGAGGAGGTCTGCCACTCTTTCACAAGGATGATGTCATCAGTGATGTCATTTGAGATGTCATCAGTGATGGCATGAGTGATGTCACTGACCATGTCAATAGTGATGTAGTATGTGACATCATCAGCAGTGCATTGTGGAGAAGTGTGGCTCACTGGTTAGAGGAGGCAGACCTGGAAGCAGAGGTCAGGCCGGGACCAGGGTTCAATTCCCGGCTCAGCGGCGTCTTGAGTCCTAAAATGTCCATGGACTCGACAATTCTCGCTCCGGTGCCTACTCAATTCATGGGTTCACACTCTGCAACTCTGGGCAATAGCTTGCTTAATCTCCACAACGGCCCCTGCCGGGGTTATCTCGCAGGGGAATACCAGGACGGGTTCCCTAAGCAAGCGCTTAGAAACCAGTGGTGATTTGCGCTATATAAATTCCTGTACATTTACATACATTTACATTGCTGGCGCGCAAGTTATTGTTAGCTGAACTATAACGGGGGAATTTGTATGAGTGAAATCTCCAGCTAACTATAACATGTGTGAAACCTATGTTTTTTTCAGTGAATTTGCAAGGTTTTTTAAATGCTAATTTCTAACTATAACGTTGCTGAAACTTATGGTTTTTTCAGTGAATATATATGTGGGGTTCATGGGGAAGTTAGTAGTGTTTGACAATTTGTATATATATATATATATATATATATATACATATATATATATATATATATATATATATATATATATATATATATATATATATATATATATATATATATATATACAAATTGTCAAACACTACTAACTTCCCCATGAACCCCACATATATATATTCACTGAAAATATATATATATACATATATATATATATATATATATATATATATATATATATATATATATATATATATATATATATATATATATACAAATTGTCAAACACTACAAACTTCCCCATGAACCCCACTAGCCAAAATTAAAACTAACTATGGGGTCGATTATGTTGGTGGTAAATCCGCATCCTCCAGGCCGGTGGAAGCCACCGCCGGCCCGGAGGATGCGGATTCACCGCCGCGGACATTGCAAACACCCACCGTGACATTAGGATGCCGGTGAGATCAGCGGCGGACGGCAAGTCCGTCCGCCGCTGATCCGCGGTGTATGCAAGCAAATATGGTGGCGGTGTCTGCAAGACACCGCCAGCCATATTAGGTTGCAGGCGGAAACATGCTTTTCTGCGGCGGCTTTTCCGCCAGGGAAAAGCATGTGGTCTTTTGTGTTTGGGGTCCCGTTGCGGGCCCCCAGGGTGGTGGAGGTGTGGGGGGTGCACATGGGGGGTTCCTATGGTACCCCCCTGCTTTGGCATGCACAAGGTGGCAGGCACCACGCGGTGCCTGCCAAGTTGTGCATGCCAAAGTTAAACATGCATATTTTACATTGTGGTGGGTGTTGCTCAAAGCAGCACCCGCCGCAATGTAAAATATACGGGATGTGACCGCCAGGGTGGCGGTCACATCCTAATTGCTACGGAGGGACCGCCGCTGCCTCTGCGGTCGGTCTCTCCACCTCATCCGCCATCCTAATCGACCACTATATATTGAATATTTATTAAACGTGTAAAAAAATCTGAATTAAGAACATAATAATCGTCATTAAACCATGCACAATGTAAAAAAAATCCTCAATCCCCCAATAAACTCAACTACAAATGTATACATTAGTATACTATTTCTTAAAAAATAACCCAAAATAAATTTAATGATAGCATAGATAATGACATAATTACATAATACAATACAAGTAAATATATTTAAAACATAGAAAAAGTTTGAGTAAGGAATATTAAACTGTTATATTTTTGTTACAATTGTAAAAAAAAAAGAAAAGATATGCCTGAATAGTTATGTCCATGATATATTTGTAGTCCTGATATTCTAAGTATGATATTATGGTCAGATGATGTTTTTCAGTGAATAATTAGTTAGAATACTGAAAGAAGACTTGAAGAACTGGGAAATACCACTCCTAATTATTGTTCTCTGTAGGTAAAATTGTCACTTTAGAGATGGCATCCGTGATTCTGGATATTTTGCCCTCGATAAGATGTGATAATTGATCACATAGCTCCCTGGAAAGATAGATAACAGAGCAAGAAACAGAGAGTTTAGATTTCCACTACAATATGAAAGAGTTTGAGCTAGATACACTGGGCTGAGAAAAATACACTTTGTTTACCTCCTATAACTTACTTTTATATTAAGCCATCCAAAAGGCACTTGGACCGTGGGTAAATAGTGCTTCCTAATTTACTTTCAGCTTAGTTGACCTTTATTTTCAGGATTTTGATTCAATGGCAAAGCAGCTGTTTTGTGCTCTTGTCTTCCATTAAGCTTTTT
The DNA here is from genome assembly GCF_964263255.1 of Lissotriton vulgaris. Lineage (NCBI taxonomy): Eukaryota > Metazoa > Chordata > Amphibia > Caudata > Salamandridae > Lissotriton > Lissotriton vulgaris. Next base: position 1,879,163,635 of record NC_141685.1, on the reverse strand, counting down.
ATTCAGACTGAGGTAGGGATTCATTCTTCTAGAACAGTAGTGATGCCCTTATCGAGATGACTAAGTAGTGTTGCGAAGTCAGCAGGAGTTTGGTATCACATTTAGATGCAAATTCAGTCAACATAGAAAGAGAATGTGTGAGTAAATTGACTCTTTAGGTTTAAAAGGTGTTCATTACTGTGACATCACATTTGGTTAGCAGAATATTCAGGTAAAAATCATCCTTGGTGTAGCATCAGCATTAGAGTGGAAAAGTGGTTAGAAGCTCAAATCACATTTACGTGCAGATTCCGGTTGGTGTAACACCAACAGGAGTGTTGAAAAACGTTTAGGAACACAGATGTGCCACAAATTAGTGCAAATGTCTTTAGGTGCAGTGCAGTGGCAAACACTCCTAAAATACACCTAAAATATTCCTCTGGCCTGATACAAAATGTGAATCACACATGTTTTAAAACCACCACGAAGGGAATGGTCCCAAGCACTGGATGAAAGCGGCTAATCCAAAGGTCTTCTCTGTTTATGTTTTTGGTATTGGTGACATGAGCTCAGATACCTGCTAAACCTTCAATAACCTGGCCCAAAATGGGTGGAAAGGTCTGAGCACTTATCAGGGCTAAATACCAAATAATCAGTCTTTGTGACAGTTTTGTGAACAATAGCTCAAAATATTTTCATCTGACCTAATAGTGAGCTGCTCCTGAACAGATGAATCTCTCAACTTAAGTAAAATAAAGCTTTAGAAATAGTTAAATGACTTTAGTGTGTGTCCCAGACAACTACATGAACTGATGTCTGCCACTTTAAAATAGGTGACATCATAATGGAACTTACTGGTACTCATTTTAGACACTTGAAATTGATACAATGTTAAATCACCTCTTCCTAATTCATGCTTTTGACCTGCTGTTTGAAATTACTTATACTTAACTTCAGAAGCACAACAAGGGGAGTCACCTCTACCTAGATTCCTACCTTTCTGATTCCGTTTTAGTGTCCCAACCCCATAATGCTCACCTTATCCACTCTGTAAAAATAAAATATTAAATGATAACTGCCTGTATTTAACAATATGACCTGTAAGTTTTATAACCTTTAGCAATAAATCGTAATATTTTGCATACTACAACTTCCAATAATTTTTACACAGAGGTACCTGCAACAGATGCTAAGCCCTCGTATCTGTACCTCACTTAGTGAGTTTCCTGGAAAAAAGTGGCTTGTTTTAATTGCCTACTCTTACTACGCCTGACTGTACTAGTCCTGGACAAAGTTTCCTTTGAAACTGCTGTAAGGAACAATCCCCCATTAACAACAATCGCCTATAAATAAAGTTGGGAAAAAAATATGATTGTTTTCGCTTTGTGGCACAAAATGTGGCCACGTATAATGCTGGGTTGGAGGGATGCTGTTAATTGAAACCTGAATGACAACGTTTCTGGAACTTTTTTTGCCATATATTTTTTGTTGATTTTATTTATTTGTGATTTTTATCAATAGCAACTCTTGCCCTAGCACTGTATAATTAACAACCAACATTATAAAGAGCTAGAATACAAAGAACAGTAATAACGGAAAGAGGAAGAGAAGGGAAGAAAGACTAGAATGAAAGTAGGACATTAAGTATAAGCAGGGACGTGGTAACAGTGCCCCAGACATTTGGCAAAGGGACATTGTTAAGGGTTCAGATGGAGGAAGTATAGCAAACTGTAAAGATATGTGATGAACCACTAGTGCTAAGACACCTTTGGGTGATTGTGTGCTTTACAAAATAAAATTACAATTGCAAGATAGGTGAGGGCTGAACTGAAAACTCTTCAAATGCAGTTCTAGTGGCTGTAGCCGTCAGACAAAATTTAATTTTCCCACTTTGTATCTTGGTATTTGTGGTAGTATTTAATACTCCTTCGGTCCTAGGCTGCTGCCTAGTAGTGATTTAATCTATCTCCAGTATGCCCTCAATTTTGTGCTACAATCTTTTCTTTTCTAACTGTCCTTACACCTCTTCAGTTTTTCTCTTTAAACCCTAATCCTATTAGTTGCTCTCTTTTTTGATGATTGATGATGGAACATTTTCCTATTGAGCACTAAATTGAGTTCTACTTCATTAAACGTGCATTGTCTGTATCTGCAAATCTCCTCCCCCTGAGGTGTAAAAGGAAATGTATTGCAACAAGAATATTGAATTTCTTCCGATGCATGATCGCCTCTCTTGTTGGACTTGTCTTCACGAGCGAATAGTAATGGTCTCTTCCTGTTACAGAATGCCTGGTACCTGTAGTGGCACAAGCGCCGGCCAAACGAAAGATCGTAATTCTGGAGAACTTGGAGAGAACGCGTCTATTGGAACTGTTAGGAGATTTTTTGGAACCGCTTGAAAACCGTGGCCCGACCAGCAGCTGTTCCTTTCAAAAAGGTAAAAATAAAAAAAGCCATTTTGTTTTATGCTCCGTGCCATCCAATGGCAGAAGCAAAACTGCACACACTGCACTTTGTAGTAAGTTTAGTAGTACTACAATAATACTACTAACATACTACAAAATGCTATTAATAAACCTTGGCGGCAGACATCCTCCTCTTTTATCTTTTCTATGTAGAGATTTCCACACATAGTTGTTAAATCTTTTAGTAGCAAATGTTGGAGGATTCTGGGTTAACGCTTGCGTAATGGGGAATACTGACTACTAAATAGGTGCAGATTAGAGAGGAGTTCAGGGAGGAGCATGGAGGGGTTTCGGCAGGGACATGAAAATAAAAATCACAACAAGAGGGGAGTAAACAAGATATATGCCCGGTACTACACCTCTCATCAGCACCCGTTACCCTCTGATGCCTTTATATGTGCTTAATAAAATAAAATGGATTGGTTCATAGAGGTGATCATAATCATATAGTCCAAGCCCTGTTTGTTTTTGGTTATTCATTTCTTTTAATAATCTTGAAGTTCATAAAATCAGCTAGTTTCCAAAGACATTTCTGTTGTTATTATCATGGATTACATCCGCAGCCAATATTTATATTAATTACTCTCACAGCGAACATAGCAAATGTGTTTCATGGCCAAGCAGCTTCCTCAAGATGGATTCTAGCAAAGAGAATACATAGGATTATCCAGTGTAAAACAAATGTAAGCTCCCACCACAGTGCAGTCATCAGATGTAGTCTTTTGAACAAAATATCTAAAGCAACATGTTCCCGCAAACCCCCACCCATAAAAGAGTAGGCCCTTTGTTATTCGTAAACTGCACTTCTAAAGTTACTACAGCCAAAAAGGACCTTTAACAGACAGTTGTAGAAGAACGTCAGCCCAGCCTTACAGTAAGTCCAGCACCACACATGCCTACTCATGGGCACTGCAAACACTCCTTTAGAAAATAATGGAGACAGGGACTTAAAATAACAGCCCTAAGTAAAATAAAGTGTTTATAAATAATTAAATACAACTTTTAGTAAACAAATAAAGTTCATTAAAATAATTACACAAACCAATTTAAAAAACTTTCTTAATTTAATATGAAAAATGATAGTGTGGGTGGGATTTTTAAAAACTATTTTAAACTATAGCTATACATCTATTTGATTTAATTTATGTATTAAACATTTTTACCTTTGATGAGTTAATGTGAGATAACATTGCATTTTTAAGTTTTATGTTAATTAATTTCCATTTTACATTAAAATATTTGTATTTTTTTTTAAGATCACTAATAAACTTATTACATTATATTCCCTTATACTTTGCCATAAGGAGAGCCCGCCCAGGTGGCAGAGGCTTCTGCCTACATATGAAAAGTTAACAGTAGTAACATTACATCTGCAAATCCTGCTTAAACAGGCTACATCCCCTGTTTTGAGGGTGTGAAGACATGTAAGTCTATACCAAGCAAGTCTTCAGCTAATAGTAAATTTTGATATGACAGTTATCAAAACAGTATAAAGTTTCTCATATGTGCCGTATGAGACATTGATTTGGGCAAGTTTTAATGTGAATATACCACACTGCCCTTGAGGTTTTGTAATCAGATAAAAAAACTGAAATATTTATTCTGTTCGAAATAAGTAATTTCATATATTGTAAATGATGTTATAAGTGCTATCATAGAAATAAACATTTTGTCTGCTTTTTGGGTCATAGGTGGAAATTACCAGATTTATTGGTGGTTGAAGGCTCATCTCTTTAAAGAACACTACAACACAATGCATTAACTGCCCACATCCCGGCTAACTCTACTATCACTCATTGACTTTATGCTCGTGTTTGACACTGTGCCTCGCTCCACTGCCTTTTGGCTAAGTGGGCGCTACAGAAATACCATATAGTTATATACATACTTTCAATGTTTCTCCAATTTAGCAAGTGGCTGCCAGTAATAGACCCCTAATTTTTATGTATAGAATTGTAACTCATTTTTATCATCAGACGTTTGACTCAAACCAAGAGAAGGAAAGGCAGAAAAGTAAAGAAGGTGGAGTAATAACAATTTAGAACACAGACTAAGGAATAAAATGGATGAAAAAAATATGCAAGAGTGACAGGAAATGTAGGGTGGTGGAATGAAGAGGCATTAGGTGGAAACAACTGTCAACAAACTTGGCATTCTTCATAGGGACATTGTGTGCATGCTGCAAACCTTTTGGAATGTGCTGACTGTTTTAGGAAACTCACGTCTTGATGTCAGCCTTACTGAGAGTGGATTAAAGTATTCTTAAGGAGCAGATAGGCGATGTCTATGCAAGTAGGACAGTGAAGTTTGGTTTTCAAATAATTGGTTTTTCAAATAATCACAAAAAGCTAAATCCAGGTCCCACTTAACAGGGTGACAATGGAATCTTAGTTCATTTTGTGGATTACAAACCATACTAAACCATCTTCGCTAAGAGAGCATAGAGAGCAACAGTTGTGTTAAATCTCCAAATACGTATTAAGATGACAAGGATATAATCTTACAAGAGAAGACAACAAAACAGCATAGTAAAATGGATTATAAACTACCTGGTGAGTGCTCCCGTTCAAAAAGTTATTGTACCTTCTTCAAACAGGCAATCGGACCAGTGCTCGAAGTGGGATGAAAAAGGTGGTGCCCCTCTAAAAGGGGTGTGGTAAAAGGAAACTAACTAGGAATCGTATCCAAGAGGCATAACCAAATTAAATAATTAAGGACGTGGTTTAGAGTATGTAAACGAAATCTTCTACCACATACAGTGTGTCACCCACACAGTATTTCATACACCTTTATGTATTTTCTATGCATTGTCTTCAGTCAGACATGTCATGCAACAACAAACACATATACCTCAAACAAGCCAGACTTATTGGCATTACCCATTTTTAATAGCTGTATCAGATAAATGAATAACAAAATTGATTTTGTTGTAAATATTGAGAGACTGTGAATTAAACATTACTAAGGCCTGTAGTAGTGGCCTTACGAATGCTTCAAAATCCCTGTTCTCCCCTTCACACAACTCTCACTCCATTAAATGCTTATGTCATTCATCTGAAATCATCTTTCTGAAATCCTTCATCTGCATATCTCACAATTTCCCCCAATTACATTTGCCATATATGCAACCATCACACTATGTGCTCTGCAGCAAGGCCACTGATTGGATTTTTATATAGTTTGTGCACCTTTATTACCAATTGACCAGCACTATGAGAAACATACACTTTCTTCTGCCTTAACTTCAGAGTTCTCAAGTGTGTGCCACCATAAATACCCACCCACAAAGGGAACTCACGCTAACCCATGGAAGGGACTCAGTTCACTGTATGGACTATACAAAAGTCATATGTTTAATGAAAAAAATACAGACCTACAGCGTCATGGAAAAAAAAGTTAATAATCTTTGAGAATGCAAGATGAAGTAACATCAAAAATGTAAACCTAAATTGCATAGCTGACATGGATTACATTAAGGATTTTACTTTACAGTAATTGTTGAGAAATTGATCAGTACTTCAGCCAGTAATGTTAAAAACATGAATATAGAGGTTGATCAGAACCTGTATTAATTATTGCCATGTCTGACTCTCGACAGTTACCAGACCAATACAGTAGATTAGCTTCACAAGTCTGTCTGAATTTAGAACTGGCCAACATGAACGTGATCTGGAGCCCAAAACAAGAGCAGTGGAATTGATGTCCTTAAAGGTGGTAGAGATGCAGGAACAGGACAGTGATTTCATATTGAGACAGGAGGCCATTGTATAAAGCTGTAAAGAGAAGATCAAGCCTTTACTATTGGAGCCGGCCAGCAAAGGAGAGGAATATCTACAGATCCTAGAAATGGGCCCTGGACCCGATAGGAGACAATGACTTAATATAAATCATTAAATGATTCAGTCTGAAAACATCTTTGAAGAATCTAGAATCATGGGAACCAGATTCACAAAATCATTGTGTATATTTATGACCCAAGTTTGCATATTGGGAAGAACTGTAGGTGGGTTAGGAATGTGGTGAGCTAATTGACTTGTGATGTTCAATTACAATGGATGCCCAGTTATATATAATATGCACTCCCTCTATTTCTTCATGAACTTCAACCTTGTCCATTGAAGCAGTGACTAGCAGTATCTCTCCACCAGAAAAAATACTCAAACAATTTGCTAGGCTGAATGGTTTCCATGATTACCCTGGCCAGAAAACAAGGAAAACCTGCAAATAACACATAGAAAAAAAGGCACCTATTTGTTTTCAACAACCTAAATCCAGAAACAGAGCTCAAAGTAGACCTGTGAAGAGTTCAGCTTGACTTTGTAATACTTTGGATCAAATCCTAAGTATTGTTGGTGACTAAATTTCAAAGTATAATGGAGGACCAACAATACATGTTTTGGGACAGAGAGGAGGAGAACATAGCTTCTGTAAAACAGACGTTGGCATTGAGTTGGAAAAAAATAGGGACACTGGTAGATTGAATGTTTCTTCTGATCACTACTTGTTGTTCTCCTCTATCATGTTCTTGGGAATTAGCTCTTATGATAACTGACCTAATAATTTCAGCCAGCAAATAATGTGGGGCATTTATGCTAGCAGTAACCAAATGGGTTAATGATATTTCAGGGAACATCCCCAGAGCATAGTTCAGTAAATGATTTAACAAATGATATACCATATATATTTGGGGTGTCTGAACTCCTAAGAAACTTACACCATTTAAAGCACTGTAGAGTCTCATATGAGGGAGAGACACTTGTCAATTAAACCACAGACTTGTCGCATGTATACTGCTCTGATAAACGTCAATTGTTATATAATGCATTAGTACTATTGCAATGTAAAAACAAACATATTACCCATACAAAAATAACCCAAACCATATATTTGGAGTGATAAGAAAATACAGAAGAGTGGAGCTTTATTATTCTAAAACAACAGAAGAACAACGCATTTATGTAGAGACTTGCTTAAGTTGGTTTCTTTATAAGGGGGCATGAGAAGAAGACTGTTTTCAGAGTTGGCTACAGAGTGTGGTGTTCTGCACCTTCTTGTCAGCCACAGATTCCTTGTTCTGGAATGTGTTGAAGGTTGCCTAGCACTGTTTGAACTGTGAGGGCAGTTAAACCTGACTTGCTGCTGGATGGGGCCTCAAAGCCTCTTCTTACTTGAATACAGTCTACTCACTTCTACTATTAAACCTTTTCTTGTGAGAGACCTACTTCTACATTTTGGCAACAATCTACTTACACACAAATTATAAGACCCCAACAGCCTATTTTTAAATAAGACAGCTCTACAACTGTTTACTCGCAACGACTAACTTTTCTACCTGCCTGTGGGCCGATCTTCTTCTTCATCTGCAGAAGAGGAGAAGGTTCCTGTGTTTTACTGTATCCTGCTGCAGTGTTTCATATTCCTGTATTATCGTGAGTATGCTGCCTCAACGTCATCGCACTGACTTCGTAAGTTGTGCGGACTCTGGGAGGAAGTTTTGCAGTTTGAATTAAGTGCACAGCTCAAGGTACTTGCGCTGCACGTTGTTCTCTCGACTTCCCCGGATATCTTTCCCGGCTTTCCGTCTTGCCTGACTTGCGGTGCAGCTTTCTCCTTGATTGCCTGGCCTCAACATGATCACGTACAAACGTGGCGGCTATCTTAGGCCTCTCCTACTTTCCTGACTTCCTGTGTGGACTTATTCTTGTTTGCCTGGACCTAACGTCATCGCATAGATACGCGGCGGCCATTTTCTGCTCGCCTGTGCCCCGCAGTATCTCAAGCAAACACGGTGGCCATCTTTTTGGGATCTTCCTGTTTGGGCTGACAGCTGTCAAGTTGTGCGTTGACACGCACAGCTGATCCCTCACTTCTTAAGAGCTTTGTTACTTTCAAGTAATGTTTTACCTACGTGCTGATGCGCACAGCTTGTATTCTCACTTCCTTTGTTGTGCGCTGATGCGCACAGCTCTTTTGATCTGGCATCACCACTTCAGAGATCATCTACTGACACATTCCATTAAACATACAGTAGGATCCTACATTGAAGACACCACTCATTCGCTGATGCGCACAGCTTGTTCTTTTATTTCTTGCTCATTACGCGCTGATTGGCAGAGTTTTTCTTATTTGTGTTTATTAGTCGCATTAGCTTTGTTTCAGCCACTGTGTTATTACGAATAGCTGTTCCCTGGTGTATTACAGATTGTCTTTCCTCAAATAGGTGAGTGCCACTCTCATTGATAGACACAGCTTATTACTTTCTGACTCTCATTTTACGTAATAGTAAAACATTACAAGAATAATGCAGAATGTTCCTGCACCACCGTTTTTCCTCTCTTTCCTAAGTGTAGCTCCAATCCCCTGGTAAAAGTGGAAGAAGGTATTTTCTCACTATACCTGTGTCTGTGGTACCTCCATTACTGCAGAGAGGAAAACTTCTGAGAGATGGTCCCTTAATGGGTATGTCCAGGGTGAGACCAGGCATCCCCGGCGGTCTGATGGGGCCGTTAGTGAAGATGAGGCAAGCTAGTGCCCAGAGTTGCCGAGTGTGATCGCTGATCAGAGTGGGCACCGAGGCGAGAGAATTATCGAGTCCGCTGACCTTGGTCCAGATGAAATCACAAGATCGTTATGTCATTGTGTGTATTGACTTGTTTTCACGGTGGCCGGAGATTAGGATTGTGAACTCTGTTCAGTCTGTTGTTGTAGTAGAGTTCATGAATGAACTTTTTGAGCGAGAAGGCTTCCTGCAAACCATTTTGTCTGATAATGAAGTTTAATTTACTTTACATTTAGTGGAGGATTTTCTGAGAGGTGTTTAACGCTGCTTCATTTGAAACGTGTTCCTCTTCGTTTACAAGATTTTGTTTCTTAATGTATTTGTGTTATGCACAACTTGTTTATTTGATGCCTTTCTTTATCTTTTTTGTTTAATTATCTTTATTGTTCTTCTGTTTATTTATGAAGGAGGAGGTGATGTGGTGTTCTGCACCTTCTTGTCAGCCACAGATTCCTGGTTCTGGAATGTGGTGAAGGTTCCCTAGCACTGTTTGAACTGTGAGAGCAGTTCGCCTGACTTGCTGCTGGATGGGGTCTCAAAGCCTCTTCTTACTTGAATAACGTCCACTAACTTTAACTTTCTACGCCTGGTCCTTTTCTTGTGAGAGACCCACTTCTACACAGAGTCTTCCAATTAGCCCCCAAATAGAATGTAAATGCCAATTATCATTGAAAAGTAGGGATAGTAGGACCCAATGCTTTTGTTGCCCTCACTGTTGACTCTGGAATATTCCTAATGGCAGTGGCTTAACCTGATCTTCATTCATCTAAAGGGGGGCTGCTGAATAGATGTGGGAGTAGAAGGTATGGCTGTTTCTCTTCTCTAAACAACATCCTTTTTAGTGTTTCCTTTGAGGCTTCTTGGAGTGGAAGCAGTTCTATTTTTCCAACCACCACACTTTACTTATCTAACAAGATTTCCACAACTCCGAGAATCATACAATCAAAAACCACATTTCTTGTGCTGAGGGAGGAAAATGGACAGTTTCAATTAATCTCTTCTTAAAACTATTGACTGACCACATTTTTACACATTATCATGAAAAGCACAGTCCATCGGTTCACGCCGTACTGATTGATAATTGGAACAGAGGACAGATTAGGTTGGGCATAATTATTAGAAAATTCCCTCTAACTGACTCAGACATGAGTCCCTTGCTCACTGCACCATCAGGATTCAAGCAAGCCGGGCCGACGACGGCTGAAATGCCAGAAACCTGTCCCCGGAAGCTTGTCTCCTTTCCAGTGAAGAATTGGCTTGGTAGTCTGGTCTGCCCTGTTCCCATGATGCACTGGGCCAGGGACAGACTAATTTGCATGTAGCCAGGTTCTGAGCTGGAATGGTGCAGTGAGCTAAAAAACGGTGATGGATCAAGCCCTGATCTTTGGACTGGGTAAGAGTGGTCTGCTTAATTCAGACACTCTGTTCATCACCACCGCCTTTCTGTATCCTTCCCATACGTGACGCAGGAGAGGACAAAGAAGGTTGCCTCTTGCTGCCAGCCCCGCAGACCGTGGTTCCCATTTTTACTAAGGTCCTCCCGTGAGATCTGCTCTATGAAGGAAATTTTAATTGAATTAAATGAAAATGGAGAGTGATGGCTGCTTCCCTTGGACATCAGTGCTGTCTGCCAGTCCTCTGCCTAAATTTGTCCTATGTCTCCATGGCACCTGTCCCGCAAAGCCTGGAAGGGACCTGGCAGATTATTGTAAAGTTTTCGATACGTTAGCGATACAGCTTTGTTTGGCATGGGCTCGGACAGTAGCCAGTCCTCCAGACAGGACGAGTCCTGTAAGGTATTCAGGTCCAGAAGTGCTGTCAGGAGTGCATGGCGGATTTGCAAATAACAGAATAATTCCCCATGGGCCAATTTATATTTCTGTTGTAGTTCACTAAATGTGAGGATTTTGCCCCTCTTCACAAAATGGCCAATATTAGATATATCAATTGTGTCCCATTTATCAAAGCCCTGTTGAAAACACAGGAGACCAAGTGTTTGAGTAGACCATAAAGGAGTGGCCTTGGTCAACACAGCGGTCCAACCTAGATGTTTATTTGCCTGATGCCAAATGTCGACCGTCTGTACGGTAGTGCCTAGGTATCTCCCTCTCCAGCTCTTTGTATATAGAGCCCCTAGATACCCTTCCCTTCCCATCTGGTATCCATCTAGCATATATGCAGGGTCCACCATGGAACAGTGTAGGAGAGTAGGGTCTGCAATCCTATGGTCACCCCAGATTTTTGCTTTTTGCTTCACTGGTTTACGACTTTCCCTGGCTGTGGGCCTGCTAATCAGACCCACAGCCTAGCTGTTCTCTCTCTAAATTGACATCCATGTACCTTAGGTGCATTTACCAATTGGTATTGGGTCACTCTTGTAAGTCCTTGTAAGTGTACCATAGGTACCCAGGGCATAAGAGAACCCAAGGCCTACCAGGGGCTGCAGCATGTATTATGCCACCCCTGGCTGGCCCTCCAAATCTGACACAACTGGCTGATCAATCAGCTGGGGCAAGGTGGTGTAATCACCCTTTGCTTTAGATATAGTATACCTATATCTAACCCTAAAATGGAAACATATACTCCTATAAGTCAATCCTATGGCAGGCCTTAACAATCCTGGAGGCAGAGTGCTTGGAATTATGTGAGATAGTGCTCTGGCATGAGCTGAGCCTGTCTACAGCTTTCGGAACCAAGTCCTTTAGCTGTTTCCATGATCACGCTATACCATATACTCTTAAGTGCATTATAATCCTTGCGGTTATTGCTAACTTTGGCATAGCATTATCAAAACATGTTGAGTAAGGTGTCATGCGAATAGGAATACTACCCCCTCACCAATTCTGGCGACGGGGGTAGCATTCCACCCTTTTAGAGGGACACGACATGTACCTAACTGTGAACCCCGGTTAAAGTTAACCCGAGCCTCAGCATCATAAAATGAATGCTGCCACCACAGACACAAGTCTGACCTCCTGCTGCTGGGAGTCCTTCCAGCGAGGGAGTCTTGGACAAAGGGTTTCCTGCCTTGGGAGGTGCTAGCACCACCCCAGACAGGATTTTGTGTATTGGTTAGGACAGGGCTGAAAGGAATGAGACATGCGTGGGGCACACAAGGTGTCCCTGTGCATACACCAGTCTAAACCAGTTCCTGGGGCTCTCCAGCCCCAGCTCTGGCGCAAGACCGGACAAAGGATAGGGGGTGTAACCACCCCACTTCCTGGTCCCACCCATAGGAGGGACCTAGTCGTAGTACAGCCCCCTTTAGCAGGATAAAGGTAGGAGCTGGTCCCATTCCAAGTTAGATTAATCCTGAACTGAAACTCTACAAGAAGAAACTCTGGACTTCGACTTTCTGCCAAGAAGACTGAAGAAATCTCCCTTGTGGGCAAGGAGTGTCTACCCTGCACAAGCAGGCACCATCAGCGTCCAGGGGCTTCCCTTTGTCGTCTTCCCTCGAGGATCCAGACTTCAGAGCCCGATGAGACCCGGATTCCCAGACCTCTCCGACCTCTACCTACATCTGCAGCACAGCTGAGATCCGTGGGTGCGACGAGACACGTGGGACCGGCCATCTTGGAAGAAGCAAACACAACAGGTGATGGACCGAATGTGGATCAATGTCACACACTCACCCCAGTCCAAAGATCTGGGCCCAAATCCATCGTTTTTTTGCACTCCACACCACCCTGGGGTAGACAATGGCGATATGCAAATCAGCTCTGACCCTGTGCCCCATGGGAACAGTCCAGTCCGAACTACAAAAGCCATGTCCTTCCCAGAACGGAATCAAGCATCCGAGGACCGGACCGGTTTCGAGGTAACACCTCTCATCAGCCCGGCTAGCTTGACTCCAGTGGTGTGGAGTGCCTGGGACCCACGTCTGGGCATCCCCAGCGCACTTAGGGCGGAATATGCAAACACATCAGGTGATGGACCGAATGTGGATCAATGTCACACACTCACCCCAGTCCAAAGATCTGGGCCCAAATCCATCGTTTTTTTGCACTCCACACCACCCTGGGTTAGACAATGTCGATATGCAAATCAGCTCTGACCCTGTGCCCCATGGGAACAGTCCAGTCCGAACTACAAAACCCATGTCCTTCCCAGAACGGAATCAAGCATCCGAGGACCGGACCGGTTTCGAGGTAACACCTCATCAGCCCGGCTAGCTTGACTCCAGTGGTGTGGAGTGCCTGGGACCCACGTCTGGGCCTCCCCAGCACACTTAGGGCGGAATATGCAAACACAACAGGTGATGGACCGAATGTGGATCAATGTCACACACTCACCCCAGTCCAAAGATCTGGGCCCAAATCCATCGTTTTTTTGCACTCCACACCACCCTGGGTTAGACAATGGCGATATGCAAATCAGCTCTGACCCTGTGCCCCATGGGAACAGTCCAGTTCGAACTACAAAAGCCATGTCCTTCCCAGAACAGAATCAAGCATCCGAGGACCGGACCGGTTTCGAGGTAACACCTCTCATCAGCCCGGCTAGCTTGACTCCAGTGGTGTGGAGTGCCTGGGACCCACGTCTGGGCATCCCCAGCGCACTTAGGGCGGAATATGCAAACACATCAGGTGATGGACCGAATGTGGATCAATGTCACACACTCACCCCAGTCCAAAGATCTGGGCCCAAATCCATCATTTTTTTGCACTCCACACCACCCTGGGTTAGACAATGTCGATATGCAAATCAGCTCTGACCCTGTGCCCCATGGGAACAGTCCAGTCCGAACTACAAAACCCATGTCCTTCCCAGAACGGAATCAAGCATCCGAGGACCGGACCGGTTTCGAGGTAACACCTCATCAGCCCGGCTAGCTTGACTCCAGTGGTGTGGAGTGCCTGGGACCCACGTCTGGGCCTCCCCAGCACACTTAGGGCGGAATATGCAAACACAACAGGTGATTGACCGAATGTGGATCAATGTCACACACTCACCCCAGTCCAAAGATCTGGGCCCAAATCCATCGTTTTTTTGCACTCCACACCACCCTGGGTTAGACAATGGCGATATGCAAATCAGCTCTGACCCTGTGCCCCATGGGAACAGTCCAGTTCGAACTACAAAAGCCATGTCCTTCCCAGAACAGAATCAAGCATCCGAGGACCGGACCGGTTTCGAGGTAACACCTCTCATCATCCCGGCTAGCTTGACTCCAGTGGTGTGGAGTGCCTGGGACCCACGTCTGGGCCTCCCCAGCACACTTAGGGCGGAATATGCAAACACAACAGGTGATGGACCGAATGTGGATCAATGTCACACACTCACCCCAGTCCAAAGATCTGGGCCCAAATCCATCATTTTTTTGCACTCCACACCACCCTGGGTTAGACAATGGCGATATGCACGACTTCTGAGGTAACCTCAACCAAGTGCTTTGGGGACTGAGAAGCCCCGACCCCGAGCAGCTCCTGCATCGAAGACCAGCCCTCCAGCATCCACGAGATCTGCGCGGGGCCCTTCTGCCTGTTTGCTGCTCGACGCTTTGTCTGGTCACTTGCCGGCTGGCTAGTGACCTCCTGGACGACAAACCTTGAAATCCAATCTACTGGTCTGGTTGCGCCAGACTGGCTCTTGCTTCCCTGCAAAGGAGAAGCACACCGGACCCTACTGGTCCACTCCAGACGCCGTTTCCACTCACCCCGTGGGTTGCCTTTGCCAAGGCCTGTTGACTCCAAATCCGGATCCGACACCGCCGACAGCGAGAGCCTGTGTGGGACAGCTCGTGCCTCCATCCTGGTCATCGAAGACCCCTCCTGGTCCACGTGGCTGCAGAGACAAGTGTCCACTCTTCACCTGATCACGACGACAACATCTGGTTCCACTCCTGGTTCCACTCCAGTCACTGGCTAGTGACTTTGAACATTGTCCCCTCTGCTTTCAGGTCCTTCTCTTCACTGATCCACCCTTGGATCACACCAGACATCTTCCTCCTGGTCGCCTGCAGCATCTCTTCTTCCAGGCTCCATAGACTTCAACGCCGGAACGCGACACGACTTCGCACCTATGCACCCGCAGCCTGTGGGTGAGGTAACAAGAGCATTTCGGTGCTCAAGGGTTGATTGACTCTCCTAGTGTCCAGTTCCACAGTCGTTTTAGTCCTAACTAGTCAGGATTGTCCGTACTCACCTTTTACTTGAACTGTACTGTCCATAGACGTTGTTACGCATCTCACGTGTGAGTTCACACTATGCACACGCGTTCCGTGGGCCTCCTATTACTTACCTAAGGTTAGGGTAGTGTGGTCCCAGCGATCCTACAGCCTCTGGACAGCTCCGTTCCTTCAATCGACTTTCACATTCCACTTACTTAGTATATGGTTTGTTGTGCCCCTAGGGCAACATTGTAACTGTGCAACTTAAACGTATTTTTCCTAAGAGTCTTGTCATGTGCTTAGCCCTCTGATCGCATAAAGAGTTCAGAGGTGTTTGTTAGTTAGTAAATATCTTGTTTATTTTCATAACTACCTGAGTGGTGTCCTTTCATTTGGTATTCAAGGAGTTATATGTGGTAAAACAGCTGGCTTCACATGCCAAAAGAGTTTAGCCTAAGACTGTTTGTCCATGCTACCATTAGGATAGCTGGTCTATAAGGTTGACTTACAACCAATCACCATAAGGGTTGTTTGGACTGATACAAGGTGATCACTAGAACTAGTGAGCATCGTATATCTGGCCAACTTCTCACAAACGGTACAGCCAGTGATTTATGGCCACCAACTGTGAGGCCCAATAATAAAGTCTGACGTCCGGGAGAGCAATCCCACTATCACACCACCCCTTAATCAGGTGTAGCGCTATCCGAGGCACTCCTCCATCCCATAGTAGCAATCAAACCTCACCTTCAATACTCTTAAAGTATGAGTCAGGGACTTTGTTGGGGCAATTTTGAAGGATATGAAGGAATCGCGGGAGAGTCAGCATTTTAAGCAGAGCAAATCTGCACAGCAGAGATGGGGGCAAAGATCTCCAATATTTGACAAGTAATCTTTCTAAGAGGACGGCCAGATTCCTATCATAGCAGAGTTGGGGATCCGGTGTGATATACACCCCTAAATATTGCAATCCTTCAAGAACTATTTCAATCTCAGAGCCCCAAGGGAGCCATTGGGACAGTACCCCAAAGAATAAACAGCACCAACTTGGTCCAATTGATGGCATATCCTGAATATTTGCCAAAGTTGATGAAGATGTTTAACAGTGCATGTATGAAGGCATATGGAGGCATATGGGGACACTAGATATATCAGGATGTCATACGCATACAATGAAATTCTATCTTCATGTCCCTACGCCCATTTCAGCCCTCTTAAATGTCCCCTCTCACCCAGGTCGACTGTGGCTCAAGAATTAAGGAGAAGATCAGGGGGGATAGGGGGCAGCCCTGCCTGGTACCTCTACCCAACGGGAACACTCTAGAAGTGCGGTTATTGACTTTCACCTGGCCCCTCGAGTCCGTATAAAGAAGTCTAATCTACCCCAGAAATCTCAGGCCAAACCCCAGGCGTTTCAGCACCTCGAATAGATAAGGCCATTCTATAGAGTCAAACGCCATAGAGGCATCCAAAGAGAGAACTACTGCATCTTCCTCGATAAAGGTTCGGCGACCTAGAACATTATCAACACAGCGAATGTTTAGAGCTGTGTATCTCCCTGGTATAAACCCGGATTGGTCCGCATGGAACAACACAGGGATTACTGAAACCAAGCGAGAAGCCAGGAGCATTGCAATTACTTCTGCCCCAACGTTAATTAGGGGCAACTGTCAGCGGGCTTTCCCGGTTTCCGAATGACAACAATAGAGGCCAGCCGCTGGTCCTCTGGCAGAATCCCTTTCTCAAGGCTCTCGTTATACATGTTTTTCAGGTGGGGTGCGACCCATTGGGCTACGGACTTTAGGAATTCTATAGGGACCCCATTAGGCCCCATTGCCTTCCCTGACTGGATACTATGTATGTCCTTGCAAATTTCATCATCCTTCAGATCTCCGTCTATGAAGTCCCGCTCTATCTCCAATAGGGTGTGTAGGCGCAAGTCAGCCAGCAGTTGCCGGGAGACCTCAGCTGTATACTGAGTGGAGAGGGTATAGACCTTTTCTAAGTGATCTGCGAATATTTTCGCAATTTCCTGTGGATCTGAGACGTTTCTCGTCCTGTCGACAATCAGTTGGGGAACCCAATGCTCCCCCTTCTCCAGCCATGCCAACATTTTCCCTGCTCTATCTCTCATTTCATAAACCTTGTGTTGGGACAGTAGTAACCTGGCCCTGGTCTTTTCCCTCGCCAGGGTTTTGTATTCTAGCTGTGTAACAATTAATTGATGCACCAAATCCTCACTGGGCAAGGAAGCATGTTGTGTCTCTAGGCGCTGGAGTTCAGTCTCCAGTTCTGCAGGACATTTTTAACAAAATGGCAAGCAGATAGGCTGCTCCATGATTAGATCTCACTGGTTATCCAGTGCTTAAGACATTAATTCTAGATGGCACATCTTTCAGCCTAGCCCACCATCCAACAAAAAAGCAGATTCACTTGCCATTGCATCCCAATCTTCCGTACTCTATGAGGTCAGCTTCGGTCAGGTGTCACTGCCAGACTGTGTTATCACTATTCAATCTTTCCCAGCAACCTTACCTAGATCTTTCACACTCACCCAAGACTTCAGGACCAAACATACTGAGTCCTGATCTAGTGTTTGCAGTGATTTCTGTCTTGGATGGGGATTTCTTTGTGCCGCCACTGTTACACCTGTAGTATGCCACCTCTTACTCTGATTACCCTTAGATGCATCAATCAATCAATCAATCAGAATACTTGTAAAGCGCGCTACTTACCCGTGAGGGTCTCAAGGCGCTGAGGGGAGGGGGTGCCGCTACTGCTCGAAGAGCCAGGTCTTGAGGAGTCTTCTGAAGGCGAGTAGGTCTTGGGTCTGCCGTAGTTGGGTAGGGAGGGTGTTCCAGGTCTTGGCGAGGTAGGAGATGGATCTGCCGCAGGAAGTTGTTCGTTGGATGCGGGGGACAGGGCGAGGCTGGTGGAGCGGAGCTGGCGAGTGAGGGTGTAGAAGCTGAGTCTGCTGTACAGGTAGGCTGGTCCGGCGTTGTGAAGTGCTTTGTGTGCATGGGTGAGGAGCTTGAAGGTGATCCTCTTGTCGACGGGGAGCCAGTGTAGGTCTCTCAGGTGGGGGGTTATGTGGCTGCAGCGGGGGAACGTTGACGATCAGTCGGGCGGAGGCGTTTTGGATGCATTGTAGTCGTCTTAGGTGTTTGGCTGGGATTCCTGTGTAGAGTGCGTTGCCGTAGTCCAGTCTGCTGCTGACAAGGGCCTATGTCACCGTTCTTCTTGTTTCGGTTGGGATCCACTTGTAGATCCTGCAGAGCATGCGCAGGGTGTTGTAGCAGGAGGAGGAGACGGAGTTGACCTGTTTAGACATGGAGAGGGAGGAGTTGAGGATGAATCCTAGGTTGCGTGCATGGTTGGTGGGTGTCGGTGCTGTTCCCAGTGTGGTCGGCCACCAGGAGTCATCCCAGGCTGAGGGGGTGGGTCCAAGGATGAGTACCTCCGCTATGTCCTAATTCAGCTTCAGGCGGCTGTTGCTCATCCAGTCGGCGACGGATTTCATTTCCTCGTGGAGGTTGGTTTTGGCGATGTGCGGGTCCTTGGTGAGGGAGAGGATGAGCTGGGTGTCGTCGGCGTAGGAGATGATGTTGAGGTCGTGTTGGCGGGCCACTTGTGCGAAGGGGGCCATGTAGATGTTGAACAGCGTCGGGCTGAGGGGTGAGCCCAGGGGGACGCAGCAGATGATGTTGGTGGCCTCGGAACGGAAGAGCGGGAGGCGGACGCGCTGGGTTCTGCCGGAGAGGAGGGACGTGGTCCAGTCAAGGGCCTTCTCTTGGATTCCGGCTTCTAGGAGGCATGTCTTTAGAGTGTGATGGCAGACTGATGCATGAAAGCAAAGGTGGGGACTCCTATGCTTGGGCTAGTCCAGCCTGATGCCATGCTGTTCTGTTTTCTCTAAAGCTGCGTCTTTCTACCACCAGATCTGCTCATCAAATACCTCCCACCCACTTATGGATCCAGGATTCAACTATTCTCTGCCTCTCGTCTTTATATGCTGGCCAATACATTAGCCTATCCAGATTATAAAGTAAAACGCTGCCTTAAGTGTCTTGCCTTAAGTTGTACCATGAGGACAGAAGAGGTTTTGCAATGATAATACTGCATTGTTACTATTCTAATTCAGTTCTAGAATATTTGGGGAAAATGTAACAGTGCTCAGAGTAGTTAAGGAAGTGTATTTACTATTCTATCTCAAGTACTGGGATATGTTGGGGGCATTAAAGAACAATTCCACAAATATTGCAAAACAGGGCAAAAAAAAGTTGTAAATAGTGTCTCATAATCCAAATCGTGCAGCTGAATCAAAAAAACGTGAGCTGCCAAATAAAAAAGGGTAGGCTAAGAGCCAACTGGTCATGGAAATTGGGGTATGCCACCACCAGTTCTCTAACCAAAATAAACATACTTTAACCCCTTGGCCGCGGCTGTAATAACGCCACGGCGCTGGGGTGGAGGGGGGCCGTGCGGCGGAAGGGTTCCCCTCACTCTTTTCCCTGAGGTAGCACACACTCTAGACATCTGGACTAATGCTATTAGAATTTGTAACGGGTAGCCAAACTAAATCAAAATATATGAAAATGGTTGCAAATATCAGTCTTTTTTAGGAAATAGGGAATACAAAAATTGAAATAATATGGAAAAGAGATCACCTGGTATTATTGATATTTCTTCCTACTACAAAGCATCTGTTACTAATGAGTAGCATCTGAGGGCCTCATTCTGATGTGGTTAGGAACCCTCCTAACAGCATTTGCTCCATCTAAATCGTATCGGGAACGTGTCTTTCCGATCGACTCAGAAAGGTTTCCGACCGACCAAGTATGATGCGAGTTAGGCATTAGGTGTTAGGAATATCCCAATTCGAACCTGACGGCATTTGGAATGACTGAGCCGTAAAGAGCAGAATTTTAAGTCTCTACAGGCCTCGTTTCCGAATGGCCAAGTACGATGCTCAATTTGGACAGCCTTTCTGAATCGTGCCTTCCGACTTGAATTGGCAGTTCGTAACCAGACTTTGGGGGGCCATAAGGGGCCCCCTGCATCCAGAGCCTTCCCAATCGGGCATGTGGGGGTGCCCATGGGCAGTGGCGGCTGGTGGATTTTATAAGTGGTGAGGCAGTAATCGTTGACCAGAGTGCAAATTTCAAGAGAGCAAATAGCACAGCCCAAAATTATTAAGCGGAATGTGTGTGGTGTCGGAGAGGTTCTTCCTATTAAGAATTTTTTTTATGGATTTAAGTGGGTGGGTTTTACAGCAAACATATGCTTCAAAAGAACATGTGCCAAGAAACATTAGAAGCGTGCCAAGAAATACTCCAAGCATACAATTCATCTGTTAGCAAAATACTCTACAACTCCCAAGACAAGCACACCCACCCACCCCCAAAAGGTAGGCACCCCAAGGGTTTCATATCCATAAATCTAATAATCCATTGGCGTTCATTTGTACTAGAAAATACAACAATAATCATGGTATAGTGGACTTTCTGGTCTCTGAGCCATGGGGCCACTGTACCTGCTGTACCAATGGGCTTCTTGCCATCATACAAGATGCTATTGTATTGATAGCAGCAGAAGTCCACAATAGTCTCCTCCTGCAGGTAGATGTTGCTGCAGTCTATATGTTGCCTGCTGGAACATATATTTATATATTTGGACTTTTAATTGAAGAACTGCAATTACAAGTTTAGAACTGTGCAACAAAACACCAAAACATGGCGAGCTGCTGAAGCATGAGTTTTAAGAGCCTGTGAGTTATCTGCTGTGCAGGGCACAGTGCCAGGGCATGTTTCTTACATGGCTGCACCAGTGCAGGCAGTTTTTATGTATATACATTAATCGGAAACTCAAGCGCTTTACATGGGCACCCTGGCAGTAACATTACACAAGGTTGGGTTTGTTTCTCTTGGGGAGGGGGTGATACAGGAGATTAAGTGATTTGCCCAGAATCACAGGAGGTTGAGCAATCGCTGGGACTCAAACCTGGTTGACGGCAGCTTTGGCCTAAAGTTACAATGTCTCCAATTTGGGATTTGGTATTTAAATGGGAGATGAGGGCTTCCAAATATTAACGCGTGAAATAACACAATCACATATTCAATATTGCGAATACAGAAAGGGCAGAGCCCAAATAGCTCCCCCGCTCTTCCCCCAATCAACGTTTGGCTGTAGCAGGACCTAAATCCGACCTTGCTTGACAATACACATGATTTAAGGCAAGGCAGGGCAGGGGGTTAGCTTGCTGGATGCTACAGGGAGTCTAGTGGGCCTCTAGGGCACAGACAGACAACTGGCTCCCGAGGCAGCCTTCCTATGTTACTTCAGAACAGCCTTACAGTGATAAACTAGAAGTAAAGGCGGCACTATGAAAACAATGACCCGATGTTTTCGAAAAAACACTGCTTTTTTTGTCTCTTTATAGTGCATTAAAATAAATGATTAGAAAATCACAAAATACAAAGCAGTGCTTTAGGCAAACCTCAGAACATGGGGGCATATTACCAACAACTAGCGATAATTTTTGTCTCTAACTTGTTTAGAGACAAAAATTATCGCCGCACATCGGCGATTTTTATCGCAGATAAACCTTGGTATTACCAAGGTTTAACGCAAATGCGGTAAAAATCGCCGCAAATCATGAATATCGCTGAAAAGTCAGCGATATTCATGCATTAGCGAACTAATGCTCTTAGCCATGTTATCCACCTCCCATTGGATAACATGGCTAAGAACTGCTCAGGGCAGGTGTTAGCTTTTGGAGATATTCCCGCTTAGCGCGAATATCTCCAAAAGTTGGTAATAGGAGATAGCGATGTTAGCGACTGTTTTCAGTCTCTAACATCTTGGCACGCCCACTTTGCATCTCATTAGTGATAAATATCACTGACATGCAAAGTGGGGCCCAAGATGGTCGCTATCTCCTACTAGCTGTCGCTAACTGGTGTTAGCGGCAGCTAGGTAATAGGGAGATAATTTTATCTCTGCTTTCTTGGCTTTTAAAGCCAAAAAAGCGGAGATAAACCCCCTTGATAATATGCCCCGCGGTTTTTCAAGTCAGCAGTATAACAAGGGTACTGTATTGCGGGCCCTGGCGTAAGCAAAGAAAACGAGGATGTGGTGGTTTCTTTTCCAGTGAAAGTTAATAGAACATTTTAAGCATGAATACTGATGCCCCAAACCCCATGTACATTCAGGGCACTATCGAGTGCAGCAAGCACTAGGCCTGAACTCAGAGACATGACTGTTGTGAAAAGTACCTGCATAGCTGCATTACTCACTAAATCAATCCTGGCAGCACTCAGTGTCGGTGATGAGACAGCACGTGAGATACTAGGGGAGTCACTTCCCTGGATGGCTGCTGTCTGCAATTGCCTGTGGTTTTTGGGGTTGCCGTGAGCTAGATTATGTGTCAGGCAGCACTGTAGGAGGGACAGACAGGGACTCGGCATGGAGCTTCCCGGGCAGACAGCACTCTCCAGTGCAGCGGAGAAGCTGATAAAGCAGACTTGGTGTCCCGGCCTTGTACCCTGGTTCCTCCACGTGGACCAAGGATTGGTCCATCTGCCCAGCACAACAGTAAACTCGCACTGCTTTACAACAAAACCATCAGTGCAGACAGCACAAGAGGACGGACGCCATTGGCGAACATGACCCACTGACATGGATTCACTACTGTGAAGAGTATTTAAGACACTCTTCCCCATTAATAAAACCCACAACTCCAAACACTGGACCGCCATTTCCGGACTAATATTAGCCTGCACGCATGATGCCAGGCACGGCAGATAGGAGGAGGAGATTTTTCAAATACACAAATGGCGTTTTTCTTACGGAGCTTCGCTATAGATTCTACAAATGAAGATTTATGTGACAATAAATATACATTCCTTACTAATCTGTGGTAACGTGATGGCTGTTATATTTTTTTCTTGTTACCCGAGTCTTGGTATGGTAGACACAAAGGAGACGCTCTAAACGTACGGGGTGAAGAGAAGTAGTCAGAATCGGGTTTTCTCTGCTGGTACCCGTCTTAGCTTTTCAGCAGTCTGTTTGCTTTTATCATGCAGACATGTCACTTTGTGGACAGCCAGCCTTGTGTGCACTGCAAACATCTCCCAGCTCCTCCCAGAGTGGGGTGGGACCATGGAGGCGTGTTCCCACTTTACTTTGTGACGGGTTAGGAAATGGGTGGGGTGCAATGCTACACCCTCGCTGATAAACAGCCTTTGAAACTGGAAGGGCGAGATTTTGATCGATATCTTATCACTATTGATCTAAACCTCGATCTGGTCGACTGAATCTTTATTGCCTGTCATTGAGGGAAGAAAGTGCATCTCTTACCAAGTTAGTTCACCCAATAAAGGACTCCGCTTCAAAGGATCACAAACAACTTCTAGCTTTCAAGCATTTATTATAAAGTCAAGATAAGTTGCAGGTACAAGCATCTCAAGATGAGATTCACAAGATACACGGGCCCAACTACATACATGTGCTCTCTGAAAGCCCTCAGACGAGCAACGGAAACTACCAGAACCAGTTCTAAAAATAATAGGGCTATTAGCATAGACACATACTGAGATCTCTCAGTCATTTACAGCCGGAGGGAAAAGACAGGTTAGGCTGTCCCTACCCTGATCTAGATGGTATCCCTACTTAATCAGGTCCCTACCTAACAAAGGTGTCAGCAGTGAATGACCCCCAAGGGAAGTCACCCACTCTCAGTCTCTTGGTGAAAACCTATAGTTCTCCAATCATGACCCCTCTCTGCCTACCCATCCGCTCTCTTAAGGGTCCTCAGGCTTCTGCTCTAACTCCCCCCAGGGGTGCTGTCCCTAATACAAAAATACAACAACATTTAGGACGCCCCTCGTGAGACGCCCCTCACGTGGTGTAGCTTCTGGCTTTTTCCATGATGAGGCCTTGTGGTCAGAGTCGACCTTGCTTCTCAGACTCGTCTCCGGCCCGCTGATACCCCTTAAACATTCCGGAACCCTCCTCCATGTCTGGTCCGCTTCTTGAACAGACTTCTATTCATTTTATTTCTAATTGAATACCCCCTTTTCTCTTACAGACAGATAGTTGCAGCCAAATCCCAATTCTCATAGACTTCCAACATCGTTGCAACATTCCCCGGCCCAGACTAATATGTGTAAATCAACGTTAAACTTTTCAGGCCTACAACATTTCTCATAATGATTATAACTTTCGACTTTTCTTTAATTATGGCATGTTAGTACTCTTATTCTGCTATTCAGTAAACACATCTATAAATCATGGTCTATTTGTTATTACTAAAACATTAGTGCAAGCCACGTTGTGAAATTGAACCACCTTCCCCCTCCCTTCTAGCTCTGGCCCTGAGGCCTACCACGTTCAGCGTTTCCGTATGCCATCTTATATTTTAGCAGCTACACAACATGGCTTCAGGAATAATCACGTTTAATTATATCATTCGTTTCACACATTTCTGTATTAGTTCCACTTCTACTTAAATCTCTACATTAACTGCACATTTCAGAATATAGATGTAGGTACTATCAGCACTCATGGCATTTCTCTTCATGACTTGTGCTTACTACGTGTAAGTGTGACGCACTTTTACATTTTGGTCAGTTTGCGCTCTCTCAGTTCCCCCCTTTGATGACCTCTCGGGGTCATCATTAACATTCAAACTGCAGTGATTGCTAGCATAACTCGTTTCTGTGTTTCCAAAGCCCTCAGACTCCGGTACTGACTATCTTGTATGGCAGCCAATCTCTGCAGCTGTTTTCTCCGAGCCCTCTCTGACCTTCTTGATCTATACCATTTGAATACCCTCACCAATCCCCACAACACGATCCCACAGATCAATATTATGATGATAGGTTTTAGTATTTTCCACACAAAGCTTTTGCCTAAGGTGGTGAGCCAACCTCCAGCCTCACTTATTCCATGGCCCACCTTTTCCCAGACATTTTCTCTGCTCAGGTCTTCGATCTCCTTGTGAATATCAGTTATGTTCCTAATAACTTTCTCAAGGGGCTTCGAATTGTCTGGAATGTAGGTACAACATTCCTGGACCTTCAAAGCCTTACAGACTCCGCCCTCTTTTGCTAATAGGACGTCTAAGGCAAGACGGTTCTGAAGAACCATAGCCCTTATCGATTGCATCTCTCCTTCTACCAGCATTAAGGACTGAGCAGTGCTGGCAGACAACCTGTCTACGACTGTTGCCAGTCGTCTAATTTTGACGTCATTAAGGATTAATCCCAAAAGAGGGAACACAGCTCCAAAGACGTCTCCAACCATTTCTACACCTCCTACATCTCTCCTTCCCCTCGATGATGTCTTGCCCTCGATGATCTCTAAGTCTTGGGCATGATATATTTTAGGGAAGATAATTGCCAAGTAACATGATCCATACCAGTTGTCAGGTAGTCTTACGTAGGCATTTCTCCCACATACAAAATATACATTTGGAATCGCTTGCATTCCCTTCAGGAAGTCTTTAGTATAGTACTCTAAATTGAAAGCATGTTCACAGCTAACTTCTCCCACGTATACATTTTCATAATACGTTTTGGCTCTATGAAGACATAACTTTCCTCTCTGTGTTCTATCTAAAGCTATTGGACCACTACTACCCTTTCTTTTGTGTGCCTTCTCTTCCTCGGTCCAATCTGTTTTCCATTGCCCTGATTTCTTCAAAATCCTTTGTCTCCTATTTCGATCATCCACCTGCCCTATGAACTTTTTCTCGACTTCTGACACCTTGCATGTCAGGTTATTTCTGCGGGCATGTGAAGTATCTAAGGTAATCCAAGGAATGAAAAACTTTGCCAACCTGTCTTCACTCTTCCAGTAGTCCCATTTATTCATTTGTTTATAATTAGGGACTTCTGGTAACACTGCATCGTAATTGGAGAAATAGTATTCAAAACTATCTCTCCCATAAAATATACTAAGCAATAAGCTACATGTAATGCCATATGTCAGCGGGAGGTGATGATATCGAATGCCTTCATCTACAGACGCCGGCAACTGCATGCAGACGTAACAGTCCTTAACCTCCATGGCATCCACGTATTCATACAGAAGTTTAGCATAAGCATTAGACCTAAAGTCTCCTTGGGACTCATCTACGTGTAACCTGCGGGCTTCTGCAGCTAATAACGCTTTTTCTTGAGTGTTTTCCCCTTTCTCACCAGCAACGGTGGGTGTAAGCGCCTCTACAGATTTCACATCAGTTACCTTTGCCTCTTCCTCACGTCCCTTTACATAAGAGACTGTTACTACTAAAGCTATTAATATTATCACTCCTACTATTAGTGTACCTATTATACATTTCGCTCTGCGGTTCTGGGTGCCGGCCTCCATTTCGTCAGACTGTATGGCTCTTTCTTATCTTGGCACAAAGTTTTTTCCTTTCGTTCCTTTACAGTCTCTCTTACTCCTTTTGTCCTTAGAACCACACAACTGGAAGCTGACAACCTTCTTCGCAAAAGTTCTTTACAGTCCAATACAGACAACCCTAGCCCTTCTCCAGTAACTCAAGGGAAGGTCCCTAAGATTCTCTGCTTCCTGGGCGCTAGGTAATCTTCTTTTCTTCTCGCTTATTTACAAAGTCTTTTAAGCATCCACTATCAGGCGATCGCCTGCAGCTTCGACAGCAAAGTTCAATATCTCCATACGAAGATTGTGCTCTTCTTGGGCTGATATCTTTGTACCAAAATCGGGGAATTGCAATTCTGTGAGAAACATGTGCTTTAACTTGCTGAGGCGGGGAGGTCGGGGAACCATAAATGTCAGTGACCCTTCTTGTTCGACACCGGGCACTAACAGTCGTATCTCTACTGTTATGATGGGCTCAGAACTGGACACCACCACCGCTCGGATCCTCCCTGTCACTGGTTTCGAAGCCATCTGTCGCCAGATATGTCCACTCAGGGGTGGAGTATCTCCTGCTAGGTACACGCACTCTTCTTGACCTCCACAAGACCGGTGCTTCAGCGCCCTGAGCACCTTCTTCCGGGTCTGAATCTTCTGATATCGGAGGAAGGGTTCTCTCTGGAGTTGACCTCAGACTAGAGCTTCTTCTCTGCGGCCAATCCGCTTCTCCACGTACCCTTCTACTCCTTCTCCTCCTTGTCTGTTCACGCTCTCTGTCAGACCTGTCAGTGTCTGACTCGTACTCCCAGCTACTTTCTCCTTCAGTAGCGTCGTCTGTTTCGCTGCTGTACTGACCGTCCTCAGCTTGGTCAGACTCGTTCCTTTCTTCCGCTGGCACCTCTACAGCTTGGCTAGCCCCCTCTATGGCTTCTCGGTCCGCAGCTGGACGTCTATCCGAGAGAGGAGCTGTGTCTTCCAGAGGTGCTGGTACTCTCCGCGTGTGCGACGCGTGGATCCAGTTGGGCAGGCCTCCCACTTTCACTGCCGTGTTCGTGATCAGGATGATCTGAAAGGGCCCACGCCAACGAACATCCAAGCAGCTTCTTCTCACGTGCTTTTTCACCAGGACCCAGTCCCCAGGAAGCAAGTCATGACACGGGTCCTGGCACGATGGTACCTCGGCAGCCTGCACCTGAAGGGACACAGAATGAATGGCGTCAGACAGCCCCTTACAATAGTCCAGGATCATATCATCTGTGATGCTAATCAGTGCAGCAGTTGGGACAGAAGGTAACCTCATTGCTCTTCCCATCAATACCTCATGAGGAGACAAACCAGTTCTCCTATCCGGGGTACTACGGAGGCTCATAAGGACCAATGGCAACGCATCAGGCCAACTCAAGGATGTTGATGAACACACCTTTGCAATTCTGGCCTTGATGGTGCCATTTATTTGCTCCACAATTCCTGAAGCCTCTGGTCGATAACTGCAATGTAGTTTCTGATCTATGTTCAAAGCTGCACAAATCATTTTCACAAGCGAGCTGTTGAAATGCGTCCCCCTATCTGATTCCAAAGAGGCCGGCACCCCGAAGCGCGGGATAAGCTCCCTAAGCAGTAACTTGGCTACTGTCAGGGTGTCGCACCTACGTGTAGGATATGCCTCAACCCATCTGGAGAAAACGCAAACAACCACCAGGATATAACGGAGGCGGCTGCACCTTGGCATTTCAATGAAATCTATCTGCATTCGATTGAATGGACCTCCTGACCTCCCAATGTGGCTCAGTGCAACTGGTGTCTTTTTCCCTACATTCAACTGCTGACACGTCACACAACGCTGGCACACTGCTTCGGCTGCTACTCTGAACTTAGGGTTGTACCAGGTCTGTCTAAACACTCTCAGCATAGCATCTCTTCCTAAGTGGACAGGACCATGTATGTGTCTGGCCATTGGGCTCACCATCTCATTGGGCAACACTGCTCTGCCATCTGCTGAGACCCAGAAATGGGCCTCACCCATCACACATCCTGCCTTTTGCCATGTTTCCTTTTCACAATCAGGAGCATTTTCTTGCATTTCCTTTAGTTCGTCCCATGTATCGACAGTTTCTAATATCATGGCTAATTCAGTCCTTACATTTATTCCACCCACTTCCACCTCTGTGAAAGAGTACCCTGTTTCCGCGCAATACCGTGCGACTTCGTCGGCATATCTATTGCCTTGTGACACGAAGTCCATATTTCTGGTATGTGCGGTGCATTTCACAACTGCGATACCTGCTGGACATTGCAATGCCTCTAACAACAGGCGCACAAATTCTCCATTGCGAATGGGAGAGCCTGAAGAGGTCATGAAACCTCTTTGAGACCACAACTGCCCGTAATCATGAACTACCCCGTAACCATATTGACTGTCAGTGTATATGGTGACTCGGATTTGATTGCTTGCCAGGCAGGCACGTGTCAGGGCAATAATCTCGGCTACCTGAGCGGAGTGTACTCCTTCCAGGCATCCGGCTTCCACAACTCCAGTAATAGTACAAACAGCGTAAGCTGCTCTTAACTGCCCAACTTCGTCTCTTACACATGAGCCATCGACAAAGAAAATTTCATCTGGGTCAGTCAGTGGCTCATCTACGATGTCGGGTCTTGGTTTGGTGCATAGTTCAGTCACATCGAGGCAGTCATGGTCTGTACAATCTTCATCATCCTCAATATCGTTTGGAAGTGGCATCAAGGTAGCAGGATTTAAAACAGAGCATCTCCTGAGGGTCACGTTCTCTGCAGCAAGAATGACTTGCTCATAGCGCGTGAGCCTGCTGTTCGTCAGATGCTGTGTTTTAGTCCTGGTCATCAGCAATTCAACAGAATGGGGCACGTGCACCTCTAACGGGTGCCCCATGACAATATTCTCACACCTCTCGATGCTGACACCTGTTGCGGCAACGGATTTGAGACATCCGGGCAACGCTGCGGCTACTGGGTCTAAAGTAGCCGAGAAATAAGCGACTGGTCTACGGGCATTCCCATGAATTTGGACTAACACAGACAGCGCGCAACCCTCTCTCTCACAACAGTAGAGCAAGAATGGTTTATCGTAATCCGGCATTCCCAGAGCCGGAGCACGACACAAGTCCTCTCTCAGCTGCAGGAATGCCATCAAACAGTCTTTGTCCCATGGTACCGGATCGCTCACCTCTTTGTGCGTCAGTTTTTGCAAGGGCTTTGCTTTCAGTGAAAAGTTTGCAATCCACTGTCGGCAATAACCCACCATTCCTAGGAACATCCTGACTTCTCTCTGTGTTTTAGGCGCATTCATCTTCATGATGGCCTCTATCCTGTCTGGTGACACTTTCCGTTTACCTTTCTCAATTCTGTGTCCCAAGTACTGCACCTCTGTCAGGCAGTACTGCAATTTTCCCGGGGACACCTTATGCCCATTCTCAGCTAGGTGATTTAACAAAGCAATAGAGTCTTCCCTGCAAGCTTCCTCTGTCTCTGACGCCACAAGGAGGTCGTCTATGTACTGGACCAGAACTGACCTCTGGGGCAGCACTAGACTTTCAAGATTTTTCTTTAAAAGCTGGTTGAAGATCGATGGGCTCTCTGTATACCCCTGAGGAATACGACACCATGTTAGGACGCGACCTTCCAGCTTAAATGCGAAAAGAAAATGGCTTTCTTCGTCCAGAGGGATCGAGAAGAAAGCCTGACAAAGATCAATTACAGTGAACCATTCTGCTTGGAACGGTATCTGAAACAGTATCACGGATGGATTCGGTACCACTGGACAACACGAAACGACTATGTTATTAATCTTTCTGAGGTCCTGCACTATCCGGAATTTCCCATTTGGTTTCTGCAAACCCATAATCGGGGAGTTACATGGACTACCCACGATTTCCTTCAGTATTCCCTGCTTAATCATGGATTCGATCACAGGTTTGATGCCTGCAATCGTTTCTGGAGTCAATTTATATTGAGGTGTTCTTGGAAACTCAGCATGCGGTTTCACTACAATTTTCACTGGGTCCACCCCTTTCACCAACCCAATCTCTTCCCCAGTGAAATCCCACACTTCTGGAGCGACCGTCTCTCTCAGATCCCAGGGGAGCTCATCTACTGTCAGAGTGGGATACAATTCCACACATATTCTGGAATTTGCGACTTTAAAATCTGCATCATCGTCATTAGTCAATACCTCCACGCCCTGTGGTGT
The DNA here is from genome assembly GCF_964263255.1 of Lissotriton vulgaris. NCBI lineage: Eukaryota > Metazoa > Chordata > Amphibia > Caudata > Salamandridae > Lissotriton > Lissotriton vulgaris. The sequence continues at coordinate 1,879,132,913 of NC_141685.1, read as the reverse complement.
GCAGTATATGGTGCAATTTAACTTGCACAAAAGGTCTCTTCCTAGCAGACATACAGGACTAGAATCGCAAACCACAAACTGATGCTCATCACTGTACTTCCCTATTTTCACCTGCACGGGTTCAGTCAGAGGACTGGTCATTCTCCTGTTAGCAACCCCCACCACTTGTATGGTCTCTCCAGACATGGGCAGGCCTGGCACTGCGGCTGACCTGATCGTGGATCGGGTGGCTCCTGTGTCCACTAGAAATGTCGTGGGGAACCCTGCCACTTCGGCCTCAACATAGGGTCCCCTCTGATTGACCTCCAGAGCTGCCCCGAGGGTGCAGTCATCCCTTTCTACCCTCTGTCCAGTTAGTGGGTCCACATAATAGCATTCCTCTCCCCCGACAAACAGTGGCATCTGTCTATAGGTCTTACCCATAGTCCCTACTCTGGGTGGCTGCGGGAACTGAGCTCGGGGAGGTGGGCCCCCCCCCCCTTTGAGCACCTTTCCCTGGTATTGCGTTACCCCTCTTGCAGGCGCACTCTGGGTCACTTCCTCTTCTACCTCTTGGTCTCCTATCTCAACATTATAGGGACACTCGCGTTTCCAATGTCCCACCTCGTTACACTGGTGGCACCTAGTTGTTTTCTTTAAGGCAGCTATATCTATCCTGGGCCTAAAGGTGGAGTTCTCCTCATTGCCCTTGTTCTGACTGTACTGTTTCTTTCCTCCAGTACCGGTTCCTGGTTGCTGTTGCTGCTGTCCCCCCTTCCCAGCTGCCTGCATCTGTACCACCATCAGTTTCTCCTTTAGTTTCTTAGCCTTGGAGTCTATCTCATCACAGCAGTACCTGGCATACCTCAGTATTTCGTCTAGGGGTTTATTTTGCCAACAGATCAAGTGTTGCTGTATCATTAAACTAATATCCGGTCTCAGGCCCAAGACGAACTTGGACACAAATTGCCCTATGTCCTTTGGATCCATTACATCCAGACCGCTATACTGTTTGAACGCCTTCAGCAATCTCTCATAGTATTCGTGAACTGTCTCTTTGGGTTCCTGTCTTGTTCGGTCAATTTTTACCCAATCTATGTCTTGCATTGGCACTTTATCTTTCAGCCAAGTCATTACTCTCTCGAACTTTGCCATCACACTCTCGGACGGCCCATTAGTCTTAGCGTCTCTCTCGGGCTCTATGGTGGGCCACTCAGCGCTAACCTTGCATGCGGTCCACAAATCTCCTGGCACTACTATGTCAAACAGCGTGTTCAAATCTATCCATAGGACCTTTGAGATTTTTACGAATCTCTCAACTTGCTTATACCACTCCACTGGGTTTTCCCGCAGTTTGGGGAAAGAGGTGGTAAAAGCAGCTAAATCCCCCCTACTCCAAGGGACGTGGACATAGGTCCCATTTGCGACTTCCCTCAAAGGGTATGTCTCTACTCCCTGCTGTCCTCCTGGTGTCATACCAAGTGTGCTTCTCCTGACGGTCCCTCTCTTGGACCACCTCTCTTCCCACTTATCTAGGGCCCTCCATGTCCTTATTCCAGTGATCAGCTCCCTTATGTGTGTTTTCAATCCGATGGTTCTCCTCTCATCTAGATCTCGGTCTGTGTAATGTAGTCTGTGGTTGCCCTGTAATGCTTTGGTTCTTGACAGGTCCACCATATATTTGCCTGCTAGTTCTACCAATTTCTCATGGGTTGCCCTCGCCTTTCGAGTTACGTCCTTTGCCATGAACAGAATTTCATCCTGCTCATACATGTCCATTCTTTCTAAGGGCAGGGTACCGTCTACCATGTCATCCAGATCCGACTTTAAGCTGGAGACATCGAGTCTTTTGGCTTTTATTTCTGCTCGCAATACCTCCTTCGAGGGGGGTTCACAGGTTTCTCTCCCATCCCAACTTCGGGCCCTACGTTTGGGTTCGGGAGAGTTGGGGAGTGCTCTCTCTTGTTCCCATCTCTCCAGGTCCCATGCTCGGCCATCCGATCTGGGAAGGTGATGGAAGACGGGCCTGTTACCCCCTACCTTACTTTGTCCATTCTCTCCTCTCTTTTCACAGTAAGCCTCTCTGCTATTCTCCCTTCGATCCCCATTCTCTCTTGGCCTCGTATCACTCAGTATCTGATACGATCCTTCCTGGTTTCCCATATTCCCTGGGCTGCGCTCATGTCCGTCATCACAGAGACTATGGTGCGGCCTTTCGCGACTCCCACTCTGTTCTCTATTGTCTGGCACGCAGTGGATACACTTAAAGCTGTCTCTGTACTCCCGAGCCCTTCTGTCTTCATCACTACGTATTGGGCGAGACACCCCCCCGTTTTCCAGGTCTGATCTACCTCCACTCCGGGCCCAATGGGTGCCTCTCCTACTGTCTTTCTCCCTCCCGTCCCACTCCGGACTGCTCTCTTCAGCCCCGCAGTGAGTCTGGGCTCTGCTGTCCTGCCTTTCCCTTTCAGCTTCCGCCGTTATGATGTTCTTGTGAGCCTCTACTGCCTCATCCCACTTCTTCATGTACTCATTTAACTCCTGAAAGGATTTCCGTCCTGATCCCCTCATATCCTCTGGCCATCTAATGTCCCCCAGATCCCCTGCCGTGGGTACTGGGGTGCTCCACTCTCTTGGTATCGGCAACTGGCTTGGGGAGTTGATCGTATCATTCCTCCTTGCCATCTCTGCTCTTTCTCTGTCCCTCCGTACCCGTTCCTCCCCTCTAGCCCTCTCTGGGTCATATATCGATACTATAGGACCTATGGTAACAGGTACCTGTAGTGCATCAGGTAATGCGTAGGATGTGGCACACTCCGTCTCTGGCGGCCTTTGCACCACAAACCTCCCGACCACCTGTTGCACCTGGCTAGGCTGGGACAGTTCTTTCCTTGCAGCGGGATCCCAATCGGGGCTGGGAAGCGGCCCATGCTCTCCTGCATTGCCCACCCCTTTGTCACTATTCTCAACATCTCCCCCTGCTCTGTTATACGGAGGTGGCCTGTCTGTCAATAATCTGTTTATCAGGCTGTCCTCTGTCTCGCTCTCGTCATCCTCCTCTAGGGGGCTTTTGTTCCCGGGCATCTCTAACACTGGATATAATTTATTTACTTCCAGGTTATGCACCCTCCATCTTTTAGCATCCGCATCCCACTTGGCATCCTGTACTGCCCTTACCGAGCGTTTCACTCTTTCTTGCCGCCTGTTCATGTTCTTTTCATGCGCTGCCCTAATCCATGCATTAAGGGCTTCAAACTGGGTTGGTCTAGGCAAGGGTCTCGTTGAGGTCATAATTGCTTTTAATCTGTGTAGCACCTCTAATCTGAACGTCCCGTACTTCGGGAACGTGAGTTCCTCATTTCCATCTGTCATCTTACTCCACTCTGTGATCCATAGAATCGTATGCAGCCCAACATTTGTCCCCATATAACGGGCTGGTGTACCCTCCGGCGGGGCTTCTTCCCCTTCATACGATCCCCTGCGCTGTCTTTTAAACAGCGCTCTTAACCATTTAAAACACTTCATAATTATGCGCAAAATTTCCAGCTTGAATACTCTGTTTACTTCCTGATGACAATCCACCAATCCTAGCGCGGCTTTGCTAGCTGGCCTATCGCAGCGCGGTCTTTCACCGGCCGGCCAATCCCAGCGCGGCACTTTCTGACGTCACTAGTCTCCGCTTCGCAGCAGCACCCCTCCTTTCTCAGCTCTCTTCGCGGTCATGCATGCGTCCCATTCATACTCCGAAAAATGACTACTTCCGACCAAGCGGTCACTTCCCTCGACTGTACGTCCACAGTCTATCTGTAATTGTCAACACAACTGACGAGATGTCTATCGTCTCTCTGATAGGTTCTTTACACACACAGTAACTTCCGACCAGCGTCCGTTACTCACGCACTCACTCTTACGTTCCCCCTATCTCGGTCCTTCGGGTGATCAGTGGTACCTCGTGACCCCCTTCACTCTAGTTAGCAATTACTCTGGGTGTCCGATACACCCGAACCACTTAAGCTCTCCTTGAACTTAAGATTTCCACCGGTTGTGCGCGCTCACAACCTGTTCCACAGTCACTCTACAAGCATTCAACTCCGCCAGACATGTACAACATAGATACAATACAAAACACCGCAATCTTAACACGCATGACCCTTTATACTCACTCTCGACCGATACTGCTGCTTTTCTGTCTCACGTCATCCGGTCCTTCTTCGGCGGGCGGTTCTTCCGATCATCGATCTCTAGGGGCCTTGGGGTAATCTAACCTGGCCTAGATCACCTTCCTCAAGAAGGCAACCATTCTCTATAGCTACCAACTGGAAGGGCGAGATTTTGATCGATATCTTATCACTATTGATCTAAACCTCGATCTGGTCGACTGAATCTTTATTGCCTGTCATTGAGGGAAGAAAGTGCATCTCTTACCAAGTTAGTTCACCCAATAAAGGACTCCGCTTCAAAGGATCACAAACAACTTCTAGCTTTCAAGCATTTATTATAAAGTCAAGATAAGTTGCAGGTACAAGCATCTCAAGATGAGATTCACAAGATACACGGGCCCAACTACATACATGTGCTCTCTGAAAGCCCTCAGACGAGCAACGGAAACTACCAGAACCAGTTCTAAAAATAATAGGGCTATTAGCATAGACACATACTGAGATCTCTCAGTCATTTACAGCCGGAGGGAAAAGACAGGTTAGGCTGTCCCTACCCTGATCTAGATGGTATCCCTACTTAATCAGGTCCCTACCTAACAAAGGTGTCAGCAGTGAATGACCCCCAAGGGAAGTCACCCACTCTCAGTCTCTTGGTGAAAACCTATAGTTCTCCAATCATGACCCCTCTCTGCCTACCCATCCGCTCTCTTAAGGGTCCTCAGGCTTCTGCTCTAACTCCCCCCAGGGGTGCTGTCCCTAATACAAAAATACAACAACATTTAGGACGCCCCTCGTGAGACGCCCCTCACGTGGTGTAGCTTCTGGCTTTTTCCATGATGAGGCCTTGTGGTCAGAGTCGACCTTGCTTCTCAGACTCGTCTCCGGCCCGCTGATACCCCTTAAACATTCCGGAACCCTCCTCCATGTCTGGTCCGCTTCTTGAACAGACTTCTATTCATTTTATTTCTAATTGAATACCCCCTTTTCTCTTACAGACAGATAGTTGCAGCCAAATCCCAATTCTCATAGACTTCCAACATCGTTGCAACGTTCCCCGGCCCAGACTAATATGTGTAAATCAACGTTAAACTTTTCAGGCCTACAACATTTCTCATAATGATTATAACTTTCGACTTTTCTTTAATTATGGCATGTTAGTACTCTTATTCTGCTATTCAGTAAACACATCTATAAATCATGGTCTATTTGTTATTACTAAAACATTAGTGCAAGCCACGTTGTGAAATTGAACCACCTTCCCCCTCCCTTCTAGCTCTGGCCCTGAGGCCTACCACGTTCAGCGTTTCCGTATGCCATCTTATATTTTAGCAGCTACACAACATGGCTTCAGGAATAATCACGTTTAATTATATCATTCGTTTCACACATTTCTGTATTAGTTCCACTTCTACTTAAATCTCTACATTAACTGCACATTTCAGAATATAGATGTAGGTACTATCAGCACTCATGGCATTTCTCTTCATGACTTGTGCTTACTACGTGTAAGTGTGACGCACTTCTACATTTTGGTCAGTTTGCGCTCTCTCAAAACCCAGGGCTTATGCCTAAAGCGCCCAGGCTGTTTTCAATCATCAAGGCTGCAGAGCGTCATAAAGGGGCAGTGCCTTACAGTGTTGTTGGACACCGAGGACCAGGGCTGAAATCAGGTAAGCCCTACAAATCCTGAGACTGCCGGCACATGTGCTTTAGCACATGTGCCTATATTGGAAGTGCCCGGGTTTGACAGACCCTCGCGCTGAGAGGCGCTCACAATTATGAGGTTTAATGGATAAAACATTTGTTTTATAAAAAATACGAGATGGCAATTGATGCAGACATTGAACGAGGGCGGTGCCCTGCTTCCCTAATCAAGAAACATCCCCTGATCATGGGTCCCCCCTTACCAGCCATTTACAGTGTGGCGGCCCGCCACAGGGTACCCGATTGTCCCCAGCGTATGCATTCGGTCAGAACAGAGGCTCCCACTGAAGTCAATGGGAGTCCAACCAAATTGTATCTGGAAACATCCGGATGCATCATACTTGGTCGGTTGGATTCTCCCAATCTGATTTGGTCGGAAACCATTCCCAAACCCATTCGGTTGGGAACCTTTCCAAACTGAATCAGAATCGGGCCCTAAGACGTTTGTCAGCATGAGAAGTGGAATAGTGCAATTGCATACATTATATCAAAGTCTTTGGGCTATGCTGGGTTTTGTCTAGCATGGCCAACAGTCATTTTTAGTCTATGTTAAGCCATACGTCCTTGAAGCAATGATCAAACTTGGAGAGACAGAATGGCTGTCTTCCTAGAATAGAATAGTGTGTTTGCATGAACAGAGTAAGAAAGGGTTATTACACTGGCATATTGTGAGAGAAACTCAAACTTGGAGAGACAGAATGGCTGTCTTCCTAGAATAGAATAGTGTGTTTGCATGAACAGAGTAAGAAAGGGTTATTACACTGGCATATTGTGAGAGAAACTATGTTCAAACAAAGCACTATATAATCAATTGAATATTTATGAATGAAAAGCACACTACCATGAAATGATAAACCTAATCATTATATACCTGAATATGTACGCAATACAGTAACGACAGTTGAGGGTTACAGAATATATAATATTGTGTATGCACACAACACCAGGTTTTATAGTGCTAAAGCTAACTTTGGAAGAGAATGTCGTATGGTTCCCTTGGCTGTAATTGCAGACACCATTAGACTATCTAAAGGCTTATCACTTCTTTCTTAGGAGTAATTGAGTTGCCTGCACACATGTCCTGCCTATTTTCTCAAACCTATAAAAATACAGATGGTTGAGTAGTCAAAGAATTTTGGTCCAAGGAGTGATGGAAAGTTTTCAGGAGGTGCTTGTTATTGAACGAACAGGTTGCCTTCAATTGAAAAGATTATTGAGACCTATTTTTGGAGTTCACTTCATAGATATATCAATCTATAGAAGGCATTACTTCTGACTCATAGATCTGAGAGGTCACACTAAATTCATCCAGTGACTCGATTTTCACAGAAAAACTGGGTACCACTATAGGCATCAACACTAAAACATGAAACTTTCCTCAAACTTCAAATTTTCAAACCATAATGAATGTCCTGAGAATAAGTCCTCTCCCAAACCCTCAGCCAAAATTGGTAGTGAGCAAAAACTTACAATAGCTGTCCTCTTCTGAGCTCCAGCAATTCCTCTAATCACATTTTCAAGACTGGCTCACATTATTCAATCTTTAAATTTGAAAGAACGCTTAACTAGTTCAAAGATCAGATCCTGAGCCATAGATGGCAAGACCTTCCATTAGAACCCCCAAATGCTCTTTTACCGAAGATAATGGGAATACATTTGAGACTGCCAAGATGGAAGGCACGTCGTATGTGTTTGAAAAAAGGAAAATGTTTTCTGCTTCAAGTGTGAGAAAACAGATGCATTTATTTTGCAAGGCATTCCGAATGCTTCATGCTATTTGATGCAAGACTGTTCTTTATTATTCAGAGTGTCAAAGGCACAGACCTCCACTGTTGCTGCTAAGAACCAAGTGTCAGTTGCTTCTGTAAACCAAAAGCAAACTTACTAAATATTCTGTTAAACCTAGGTTGGATGGTTTCATCATCCACTCCTGTCTATTCAAGACAGATCCAAAATGGTAAAGGCAACATCACCGGGTAATCAGGGGGTGCATTAATCTTAAAAGCACAACACTACAAAGCAAACATTCCTGCATGCTTCTCTAATGTAACAAACCACAAGGTGGTGGAAGAAATACTTGAAGTGATCTCAGCCACTGGAGATCAGTCAGAGTCACATCCCAGTCTTTTGTTTTTAGCCACTATGCACCCTCTGAAACCAGCTATTTAAAATCAGTTTTGTTTTTGCTCTAATAGGAACAGTCCAGCCCAAGCTGCCAGGCCTTGCCCCTTTCAGATGAGAACACACTGAAACGGTTTCAGTGAGCGGTTTAGGCCTCATAAGGTAAAGTTGGAGTACTTTGGTACAGTGAGCATGGGACTCATGTCTGGGCAGACCGGTTGCATTTAGGCCGCCTACTGCAACTGAAAACAAGGTAATAGATGGAATGCTTGAATTAATCGTAGCCACTATTGATCACTCAGTGCTACATCCCAGTCCAATCGTTTTGCCAGATGTGACATCTCCAAACACTCCAAGGAAAGGTAAACTGCAGGCTGTGATTTGCCAGCGCTTGTCGAACCACTGCAGCATTTCTGGCTTGCAGCAGTCTGTATAAACTGGAACGTTCAAGCAGTTAGGACTTGAACGCTGCCTGCATCTCTGTTTCCCCTCTGGAGTACATTTGGGTGTTTTTTTCTTTTATAGCTAGTTTCACTTCGCAGATGAACAAACCCTACACCATTAGCTATTTCTTGCTTTGCTTTTCAGCTAATTGTTTCACCGAGCCGTAATGCTGGAATGGGAAATAGAGATAGAAGCTGTGAATCCTATGTGAGCTATTGCACCTGAACTGAAGAGGGTGAAACGATTTACAGCTGTGCCTACACCTAATAAGATAGGGAAATGTCAAAGCCACACCCTCCTTCATTTTAAATGGTGCTTAAAGGGGCTATTCAGCCTACAAGACTGAGTATGACATGCTCCCAAGGCTAAGAGGGGGCTGGGTGAATACTCCCAGAGTTTAATGTTTTTACTGACAACTTGGCTCCCTAAACCATACAGGTACCCCATTAAGGACCTCCATGAGGTACTAGACCAGGAGGCTAGTTTCCTAGTAAGATTCTGCTCTTTTGTATTCCAAGGTTGTTGTTAGACTTAAACTGGGCTTTTCTTACCTCACTAATTATTTTAAAAGATGGATACAAATATGTTAACTCTGTACCCAAAGTCCAACAACATGTTGGTAGATTTGTAATCAAGTTTTAGGGATCACTGCAGTATAGAAATTGTAATAATGGATATCATACAGAGTTTGTTATAGCTCGTAGCTAATGAGGAGAACAGCATTCAACAGGGAGCCTTATTTTATGCTGGGGACCCTCGTATTCTATGTAACCAGTTGCAGTAAATAGCTGGGGTATCTTCTGCAACATTTGAGTAGTTCAAATCAGCACTTTCCGGCAGATCACATCAGGTCGGGTGGTGGAATCTGCATATGCAGCGCCACATATCTTAATTACTATATGAAGCTATCTGCATCACTTATTAGAAACTTGGTGTAGGATATCACATCTACACTGGTAACTCCCAGGTGCTACTTCCAGATTCAAAAGCTTTACATACCTTGATGAAGCAGATACTGGGCATGTGAGAAAGCTGTCCCTCGCTCAAAGCCACTAAGACTGAATTGTTTATGGTGAGCTCTCTTTCCACCATAAAAACATTGAGTGAAATTCATAAAAGTTGGCTGTTGAGGGTGTCAAATGTGAACTATGTATCTAAGAAATGTGGCCATCGTGTTTGTCGACTGTCAATGCAAGGACCATATTTGCCAAAGAATGAAGAGCAACTTTACCCAATTCTGTAATAGGATCTTAGCAACATACCGCAGTATCTTGTTTGTAAGCACTCCCAAGCAGATCTTAAATCCGTTTCAGAAAATTCATTTTCGAAGCCTGGTTTGGTAGAAGCTATAATCAGCAATATCGCATCACTCCAACAGTGCGCAGACTTGACCGGCTCCCTGTCACCAAACATGTGAAGTACTGCACCCTTACTTTGGTCTTCATGGCCCTCTGCCTAGAAGGGCTAGTGCACTGAATAGTAAGAATTAAAATATACACATCATAGAGGCCCCCCACAACTCTGGTCAAGGGTTGAATGATGTTCCATCATGTAGAGATTTATTTTCATGGTGAAATGCTCCAAGTTCTGTAGGCCAAGTTGCGAAATGCTCTCCGTAAAGCTCAGCTATTATGATGAGTTTTTAGAACAGACCAGCTGCATGAACCTTAACTAAAGCGTGTCACATCTATTTGCGCAAATCTGCGAGCTTTGCCGTGATATTTTTAAATATCCTGTTTGGTGCATTTAATTTAATTTAATTTACCCTTCCCCTGTTTTTAACTCCTCGCCCCACCTGCTTGCACGATAATCGTTATTATCATCGCTTCTTTGGCGAGTCCCTTCACGATCTATTCCCACTGTTGGAGGAAATCTTGGGGGAGAGAAGGACGCCTGGCGGCGCCATCTTTGGTGACGGTCTAGTCGCCATAAGGACACTAGACATCTATTTAAGGCTGTCATGCTGACGCGCAGCGGGCCCGCGCAGCGGGCCTGCCGGATTTCCGCCTGAGTTCAGCCCGTCTGCGCCGGGACGGGCCTAGGAGCCATGACTCCTGTATCAAGCTCGGCAGCCTGCTGCGTGTCTTCCGGGATCCATTCTTATACCGGTGAGGTTTTTAAATTCTTACGCCCTCCCATATATGCTGACTGCACTTCCTGCATTTTACCAACTCATAATTTTAAATGCTCAGGCTGTAATTTCTCTACTGGTAAAATGTCCAGATGTAAAGCATTGAGTCATACTCGAACACGAGGTAGACGGAGGGACGCAAAAACTCCTCTTAGCTGCCCTCCACTCCAGTTTTGGAGTATAAACTGCAGGTCCCTCCCGAAGCACAAAACAAAACATTTATGACTTCATCGTTGATGAGCAGCCTGACGCCATATTTCTTACTGAAACTTGGCTCCATGAAAGCTCTGGTCCTGACATTGCCATCGCAGTTCCTAATAACTACGTTATAGTGATGCAGGACAGAGACTCCGGAAAAGGGGGGAGGGGGCATTGCTATAATTTTTAAATCTACTTACAGCTGTAAGTTTGAAGCCTTTCCCTTTTCCGGATGTGAAGCTGCCGTTTTTAAACTAGCAATTAATCCCCAACTTACTTTGTCGGGCCTTCTGGTTTATCGCCCACCCGGCAATGCTAACACCTGGACGTCCTCATTTGCCGAGACTTTAGCTCCCTTACTTCTTAGGGCGGCACATTAATTTGCACCTTGAAGATCCTTTATGTACTACCAGCAAGCACTTCTTATCTGACCTTGAAGTTCTGAATCTTTCACTGCGTAACTTTGGATCTACTCATTCTGCTGGACATCAATTGGATCCTATTCTTTCAACTTTCATTTTGATTGTTCACAGAGTGCCCGCCCGCTGGAGTGGTCTGACAACTTCGCAGTCCACTTTTCCTTACCTCATGCTAAGAGCCTGGTAAAGGGTGGCTGCGGTAAGGGCGAATTAATCCGTCGGTGGGGTAAACTTGATATTATGAAGTTAAACCAGTACCTTTCAAATACTCGCCCTGACATTGATGTTCCTGTTTTGGAACTGAACACCGAAGTATCACACTGGCTCAATAATGCTGTAACTACTCTTCTCCCCTTAACGCCGAAACATTCTAGGTCCCACCATCCCCCTGCACCTTGGTTCTCTGATGATCTGAAGATCTTACGAGCCAATTGCAAGGCCCTCGAAAGGAAATGGAGGCATTCTTACTCTGTTTCTTGGAAAGCTGTTTATAAAGAAGCTTTGAAGGGGTATCACTCACAATGCAAAATTGCGAGAGCTGCATACACTGTGAGTACAGTGAAGCAAGCACAGAACTGTCCACGCACTCTTTTCTCAGTTGTCAAGAAGTTAACAGGAGCGAATACTGTCCCGATTCCTCCAGCGTTGGAGGAAGCTCAATGCAACTCTATCGCTGAGTTCTTTATTGCCAAGGTTGAGCGCATATATGACTCTATGAGTACTCCCTTGACAGTAATTGAACCCCGACTAGGACAGACTGTGGTGATTGAACAACCCCTTCTAATGGCGAGAGTTACAAACTGGCAACTGTTTGATGATACCTCGTTCCTTTCCTGCTTGAACAGTGTTAGATCTGGATCACCACGTGATCCAATACCTGCGAAAGTCCTTAAGTTATTGGACCTTGAACCCCGGCGGGTTCTTATGAGATTGCTTAATGCATCTCTAATTGAGTCTCATGTGTTACAGGAATGGAAGCATGCAATGGCTGTCCCCCTCCTAAAGAAGGCAGGAGCAGACATGTCCAATCTCGCTAACTTTAGACCCATATCTTTGCTGCCTGTTTTTTCAAAAATGTTGGAAAGGCATGTTAACACTCAGTTAAATCATCTTGTGGAAAGTTCTGGATTCTTACATCCTTCCCAGTCCGGCTTTCGAGCGCACCACTCCACCGAGACCGCGCTCCTTGGGGTGACGGAGAGTTTACGGCACGGTATCGATCGCGGGGAGACATCTGCACTCATCCTCTTGGATTTGAGTGCGGCGTTCGATACCGTGTCCCATTCCATCCTCCTGAACTCTCTCCGGTCCCTGGGAGTAGATGGTCCTGCGATAGCCTGGATTGCCTCCTTTTTAAGTGAGCGCACTTTCCAGGTCTTTTCAACGAAAGCTGTTTCTGGTACTTGTTCATCACCGTATGGCGTTCTCCAGGGGTCTATACTCAGCCCCCTACTATTTAACATCTATGTTAGACCCCTGGCTACCATCGTGGAGGACGCTGGGCTGACCATATTTTCATACGCCGATGACACTCAGATTGTTTTCTCCCTTTCCAGCAGTGAGGGCAGCAATATATCGGACCTGAAGGTCGGACTGTCGCATGTCGCTGAGTGGATGCAGAAGCATCTCCTCAAGTTAAACGGTGACAAGACCAAGATCGTCATCTTGGGGAAGAACAAAGATCTTTGGGGCCCTCAGCACTGGCCTAGTGACATGGGACCCCTTCCCCAGCCGGTCTCTGTGGTTCGCAACCTCGGATTTCTTATAGATGACAAGCTCTCTATGAGGCAGCAGGGCACTAAGGTGGCCTCCGTTTGTTTTGCTACCTTGCGATGGCTCCACAAAATCCTATGGATGCTGCCCCGTGCCACCCAGAGAACCGTTGTCCAGGCGCTAGTAATCTCCCGCCTGGACTACGGAAATGTCCAATATCTCGGTGCCGACTCTTTAGCCATCAACAAACTTCAGGTGGTGCAAAATTCGTCGGCCTGACTTCTTTGTAATGTACCGAGGAGATCTTCGGCCTCACAGGCTCTTCGTGACCTACATTGGCTTAGGGTCCCGAGCCGTATCAAATTTAAAGCCCTGTGTCATCCCTTTAAATTAAGCAGGGCTTGGCCCCAAAATATCTACAGAGTCTTGTCCAAACCTACAAACCCAGTCTCACATTGAGATCTTCTGCAAATGGCGCTTTTGTTGTTCCAAGATTTAAACTTGTAAAGATGGGGGGCCGGTCCTTCTCCCATCTTGGCCCCAAATCCTGGAACGCACTACCTATCGCCCTGAAATCAGAGACTGATTTATTTTGCTTTCGGAAAAAACTTAAGACCCTGCTCTTTCAGTAGTCTGTCCTTTTGCTCTAGCTGGCTCATTACACTGTGCTGTGTCTTCTTTTCTCCTTTTGTCTATCCTGGCGCCGGGAAACCCACTGCGGGTAGCTGTTACGCATTATAAGTTAAAATAAATGAGTTGGATGAGCTTAAGAGTAGGTGGAAACTCGTCTTTTTTAGTGTACTGATTGGTTGAGCAGTGCACGTGTGCCTCTGCCCTGATAATCATGTTGCAACGGGAATGGTAACGTAGTGTGTACCCTTTACCTGAGCGCCAGAATGCATATCAAATTTATATTCTGACTTTTTGCTTGGCCATGCTATCATGCTATCTAGCATATACGCATAGGACTAGACCTGCCCCATGCTCTAATAGTTCCAGAAGCCTTTCGGTGACCAGGATGCACACCAAGCATGTCCTTTTAGCAGGCATAGGACTATTGTCCGCGCCCAAGATAAGTCACATAAAGTGTTGGCATCTTACTAAGTTTGGGTAAATCAGTAATATAACCATACATTTTTTCCGGTTTCAAAATAGAGCACTGGCCACACATATACAGATCTGCGTTTAGGTGAAACGGAGACCCTCTCAGTGATATTCCATGTGTGAGTTGAGTGCATGGAAGTGCTGTGAATGTTCAGCACGTGTGGTGTTAGGATTCTGTGGTGGTCTGAGTCTAAGTGCTTGAACCAGTGGGATACATTTGAAAGGCTTTGGTGTATGCCTGATACAAGATGGAGGTGGATACAGTTTCCCTGGACAGTAGAAGTGTATTGAGTGCATTCCTGTGGCAGGAGGGTTGATCTCAAGACACTGAAGCTAGGGAGGCTGGATAACGAGATACACTCAATTCAATGAGGTCCCCATTAGCAAAAAGCTGCTGCTTAGTTCTTTATAATTGTTCCATTTGGTGAATGCTAGTGAGACTTCATTTTCTATTGTGTAATGTGAGAGAATTTTTTGCATGCCTGCCCTTTTGTTTGTCACTGATTACTCCTTCAGAAAGGCTGATGGGTGACAGCCAGGTGCAGAGATCTCCCACGTCAGTGTGTCCTTATTTTCAATACTCCAGCTTCGAGTCAGCGTCGCTGCTGCCTGCTGTGTAAGTTATCATCTTGCACAAAGGCTGTGCCTGAGAAGCAACCTAAAAATGGTATTTGAAACCCAAACTAGTTCTGCCACTTTGGACAGTGGATCCAAATCCCTCATCTGGAAAATGAGTATAAAAGTGGGATCCAAACCAATCCACTTTGTTCTATTTCCAAGTTCTTAATGACCAAGGAGTGATATGCTGTGCAGGATGCCCAAAGGACTGCTGTGTGACCAGGGATGGTGTGTGCTTGACAACCAGTCTCCCAGACGTGAGGGGATAATCACCTGAAGTATGCATTTCTTGCTGAAAATACTGAAGGTCTGTCTACAGTCAGAAATCTGCCTTTCCCCTTAGAAAGGGAAGGAGTATGACTGTCCCTGCAGGTCGCTATTAAGGACCAGACACATATGGAGGGTCACCCACCATTGGCGTAGCTAGGCACTTTGCTGCCAGTGGCGGTCTTGGCAACGTCGAAGAGCGAGGGAGGAAGCCGCCACCCTCAAAACCCGTGCCGCAAGGAGGCGGACTGCCTGCCCCCTTGCTACGCCAATGTCCCACACACATATATTGAAACAAAGATGCACAATGGCACAGACATAAACACAATCCCCGTCAACATTGTACGTAAGTGACATCACCAGTTTTGTGACATTTCATTGACCTTAGAGATTGAGTGTACAACCGCTCTCTGCAAAGTGAAGAAATGACATACCTTCTAGAAGCTGGTACCTCTACAACATATCTGTTTTTTATTGTGTGGTTATAAACCTCTGACACTGGTTTATTTCTTTACCCTTTCATGAAAACTTCTGCCACTGGTTCATTTCTTTACCTTTTATGAAAGACGAGAGTTAGGGTCATTACAAAACTATTTAAAACAGTTGTAGTTCAAACAATTAAAGCTACAATGGAATATGTACACCTTGCAAGTAATAATTGGGCCCGGTGAAGTTTCTGCTATGTAAGCATAAGCTCACACAATTTCAGAAGTTTTGTGGTACGCTTTTTACCTGAAATTCCAGAATTGGCCCTTTTATACAACACTGAATAGTTGTAAGCCATGTGCTCAACTCCCAAAACAGGAGCAGTTCCTGTTTGCTGTGCTTGTGGGTTTTGCACACTTTTTTAGCATTAAATGCGTACTCATGTCCATTTTGGATGCAAGGACGTATTTTGTGTTGAAATATCGCCTCAAATTCAAGTTCTGAATTGCACGTAATTTTTCCATATAACATTAGTAATAACTAATACTTTTTTTTTTAGGTACAAAAGACGCCGCACTTTGGAACTTGAGTTATCTTATTTTACTGCACAAGTCTGTGTGACAGACTTGGGATCTGTGCAATAAAATAAAGTTCCAGAGTGCGGCGTCTTTTGTACCAAAATTTACCCTGGCCTTTGGTTTGGCCCCACGCCTGCACCCACTGTCGAGCGATCCGGCGGGAAACCACATTGCGCAAAAATAATAATAATAACTAATACTGTCTAACTTACGATCTTATTGTGGGGTAGAGCAATTTATTATACTTAAAGCAATGCTTGTTAGAGCATAAGTGGTCTTGAAATGGAAGACAGATGGTTGCTTATGAGTTGTAGTATGCAGCTTGCTGGCACTTATGCTATTGCTGCATTACATTTCTTTAATTGGATAAGAGGGGCCAAGACGTTTTGCAGACATTTAATGGGGTGCATCGGTTCGCTTTTTCGACCCAATTTTGCATTGCATAGATTGGGCCTGGGTACAATTTTTATGCGTTAAAACAAAATTCATGAAATATTCAATTACGCAAGTTTTGCTTCTCGGAGACTTGTTTTAGGCAGAAACTTTTTTTGAAGACATTTTTTTTTTAACTTAAAATAGTTTTATGCTGGTATTTTGCTTGACTTTTTTTATGCAAGGTATGTCTATACACGAAAATATCACTCGTATCAGCAATTTTTTTTGTGCTCCCACATCCCCCCCCCCCCCCCCCCCCAAATAAAGCCGATTTTGCACACCCCTTATGGCTTTAATAAAAACACAATGCACATGTAACAAAAAACTGAATAACACTTTCTACATGAAAATGGATGCAAGTAAAGTTTCTCGTCGAGTTAAATATGTTTGGCGTAAAAGTATTTGTGGAATAGAAATAATGTTTTGTCTCCTTTCTATGACACGAGACGGTCCTCTTGCACAGAGGTGTATATACCGATACTACCAGTCTGGGGACCTCATTGCCTGTTCCTTCGGCCTCTTTTCAGCAAACGGATCTTCGGACGCGTATTACTTCCACGAGAACTGCTACCTGATGGGAACCATCGCGAAGGCACGACTTCAGGGGTCTGATTTACTTGTGCAGCAACATTTCCGGTGGGTTCAGCTGCGGTGGGACGGCGAACCAATTCATGGCTTGTTAAAACGGTTTTTAAGAAGGAAAGCTATACATAAGGTAAGCCGCTGTGCTGGGCTGGCGAGGTTATTAATAGACACATATTCGGAGCCAGGGGAACGGGATAATTTTACCACAGCGATGAATCAGCAGCTGCAGTTCGAGGCAGGGGGCTGGCACGTCATGCTAATTAAAGTCAGAGCAGCCTCGTTAGCCTGGTGAACTGCAGCAGCGTATGTGTGGTTCCTGGCTACAGTATGCGTACTTATTTTGAATGTTTTGTCCTAATTACCATGCTATTTGACAGTGTATGCTGTTTTCTTATAATTTTAAAGGAAATAAAAAAGTGTGAGGGTTAAAAGGTTCTAACAAAGGGATTATTTGGCAAGTGACAGGAAAGTCTAAAGCACTACAAATATGATCCCATCAACAACATTTTGATCAATTTTTTAATAGTACACATTGCTGCCTCGAACTTTCAAGATCACGTTTTCCCCACAAAATATTTTTTCTTTCATTATTTATTAAAATCATAAAGTAGCCTCAGGAGTTCTTTGGAATATTCACAAGCATGTTTAATTAAAACTATACTATAAGTTGAGTAAATGTAGTTGTAAACCTCCCACAATCTGTTTACATTTTATCATCTAATTACCTCCACGTCCTTTTGCACCCCCAAATCTCAAAGCATGTTTACTACAGTCAATCTTGCTACTGGAATTCAGGCATAACTTACACCCAGGACCGGAGTGATAATAAAGTACTCTCAGAAAAATATTTTCAAAGTGTGCTCAGACTAAGCAGGTGTCCTCGTCCAAGCGGTAGGCATGCCTTAGTGTACTAAAATCTATCATATTATTTTAGGGCCTGATTCACAAAAGTAACCTTACACTTTTGTGTAAGTTTATGATTGTTTGCTATTCACAAGGTATTTTGTGAGTAGCATCTTGGCAGTTACATACGGTAACTGTATTTGCACTCCTTAGTGTGATGCATGGAATGAATGTGATATAGGGTTGGAAAGAGACTTAACTAAGTAAAGCTGTGATGAAGGCTGAGGACCAGCAGGAACATAGAAGGCCGAAACATGTTTGCTAGGTTACAGTATATAAATGATTCATTATACTTCATGTAACATACATGTCATATGGTTTTAATCATATCTAGGGCACTCCCTCAATAAAGACAAAATAGCCTACAGGGAATACCCGAACATATTTTTACAACCCTGGATCCCTGCCATTGTCCAGTTTATCTTACCTGAACTCCCATTCAGTAGTTGAGTCTGCTATGGTGGTATTTACCTGCCTTGGTGTGGATAGGTCACCAAGATGAATCATGCTACAACAGGTGGTTGAGATGGCCTATCCAGACCTTTTAGGATGCCTGCAGATGATCTAGGAGTGTAAAGCTTGTTCACTCCTTTTTACAACCTAAGCACCTTTTGTGTGGTAAATAGATAATGCACATTACAAACAGCAACAATACTGGTTCTTCTTACATAATTATTACTGGGATGGGAAAAAAATAGCTTGCAATAGATAATTTTGGTACAAAAAAATAAGCAAACAAGTGACACCCACTACAACAAGAGGTGTGGAAGAGGTGTGGCGCAGCGGCCAGGGTTCCTGACTCCGGACCACAGGGTTCTCGGTTCGATCCCCGGCTCCGGCGGCAGGTTAACTCAGCACCATGTGACTCTGGGCAATAGCTTGCTTAATCTTCCCGACTGCCCCCAGCGCTGGGACACCTCAGTTGGAGGTAGCTGTGCGCTTTACAAATGCTGGCATTTACAACAGCTCAAAAGTTATGTAAAACGTGTGTTTCTGACTGGCATAGGTACTAGCAAATTATATCAAGAGAACAAAGTAACAAACTGATAACGGCATAGGGCGCAGTATAGATACAATCATCAACATAGACATTTTTCTCTTAGAATATAAGTAGCAAACAATTTGTCTTAAACGAAGGGTGTTCATCAATCAATCGAAATAAGTCTAAATCCAAATAGTTGAGACCACTTATATAATGTTGATGTTTTAACCCATGAGGTGAATTGGGTTTGTTGATCATTGTACATATGTTATTGGTTTGTGTAGCTCTATTGCTGCTCTGAGAACTTTGCATTTGCACTTTGTTCACTTTTTTTTATTTGTGAATATCTAGGGCGAGCAGTATGTATTTTTACTAATGACATTGATAACCTATTTAGATGCATTCTATAATCGACATAAATATCAAACAATCGTTATCAACTCTGGAGTTCTGTAAGGCAATTTTGAACAGATGAGTTTTGAAAATTTTTCAAAATGTTAGGAGATTGGAAATTAATCTTATAGCCTCAGAGATTTGGTTTATATTTTCTTTGAGGATGGGATTTCAAGCGTTAGACTTCCTTTCTCCCTTGTTGCTCATCTGTAGATTTTCTGGGTCTGTATTATTTATTTATTTATTTTTGTAAGTGGGGTAATTTGCCCAGATTTAAGAGCATGAGGGAAGATACCTCCTGCAAGGGATAAGGTTATAATTTTGATCAGTAAGGAAAACATTTTTCTGCGTATAATGTAATTTGAGAACTTGTTACAGTTCTTCAAGGATGGGTTGTTGACCGCTATTTTGTGACGGTCACATAATTTAATGGGTCAAAAAGATGCCCATTTAATTACTACATTTTGCAGGAATGGACCTGAAATAATGCTTCCTAAATTTTGCCCATAAGGAACTCAGCCTTCTTTTTTGAACTTGAAATTTCTTGGGTTATTATTCAACTCTTCACAAGTAACACCCAGAAGCAGAGTACCATTCTTAACTGTTCAGTTAAGTATTTGTTTCTCCTTCTGTGCACTCAACTGGACTTCTCGATAGCTGCTACCTGGGTCGTATCATGAACAGCTGCGCCAGCTCAGCCCAGAACCAAGCGCATGTTATATGTGCCATCAGGATGTAAAGTGAATTCCTTTTGCCCTATATTTCTCCTAGTTCGAGCTTGGTTTTCAGACAGTATAGCTTGGAAACAGTGAGCATGGTTTGCACCTTTCTGTGCTCTGTTGTCTAAAGTAATGCATTAACTCTAAGAACTATCCGGTTAAATGATTGAGCTTAGGACAGTGCAAGCTCATGAATACAGGTGTGCGGCAGTGCCTGGATCTATCTATTCATGATACAGCCCAATGTTTTAAGCTGCCATCAATCAGATTGTTCTCATAGTCTGTTCTGATCTGAACATGTATTCTTGAACTTCATTTTTCTTATTCTCTGTCTTCTTATTCCGGTTACTGTCCCCTAGCACTCCAGTGTTTCTTATTTATTTCTCACAAGACAGGAGGATATTACATGTTTTCCTTCTTTGGCAAAATATGGGATACCTTTAAAGATGCACCAGAAAAAAACTAAGTAGTTGTCAAATCCAAATGTTAGAGTACATTGGGGTTAATCTTATATTTTAATAACAATTTATTGGGTCTTTATATCATATAAACCTTTCATGGGAATATAGTTTGTATACAGTGATCAGATACATTCTAATAATAAGTTTTTCACTGTGGTAACGATATTCATCTTGAACTGGATGAGTAGATTTATATTATTTAAATTATTTGTCTGCCCTTGTAATAAACAGTTTTTAGTAAAGTTAATGTTTCACAGTCTTGATAGTTTATATCATACTAGTTCAACAAGTGAGTAAGTTCCTTTCATTTTCAACCATTGAACCAAAAACCTTTATTAAAAATAGTGTGGTTTGTAAAGGATTTTTCCTTCATTGTTCATTTTCATTGAAGTACAATGATTTACCAATCGTTTGTTTTCTCTTTTTATGGTTTATTTAGCTTCTGTAGGTTTATTCAGTACATAAAGTAATAAATCATATGTGTCTTTCTTTTCTTTTATAGTTCAAAGGTAAAACGCCCCCACTGTGTGATCCAGTATGTAAGAGCATTGATTGGGTCTGCTCCGTCTGGCATCAGCTGAACGCCTGCTTATCACGCTTGGGCACACCTGAGGCACTCATAGGACCGAAACATTTCTTGTCTTGTCCGATAGTGCCAGGAAATGCTCAAAGCATAGTAAAGTGAGTAACTGTATTTACTATCATTCAAAATCGGTTGCCTCAGTACTCATGCATGAAGTTGGCACTACTCTCTCCATTAAGTTAGTGGTAGCCTTGCTTTCACATTGATCTGGGATGTATAAAATCCCCACATTGTTATGTTTAATTTGATGTTAGTTTTATAATTAATATTTTATGCGGGCAACAGATTTTTTGTGCTGTTGATATGTGGCACTTATGAAAGATAAGAAAACAGAGAATGGAGTCTCCCCTCAGTGCCATTTTATTGAAGAAGAACATGGTTTTATACATAATAAAAGTAGTTGAATCGGTTTTATTTAGAGGTTTGCATTTCTAGAAAAAGAAGATTCAAATTTACCTTTTCATTCGCAAACAATGCATAGGTACATTACATGGTAAAACAGTGGACATATGTATGCATATTAGAAATGTTAGGTTCCTCATAATTAGATGTTTTTACTGATACCCAGGGAGCATGAGGCAACACTAAATTCTGTGAGGGTGAATTTGTGGTGCACACCTAATTACAATAATCAATACATTGTGATAGAAATGGGCAGACTGATGTTTTAGTACAGTCGGAAAAAAAGTTTCAGTATGGTGTCAAAAAAGTGAAGAGATAAAAGGTGGACTGTCCTTAGCTGTTATGGTTTTTGTACTTCAGCAAGTAGGCCTACTCTGGGTTTTGATTTCAAGTAAAAAAAAAACTTCTGGGGCAAGATGGCCGCTGACAGGCTGTAGGGAGAGGACGTGTTCTCCCTTCTCTCCCTGAGATCGTTTACCGAGTGAAAGGTGATGCGGATTTCATAACTGGTGGACTGCATTTTTTAGAAGCACAGACCCATGAGTGAGGAAAAGAAGACATGCTGCATAGCTCGAAAGTGATTCTCTCGACTGTAGCTGTAACGGAATACAGCCCGAATACGAAGGTTACAGCTTCCCTAACGGTGGGGTCAGTGCTGGCGTGGACATTGGCTCGTATGAGTCAGCTGATGGTGAAGGCTTTTGTTTGGAGACAGCAGCGTTATCGAAGGGCGGCAGACGCTGTATCCAGTTTGTGGCGAACGATGGCTCCGAAGATTGTTAAGAGCCTGAGGGAAGAGAAAGAGAAAGCTGCCTGGAGTGAATCGGACGTTCCGGCAGCTAATCTCCGAGCGAAGAAGCCGATGTGGACACAGGAAGAGCGGGAGGATTTGCGCGCTGCCGAGCAGGGGAAGAGCGCCGGCAGGAACAACGAGACCGATAACATGATGGGAGAGAAAAAGAAGAAGAAGGAGAAGAGCAAGGCGGCATCCACTAAAAAAGGAAAATCTTCGGAGCAGGTAACCATGAGACAGCCTTCAGTGTATGAGGCGTTCCTACCTGCTGTTACTGCCAATATACGTGGGATATCAGCTGCCGAGTCGTCCCCAGTAGATCCTGCTGCAAGTTTATCGAGCGGGGGTGCCCCTGCAGCTCAGCATTCGGTTCAAGACGGGCTCACAACAACGGATCCAGAAGGCTTCAAGACAATCGTAGAGGTAACTGGCGTTGTGAATGTGCAAGGAGCGGGTGATGTGGCTGCTGTGCTGTCAGGAGGGGTAACGACACAGGAGCAGGAGCAGGCGGAGGAAGTAGAACAAGGGAAGGCTAGGAGAGAGATCGACGCTCAAGTGGTGCAAATGGCTAAAGTAACTCGCGTTGAAGAAGTGCTGGCTCCGCAGGAAATAGAAAAAGAAGCGGCAGTTAATGTCGGTAGTGTTAGCCACCAGGCTGAGGAAAGTTTTGTGTCTGCAGCTGCCGATAAGATCTCTGTGCTAACAGAGGTATTGTCAGAGGATCTAACAAAGAGATGCAGTGCTGTTATCCCGGATGAAGTAAGCACTCAAAACTTGGTAGTTAGTGAAGGAGAGACGAATTTTGCACTCAATATGAATAGCTCAGTGACAGTAGGAAAGAATATGGCTACTTTAATTACTGATGGTTCAGTGGTAATACCAGGCTCCCCAACTGATGAATGTTTTTTCTCTGTGAACGAGGGAGAGGGGGAGGAGGACGAGGATGAGGAGGTGGTCGGAGAAGGGGAGGGGGAGTCAGAGGACTCCTCTAGCGCTGAGGAGACGGAGAGTGACCAAACAATGTCGGGGTTAGTAACAGAAACTGTAGCCACATCAGAGTCTGGAGAGGCTTCGGCTCAAGAACTATCTGCAAAGTGTAAATCAAAAATCTTGACCAAAAAACGAAGAAAATTAAAAGGCATTGTGAGTCCTATGAACCTTGATGTTGCAAAGAGACTTGATTGGGACTATTCGGCTACGTCACAGATGTACCAAGAGACTGCCGGGGGGTCAGCAGATAAAAATATGGGCACTTTAGGGATACATGAGCAAAGTATGGAACAAAGATCTAGACAGAGTGAAAGTCAGAACCAGAGTCAGAGTCAAAGTCAATCCCAGGGGCAAACACCACAAAAGGGGTTTGAAATGATGTTTACAATGTTGAAGCAAATACAAACCGAGGCGAGAGTGGAAAGTCGTAGAGTCAGGCAGGAGAGTAAAAAGATACAAGGATCTCTCCGTAAAGTAAATAAATTATATGTAGATCTGGCAGGGAGAGTCACAGAGGTAGAAGAAAGAAATGGGGTGCTGGAAGATGAAATAAAGGGCTGGAAGGAATTCAGGCAGGAGCAAGAGAAGACTACCACCGATATGCTATGGAAGATGGAAGATTTTGAGAATAGGCAACGCAGAAACAACATTAGACTTTTGGGTATTGTGGAAGGTAGAGAGGGGCAAGATGTGAGATCCTATGTTATAGAGCTTCTCAAGAGTGCACTTCCCGACATAAAAGGTTGGGATTGGGAGTCAGAAATTCAACGTGCACACAGATTTCCTTTTACACAGAGAAAGGGGGATGTCTCAAATAAGCCTAGAGCAATACTTATATATGTTGGAAATTATCTGTTGAGAGAGGAGATAATGGCGAAGGCGAAACCACAGGCTAAGTGTAGATATAAAGATGTTGAGTTCTTCGCTAGGCCCGACTTTTGCCATACAACGGTAGAACGGAGGTGGAGATTGCGGGAATTGATATCACCATTTCAAAAAGTAGGATGCGAGGCGTACTTGATGTTTCCTAGCAGACTGAAAGTGGTAAGGGATAGCCAGTTTAAAATGTTTTACTCTGAAATTAAAGCGTATGAGTTCCTGACATGGCTTAAAGAGAATAACCCACAGTCTCAGTCGCAGGCTGATAGAGAACGAGCAGTAGCTTTGGTCGCCAAAGAAAAATAGAAGTCAGAAAATATATATGTATAAAAACAGATAAGAACTATAAAAGAAGAGAGTAAAGTATTGTACGAAATTTGTATATAGACATGTCATAGGATGGTATCACCTTGTTTGGATAGGTTGTTTATAAGAAAGGGGGAGGGGGGGCACGGTGGTCCCGTACAGTCACAGCTGTCACATATAGGTCTTATGGACCTATTTGCCTGTAGGGGGGGTGGGACAGTCAGGGTGGGGACTCAGGGGGGAAGAAGGGGGGGGGGTGAGGAACAACAAAAAAGTTGGTATTATCACAGAGGGAAGAAGGAAGTAACCTGGAATATAAGGATCAATAAAACACATATGAGTTGTATTTGGCTGCTAGTCCACTATGTATAAGTAATGAGCTGTGCATTTGTATAATCAATGATGACTTACCTGAAAATCCAGGATGAATACTCGAATAATGACGTGGAATGTCTGTGGACTTAATGATAAAGTAAAGAGACAGAAGGTTGCTATCTTGATTAAAAGTCTTAGACTAGATTTTTTAATACTGCAAGAGACACACATACAGGCATCCGAAATTCAATTACTTGAACAACTAGGTCTTACTGTGATAGCGTATTCTAGACAGGGGGCTAGGAATAGGGGGGTGGCTGTAATGGCAAGACAAAGAGACATTGTAACTAGGAAAAAATGGGAGGATGCTTGGGGGAGATGGGCTTTAATAGAATGCCTGGTAGGAGAACAATGGGTAACCCTTAGTTCAATCTATGGGTCTACAGGAGATGATGCGGAAATTTTCGAACAGATTGATATTGAACTGGCGACCTGGGCTCCATATATAGTAATAGGAGGGGATTTCAATATTAATGGCGCAGGTGGATTAGGCTTGGGGCTAGGACCTCCAGTTAAATATAAAGGAAGGAAGAAAAGAGTGTTTCAAGCAGTTTGCTCTTTAGCTAGGAATAATGGGTTACTGGATGTCTGGGACACTCTTAAGGCAGGAGAAGATGGTTATACGTATTATTCAGCACCACACAGAGTAAGTGCAAGACTAGACTATTTTTTAATCAGTAGTCAAGGCATTGATGGTGTAGGTATTGAGAGACTACCAAGACTTCTGTCGGACCATAACCCGTTAATTGTTACTTTAAAGGGATTGGTAACGGCAAGGGGGGTCTCAGTGTGGACCTTTGAAAGAGCACTGCTGGAAGACGAGGCATATATTCAACATGTGAAGGGCTGGATAACTGAATTCATGACAATAAATAGAGATACAAAATCTGATGGGATGGTATGGGACTGTTTCAAGGCAGGGGTTAGGGGAGAGACTATTAGTTTTGGAGCTAGGAGAAGGAAACAGGAAAAAGAGAGAAGTGATGCTTTAAAGAGGGAAATACTTCTAGCTGAGGAAGAAGTAAGTAATATCTCAGATAATTCTAATAGTAATGGAGGTGTACTAGATCCTGCCTGTATGAAGCTAGCAAAATTGCGAATGGAAGCAGAAGAATATATAGCAGAGAAGGCAGCAAAACAATATGTGGTTAATAGGGAAAATTGCTATGAGATGAGTGAACGAGTTGGTAAAATGCTAGCAATTAGAGCAAGGCAAAAAGTATCACTTGGAGAGATAAAAGCAATAAAAGATAGTTCAGGAGTAGTTGTAACAAGTGTGCAACAAATTAGAGAAGTCTTTAGGAATTTTTATACGAATCTATATCACGAAAATGATGTAAGAGATCCTGATGAGATAGCGGACTATTTGAATTATTATGAAGGGGTTGAACTGGATGAAACAGAGAAAAAGAGGATAGACAATCCATTAGATAAAGAGGAGATAAGAGGTGCCTTGAAGAATCTTCCATCTGGGAAAGCGGCCGGACCAGATAAGATCCCGTTAGAATTTTATAAGGTGTTCTGGGAGGAGATAGGGGAAGATATGGTACGCACTATGAAACAAGCACAGCTGGGACTGTCAATACCAAACTCTTGGTCCGGGGCAGAAATAGTTGTTATCTTAAAGAAAGGAAAGATACCTATAGATCCGGGATCGTATAGACCGATCACACTCAGGAACACTGACACAAAGATCTATTCAAAAGCGCTGGCAATAAGATTTGCCAGCGTAATAACACCATTAGTCACTGTTAGTCAGCATGGATTTATACCTGGACGAGGAACTACGCACCATACACGAAAATTAATAACCCTTATGGATAAAATGGAGGTTACTGACGAACCATTCTCGGTCTTATTGTTAGATGCTGAGAAAGCATTCGATCGTGTATCTTGGGTATATCTGTAGAGCGTTTTAGAAAGAATGGGGTTTGGAAATGGTTTCCTTACAGCAATAAAGACCTTGTATAGAGACCCAGTAGCTACGATTAGAATAAATTCGGGAATAACTGAACAAGTGAAAATTATTAGGGGTACTAGGCAGGGATGCCCGTGTTCCCCACTACTTTTCGCAATATACTTGGATCCCTTAATACGCAGAATGGAAGCAAATGAGAATATACCTCCAGTTGTCACACCTAGGGGGGATTGCAAGATACTTGCTTATGCCGATGACTTGGCTGTCGTAACACCAATACCCACAGAGGCTATTAGACATGTGGAGCTGGAGGCTATAAAATTTGGAAAAGTGTCGGGATATTCCTTAAATACTGGAAAAACACAAATTATAAAAAATAATAAGGCAGTATGTCAAGACCCAAGAGTTGCACAGACAGGGACCGATCTGGGCATAACTATAACTACAGAATTAGAAAAAATAGTAGAGCTAAATATAGACCCCATTATACGAAAGGTTGGGAAAGATTTAGACAGACTTAATAATTTACATCTTACAATAGTTGGCAGAGTAAACATCATTAAAATGCTAATATTGCCGAAATTTTTATATTTGTTTAGGACAATCCCGTTATGGTTCGATAATCTTTGGTTTAAAAAAATTGAAGGAATGATTAACAGATTTATCTGGTCCAAAGGTAAAACTAGGCGAGCAGCAAGATACATGGTACTCCCACGGGAGAGAGGAGGATGGGCACTACCGGATCTAAAATTTTACTATTGGGCTGCAGCCTTACAATATATGGTTGGATTAATAGGTGGAGCAGAAGTGGAAGGAGAAGATGATCTAGGTTCACTTGCGATATATGGTATATTGATGGGAGAAGAAGTTAAAAAAATATTTTTGAAACATTTTGACACAGCTTATTTTAAAAGAACACGATTTAAGACTATTTGGGCTGCACATAATATCTGGAAGGTCTTTTCTAAGAAATCTGGATTGGGCAAAATTAACAGATATACGAGAATAAAAGACAACGCAATATTTCCTGAAAATATATTTTCTGATTTAGTGTATATAGAATGGTATCGGAAGGGGATAATAAAAGTGGGGGATCTGATGGCCCCACAGGGGATGAAACAATTTGTAAAAATACAGGAGAAATATGATTTGGCAACAAGGCACTTTTTTAAATATTTACAAGTAAGAAGTTTTTTGCAAAATAAAAGGGAGGGACTGAGAGGATTTGAGAAAAATTGTATATTAGAGGCAATACATAACGGAGTAGATTGTACTATCAAAAGGTTTTATGCAGAGCTAATTGAATCAAAACCGGATGATATGGTTAAGTGGGGGGAAAGTTGGGCGGCGAAGCTGGATATAGAGCAGGAGTGCTTTAGTACATCAGTAGAATTAGGAAACAACATCTTGTGCTCTGCGTCTTTGCAGGCCCAGCATTATAAAACCATTTATCGGTTATACTATACTCCAGCAAAACTTGCACAATGGGGGGCAACTACCGGCATAAATTGCCCTAGATGTAGAAGTCTAGAGGCAGATGTGATCCATATTTTTGCAACATGCCCATGCCTATCAACAATATTGAATGAAATAGAAATGTTTTTTCAAAGGGCATTGAAATTATCTATTAATTTAACACCTACGACTGTATTATTGGGTGTAGATCCGGGCAACGAGTATGGAGAGGGTAAATATTTTATTTTTGTTGCTATGGCAGTTTTTAGATTATGTATTGCCTCAGCCTGGCTGGAACAGTCTGCACCAGTATTTCAGCAATGGTTAGCTAAGGTTTTAAGTATATACAATTTGGAAAAAGCAATATATTCAAGAAGAGGGAAGAATGGGAGGAAGTTAGGATTGGAAATATGGGAGCCAATAATGAAATGGAAGGAAGAAACATAATGTATATGCGAGGAATGAGATTTTGATATCAATTTATGATCAATTTAATAACTTATCTCATTCGAAAATTTTGGATCGATTGATTTCTGTCGTTGAGTAAAAGACAAACCCCGCATAGGTTAGAGCAACCCCATAAACTGACGCCACTCGGAAGAACCACTTACAACTGATAAAGTTTGAAAGTTTTATATAAAAGTCAAATTTAAATGCGAATACAATCCTCTTAGGATAAATCTCAAAAGTATACAAAAGAATACAAAATCAATTCCAGAATCAGCAATTTAAAGCATCGATGTGAAGTGGTTCCTTTGCGTCATCTACAGAAAGAGAAAAGTATCAAGTTAAATCTGTCCCTACTCTATACTAAGTGACATCCCTACTTCGCAAGTTCCTAACCTAAAAAGGTGTCAGCAGTTTGACTCCCAAAGAAGTTCAAACTCTCTTAGCCTCTAAAGGTAACTTTAAGTTTAAGAAGCAGTACCCTCTCTGCCTACCCATCCGCTCTATAAGGGTCCTCGGCCTACTGCTCTCTCGCGCTATGATCTCTCTCAGCGCATCTGCTCAAGTCATCTACCCTTCGCCCTTCTCTCTGAGCTCCCTCTAATCGCTAATTGCCAATTGCCATCTTCACCCCGGGGTGCTGTCCCTAAAATACACAATCACAGTGTGGGTGGAACGCCCCTTCGACGCCCACCACGGACTTTCCCCATGAGGTAATCTTCCAGCCTTTTCCCTTGCTTCGTCTCTTTCGCCGTCCGTTAAGTTGACCTTTCTCCTCAGATGTCATCTTCGTCTTCTTGTTGGTGACTTCATTCAATATTACAATTGACATTTCAGATCATAAGTCAACAATTTCAGCAGAACTTTAAACTTTTACGACTATAATTTTGACCCTTCTAGGTCCTGTGAATGGACTTCTCAAAACAACTTCTCAAATTCTAAGCGCTTCTTATCACGTTCAGGCCATAAACCTTGTCCAGCGTTGTCACCCTAAATCTAGCAAGCGCTAGACTCTTTGGCTCGCACGTTCACAGCAAGGCTATTCACGACTCCTGTGAGCCCACTAAATTATAAACAGCGGACTACACTTCTGTGAACCCTTGGTCAGTCAGGTTAAACCCACAAATGACCTAAACCCTTCTAACATTCTTACAAAAGCTTTCTACACAGTATAACCTTTAACACACATTTATATACAATCGCATTTAGCAAACTCTTACATATAAGTGAATATATGGTACATAGAATATAGACTACATAAAGTATAACTTTATATTCTCATTTGTTACATCTCCGTGTATGCTCTCTGCACATTTCTCCATGTTACATTTCACGCCGTTTCTCCATTCAAAGTTACACACGTACATGAATTCTACTTTGCACGTTCTATATTTCGTAAGCATTTCTACGCATTTCTACATTAGCCCACTACGTATACGGGCCTTCTAGATCTACTACATGTTCTAAAGTGAATACAGTTACATTTCCTATATTACGTTAATTACATCTGTTAACTTTACGCTATAAGTGTCAACTTCACGTTACGATATACATTTCATTCCTACGTTATACGATGTGCTTGTAAATATGGCTCATACATATTTTTTATTCAAATTTGCGCTCTCTCATATATAATGTATAAAAGGTTGTAAAGATTACTGGGATATAAGGGAGGGTCATTAGCATTAATAAGAAATGAAGTGATGTATGATTTGTTTATATGTAAATATGCAAGTAGTAGAAGTATAATATATATATATATTGCACCTGTGCTAAATATGATTAGTGAAAATACTAAGGTAGGAGGGAGGAGCTTTAGGTGTTACATAAGCAATAATGTGTCAAATGTTGTTTATACTTTAAGATTATATATTGTTTCTATATTTCCAGGGCGGAAATACGATTGAATTGATTTAGCAAATTGTTCCTCACCCCCTCCCGGTTTAGGGCGGGGGAAAATAAATTGTAAAAAACTGTTAATAAAAAGAATTTAAAAAAAAAAAAAACTTCTCTTCAGGTTGGCTGTAGCAGTCATGGCTGTTTTTCTACCTGAGGTTAGCTCTTACTTGTGCCCAGGGATGGTGCGGCTGCTTCCATACCTTTCAGTGTCAGACTGTTGTGAGTTTGACCTACTCAGTCTTTTGGATTGCAGTCTGTCTTTGGGACTGCAATGTTGGGAATGTGTGAGCACTACCATTGGCTCTCTGCATATGTCATCTGTTGTTCTGTGACCTGCTTCTGTCCCTTTCAAAGAGTTTACTCTTTCAGTGCTTTCAACCTTTGGCACTTTCTGTTGCAGAATCCTGGTAGGAGGGTTCTTGTTCCTTACTTTGGTCTCCCATTTGTGGTTTGTGTTTAAGAAGCTTGCACTTGTGGCCCTTTTCTCGGTTTCTCTGACTCTTCTTTCGCTGAGATGGTCCTTCTGATGGTGGTCACCTCTCTGATACATCTGGCAAATTGTCATGGGATTCCTTCTGTGCCTTAATTTCTCAGTCACTAGTCTGGAGCGCCGTTTGCTTTGGCATTTTTCTTGACCTTCCTCAACGGGTGGTCTTGGTCGAGGCTGTCTTGCTGAGTTTGTGGTCTTTGTTGGTGGCTATTCTGTTTTTCTGTCATCTGTGTCTTTCTGGTCTAGAGTCATGGGCATTACATCTGGTCTGGTCTGTGGTGTCTGTGGTGTAGCGAAACCTAAGCACCTGAGTGAGGTGAAGGGGGCATCATCACCCTATTGTACATCTATTTCACTAACTACCCTGTCTCCCATATCCATGTTTCTTTCCTTCATGGCCCACTAGTATGCCTATTGGAAAACCATGTCTATCACTAAACACAGTTTCATAATGCATTAATAATCTGCTATTTTATATAATGTCTTGCAATACAAAATGTCAACATCTAGGTGGATATCCAGAGAGGATAAGGGAATAGCTGACTCTGTCATCAACACAATGCTTTAGTTTTCTGATTTTCTTTCTCAGATCTTTGTATTCAGTTCCATTGATGCAATGGTCACACCTGAAGCGCACCAGGGCAAAAAATGGAAGAATTCATTATGTAGTTAAACTGAACCACAGAAATGGATCACTGCATCTTTGGTGATATGAACTCATCAGTTAACTATAAGGGAATGGGGAAACTAAAGTCCGACCACCCTGAAAGCTGTGTGGGTATTTCCCTAGAATGCCTGGGAACAGGCCACATATTATCTCACAATGGGTATAGCTGTAAATAAACACAGACTTTACTGCATTGACAGTTACATGGTTATACCATTATATCTATTACCATGTGTTACAACGCATAGGAAGGTGCTGCACACTATACCAGTGTAGTGATGCAGCGTGTTGAGCCAACCCTCTTACCATTAGTCTTCCGATGGACATTTTTTCTCTGACTGGAGGTGATGGGAGTTAACATGACATCAATCAAAGTTCAAATTAACAGTTCTACCCACATATCTACCCACTAAGGACCAGGAGACAATAGCTATGTTTAAGAAGGCTGTTACAAGTTAACAATCAAGTTAAGGTGTACAACTCATAATACCATGCTGTAAAAATACAGAATAATAACTGGGAAGCCAAATCCCAAAAAATGTTTAGGCAGACCAGCATCAAGCAGACAAGGAGTTCAGTCACAGCAATACAAAAGAGTAACACAAGTATTTTATGCTTAGAGAAGAGTCTCAGAGTTTCTTGTTAATGCAATGCTGAACGTAAATCACCTAAGGTAAAGTCCAAACTAAAAGGATGGTTTTAGAAACCTAAAGGATCTGAAAGTTCAGGGAACTTCAACAAAGGAAAAATAGTACAAGGCTGGAAAAATTAAGTAGGATGGTGTTAGCATTGAGGTATCTCGGTCAAGAGTCTTCTTGGGCCAGAAGTAAGTTTTAGCCTAAGCCACACTTAGAAAAGAATCAAGGAAGCGTAGAGGTCTAAGCCTCTCAAGTCCAGGTAAAAATGCAGTAACCTCAGAAAGTGTAATCATTCATGTAACACCCCTCTGTTCGCATCATCAGGGGTCCATTGTCTTTCTCCTTTCTCACGTTGAAGACTGCAACATTCGCGAAGTATTCCACACTGAACATAGGAACAACATTGTCTTTTCACACTCTGGTTAGGTGGCAATATTGCTGAATAGACCCCTCAGTTGATGCTCTTACTTTCTATGTTTATATACATAAAGTTTTATATACCGTGGACATGACCCAAATGGGTATCAGAGCGCTTTACAGATAATACATTTTGCAGTGCTTAGAATGGTTACAGGCACTCCCCTTCAACTCTGATGTAAAAGAGGGCTTTTAATGACCCGTATTGCCCTATTGCTTTAGTATTGCCCAGAGTGAATTGCAAATCTTCATTTAAACCGTGTGCTTCAAGAATAGAAATTTGCAGAGGTAAACTGTTATTTCTGTTCAAAATTGAAAGCTGTTTGATCTACAGTGTACAAGTCATAGAAGCCTGCGGCTAGCTAGGTTTTTAAGATTATATGCACTTTAGAACAAAATAGCTGCTAAAATATAACGGGAAAGCACTGCACATTTTTGAAGGGAAATTATATTGATCCGCATTAATTTACTTACGTCAGGGGCTGGGAAGATAACATAATTCAAAAATGGAAAATAAAATATTACAATACTTGCGGCTAGAAATTATAATAAAGACTTTAGGAAAAAATAGGTTCTGCCTCCCCGATGGGTTTGCCCTCTGCTCCTCCCTAAAGAAGAAAGGTAGGTCTTCAAAGAAGGCAGCTTCTCTCCCCAGGAAGCTTATTGAGGTGGCTGGGCTGGTACGATCACAGATAGCTCGCATTTTTGCAAACAACCCACTTATTCAACTACAGTGGTGACTAAAACTATAAAAAAATGATTTCACCTGGTTTCCGCTGCACTGCGGGCCACGGTACAGATAGTCTCCGGATTCAGATCAGAGAGGATTTGATTACATATACGTCATTATGTGTGTATTATACGTGCTGCTGCCAATAAAGATCCTCTAAACATGGTAGTAGGGAAGCTGCAAGAAAACATGGACGGGGCGGAATTTAAAGAGGAAAATGGAAGGAGAGGAGTCTCGAATGTAAATTTAAAATGTGCCAGACACTTTTAACCTTTTTTTATTGATAGTATAAAAAGTTGTTTTTTCATGTTTCAAAGATGCATATTTTAAAGAAAAAAGTGGTGTTAATGGGTAATGAGCAAATTGAAAAATTTTCGTGGTTCAGGAACTCGTTGTTAACAATGTAGTGGTTTGGCATTGCTCGTGGTTTAGCCTTCGTTGTTAAGGAATTCGTTGTTTAGGCAGTAGTTGTATAATCATACATCCAAATTATGCACATTTCTTATTCCAGTCCTAGTAAAGTAGCTCACAAGGTTAAAGCACTAGGTAAAAAGATTTGTGTAACCGGAGGTTCATAGGCTCCTAATCCCATAAAATAGTTGAGGTCTAAATCACCTGTCACAGAGCTGTGTATATGGCTATCAGGTCAATTGTACCCAAGGAAAAAAGTGGAGAATCTGCTATTGTAGAGATCTGTGTGCACGATGTACGTCACATGTTAAATATACAGTAAGGCTTGCTTTGCAAGTATACCTGCTAATGGATTCTGTAGACCACATATTTAAATTTAAGCAAGACCAACAGAAGAGTGAATACTTTTAGGAAAAGCAAAATAAGTAGCTTTAAATTGGGTATTTTGGGTTGGGTAAATTGGGTTGTGATTGTTACACCTAATAGAACACCATAAAACTGGGTTTCAGCTCGAGGGCATCTAAATAGCGTACTTTATTTTATTAAATTAAGAAATAGGAACATATTAATATTTAGTCTGTTCCACATTTCACCATCCCATTCTCCAAAAATAGGAATGTATGCCTCTCAACATTAGATAGTTGAACAAAGGAACAGATGGAGTCATAAAGAAGAACCAGTTTCACACTAAAATGCTAACTGAACAATGCATTTTTAATATGGCTAAGCAAAGAAAATAAATACAAACAGTAGGCCTGAAAATGAGGACTGTCCCTCTTAAATGAAGACTGCTGAGAACTATGAGACAACATATATTCACATGAGACTTAAGTCAATATTCCTTGGATGACTAGTTCATTCCTAAATTAGACAACATATTAAAACAGTAGGATCCACCATCAAGTATTTCAGAAAACTTACACAAAAAAGGTGGAGGGGAAAAGAAAAGCTGGAGGGGAAGAGAGAATGGGGCTTTGCGGGGGGTGGCCGACCGTAGGGAGGCTCGCCCCCCCGGGATTTTGGGGCCCCGGGAGGCAGGGTGTGGGGAGGACTTAAGACGGGGACAGGAATGTCAAAGGGCAATAGGGCAATACGGGTCATTAAAAGCCCTCTTTTACATCAGAGTTGAAGGGGAGTGCCTGTAACCAGGGAGAAGGCCTTTAAGAACTGATGTAGTCAGTGTACGGGTCTTCAAAAGCACACTCTTATTTTTCTCATATTTCTGCAAAAAAGGTTCTAGTTTGTAGAAATTTACATTATATTTTGGGAGCTATAGATATACGTTTTTTCATTGTAATTACAATAGCGCCATCTATTGGCCAGTCACAAGGTCGTTTTTTTCGTTGTTTATGAGAGTCGTTGTTCGTGTAAATCGTATTTAAGGATGTCGTGGTTAACAGATTGGTCGTTGTTTAGGATTCGTTGTTCAG
This sequence comes from Lissotriton vulgaris, assembly GCF_964263255.1. NCBI lineage: Eukaryota > Metazoa > Chordata > Amphibia > Caudata > Salamandridae > Lissotriton > Lissotriton vulgaris. Next base: position 1,879,097,743 of record NC_141685.1, on the reverse strand, counting down.
GTCAGTCGTTTTTCAATCTTCGTTATTAAGGTTGTTTCCCGCATACTATACCATATCTATGCAGAAGGTACATCAACTAAGTGAGCTTTCTTCTTAAGATCCATGTTTGCTCCTACAGATTGCAAACATAACTCTGGGTCTCAGAGCTGAGCTATTGCGGTAGGTATGTCTACTGTAACCTGAAGATTACATGCAGATCAATGTGCTCAACTCACTGAGGCACCTCACAAGCATATTTTAGCCTCTTTCCCTACAGTACTTTAATCATTCAATGTTTCACTTAGGCTGGAAGACTAATCCTTGCCCCGTTCTTTCAAGTAAATTAGATTCATGCCTGGATCCCGAGGTGAAATCTTGCATTGGGCACTTCTACATTTGAAATTAATGATTTAATAGTTTGAGTTATTATTACACCAACTGCATTATTAACCTGGAGAGGATGAAAGGACAAGTAGACTTATTCATGCTTTACACTTGTGAACCTGAAGTTTATACAGATCGCTGCACCAGGTGTATTGACAAGTTGAGTAATTTGTAGAGTCTTCGGATGAGGATATTGTCAAATACAGTGTTGAAGGTCACTGAGCGGTCAAGCAGGATGAGGGCTTCTGTTCCTCCTCGTCTAGGATCTTTCAGATGTTGGCAGTGGCCAGATAAGTACTGTTTCGGTTACTAATGTGGTTGCTTCTGAATCCTTATTGTGTATTGACTAGAAGATGGCGAAGTTCGAGGTGGGTTGTGATTTTCTTGTTGATGGCCTTCTCAATCTCTTTGGCTGGAAAGGGGAGCAGGGGGATAGGTCAGAAGTTGCTCAGTTGATTCAGGTTGGTTGTGGGCTTCAAGGGGAGGATGTTGATTTCTGCAAGTTTCCATTCATCCGTGAAAGTGGCGGACCTGATGAAGGTGTTGATGATGTGGGTCAGGGTGGTGCTGATTGGTGATGTTCCCAGGTTGTAGATGTGGTGGGGTCAGGGCTCCGTTTGGACCCCTGAGTGGATGGTCCGCCTTATTGCCGCTGTGTTGTTTCTGATGAAGGTTAACCATTTGGCCTGGTGGCTCTCTTGGTTGGTAGTGGGCAGATCAGCAATCAGTTCTCTGGTGTTGGGTTGGTGTGCAAAGTTGCTGTAGATGTTTGCAATGTTGTTGTGGAAGAAGTTTATAGGTTGTCGCAGAGTTGTTAGGAGTCAGCAATGTTGTTCAAAGTGGCTGAGTGCGAGGTGAAACACTAGATGATTGAGAAGATCTCCTTACAGCTGTTGGAGCTTCCTTTGATGCCGCCCACTAGTGCTTTTTACTTGGTGTCTCTTATCTGCTGATGATAAGATCTGAGTGTAGCTTTGTAGGTAGTTATGTTGGTGGTGTTGTGGCTGGCTCTCCATTTCCTTTCTAGCTGTTTGCAGTGTCGTTTGGTGTCTTCCAGGTCTTCTGTGTACCAGCTGGCCTTCTTGTTTGATCTACAATGCATATTGGGTTTGATCGGTGTGAGGAAGTCAGCAAAGTTTTTGATCCAGTTGTTGAAGTTGTTGGTGTCCTTGTTGAGGTTTTCTGTGATGCTTAGCTGATCAATAAAGAGGCGCTGAGCCAGTCTACTTTTGTGATTTTGCCCCAGCTTCAGCTTGGAGTGCTGTACCTGGTAGGGGTGTTGACTTGAGGTGTGCTGGTTTGGAAGTGGATGATGGCATGTTTGATCCATGTGAGCTGTGTAGTGGAGTTGTATTTGATGCGGTCACTTGAGGTAATGATGTGGTCCAGTGTGTCTGCTGCGCTTTGTATTAGTTCTGTAACTAGTTGAGTGAATCCGATGTTGCTCAAGCTTTTGAGGAGGGCTGTGGAGCAGGGGTTGTTTCAGGCTTCCAGGTGAAAATTGACGTCACAGAGGAGAATGTAGGATCTGTTGTCGATGGTGAGCGGAGCAAATAAGTGGGTGATGAGTTTGGTAAAGTTGGCTCATGGCTTAGGTGAATCTTTTTTTGGCCACTATAGGTGTGGCAGGGTATACTCGGACGTGAGTCCCTTGCTCACTGCACCATCAGGATTCAAGCAAGCCGGGCCGACGACGGCTGAAATGCCAGAAACCGGTCCCCGGAAGCTTGTCTCCTTTCTGGTGAAGAATTGGCTTGGTAGTTTTGTCTGCCCTGTTCCCATGATGCACTGGGCCAGGGACAGACTGATTTGCATATAGCCAGGTTCTGAGCGGGGATGGTGCAGTGAGCTAAATAACAGTGATGGATCAAGCCCTGATCTTTGGACTGGGTAAGAGTGGTCTGCTTAATTCAGACACTCTGTTCATCACCACCCCCTTTTCTGAATCGTTTTTGGCCACTATAGGTGTGGCAGGGTATACTCAGACGTGAGTCCCTTGCTCACTGCACCATCAGGATTCAAGCAAGCCGGGCCGACGACGGCTGAAATGCCAGAAACCGGTCCCCGGAAGCTTGTCTCCTTTCTGGTGAAGAATTGGCTTGGTAGTTTAGTCTGCCCTGTTCCCATGATGCACTGGGCCAGGGAGAGACTGATTTGCATATAGCCAGGTTCTGAGCGGGGAAGGTGCAGTGAGCTAAATAACGGTGATGGATCAAGCCCTGATCTTTGGACTGGGTAAGAGTGGTCTGCTTAATTTAGACACTCTGTTCATCACCACCCCCTTTTCTGAATCGTTTTTGGCCACTACAGGTGTGGCAGGGTATACTCAGACGTGAGTCCCTTGCTCACTGCACCATCAGGATTCAAGCAAGCCGGGCCGACGACGGCTGAAATGCCAGAAACCGGTCCCCGGAAGCTTGTCTCCTTTCTGGTGAAGAATTGGCTTGGTAGTTTAGTCTGCCCTGTTCCCATGATGCACTGGGCCAGGGACAGACTGATTTGCATATAGCCAGGTTCTGAGCGGGGATGGTGCAGTGAGCTAAATAACGGTGATGGATCAAGCCCTGATATTTGGACTGGATAAGAGTGGTCTGCTTAATTCAGACACTCTGTTCATCACCACCCCCTTTTCTGAATCGTTTTTGGCCACTATAGGTGTGGCAGGGTATACTCAGACGTGAGTCCCTTGCTCACTGCACCATCAGGATTCAAGCAAGCCAGGCCGACGACGACTGAAATGCCAGAAACCGGTCCTCGGAAGCTTGTCTCCTTTCTGGAGAAGAATTGGCTTGGTAGTTTAGTCTGCCCTGTTCCCATGATGCACTGGGCCAGGGACATACTGATTTGCATATAGCCAGGTTCTGAGCGGGGATGGTGCAGTGAGCTAAATAACGGTGATGGATCAAGCCCTGATCTTTGGACTGGGTAAGAGTGGTCTGCTTAATTCAGACACTCTGTTCATCACCACCCCCTTTTCTGAATCGTTTTTGGCCACTATAGGTGTGGCAGGGTATACTCAGACGTGAGTCCCTTGCTCACTGCACCATCAGGATTCAAGCAAGCCGGGCCGACGACGGCTGAAATGCCAGAAACCGGTCCCCGGAAGCTTGTCTCCTTTCTGGTGAAGAATTGGCTTGGTAGTTTAGTCTGCCCTGTTCCCATGATGCACTGGGCCAGGGACAGACTGATTTGCATATAGCCAGGTTCTGAGCGGGGATGGTGCAGTGAGCTAAATAACGGTGATGGATCAAGCCCTGATCTTTGGACTGGGTAAGAGTGGTCTGCTTAATTCAGACACTCTGTTCATCACCACCCCCTTTTCTGAATCGTTAGGTGGTAGATAAGCAAGGGTTCCATTTAAGGTAAAGTTTTCGGAGATTTGAAGCTTGAAGTGCAGGTGTTCCATGAATGGGGCGGTGTTCTCTGTGGATGTTGTGAATTTGATGGATTCCCTGTATTCACCCTGGCTTGAGAAGGCCGTCCTGTCGAGCAATCTTGTTGCCGGCTGGATTTGCCGAAGCAATGTCAGGAGCCAATGAGGGGTTGAGTCAGTTCTCTGTGATGTAGAGGATGTCGGATGCATTGCTGCACAGAATGTCCCATATTTTAGATGTGTGTTTGCTAAGTGATAGTGTGTTGAGAAGCATGCATGCAAGAGGATGTTGATATGCAGTTTTACTGTGACTTGTGGTGTAGGGTGGGAGTGTAGGGGTTGTTGGTGCTTGTGTGTGTGTGTGTGTGTGTGTGTGTTAGAAGGGGGTGCTGAGGGTGTTCTTAGTATTTGCTTGTAGGGTTTGGATGGGTGGCTGCTGGATAACCAGCAGTTGGTGCAGGTGGAAGCTCCTACTGTGGTGTGAGTTGCGGTACAGCAGCAGTTAGGGGAATGGTGGCCAGGGTCTTGCGACCTAAGGAGTTTTGCAGACCAGAGTTTCTGCGACTGTGTACGGTGCAGTGCGGCTTGCCTTTGTGCCACCAGCTGTGCGCGTCCCCTGCAGGTCTGTATTAAAGCTGTTATTTGGAAAGGTCCTTGGAGGGGGGAGGAGTCAAAGATGCCATGATTTCATTTCCTGTGCTCATGGATGATGGGAAATGAAGTCCCCTTGATTGGTTTGCTTGGCTTCTTCTTTTAAAGATGTTATTAATGGGAAAACCAGTAATGTCACTTCCTTTTTAGATGGATGATAGGAAATTCAATGATCTCACCTTCTATGCAGGTGGAAAATGGGAGATCTAGTGATGTCATTTCCTGTGTTGATGGTTGATGTGTGTTGGGAAATGAAGTTCTCTTGCTTGGCTTCTTATGTTAAATATGTTTTTGGTGAGAAAACTAGTAAAGTCACTTCCTGTCCAGATGGATAATGGGAAAGTCAGAGATGTCACTTCCTGTGCAGGTGGATAATGGGTGATCTAGTGAAATAGCTCCCTGTACTGATGGGTGATGGGAAATGACATCTTCTTGCTTTGCTTCTACTATTAAAGATGGCTTTGGCAGGAAATCTTGTAATGTCACTTCCTGTCCAGATAGATGAATAGAAATTCAGTGATCACACTTCATGTGCAGGTGAATGATGGGAGATCCAGTGATGTCACTTCCTGTGCTGATGGGCGGTGTAAAATCACAACTTCTAGCTTTCATTTTAAGTCTTGTCTACCAGACAGACAAAGTTGTCTGGTTGCGCAGTTGTGGGCTTACCAAAACCTTACAGTGAGCTTAGAACCAACCCATTTATTGTCCGTCTCATTGGCTTAATTCTTATTCAATGGCTTTCCTCTTCCTTTCTCTGTTCCTCTATTTGAGCATAGCCTCTATCATTCCTTCAATAGGATCGGGTGTATCCCTTTAGTCTTCCAATTTAGGGAACTACTTTTTCCTTTTTATTTCAGCACCACGTAGGCATGCATGTATTTTCTAGCTCTCCCCCTTTTGTGCTTCCTTCTACGAAAACTTGCATTTTGTGTTGCTCTTCCTCGTAGACTGCCCTCTTTCTTGTCTGCTTCTCTCCCTGGACTCCTTGTTGCTCTCTCCCTCATGTACAGCATTGCTCTCCCTCCACTACCCAACTTTCTTTTTAGGTCGAGCATTCGAGATCTGTTGTATATACTTTAGTATATACTTATATGTGTATGTACTTTGTGGTCTCCGGAGATTAGCCCTAGGCTTGTCTGCTTCCGCTTAGGGCTTTTTTTTTCTCTTCAACTGCCTCTATTTAACTGTCTTGATAGAAAACGACCAGTAGAGGTCAGTAAAATACCAGAATTGCTTTCTGCTTGTTCAACTGCCTCTATTTAACTGTCTTGATAGAAAACGACCAGTAGAGGTCAGTAAAATACCAGAATTGCTTTCTGTTGAGGGACTTTCTTTTTTAAAATTTTTCTGGCAACTGCCTCTATTTAACTTTCTTGATAGACCACGACCAGCAGAGGTCAGTAAAATATCAGAATCACTTTAGCATTCTCTAGATTCCAGTCCATAGAAATTGTCTTCCACGAGCACCAGTAGACAATAATATTTTTTTCAAATCTTGTATTTTCAGTTATATGACCACCGAAGGCCCTGATTTTATATTAAAAGCAGAGTTTTGGACTATACCATTTCCAGCTGAAAGGCAATATTTCTCTCCATGTGTTCTCATACCTGGCGTGTCATGCAGTTTGGTGCTTACTTTCCCTCCATGTTAAAGATCAGTAGATGTTTCAGCACCCAGGCTAATGTGCTGCATAGCTAAATGCATAAAAGGTCCCAAAGGCGAGACCGATTGCATTGCAAATGCTTGTTATTTTATGATGTTGCATAGCCTCAGCAAATAGCATCAGCAAAGTCAATTTGTCCAAAAGATGAGACCTATTTCGTTTACCAATGCTCATAATTTCTGTGCAGACAGCCTACCTAGGTTGCAGTAGCCTCCTAAGATGAGTAAGTCGTGGGGCTCTCCCAAACCACAGTAATCTTCATTACACCACTGGTTGTAACTTAGGGCCTGATTTAATTTTTGAAAATAAGGAAATTCCATTGCAACAGCAATTGAGTATCCTGACGCCCAAGAATGCACTCCACCTGCCAAATTTAGATGCAGGTTGGCCTTGGTTTTATCCTTCCAGCTTACTGCTCCCCCATTTCTGACATGCATTTCATCCTTTTGCGCAGTTATTTGGAGGGCTCAGCAGCTGCCATTTGCTTCCATGTGCTCTGCAACATCAAAAGCACTGTCACACACAGTAATTTATTTAAATTAAGCCTTTCAAGTTCAGTCCATCAGCTTAGCTCAGTCATTAAAAATTGATAATTGTACCTACAGAAAGGCACAACCGGAAAAAGCTGGTGTTTCATCTAGCCTTTTATTTCTTAATTTATCTTTTTTGCTGATCCTGTGCATTTTGGCATAGAACATTTTGCTTCTTGCTGATCTTATATAGCGTCCGCTATTAGCATCACAAAGTCAACATGTCCAAAAGATGAGACCTATTTCCTTTGCCAATGCTTGTAATTTCTTTGCATCCAACCTAGCTGGGCTGTAGTGGGTTCCTACGATGTGTAAAGCATGGTGCTCTCCCACACCACAACTTCCTTCATTACACTACTGGTTGAACTTTAGGGCCTGATTTAATTCTTAGTGGTTAGGATACTCTGTTGTAGAGTATGCTTACCCCCAAGAATGTTGTCCGCCTACCAACCTTAGATGCAGGTGGACCTTTGTTTAATTGTGGTGTAGACTACTCTGGGCCCACCCTGATTAAAGTGCCCTGATGCCCTGTGAAGTAAGGGTCATTTGAGTCAGACCTAAAATTCCACCAAACTAATTTAGATGGGTAGAATTAGAGGTCAGTTTTCACTGCCCGTCAGTGTCAGGAAAACCATGAATGTAAAGAGCAGAGAAAACTGGTGAGTGTTCCCCTTGCTATGAAATAGAACGCCCAAGGAGAAGTTATCATGTTTTTTTTTCTTTCAAAAAGAAAATCCAGTTTCAGGGTTTATCTTTTTGGATAAAAAAAAAGTATAGTTTGGCGCAGGGCTCCATCATGTTGTAATTCTTTTAAAGAATCACAATTTGTCTCAAGTAAGACCACCATTACTTTTTCTACAGTTGTTACAGACGGTGGCCGGTTTCCTGAGAGATGCAGGCAAATTGAGGCTTTCAATGAAGGGGTTTAGCTGTGATTCAATGTTGCCTAATAATTTTGCCCAGTTCCTTTCTATCTTGCTTGTAAATTCAACTATTTGTTTTTAACATGATTTTAATGTTTTATTGGTATTGGTTTTTATCAGGCTTGTTTTATTGCTTCTATGCTTTTAATGTACCTGTATGTTTTATTTTCATGGAAGAGGCCCAAGGTATCTGCATGGGCTTCTGAAACGATACGAGCCTACCCGCCAGCTTAGATCATGCGGCACTGGGCAAGTACAGGTCCTGAAGGTTAAAACAGCTAGAATGGGTGGAAAATCTTTTACAGTCATGACCGCTAGGATATGGAACCAGCTGCCAGAAAAGCTGCGTCTGGAACCCTCTGAGTCCAACTTTCGAAGACACCTGAAAACAGTCCTCTTCCCCAAAGACTAGGACCGGACCGAAGACTCTTCACGCAATCATGCCATGGACTCTTGGAAACAACTGTAGCGATCAGCGCGGGGACACACTTGCTAATGTACCACGCGCTTTACAAAATACAAATAAATAAAGAAGCGGAATAGAAGGATTTTGACTGACTGACTGAAGTAAGAGAAGTTTTTCGATGCTTCCACCAAGTGCTTGTAACTTCCTGCCTCTTTGCCCTGGCCCCAGTTTGTCCAGGGTCACAAAAGACTAGTTTCAAACGTTTGTGAGTGTGGTAGGTGACAATTCCCACCCTTCATCAAGTCAGAGATGGCCCATTCTGCAAACACCTATTCCTCTTTGTCTCACTGTCTGGAAGCAATGCACAAAGACCCACTGCCAGGTACACCTAGTCATGTGACCCAGGATACAGTAGGCACAACATGTTTAGGGCAAGAAAATGACTAACCAAAATCGTTTCCACAAGACCATTTGAGGTAGGAGAATATAGTGCTATCTTCAAATGCTTGATGTGGAAACACTCAATACAATCTTTCATAAGAGGTGATGTAACGTGGATGCCACTGTCTGTAACCAATTGTCTTGAGGGATCCTAAATTTCTAAACATTTTGCAAGCTTTTAATAACATTGGTGGTAGATGCTGTGGAAACAAAGTACCCAATGAGGCCTACCAGAAACGTCTGATCAGTCTGTATTATTTCAAAAGGGCCAGAAAAATCCAGAGCTGCTTTGGACCAGACATCATCTGGCAGCGGAACTATGTGAAGTGGAGTGCAATGAGTTGCCTTGTGCTTGTCAGACAGCAAGCATATGTTACACTTGAAAACCCACGTAGAGACTTGAGAGTCCATAGATGGCTACCAAAAGAACCAGTTCAAATTGTTGTGAGTGCCACCCACACCTGAATGATCTTGATGTTCAGCTTCAATCATCTTTTCTCTGAAGGACGATGGTGGTATGAAAACATCATTTTTCATTAGGACTCCATTAACCAGTGAGAGTTCCCCTTCAACTTGAGCAAAAGGCTTCAGAGATAAAACAAGGGACTTTTTTTTTAGGCCAACCTTTAACTAAATAGAGGATTTCATCTTTGCTCAGAGCATTCATCCAGTCATTGAAGGAAACCACACCAAATGAGAACTGTAAAGCATCATTCAATGTGGCCACTACGCTCTTCATATCATACTTTTCATCACTTACATCATTGCTTTTTAAGGGCAATCTGGGGAGACAGTCAGCCCTCATGTTTTTCCCTTCCGCAATGTAATTGATGTTAAAGTTATACTCCTCTAGGCGTGATAACAACCTTACCAGTCTGGCAGACGCCTTGCCAGTTCTGCTGCCATTAAGCATGTGTAGTAACAGTTTCTGGTAAGTGTAAAGATAAAAATATGTGCCCCAAAGGACATTTTTAAAAATTTCAGTAACCAAGGAGCAAGCTAACACCTCCCTCTTGATCATGCTGTAATGTGTCCCTGCCTGAAGCAATAGTACATTCACTCCCTTGTACCACTTCAACACCACACCCAAACCACACTGACTGACATCAACCATGAGTATACACTTGCAACCAGAATTGTAAGACGACAGAGCTGCAGGCTTCACAATAAGATCCTTGATGTTTTCAAATGCTTGAGCAGTCGTATCCTCTCAAACAAACCTTTGACCTTTTAGCAATCGCTTACGCAAGGGTTGAATCACAAATGCATATCCTTGTATGAACTTAGAGTAATAATCACTCATCCCAAGGAGAGATTCTTTATCCTTGGGTGGCAGCACCTCGCTGATATCTTGTACTAAGGCAACATTTGGTTTGATGCCGTCTACAGAAATGTGATGTCCCAGATAGTCTAGCTGCACTAAAAAGTAACAATTGTCTATTTTGAGAGCAATGCCAACTTCCTTGAAAACATCTAAGACTTTGGACGAAATCACATTGTTTTCCGAACACTTTCTCCGAAAATCACAACATCATCTTGACAGGCCTGTGTGTCACCTACGCCCGGCAGAACCGTAAAGCGCAGTGTGTAAAATCAGTGCAGACAATAAATGAACGTGAAAATGTGCCAAATTAAAGATGGCCACCACTCAGACACGTGATTACATCACTTGAGCGTGTGTTACTCAACATGGCCAAAGCAGAATTTGAGTGTGAGCAACTGCTCATGGGTGTGCTGTGCTCCTTTGTATAGGTGCATGGGCAGCAGCGTCTGAAGAAGGCGGGCAAGGAGGGTGCACCTGGAGGCCAAAGTAAGCAAAGAGGACAATACCATACAATTTTGTAGAAGAAACAATGAAATACGGTTCCTGTGGAGAAGGGCACAGGAAAAAAGTCACTGACAGGAGAAAAGCCTGAAACTAATGAAAATCGTCACTGACAGCGAGCTCCTGGTTCAACTCATCACCAAATGTGGTGAGCACAGTAGTACAACAATGGCAAGTCTGAGGTGGCAGGTGCATTGAAGAAAGTAACTTTATTCCAAGACAAGGAGCCCATGTCCAGTTGGTACCTTCTCCAGTGTTTCTCAACTCCAACTAATAGAGTTGGAGTTGGCAACCATGGGGAAAGAACTTGGAAGCATGGGTGCAGGGCAAATACATGCATCTAATTGCATGTCATAACATTCAGACACGAGCCACTAATGCGAGCCCGTAGTTACATAGAGAAAAGACTGGTAAGTATCACACTACACAGACCTCTCAGATTTTCCACATCCCATGTGTAAATAATTAGTGGTCTCACCAGTGACAGCTAAACTATGCATTCTGGGTTATTGGAGGGGTCGGACTACCCCAAAAATGGTTGAATGGTCACGAAAACTGTCTCTTACTGTATCTTGACCAAGGATAATCAACAAAATAAATGACCAATTGGCTTTTTATGACCAGATCTGAGTTCCCTTCCTAGAGAACACAGAAACAGTCGTCATGTCTCTATTCAGCTCACAAGTCCTGCGATATCACCTGTAATTGGGCCCATTTAGGATGCATATAGGTCCCTTACTTTTAAACCTTCAGATTGGTGAAGTCCAACATGCTGACAGGCTTGATTTATCCCAAAAGTATGATACACACCACATCTTTTTTACGTAACATGACTGGATAAATCTGCTGGTATTGGGACCGCCTCGACTTCGATAGGACCTCCTCGACCATAGATATGTTAGTGTCCAGACAACCGCTTATAAATGCCTGCTGTGGTTAGCGAGTATGAAGCTCATTCCTAACATGCTGATTATGCACACCAAATGTACCTCACAAGGCCCATTTCTAATATTCCAATGCCCCTCCTACATACCCCATTACACTAGCATGTGTATGGGGTATTTTAGTACACTGCATTAAACAATGCTCATGGCTCGAGCTCTAAAGTTTTGGCCTGGTTCTTTGCTGCAGTTTAAGTATGAACATGGGATCTTAATGACTGGAGTAGAGCATCTACTTTTTACCCACAGTTTCCCTTTTCTGATGTGTTTCAGCAAGACAGCAGGCCGTTTCCATCAATGCACCCAGGATCTGGAACATCATACCTGTATCCATCAGGACCACCCTAACACTGCTCTAATTTAGAAAAGAGTTTACGACTTGCCGCTTAAAAAAAAAAGAAAACCTAGAAGTTCTTTCCAATGTGGAGTCAATGATTTCAAGGTGCTGACGCCAAAATAGGGCTGTAGAGTTGCTGTTTATAGCGAACATCTTGATATGAAATGAAATACCAGTATTTGTAAAGTGCACAGCTACCTTCGTAGTGGTGTCCCGGCGCTGGGGGCCCTCGGGAAGATTAAGCAAGCTATTGCCCAGAGTCACATGCTGCTGGGCTAACCTGCCGCCGGCAGCAGGGATCGAACCATGAACTTCGTAGTCCGGAGTCAGGCACCCGGGCCGCTGCACCACACCACTTCCACAATATGCCATGGTACCGAGATTTTTGAAGGGGTTTCTCAATCTGTGGTTTTGTGTGTATGGTTGTATCTCAATAAGATGTCGGTTTTACTATTTTACTGCACTACAAATTACAGGAATTGCTGTTAACAACCTTAATAGTCATCAGTTCATCGGCCACAGCAAAATGTTGATTAATGTGTTGCATAGTGTACCAGCATGCACAAGGTCTAGTCTGCCCCATAACTTTGACGCATAGCATCAGTCCTAAAAGGCTTAAGCGCTATGAAGGGCTATAACCTTCTTTTTTTTGTGTGGCCTCCTAATTTGATGGAAGCCCAGGAAGTTTGAGTCTATCCTTTGTGGCAGGAGAGACAGAGCAATTACACTTATTAAGCCCATAACTCTCAACCCACTGTCATTTGCCACTTCTAGCCTATCGGCCATGTTCAGTGTGATTATGGGTTCAAAGTAAGACCAGCACAGTACTATATAAGGTCATGAATTCAGAGCACATTTAATAGGGAAATACAGGCATTGTCAGGGATTATAAATCAGCACAGAAAAGAGTGATGGACAGTTTAGCTGGTGGTATTTTTGCTTTTCTACTTTTATTCTTGTAATTCATCATCTTTATTCTTGTTTAATACGTGTGCATGTTTTATTACTGTTGGGTAATTGGCTGAATACAAAACTGAGTCTGTAGGCAAATGAATGGATGTACGAGCCCAGAATGCATGGGTGAGTGCCTAAACTCATCGGTAACTGAAGAGGCCTGACCAGTTGGCATTGTATTTGTTTTTACATTTAAAGAGTACCTAATTCACTTTGGATTAAAGCTCTTTATGATTATACATATAGGAAGGGAATATATATATGTTCTGTCACTGGCTGTTGATTGAACATATTTACCACTTAATATGACTACATTATATGCAATACGTTTCTTTTTTACTCTGGTCGAATGAGTTTTGCATGCAATATATTTAATGATGAATTAGAATGCTGCCAGTATGTGACAGGAATAATGAATTATAATGATGTCCCTCACACCATATCTTACAGAAAAGCTTTTATTAAAAATATACTTGAGCATTTGGTGCCTTAACATATTTCTGAATTCTTTAAAAGTGGCTTTTTGTAATTTCTGTCCCAGTAAAGCATTTCACCGTGAAAAGGCAATGGCCTTTTATCTTTTGCCCATGCCTTAATGTATACGTCGTTCTTATCTGTGAATATTTACAACGAAATGTTAGCCTCGCTCCCTGGCTATTGATTTTTCCCTGAACCTAGTCACAATATAGTCGTTGTGGATGCAGCTTTCATTGTTGAGAAACAAGTTTAAGACATGTTGTAGGTGCAAAAACCTAATTTAATCATCAGCTGTGTATATTATTCAGTTGTTTATCATGATCCATTTATGCCTGCAGTTGGATGTCAAAGCTGTGGAATGCTGTCGTTGCTCCAAGAGTCCAAGAAGCAATTTTCTCCAGGGCATCGGTGAAGAGACACTCCCTAGGTGGTCACAGAGTCAGCAGAAAACCTCCAAGCCAAGGACAGCAGGCTGTAGTAAGAGCTGCACTCAGTATCTTGCTAAATAAAGCTGTTCTACATGGCTGCCCTCTCCCCAGAGCAGGTAACACACCTATTGGTAATGTTAATTTAACAACAAAATAAAAAACGTCAAAGACAACGATTGCACTTAGTTCTAATGCAGTAGAAAGACCTACATTAAATGGTCATGAGCATGTGCTATTTCTGTCAAACAAATCAGGTTAGTTTTGCAAAGCCTGTATTTCAGTGCGCTGGCAGAGCAGTAATGAGATCTGCACCAATGCTGTCAGTGCAATTTTATTTCTGATGCCTCAGTTGTAGAGTTAAGGATCAGAGTTGTAGAGAGGGAGTAAAATGAAGCTTGATCTGTTGAAAAGGTAGTAGAGATACTGTCTGGGAAGTTACCTTGAAAACAAACCCTCTGTACCCTCATCAATGGAGAAAGTTGGCTGACTATGTCAAAAGTAGTGGATCTCTCTACAAGTCATAGGGCGGCAACTTCATTTCTGCCAACTGGTTCTTAGGTCATCCAAGAAGCAATTTAGACCTGATTCAGGTCCTCTGTCCAGGTTGATTCAAGTTTGATAGTCCGAGAGCAGGCTGTTCACTCCTATAAATTTGGGGTCTGAAGGAAGGCCTCTCTTTAAACTGGCTTTCGTAGGAATGATCCATTGGTGATCAGTCAGTGACTGGCTGGGTCAGATGAACTGAAGTTCTTCTTGTGATCAACTTTATGTATGAGGTCATAGAGGAAGATACCACAGGTTAGAGACGTGTTCATGATCATTCTTGATGAGATAGTGGGGAGTAGGATTTTCGCGAAAGGTGAGATGGTCAGTAATGAACTGGGGAGCTCACCTGGAGCATTTTTTTTAATTCAGTGGTGATACATTGTTTGAAGTTAGCCAGTGTCTGTAGGCAGACACTGTCTTGCTGTTTGTGATTTGGAGAGGGAGGTTGCTGGATGACTCCCTTATAAGTTTGTAATCCAGGGTCTTTGCTCTTGTTATGTGGTGTTATGTGGTGGTCTTTGATGGAGGGCACAGAAATCTGAGAATTGATGTAAATTTATGTCAGCACATTATGGAATATGGACATATGATGTTGTCCATTGGCTGGGTGTTTCTATTGGAGATACGCTGCGAAAAAAATTAAATAAGATTACCCTTTTTCCTGTACATTTTAGATCACGGTGTGTTTGGAAGCCTAAATTTCCATTTGGTTTCTACAATGTCCTAATTTTCAGTCATCTGTCTCTTATACAAAGGGTTAGATTTTCTTTGGGCACGGGGGCCAGTGGTTTGAGGATGAGGGGCTTTTAAGAGTATCGGTCTGTCAAAGCCTTCACAAACCCAGTGGTAGATTTTGGGGGATGGAGGTATCTAAGTGAGAGTCACGTGTGAAGAGTATGAGCTTGTTTCATTGTCTGTAGGTAACATTGTTGGTTTGTGTTGTTCCAGTGGCAGGTTTACCTCGAATGAGATGAAATGGTGGGTGCTGCTAAAAATTGGGAGATTTCCTGTTACTATGTTCTGTTTTGGTGATGACAAATTAGTATCCTGCATGGATCCAGCTGAGTGTTTTAACCTGGGAACTTGCTGACATGAGTTGAAAGCCTCTAGATTCGTCAGGACGGTTATTGTTTGAGGGAAGTTGGATTGGTCAAACAGATGTTCAGGCTTCCCAAAGTACAGAGATTGTTTTGATCCATAGTGATTTTGGTGGTGGCATCAAGAAGAGCATCTGAGAGAGCTATTATCCTGAGGAGGCTTGCATATCAGCATACAAGAGAGTGTGATGGTTGGGGAGTGGGTGAAGTGTGAAGAAGTGATTCACATTCTGCAGCATCAAACTTTTGGAAGCTTGCGGTCTTTAAGAAATTCTAAAAACAAACAAATGTGTGTATGTATGACACAAAGGCATCTCTGATAAAGTGGTCTGGTGTTTGATTCATATTTGTGTGTTGAAGGTGGTTGCATACTAAGGATACTTTATGAATATTAACTTTGAGTTTTGTGGTGACTGTATGGAGAGGAGTGATACATCTATGACAGAGGTTGGCCCAAGCAGTGCAAAAAGTGTGGTGTTCATAGTAACACATTGCCATTGTGTGGGGCTCTGATATTGCTTTCATTGCGATTCAAGCAAAACAGTATGGACAGATGTAGGATGTATGATTCTCGGTTGGGATGGACATGTGTTCAAGGAATGAAAATCTTATTGCAAAAGGATAAATGCAATTTTTTTGTAAATCCACAATGTTTTCTGTGGATTGGTATTTGTTGCTGTGTTGGTTACAAAGATAAACAGTGGGCACATGCAGGGTAGGTGAGGTGTATGCATGTGTGTAGTAGTATATTTAGGTGTGTATAAATGAAGTTAGGACATTTAAGATTGTGCCACAGCAGAGGTAAGATTGAAGAGGGGTTATGGGTAGGCACAGGGAATTGCTGCAGAGGAAGGTAAGAGTAAAGGAGGATGCAAGCGATTGGATTGTTACAGCATGTAATGCTGGCCAAGTGCAAAGTATGGATTTCCACTTCTGGACTGCCTCAAAGCTAAGCAGGAGCAAAGAGGGTCACTTAAGGGAATTAGGACCTGGCTGAGATTGAGGTAAGAGTGCAGTGGAGGTGTAAGGTGCATTAATTGCAGAGGTGGGGTGGTGGAGAGGGGGCAGTTCAGGGGCTACAGGCTTTCTTGGACCATTGGAGGCAGTTCTTGAGGGCACAAGGCAAGCTGAGGCAGCAACAAACATCTCCTGTTCTGACCACAACTAGGTTCAGGGTGAGTGGGTGGAGTTTTAGCACTTTTCTCGAGGTTTGATCCGGCGAAGTGCTGAAGGAACCCGACTAGGCCTGTGGTGCAATTTGCACCATGCTGTGTACTCCTCTGCACTTAGACCTAGTTAAAACGAATCTTGTATCCCAGTAGTACCACTAAAGATGAGCCCTCTAAAAACCACAGAACCACATAGAATGTGACAGGCAGTAAGAGTACCGGTGAACACTAGTGAGCGAGGTTTGGTGGTTAGCTGGTGAAGCATAGTGGTGCTATTTTGAAAGCATTGTATTTTAGGAGAACTGATGCAGCTACATTAAGGAAGCCCTCTCTTGTTGTTATCACCACGTTTATTACGTTGACTTATAGACCATGTCTATTAAACACCTGCCCTTTAAACTCAGCTGGAAGCTAAAAGCCCTTGATTCAGCCTTTACAGAAGCATCTGTGGCTACTTGAGCCAACGGAAGTGGCCTAGGTGCACATGCCACAACCGGTACTAGCCCTTGTAGCTAACCCCTGAAGGTATGGTTAGGCCTATTTTGGCATCTGAGAAGTGCTGCTTACTGCCCTCTCCTCGGCCTGTTATCTCGGAAGTGGAGGCTACCAGAATATTCAGGTAAGGGCAGAGGGAGTTGAGGCTGGTAGCTGCTATTGCTGAGGGAGAGGGGGTGTGGGGAAAGGTGTGTGCCTATATTGCTGGGGTAGGCTTGGCTGGCAGCCTGGGTGCAGCTTGTGGTCTCTTTAGCAGAGTGTAGTAGCTATTTCTGGTTTACACTTGTAAATGATCCCCCTTGCAAGGGAGTAGAAGCCATGACGGCCAAGAAACTACGCTATGAGAGATTGGTTTATTCACATGCTTGTAAATAGACCAAAGCCAAATCACTGAGAAACTAAATAACTTTGGGGTCTTGATCGGAAAAAGGAGTGGGAGGGTTTCCCTGTTTGGTGAGAAATAGGAGAGCAATGCCCCGGTCCCAGACAATGAAGTGGCAAGCTAGGGTTGGGTTGCAGGAGTCCTTAATTCTAAGGGCTCTTGGGGGCAAAATTGCAAAAAAAGGAACTTGTGATAATCTTAAACTGGTTTCTTGGAATGCAACTGGGTTACTGATGGATAGTAATAAAATCTATTTCTGATCAGCTTGAAGACTGACTTAATATGCATCCAAGAAACCTTGCTTATAAATTATTGGACCATAGAAGGATACTTTGTTTTCAGCTGCACCACAACCCTTTCTAGGATTGGCCATTCAAAAGGAGGTGTAGCAACACTGCTGAGTACCGACTATAGTTGGACAGTTAATGTATTCACACACGGCTCAAAATTAATCCAAGTGGTAAAAATCTTTCTTAAGGAGGAACAAGATAGTAATGAATTATTGTTGATGTTTAATGTCTACATCCCCCCCTTGAGCCTACTATGTTCAACTTGTAATGGACATGTTTTCCTTGATCACTATTACTTTGAAGAGAAAGGCTTGTAAATTGATAGTATTAGTAGGTGACCTAAATGCAAACATTTCCAATCATGCTTTAAGGTCATTCGCAAATGTACCCAAACAGAAAGCTTTACAAATTCTCCCTACAATGTTTCCTCTTAACAGTAGAATTGATAAAAGAGGACTACTATTGCTGCAAGCGTTAAGGAACAATGTATTCTTAATAGTAAATGGAAGAATAGAGAACAATAAAACTACCAATTTTACTCATAATGCTTCTTCTAGCTTCTCTATTAATGATTATATTTTCATTCCATTTTCAACATGCAATATAATTTCTGACATGAATGTTTATGATAATCTCTATAGTGACCAAAAGTTGGTTTCCTGCGTGATTTACGGTGCTCCAAAGAATGGAGAAGCCTGGAATTTCAAAGATATAACAGTGGGGTCTGAGAGATCAAATGGTAGAACCCATTGGAATTCCAAGTCATCTGGTAAGCTAAAAAGATTGGTGATCGAATAATAGAAGACCTGCAGTTTCTGGGCGCTGACCCCTTACTAAAGCACGGAAACTATATGAAAATATTGGTCACAACCTGTAAAATAAACAACTCGGTCTCCTCTAGGAGACTGTATCCTAACCCTGTGTTTTTAATATAAATAGATAAATATACTAGTGAGGGTCCAATTAGCCCTCCTCTCCACAGAACAAAGTAAATTAATTAATCTCCTTAAAAGAAGAAGACATGGACTGAATTATCCCTAAAAAAGGAGAAGGATGACCAAAACTGGTTTCAGCTCAAAGAAGCGGCCTCTTCCAAAGATTTTTAGAGATGCTGGAAAATTATCTCCAATAGTAGTGGCACCAGAGTAAAATCCCTTCCAATTCCGATAATGGAAGCAGAATAATTGAGAGCTTAACAAGTGGAGCTATGTTCAAGCAATGCTGATGCAGAGTGGTATTATATTCCTTCCACTGATCACAACCCTCCTCACCTAGCATACTGTGCCCCTACTACAAGAGAGAGAGATTGAGGGTATTATTATAGGAATGATATTATCCGAGGCGATGGGGCCTAATGAGCTCCCCATCACCATTATTAAACTGGAGCCTTCTATTTGGGCTCATCTGACTACCCTTCTTCCCTATTGTTATCAACTCAGAGTTACACCCCTCTCTTGGTACAGAAGCATATTAATACAACTACACAAAAAAGGCCCCCAAAATTTCCTCTGTAATTATCTTTAAATCGCTTTGTTGGCCATTGTTGGGAAAGTTGAAGAGGAAATGATTCTCTATTGTAAATAGAAGCCTGGAGCCTGGTTCTAGTAGTGACATCATGTGAATGACCTGAAATCCCACAGGTAGAAAAGAGACAGGCTAAATACAACATTCTCCCTATAGAATAAGAGGGTTTAAGGGAGAAACATTGTACGCTTGATAATATTTTCATGTTGAAGCATATAGGAAAAAAGTAAGGTTCCATTTGAGGGCTTAATGGGCATGTGGCATTCATAGACTTTTCTACATTGCTTGATAGGTTGGAATTTCCAACAGTGTTGAAAAAATTAATTAAGCTGGTCATGCCTGAGACTCTCCTTTTATTAGTAATTGCTCTCCATTCTTTCACTTGGTGTCAGGTGTTGCTGGGCGGGTATCGGGGATTGTCTCCCATAATTCCAACCAAAATGGTTTAAAACAGGGTTGCCTATTTGCTTCACTACTATTTTCGTTGCATGTTTCAGACCTCTCTGACAGTCGAGCAACTAGGATAGGTGGTCACCCTTTTGCTGCTTGATGTACGTGGATGATATCTAAATCCTCGATTTAACCCCCTAGGGCATAAATAATAGAATGGTTTCTTTACAGCAGTATGTCACCCTTCAAAATGAGGACATTGATCTTTCAATATAGGAAATCAGCAGTTATGTTTGGGTTTTAGGACTGGAGAAGCTGGAGGTAGTAAATTCATATCCCTATTTGGGGAAAATTGTAACAGGTAGCATGTTTGAAATGGCACAGATTGATCAAGGTTCCGCCAAGGCTTCCTCACATGCCAATGTGTTGCAAGCTTTTCATAGCACAATTGGTTGTAGACATTTTCTTCATTTGTTATTAGTTTTTAAGGTGAAAGTTCCTCTGTCATTTTAATAGGTCATTGAATCGAGTAACTTGTTGAATCGGGATTTCTTGGAGAAAATGGAAGGGCAAATTGTACAGAAACTTTGTAACTTAAACTCATCAGTTCCGGTGCCTGCCTTAAGGTTGGAATTTTGTTTAATAAGTTGCTATGTACAAGGGTTGGCTAGTGTGATTCGGTGGCGGTCTCAGCTTAAAAAGATAAAGAGACTCTGAGGGGCTTTTTGCACACTGAAATTTGTGGCTCAGAACTAGAAAAATATTCATTTTCCTGGACCTTCGTCCATGCTCTAAACCAATTCATTCTACAGGAAGCTACACTGGCATTACTCCCGCACACCCAACTTGAACGTTTCTTAAAGGATGCCTCCAGTTTTATTAGTCAATGATTGGACATACCATACTGTATGTCTAAGGAGAAGGGCAAAGTGGTGATCTCTTCCTGCCATTTCAAGGTAGCTCAGCTGTACCTGTCTTGGATTCTGGAGCATGGTCTTTGTCATTTCTGCATGTTACTATGAATGAACTTGCTCCGGCTAAATGTGCAAACTGCAAATTGGTCTGACTCAGTAGATAAAGGGATTGTTTGCAATTTATGCAATATGGATATAAAGGATTTTAATCATGTGCCATTTGTTTGCCCCACAATGATTCTTCTGCGCCACCGCAATTTAAAGCCAATGTTTTTAGGTATAATATAAAGTCAGCGGTGGTGGAGAAATTCTCGGACCATCACCAACAAAATGAGATTATTTGTGCAAATGTTTTTAAGTGTATATTAATCTGATCTATGCCTGTTATATTTAGTTTTATTTGGATCTCTTTTGAGTTCCGGAATATAAATTAAGAATTAAATTACCACCTGTGTGGAACCAGAAAATGATGACCGGAACTAGTGAAGGGGAATAGAGTACATGCAGGAGAGACAATACTTGAGAGGAAACCTGGAAGTGTCTGCTGACCATAAGTTAGAAATCTGGAAGATCTAATGGAGAAAAACATTTGCATGGCACAGTTGTGATGGTACTACATCTTCTTCATTAGCCTATTACAGGGATTCCATGACAGTGCCATGTTGGAAGCATAGTAAAGTGCAAACTCTCATTTAACTTCACATAGATTCAGTGGCAGCATCAGAGTTAAATTCATGGGCGGTAAAGGGACTTATTTGAGGTCCCTTGTAGAAGCATAGCTGATGTTAAAATGAGGAAAAGGGAGTGTAAGTGTCTCAACGGAAGTCAAATGGAGAGTCAGTTTGTGAGCCATGATAAGAATAATCCACAGGTCCATACAGAAAAGCAGCCGGAAATGTGGCATGCTTCACTCTTCAAGACTGCTTTCACTTTCAGCTCGAGGAGACAAAAGAAACACAGTCCTATCTGCCTGCCTCTGAAGCCAGTCAACAAACTGAAGAAGCTAAGTACCCACTTTGCATCAACAACTGCATACACTTGATCCTATGGGAAGCGGCATGAAAGGGTTAGGTTAGCCTTAATAGATGTAGGTCAGTATATTGTTGTCCAGAGGCAGTAGGTGGCACAAGTTTAAGTAACAGCTTCTCTAAGGCAAAACAGAAAAGAAAGGTAGACTAATGATGGAAGCGAAATTGGAAACACCAAAGGAAAGTGGAATGCTTCATGTTTCAATATTTGAAGACCTCACTAAGGGCACCTCATCATTCGCAAATCCTTTGACATCTGTTTATTTTAACTTCACACAGTTTGTGCCTGTATCATGCTTGAAGATCGATCGCCATCCTGAACCACTCGTGCATACCCAGAGCATTCCCTGATATTTAAGGTTCCAAAAACATTCAGGTAGCTATAGTCTAAGCCGTGTAGCTATAGCTGCTCAAGAAGTCATTTGCCATTATTTTCCAGCCCACATGAGTGGATTACTATCCCACATTGCATTGAAACTCTATTCCTTATTAAATGACCAGAGGGGATAAATGTTGTCAAGATGTTGAGTAATATATAGACTTGATGTTATGAAGAAAATACTGTGAATTAGAATTGCAAGCCAATGTGTGCATTTCGCTGGGTGATGCCGTATGTCTTAGGTGATCAGGGTCCCAGACAGTGGTTGCAATCTATCTTTGAAGACGTATTCTACTACTCCTCTGTCTTGATTGGTAATTGTTGGGGTGACAGTATTTGCTTCATAAAGATCCTGACACCAAGCATGCACAGGTCTGCTTCAACCTATTACAATATATATAGGTGGATATCCTTACATAATATGAACCACCTAATCCCTAAAAACATGTGGAGCGTCATGTTTTCCATTTCCCAAAGGGACATAGATCTTTCCCTTCCAGGCTTTGGGCACCACGTTATGTTGTTTTACCAGCTTAATCGAAAGTAGAATATGCAGTATCCTGGTATGGTAGATTTAGGCTTCGTTGATGGCAATCAAAGTCAGAGTTCTTTCACGGGTACTCTCCCAGTTTGGTCCACCCACTGGTCCATCCCAGTCCACTGTGTTTAGTTACTTCCTTGATGTAATATGACATACCTGCAAAGTATCAACGGGCACGGTTTTAAAAAACTATGCTGGTAGGGTGTACAATTATAACAGTGATGGATCTCATTTGAGAACATGCTTGTGTGTAGAGAACACATGGTTTATAGTCCTTCACAAGTACATTCTTGTATATTGCTTCATAATTACAAGTGAGCGATTAAGTGGAGATTGCAGTATTCATGTCTGTATATGATAGGCAAATGCCTGTTTTGTGTTAAATGCTAGTCTGGGTAATTTTTGAGGTCAGTGGTCATAGCCCCTGCTGCTGAGATCTGTGTGCAGTCAGAAAACTATATAGGTTTTAGCTTTTGAATGTGGCTTGGCAAAATGAGTGCCATTTAGTTTGGATGACTGTGGCATCTGTCATTTGCACTTTATAAATCCTGAAAACGTCTTGCATATAACCCTTTATAAAGGCTGTTTTACTATAATTTTTCTTAATTCCATTTTCTAAGTTCCCCATTGCACAGATATTTAGCAAAGTATACAATGGTATCCTGTATTGCTTAGCTTATTGCAATTAGATTGGGCAAAATAGTTAATTATTTTATTATCAGATGAATAGTCATAATCTACTGTTTAGTTGAGAAGTTCGCAAAATGTAAACACTGCTCCTACTTGTTAAAGCAGAACTTTCACTTTGTTGTATTTTTTATTTTCAGAGCTGGATCAGTATACAGCAGATTTCAGAGGTGGAAATTTTCCATTATCAGCGGTTACAACCTACAAGAATAAAAATAGAAAAACGGGAGGGAGTGAATCTTGGAGAAAAGTGAGCACAAGCCCTCGGAAGAAGTCTAGCCATTTGTCTACACAGGACTGGAATACACTGGAAGAGCATGAGGATGGTATGTACTTGTTATTCAAATGAAAATGATGCAGTGGCATAATGGACCTCACACATGTATTCTCATAATTTTATTTTGAATTTATTTGAATAATCTTGTGAAGTACAGACTCGGTTGGAAAGGACACCGTAATTGATTTACTTATAATCTAAAACTTATATGAGAAAAGCAAGAGTATGTGCAGAAGACAATTAAGTATATAGGAACAACAGTGTATCTAAAGGAGGAAAGACCCATGAACAGGAGGAAGGTTCCAACATATGCGTGGGCAAGGAAATTGGGATCATACACAATCCTAGGCATATGTGAATAGAAGATAGGCAAGGTTCAGTTACTTAGGTGTTCGTTTAACAGGCACATTTTAGGTTTGGCTACAGATGGACTTAACAGCAGTATCTCATGCCATTTCTCTTTTATTTTCTGTTTTAGGTATTCTCCTTTTAGATGATAATAGTTGTTTCCATACTTTTTCGACCCCGTCTCCCTTGACGTTTTGGCCATTGTCCACAACTCCTCATTCGGTTACTTTTTTTTGCCGGGTACAAGCCTGGCCTCAAGAGTACTTGCACTTTTCGCTCTGAAAATAATTGGGGTGAAGGTACTATAATCATAGGTGAGAGAAATTAACATCTCAAAAACCAAATTTATGGTTTTTGATCGTCACAAGCCATTTAATTGTTGTATAAAGTTGGGCTTCCATTTACCAGAAGAGGTGAAACAATTTGATTACTTAGAGGTAAGGCTAACTTGCACACAATCATGGACCCCTCAAATAGTAAAAAGTCAGCTTTCATTACAACATGTAGGGACCCACCTAGTTAAAAAGCTAAAGAATTCAGTCTATAGAGCGGTGACTCTTGCGATCCAAGTATATCATGCCCAGGGCATAAGAGCTACACTTTATGGGGCAGAGCTATGGAGTCACACTAATGCGGGTCCTATTGAAAAAAATCTAAATATATTTGAGATCAGTTTTGGAACTTCCCTGAAACGCACCATGTGTTTGGACCTGGGTCTGAAGAGCGTCGCTCATGTCATTGCTCTCAGGCCCCATACAATCTGGATCCACATCTGGTAAAATGACTCTCCTCTGCCTATGAAAGAATCACTTTCAGGTGTATTATCATCTGACATTAGAGGGCATTGCCAGTGATTCAATTACATTAAGGGTTGAGCTGGTCAAATTGGGTATGTGCGTCCTCTGGTTTAAACCTGATAGTATTTGAAAAAGTTCCTTAAACCTTCTTAAAACGAGATACTGGAGTTATGTGAATGACACTTGGTCAAGCAAGAGAATTGCAGGGGAGTTGACAGTCAAGTTTTTACGTTTTAAAGACCAAATGCTTGAATCCATTGAACATCCGCTTGCGAAATCCGTTATCTAAAATTTAGATACAGTATCCTTCCAGTAAACTGTTTTTGCAGCAACTGGAATGATGCCAACATCTTTTTTTTTTTATATATATTTTTATTAACAACACGAGAAAACAAGAAGAAAATAACTTTAGTCACATAAACAGTAAGAAAAAAAAACAATATAATAATAACAGATCCATAAAGAGATATAATTCTAGCCAGATCAGACAAAGACTATAGATCATAAAACAGCATTACACAACAGGCAGAAAAATTGATTTTTAACCATCACATTCATTAAGCCTTAACATTCATTAGATGCAAAATTTATTTAAGATAAATTTAAAGAAAGAAAAGTTCCCCAGATTCTATCCAATTTCATCATTGATCGCACTTCCCTTATTTTAGCTAGTGCAGACTCCATAATATAAATTTCATTAACAAGAGACCACCATTCCATAATGTGCGGTGGTTTCAGAGATATCCATGCCCTAGCAATAGTCAATCTAGCACATGAGAATAAAATAGTTAATAAATCTTTATGTGGGCAATTTAGCGGTTGTATACCTAATAATACCGTAATCACAGAAAAAGGGGAGAAAATAACTTTTTTTTTATTCAGAATATTTTCCAATCCTGAAACAGAACTCAGACAATGCTGGACATGAAATTAACATGTGTTCGAGATCCGCTGCTGCTAGATCGCATTTGGGACACTTCGAGCGATCACTTGATGGACTATTTTGGGACCATTTTGATATTCTTTGCGGGATATAATATAGAAGACATATTGTTTTATATAATTGAAGCCTTAGACTAGAGGGTTGTACTAGATTGTTAATGCTACAAAGTGAAGCAGAGATCTTATTGGCCGATATGTTAATACCTAATCTTGTGGTCTATTTCATAGCAAGCTTCGCGCAATCATCAGCCTTATAATAATTAAGGCATTTGTAGCCCTCACTAATTAATGATTTCGTCTTTTCCGAGTAAAGACAAGTCCAGAAATCAGAAACTTCCCTCAAATTCATTTTACGTATGTCAAGTCAAGAAACTTTATTCGGTTGTTCTTGTTGACAACCATAAAAGCATTTACATTATACATTTATTAACACAATTATTCATTAAAAGAAGAAATCAAGTAAAAATAGAGTCATAAAAAAGACAGATCTACATTGGACATTCAGAATGTTTAAAAGAGACCTGAAAAGGAAATAGCAATTCATGTATCAATACTTTTATCCTTCCATACTGTTTCTAAATTTCATTGCCAGTTTTAAAAAACTACATATATACAAGGTGTATTCACTTCTTAGCAGCTGAAGGAAATGTAGTGCAGGACGAAATTGTAGAAAATTCAGTTTTTTCAAGCAGGGTTTTAAATATAGCTTCCTCTGTATAACATAATAGGGACAAAAGAACAAAAAGTGTGCAAGGTCTTGCGGAGACTTATCGTCGCAGCCGCAAGCCGGCAACACTTGCCCACGGTGAGATCCCCTAGGAACAGCCAACAGTAAATGAAACAGGTTGAACCTGAACCTTGTCAATAAAAAAACGGTCATAACTAGATATTTGCCATGTTAGGTACGGTTCCATGAACAATGTATTTTTAATTAGTACATGATTTTGTACACTATCTTTTTTTAATTCACATGACTCCCTATCCTGGTATCTAGAATCAATAAAAGCCTTCTTGACCGCAATAACATCCAATTTAGTAATGGAATCAGGGAATAAGAAAAGTTCAGGACGACCTAAATCAGTAAAGCACTTATACAAGTACTTTAACCAGGGAACCTTCATCCTGTTATCCCATATAAGTGCTTCTCTTAATATAAGCTGGGTGAGTGGTATGTTGTCATTTAGCCAGCAATTCATCCAACATAATAAGGGATTCACTGCAATTTTGTCACATACAATTCCTCATGCACAGAGAAGTTTGCCGTACCCCTGGGAACCCTTAGTAATTGTTTTAGAAAGTTATTTTCGACTATCTCTAGGGCTTCCAGAGGAGCATATCCCCATATTTCACTACCGTAGCATGCTGTAGTAACACTTTTGGCCTGGTAAAGTTGGAGTAGTGCAGCAACTGGACTATTTCCCATTTTCCTGGAAAAGTCCAGTATAGCCGCATTTGCCCTGATGACCTCTCCCTTCTTTTTTTGAATCACGGGTCCCCAATTTAATTGACTATCAAAAAGGACTCCAAGGTAGGAGAATGTGTTTGTTGCAGGGATTTGTACTCCATTTACATTTAAGCGATTTGGTTTTTTATTTCCTTGGCCAACCTTCATTATGTAGTATTTAGAATTATTAATACTTACATTTCTGGATTTCATGAAAGAAAAGAAGGAGTCTAATAAAATTTGAAGTCCATTGGCGGTCCTAGATAAAAGGACTGCGTCATCCGCATATAGCAGAACCGGCAGTCCCTTTCGGCCAATGTACGGGTAGTCTGTATAAGTACTTAAAAGGTGCTCTTCCAAATCATTTATGTAGAGGTTAAAAAGGAACGGGGCCAGAATGCATCCTTGTCGTACACCCCGATACACTCCAAAGTCTTTTGTCACATTTAGATCTTGTGTGTATCTGACATTCGCTTTGGTGTCAGAATGCATATCTTCTAGCAAATTAACTAAGTTCTGGTCCACACCCATTTTTGCCATGGCGCCCCAGAGCTTCCCCCGACTCACACAATCGAAAGCCGAGGAAAGATCCATGAACGCCATGTGGATCGTTCCTTGTCGGGCCTTAGTATACTTCCCAATAATAAGGTATAAATTTAAACATTGAGAGATCGTGGAATGTCCAGGCCTAAATCCATATTGGATTGAAGATATTATTTTGTTTTCCTCTGACCACCTGACCAATCTATTCAAAATTACTCCTCCCACAACTTTGACCACGGAGTTTATTAATGATATTGGTCTATAGCAGAGAGGGCTGTTGCGGTCTCCTTTCTTAAATACGGGCACAATGGTAGATACCCCCCATGATTTTGGGCATCCACATGACACAGCCGCATTAAGTACTGCTGTAAGGACCGGTGCCCAAAGTACTATACGAGATTTTAAAAGGTCAGGAGGAAGACCATCAGGTCCTGGGGCCTTGTTGTTTGATAGCCCTTCAATTCCCTTTATTACCTCATCAATTGAGAAGAGCAATGCATTTTCTCTACTTTCATTTAAACTGCATTCTGCCTGCGACTCATTACTTTTACAAATAGAGCTGAAGTGGTTAATCCATTCTTCCTCTGGGATGTTAGTGCCCACATTGGAAATGCTAGAATGGTCAAATATAGGCTTATTAATAATCTCCCAGAACTTCGAGCTGTTTTTCAATGTCTCAGGGTCTAACAAAGACTCCCATAGACTTTTTTTTACCGCTCGCTTGCGATTGGCAAGTGGCTTCTTATACCTAGCCCGCAAATCCCTGATAAGCGTTAGGTCTCTAGGTGTTCGAGGCATGTCGGCTGCTGAATTCATATCTGTGCATAGTCCGCCACCTAGTGTTGGGTCCGGATGATTGCACATTGTTGTCCTGGAAGAGTCTTCGAAGTATCACGAGATAGGTGGCTCCTCCCCTGGACTACAGTGCGCATGGGCATCGCCTCCATCCCCAGATTGTTTTTTTCCGCCATTGGGTTCGGATGTGTTTCGGTTCCCTCTGTCGGAACCGTTGGTTGTTCAACTTATACTCGAGACCAAAAGGTCTTTAGGCTGGGCGTCGGTATAGTTGCGTGCGGGTTTCTTTCTGACTCTCAGCTCCGATCTTCTACTGCCCTTCCACGTGCTTTGGCGCGGACAGGCCTGCACTACACCCTTTGCTATGGAGTGGACTCCATTCAAGAAGTGTCCGCTGTGTCATTCTAAATATTCACACCTCGATGTGCACCCCGTGTGCAATACCTGCTTGTCACCCGATCACCGCGAAGACACCTGCATGGCGTGTTCGAAGTTCCGAAGTAAGAAGACTCTAAAGATTCGCCGGGCAAATCGGCTACAGGCTCAATTGTCGGCTTCGGCACCCCCACCAGACGACATTTTCCAAGAATCTGTCGAGGGAGAAGACGACGAGCAAGGTTCGGACTCGAATCCCGCATCCGAGGGTGAGACCTACGACGCGGGTGAGGAGAACTTTGACGAAGTCACCGACGAGGTAGGGGACGACGATCAGGTTTTTGCCACGATGGGAGATAGCTCGGAGGACGAGCATCCCCAATCAGACTCAGGGGTTATTCCCCTTCATACGGCCCAGGTCGAGGGATCGCCTTCGGGCCTTACCCGAGATCTAACTATAAGTCCTACGTCCCCGCCTTCGGGCCCGGTCACGGACATTTCTAAGCCATCACTTATCGTGAAGAAAACAAAAGTGAAGCCAACTGGTCTCACACCCTCGGATGCGAAACCGAAACTGAAAGTGGCGTTGGTGAAGAAGGTTCTGGAGGCGTCAACTTCCACAAAAACCAAAATGGCCGACTTGAAGAGCCACACCAAAATGGCCGACTTGAAGAGCCACGCCAAGATGGCCGACCCGAAGCCCTCTGGGTCGGCGCCGAAGGTGAAGGCCTCCGACGCGGCTGCGTCGGCGCCGAAAGGGGTCGTGGACCCGAAGACGGCTCCGAAAAGGCGTCAAGACGACGGCGCGCATAGCCATGGGGCGTCGGCACCGAAAAAGAAGCCTACCGGAGATCAGGCTCTCGGAGAAGAGGGGTCGCTCGGGCCGGTTCAGCCCTCGGCAGCCTTTTCAAAGAAGGTGGGGGAATCCCTCCAGCGGATCCGACAGTCCACTGTGGTTCCCGATCAGGACACTGTAGTGCCTCAACCCACACCTAAGACTGCTAAACAGCAAACGCCCATTCGTTTTACCCTTCCACCCAAGTCGGCGCCGAAGGCCTTCGCGCCTAAACAGGGCGGACACTCAAAGGAGGTATTGACGCCGAAAGCTGCCTTGGTGGTGTCGAAGCTTCGGCTCCAGCCGCTTGTGGCGGAAGAACGTCGTGAAGTACTCATCGACGCGAACACTGGGAAGCTGTCGCTCCTCAAACGTAAGATTACGTCGGAGCCGGCGTTGGAACCTTTTAAGATCCCACTCAAGAACAAGAAGTGCTCTGAGGACTCTCCGGTTCTGGTGGAGCCCGTGTCCCCACAGGCCTTGGAACACTCGCCGACGCACTCCCCCGTGGCTGATGCGGACGAGGAAGATGCCGAGTACGACTACCCTGCGTACTCGGATCCGGAGGAGGAGCATGTGCCTTGGGCCGCAGGAGGTGACACAGATGACCCGCAGTCGGGTCAGGACACTCAACTTTTCGCCGCCAAGACGTCCCCGACGGAGGACTCGGCGGCCTTCAATGCCTTAATAGAGAGAGCTGCGGCGAACCATGACGTCGAGCTGCACTCGGACCCCGTGGATGCGGACTTCTTAGTCGACACCTTCTCGGTAGCCGAAAAGCAAGTCAAAACGCTACCGATGCTTAAAGGGGTGCTGAAACATGCGCCGGAGGTTTTCAAAGAGCCCACCCGGGCACGGGTGGTCAACCCTCGCATTGACAGGAAATATAAAGCGGCGCCCACGGATCCCACTTACATCACGGGACACTTGCCATTGGACTCCTTGGTTGTTTCCAACGCTCGGAAAAGGGCGAATTCGCAGACTACTGGTGACGCTCCTCCCCCAGACAAAGAGTCGAAGATCTTTGAGGCCTCGGGCAAACGCATTGCTGCGCAGGCAGCAAACATCTGGAGAATATCTAACACCCAAGCCCTGCTTGCACGTTATGATAGGGCACATTATGACACCTTAGAGGCCATTCTGCAGCACTTGCCTGACCAATACAAGGAGGCGGGAGAGATGCTCATTCAGGAGGGTAAACTCATTACAAATGCATCCATCAAATGTGCCCTGGATGTGGCAGACACAGCCTCAAGAGCTATCAATACCAGTGTGTTACTTAGACGCCATGCCTGGCTCAGAATTTCGGGGTTTAAACCCGACATCCAAACCACGTTATTGGCTCAAACAGTGAATCCCGACCATTTGTTTGGCCCCGAGGTGGATGCCTCCCTGGAAAAAATGAAAAAGGATACCGAAACTGCCAAGTCAATGGGGGCTTTACAAAGTCAGCAGTTTCGGGGTGGTTCCTTTCGCCGCTCAAATTCAAAAGGCACCACGAGGGGACAGGCATCCCAGTCCACACAATACTACAAGGGTAACACCCAACCCTCATATAACAACAAGGGTAGAGGGGGTTACAGAGGCAATAATATCAAAGGCAGAGGACGTGGAAACAATGGCTCCAGGTCCACCACCACCAACAAACAGTGACGTCTTGTCACTGCCCCCCGACCACACAACACCGGTCGGGGGGAGACTCCAGCAGTTCCTGCCAGCGTGGAAGGCCATCACCACGGACAGGTGGGTGAGGTCCCTTATCCAGTACGGGTACTGTCTAGAGCTTACATCCATTCCACCGGACATACCACCAAAAAGCCGTCCTATGTCCGGCGAGCACTTGACCTTGTTGCAGCAAGAAGTTCTCGTTATGCTGCAAAAAGGGGCGATAGAGCTCGTTCCATTGCAAGAGCGGGGAACAGGGGTTTACTCCCTGTACTTTTTGATCCCCAAAAAGGACGGATCGCTCAGACCGATCCTGGACCTCAGGCCCCTGAACTGGTACATCCTCTCGGAGCACTTCCATATGCTCACGTTGCAGCAGGTGCTTCCCCTGCTTCAGCAGGGGGATTTTCTGGCTACGCTGGATCTGAAGGATGCTTATTTTCATATTCCCCTGCATCCTTCCCACAGGAAGTATCTCAGATTCACAATCTTAGACCAGCATTACCAGTTCAGGGTCCTGCCGTTCGGGGTCACCACAGCACCAAGGGTATTTACAAAATGCCTGGCGACTGGCGGCGCATCTACGTCGCCAGCACGTCCACGTCTTTCCATACCTGGACGACTGGCTCATTCAAGCAAAAACAGAGCAGCAGTGCGTCGACCACGTGTCACGCACCATTCATCTCCTGCACGATCTGGGATTCTCTCTGAACTACCCAAAGTCCCATCTCCAGCCCGCCCACGTGCGACAGTATCTGGGCGCAACAATCGACACTCTGGCAGCCACTGCGCAGCCAAATTCAGTGAGAATCGCCAGTATCCAGGCGCTGATCCAACGATTCAGACCCCAACACTCGCTTCCCGCGAAGGTGTTCATGCAGTTGATAGGCATGATGGCCTCCTGCATCTCCATTGTCCCGCACGCGAGACTACATATGCGCCCGCTTCAGGAGTGCCTAGCACGTCAGTGGACTCAGGCTCGTGGGCAACTGACAGACCTAGTGTTGGTGAGCGGTCGGGCATACAACTCTCTGCATTGGTGGAATCCACAAAACCTTTGCAAGGGCCGACCATTCCAAGAGCCTGTCCCACAGATTATCCTGACAACGGACGCCTCTCTCCAGGGATGGGGAGCGCATGTACTCCATTACACTGTGCAGGGACTATGGACACTACAGCAAAGGAAGATGCTCATCAATGTGTTGGAACTGATGGCAATCTTCATGGCCTTAAAGGCGTTCAAAGTACATCTGTGCAACAAGGTCGTGTTGATCCGGACGGACAACATGACGGCCATGTACTACATTCAGAAGCAGGGAGGCACACACTCTCCGCAGCTGTCTCATCTGGCTCAGAGCATGTGGAAGTGGGCCATTCAGAGGAACATCTTCCTCATGGCGGAGCATCTCCCGGGCAAGGACAATCAAATGGCAGATCTGCTCAGCAGGCACAGCCATCAGATGCATGAGTGGGAGATACATCCATCAGTACTCCAACCGTACTTCCAAAGGTGGGGTCATCCAGAGATAGACCTGTTCGCCACAAAGGAGAACGCAAAATGCCAAAGCTTCGCCGCCAGGTTCCCACACCCCCAATCACAGGGCAATGCGATTTGGAAGAACTGGTCAGGCAGATTTGCGTACGCTTTTCCCCCAGCACCTCTGATACCGCTGGTGGCACGCAAGCTCAGGCAGCACTCGATGACTCTCATCCTGGTTGCTCCGACGTGGGCTCGCCAACCATGGTACACCACGTTTCTGGAACTCTCCGTGGTACCGCATCAAAGGCTTCATCTCACTCCCAGCCTTCTGACGCAGAGCCATGGCGACATTCAGCACCCAGATCCGCAACAGCTCAACCTGGCGATCTGGCTCCTGAAGTCCTAGAGTTTGGCTACCTTAATCTTCCTTCTGACTGCATGGACATCATTCGGGAGGCAAGGAAGCCCACTACTAGAGCTTGTTATGCGGCTAAATGGAAGAGGTTTGTCATCTACTGTGCTAACCACAACATTGACCCGCTAGACGCTTCCATTCAAAACATCATCTGTTACCTTTTTCACCTGTATAGATGTAATCTAGCGTACTCTTCCATCCGCATTCACCTGTCTGCTATGGCAGCATACCTTCAGAATAGGCAGCACCTGTCACTCTTTAAGGTCCCTGCTATCAAGGCCTTTCTGGAAGGACTCAAAAGGGTCATTCCACCAAGGACCCCACCAGCTCCGGAATGGAACCTCAATGTGGTTCTTACAAGGCTGATGGGTCCTCCCTTTGAGCCACTGCACTCCTGTGAGCTCCAGTTTCTAACTTGGAAGGTTGCGTTCTTAGTAGCTATTACATCGCTACGGAGGGTTAGCGAACTGCAGGCGCTCACTATCCAAGAACCTTTCTTCCAAGTACATGCTAACAGGGTGGTGCTCCGCACTAACCCTAAATTCTTACCCAAAGTGGTTTCACAATTCCACATAAACCAGACAATTGAATTGCCGGTGTTTTTCCAAAACCCAGAGACGCTGGCGGAGCGCATGCTCCATACCCTTGATGTGAAAAGGGCCTTGATGTACTATGTAGACAGGACAAAAGATTTCCGCAAAACCAAACAGCTTTTTGTTGCTTTTGCCACGCACCACAAGGGAAACGCTATCTCCAAAGCGGGGATTGCTAGGTGGATAGTTAAGTGCATCCAGATCTGTTACGCTAAAGCTAAGCGCACTCTCACTATCCCACCAAGGGCCCACTCCACCAGGAAGTTGGGGGCCTCTATGGCTTTTCTAGGTAACATTCCCTTAGAAGATATCTGTAGAGCAGCCACATGGTCTACCACACACACTTTCACTAAGCACTACTGTGTAGACGTGCATTCTAAGCAGCAGGCAGCTGTTGGTCAGGCTGTTCTAAAAACGCTTTTTCAGACTGCTGCAGCTGGCACGGGCGGCCGCAGATAATGGAGGGACTGCTATGTATTCTATGCACAGATATGAATTCAGCAGCCCACATGCCTCGAACTGCTAATGCTACTTACCAGTATGCATCTGTTCTTGGCATGTAGGGCTGCTGACATTCATATCGCCCACCCTCCTCCCCGGCGCCTGTAGCAGCTGCAGTATTTATTCATATATACACATATGCTCATAGCATGGTCATCACTCACATTCTTCACTCCATCTCTGCCAATGGCTAAAAACAATCTGGGGATGGAGGCGATGCCCATGCGCACTGTAGTCCAGGGGAGGAGCCACCTATCTCGTGATACTTCGAAGACTCTTCCAGGACAACAATGTGCAATCATCCGGACCCAACACTAGGTGGCGGACTATGCACAGATATGAATGTCAGCAGCCCTACATGCCAAGAACAGATGCATACTGGTAAGTAGCATAGCATTTATTTTTAGGGCTTTCTTAAGCTCACAACTGGCCTTCGAACAATCACTGTCGAACCATTTTGGATTACTATTTGGATTGACTTTCCCTTTGGTAGGTACCGTTAAAATTGACTCCACCTTTTTGGCAATCTCCTTGAAAGATGCTAAGATTTGAAATGGCGCTGATACTGGAGATGTACATACTGACAGTTCATAGTTACACACATTAATAATAGAGGAGTAAAACTGTTCACAATCCACCATTGACCATTTTAAGCGTCGCTTACCGTTGATACATTTTATAAGGCCTCGATCCTCTCGAGAATTGCGTTTTTCAAATGTATTCTCACCCATTTTAATGCATAAAGGGTTATGGTCGCTATAAATGCTCAATTGAATCGAGAAATCCTCAACAATATTAACAAAGTCTGCCGATAGTAAAATATGATCTATGTATGTCCCTGTTGCGTGACCTTTAAATGTGGGGGTTGGGAAAACAGTTAGCTCCGATACTAACGACATTGCTATAAAGAAATTATTTTCGTTCAATAAGTCATTTAGTTCTGTTCCCCTCCGCGAGTGATCAAAATGAATTCCTTCCATACTATTACAACCCATTTGACCAACAGTTCTCAAACTAGGGTTCCCACATAAATGTGTCTTAAAATCACCCACTATTATCTTTTGGCGAGGCAAAGAACCAACATTTGCCCTTAGGAATTCACACAAAGACTCAATATTACAATCTCCGGACTGATTCACTGCGTTGTAAAAGTTGATCAATACAAGTTTTGTTTTACCCCTCTTGAGCTCTAAAACCTGAATATTACTGTTACCAGAATGGTGTTCGACTTTATGGCATACAAGTGTCAAGTTAACAAAAATTGCCAAACCCCCTTTTGCTCTTCCACTAGCTGATGGAACTGCAGAAATTATAAAACTCTGGTAGCCTTCAATATGTACATTTTTTCCCACTACCCAAGTTTCTTGGGGACATATTATCGGATATTCTTTGACAAGAGACAACCATCCTTTATCACTCAATTTGTCATGGAGTCCAGCTATACTCCACGATAATAACCTCTCCTTGCATTTTTGAAGTTCACGTTGTGTTGTGTCAACTTTCTCACATACATCTGAACTAGTGGGTATTAGACCTGTGCTGCAACATACCCGTTCTTTCACAGAATTGGCCGTAGTATGAACTGGGAAGGGGACTGAATTTATATCATTATGTGATCTAGTTATATTCATTAACTGATTCGCAACTCCCAACATCACAACATTACTACCTTGCTATTCTAGGACTTGGGTGTCATTTCCTAAACCTACGTCTTCTGGCAGGCGATCATTGTGGGCAGGGTTAAGAAGTGTGTCAGGTAGTCATTCCACCCCTTCCAGCCCACCCTCATCAAAAAAGACGTCATACCTATTGGAAATGGGGATGTTGAATCGATTATTGAAGTGGCTAGGGTATTGATGATCTTGTTGGTGTGTCCGTATTGGACGTTCCCATCTGTCCAAACTGTAACCCCAGTTATTAGTTGGTGCACCAAAACCCCAGCCGTTAGTTGTTTCTGGCCATATTGGCCTGGTATGGGTATGACTTGGCTTAGGGTATGTCATACTCCGTTGTTTTTTGCCGAAAAATTCTAGGGTGAGAGGAATGATGGTACCTCTCCTGCGCTGCGGCGGCTGGATGTTTGGTAGAATGTTTGGTAAGACAGCAGAGTTTACAAAATTTATAATTATACAGTCACCTTTAAATTTTTTGGGGTTTTGCCCTATCCACGAAACCCTTCTGGCTGACTTGATGTCTCCAGCTAGCTGTTGTTTCCCCCATGGGGCCAACTGCATGTTGCCAGATAACCAATGCAGGGCCTTACTTGTTAACGCCGGGAGGGATTCTGATTGATCTGTTGCCAGTGGGGGGGCATTTGCCAGTACCAGCACTAATGGTGCCGCATCTTCTATAAAGTGTAGTGTATCTTCTTCTACACTTGGTACGGACATTACAGGAGGGTTTAGGGCTGAACCTCTCTTGGCAATAAATGATTAGACACAGTATTTGGGGTCTGTTCCAATAGATTTGCTTGTGTAGTATTGGAATTTATGCCTCCCTCTATTCCAAGTCCAAAGGCCTCTTTTACGGGTGAAGCCAAATTTGTGACTGTTACTGATATGTTTAACACCTCTTCTACTATCTTTTTCTGGTCTGCGCCTAATTTCTTTACATCTGCAGATAGCTTGTCCAGTTTAGTCACTACTGGTTTAATTAAAGCTTTAAATTTGATATTAATTAATTCTGCTATCCTGGATAATAGCTCTTCATCCACATTTAACTTCTCAGCATCTTCTCCTTTCCCCCTACTTTTCCCCTTGCTTCTCACAGGTGACGCAGCCCTCTTCCTCCCAGAGTGAGCTCCACCATGATGTATTTGTGGTTTTCTACACTTTCTGATAGCACGAGTAACAGGGACTTGAACAGGGGGGTCAACATCATTATTTCTCTGTTCACTCTCCTGCACAGTTAGATCTTGTTCAATATCAACTATCTGGGAATCAGAATCATTTTCCAGAGCTGTGTTATGTGAACACTCTGGTTTAAGGTACCATTATCTTGTGTATCAGAATCTAAGATTACACTTCCCTCAACCTGAGAAGGTATATCTATCCACGGTGAGTCTGGTGATGGGCTTAAGGGGGATAGATTAGGGGATTGACTAAGGCCTAAGGATTGTCTCCTTTCGTTATTAATCTTTGACACTACATGTACCATATAATTGTCCATAGTATTACCCCCCGCCACTGGATTCTTTTTTGGCATTCTCGTTTATACTGATATTAATACCCACTCTTTATCAATCGGAAAATATGAGAGGGCACACAAAATACAATGCAAGTATATCCAGGGTGTAAATTATAATCAGGGGTAAATAGTCTTACTGCAACCATGCAGATCAGGTTCAGCAGGGGCAGAGTGGCGTGCCCAGTCCAGTCTCAGCCTGTCTCGGACTGTCTAAGACTGTCCGCCCTTAGTCCGGGCTTCGTCCGGCATCCCGCACACGCGTCCCTCTGTACGTCAATGGTACGTTTTTGTAGGAGGAGCAGGGGGCGGGAAGAGACTCCAGGTGCGCTACGGTGATCCTGCGCGGAACCCTGGGTCTCGCAGTCCCAGCCCCTGTTGCAGCAGCCTTTCACTCTCCTTAAAGTAAAGTTCGCCTCTCCACACGCTTCAGCAGGCGGACGGGAAGGTTCAAGAGCAGAGTGACAGTCTCTCAACACAGCTGCGAGCGGCTCCCGCGAAGCGGGGGCCGCGAGCTGTTTTGAAGGGCAGGCCAGGCAATCAGGGAGGAGATGGGGCGGGAAGAGACTCCAGGTGCACTACGGTGATCCTGCGCGGAACCCTGGGTCTCGCAGTCCCAGCCCCTGTTGCAGCAGCCTTTCACTCTCCTTAAAGTAAAGTTTGCCTCTCCACACGCTTCAGCAGGCGGACGGGAAGGTTCAAGAGCAGAGTCACGGTCTCTCAACACAGCTGCGAGCGGCACCCCGTTTACTGGTTTGGTTTGGCTGGCACCTGCCCCATGGCTGTCTACTTCTCGACATCGCTGCTCTCCTGCCTCCTCCTCACCGTCCTGCTTCACTGATAACCCCTATGTTGTACATTTTGCTCACAAGCAGGATCAGCTTTACAAGTTCCTCTGATGAGGCTAAACCGATGTCCGGTGGTTTTGAAAACACGCCGTCTTTTTTCACCTGCCTGAGTTGAAACAGTGCTCCCTGACCTGTGCGAGTTAAATCACAAGGGTACCAAGGCTAGAATATTCCCGAAGGATGCTTTTAACCATCGTTACACAATAGAGTGGGGTGGAACTAGTCGCCGCTACATCAAAGGCGGTTTTTGCCATGTTTACATGGGCTGTTGTATTTCTACCGACAACAAAGCCATGGTGTTGTGGGTTCACTAGCTGTGGCATAAGAGGAGCCAGTTGCATGGCAAGAACTTTCGCGAATGCTTTTGCATCCGCGTTAATGAGTGAAATGGGTCAAAATGACCCACACATTAGCAGGTTTATTCTTTTTTAGAAAAAACACTATCTTAGCTGTATTTGACGAGTTAGGGCCCCTTCCGCTTTCGCCAATTGAGTTAATTACTAAAAAAAGAGGGAGCAATTTGTCAATACAGATTTTATACAGTTCTATGGGAAGCACGTCCTCCCCCGCAGAGAAGCAATCGCAGTTCTAAGCTCTGTGGTGGTAATATTCTTGACCAGTTGCCCCATTCCTTCTATTTCTCTGTTATTTATCATATTATTATGAATGTACGTTTCTATACTGTTCATAGTAGGGTAGTTTTCAGGGGTATACAAGTTACTATAATAGTCAACAAATTGCTCCATTATCTGTACAGGCTGGTGATTTGTAGCATTGTAGCATTATTAGGTCCCTTGATTGACTTGATTAATGTATTAGCCTTATCGTCAGCAACTTTGTATGCAAGGATTTACCCTATTTTGTCTCCACAATTGGTATTTATGAAGTTTGACGCTACTTTTCTCTCTAAGAGAGTTTTTCGTGGCCGATCGAAGACTCACTAATTTAATTTCTAATTCAACGATGTTTTGTAAGCCTTGTCGAAGAGCTTCCGCCAATTGATTTTCGAGTGACAGAATATTGGACGTCATAGTTTTAATCTCTTTTTCTATGCTCTGAATTCTGTCTCAGCATGAACTGTTGAGCAAATCCCCTTGTACTGGCCTTACAGGCATCCCAAACATAAATAGGTAAAGTAGAGTTAAGATTAATTTCTATAAATTCTTTGATGTGTTCTTTGAGTTGTAAGATAAATACTGAATCTAATAATAGATATCTGAGGAATGAAAATAACCTTGGCCTCTGTTTCCTTGATGAGATATTGAAGGCAAGAAGGATCGGATTGTGATCTGAAGTGACCCTTGGACAAATCTCTATAGTACTGGAAGCTAGGGTCATATCAGACACCCAGGCCATATCAATGTGTGAGCGTAATTTATGGGGTGCAGAGTAGTAAGTATACCCTGCTAAGTTAGAATGTATAATTCGCCAAGCATCTTTTATATTGTGTAAGCGGCCTAGTTCTAATATGGCGGCTCGTGTCTTGCGCATCCATTGGAAAGCCCCCCGCCTAGTAGTATCCAATTCATAATTCATTATACAGTTAAAATATCCCATGAATATAAGTTCTCCCTCCCAGTCCAGCAATTCGATATTTAACCAATCAAACATAAAAGGATCATCAGTATTGGGTCCATATACAACACAAAATACATATTTACAGTTTTCCAAGTCTATTTGAACAATTGCCCATCTACCCCCCTTATCCACAGCAGTTTTGGTGACTTCTAATCTTAATTGCTTTTGTTTCAGGGTGGGAACCCCTCTAATAGAGGCATTTAATGTTGAACAGGCTATTACCTCGTAGCCCAGTTGCCC
Organism: Lissotriton vulgaris; assembly: GCF_964263255.1. NCBI lineage: Eukaryota > Metazoa > Chordata > Amphibia > Caudata > Salamandridae > Lissotriton > Lissotriton vulgaris. The sequence goes on along the minus strand of NC_141685.1, from coordinate 1,879,058,126 downwards.
TAGTAGCTTCCTATCTTTATAAAAAATATGAGTCTCTGTTAGTAACACTAAATGGGGGTTATACATCTGAAGCTCCTCATAGACTAATTGCCTCTTATTCTTACTGTTAAGGCCTGCAACATTCCAGGCTAAGCATCTAAATCGATACATTTCATAAATATATTGCCCTCTTCTGATCTGAACATAAATATTAACATCTCTCTATGATCATCTTCAACAGCTCTCATTCTCGTGTTGTCATTTTTAACATTTTTTACCCTCCTCCCAAAACCAACCGCCCCTACCCCCGACCTCTATTTCCTGCTGCCGCTGTTGGGGCAGCCTTACAGAGAGGCAGCATCAGAGTCCCCTGCAACCCTCTACTAACTAAAAAAAAACGTGAAATCCCTGCACTGTCTTCAGCCCAGGTCAGTGGGCTGAAGGTGTCTCCAGTGATAGAGGCCATGCAACACCCTAGGATCTTCCTTGCAGAGAAGGCCAGCGTCAGCCTGCATAATCGGTGTGGAGAAATCAGAATATCTGCCCTAGAGTCACAGCAGACCCTCCGGCAAACAGGGTTGTCTTGCAGTGAGGCAGTAGTGGCGGGAGTGCTTTAATCACAACTCTTGGCTCTGTCACAGTCTCCTCTCTGTGTAAGTTGTTGGTTGGGTCACCACTCTCCTCCCAATGTCACAAACACCCCCAGGTTAAAGGACCAAAGTGTGGAGGAACCCTGACTTGGGGCCTCCCTAAAGAGCAGGCAAGAAAGGGGGAGACAAAACCCCAGTCCAGTCCCTTTAGGCGCAAATCCACAGGGAGGGAGGGGTTTGATGATGTTGACAAGTTAACTCTGCACAGTCAGGGGACACTCCCACGGTCTGAGGCTGGGTCATGCACAGTGAGCTCTGTTAAGGGACAAACTTGTATAGTAAAGAGGATTGGGCCTTTTCTCACCTAATATGTCCAGTATGGGAATAGACACTGAGCTCTAAGCTTTCCTTAAGGGGCAATGGGATATTCAATAAGTGATGTGTGCACTTAGGGATTTAGTTTTTCATGTAGAGGTATTTTTCGGGTGAGAACTGTATGCAGAATTGACCTCACCTACCAGTACATGGTATGTATGGGCTGGGACTGGAGTGTTCATAATCAGCTCTGTTCTGGAAGAAAAATGTATATTAAAGAAGGCCATGCCTTTTAACACCTAACGTGTCTAGTAGGGGACCAAGCACTTAGTTGTAAGCTTTTCTTAGTGGGAGATTTATATTCAGATATTCCTGGGCCTGGTAATAGGTTATATGTTCACTGAGAGACAGGCCTTATGATGCACACCTTTGTTTAAGGAGGAAACTATGTGCAAGTGACTTTATCTACTAGCACATGCAATGAGTCTTTATGCTCACTTCTGCTTTGATAGAAACTTAACTGTGAAAAAGGCTCAGGCTATTTAACACATAACATATGTACAAGAGGACTAGACCAGTTAATTATCAGCTTAATTTGGGTAGGAGGTGTATTGAGAAGGAGGGTGCCTGGAATGAGGTGATGAGTGCATGTGGGGACTGTTCTTTTCATACAGAACATTGTTTAGAATGAGACTTGTGTGCTCAGTACTCTCACCAACCAGTACATGATATGTATGGACTAAGAGTGGACAGTACACAGTCACTTCTGCTCTGGTAGAAACTTGTATATTAAGACGCTTGAACCTTTTATCAAATAATATGAATAATAGTTAAGTAATGAGTAACCTGTGAGGTGTGGTTAAAGGTACATCGCTAACATACCATTGCATCATAAACTTTATAACCTAAAATTATGAAAACCTAGTTTAACAATTTGTTTGCATTCTCTGCAGTTTATCATAAGAACAGTTGTTCCCTACAAAGCACTCCACTGAGCCTCTCCAACATACACAAGTCACCCTCAACATACTCAAGTCACCCTCAACATACTCATCAAGCAGGAATGTGTACAACAGGGATTTCTTTTTCAAAGGTTCTATTACATACTGTTTTTACCCAAATCAGCCCAATTGTTAAATACCATACTGCACCTCCAATTGAATTTCCTAGTAAGTGACCTGCTCACTCCTACATTTCATTACAATCAACTTATTGCAGATATTTTTGTTATGTCCAACAAAGTTACATTTTCTCTCCGTCCAAATTTTAACATGTTTTTTCAACAAGCAATGACTTGCAATCAGTCTTACTAATTGTCACACAGTAAGTATGTTTAACTGTACCTAACATTATAAGAAATTGGAGACTAAGTTGTTTTCAACACTAAGGGGCTCATTAGGATGGCGGACGGAAGTGCGACCACTGTCCTGGAGTAGGCGGAAAATGCCTTTTCCGTGTCCGCCTGCCGCGGTCACTCCTCCGCCATATTAGGATAGTAAACACTGTCAAAAGTCTGTGCGCAACGGAAGAGCACGCACCGCCGCGGAACTACACCCGACCCCGCGGCGGACGTAACCAATCCAGAGACACCGCCATACGGACTGACGTCACCGACCGTCCCCCAAATCACGATGGTGGAAAACACACATAAAACCGCTGCAGAAAAAGAACCTGCCTGAACACGGCAATTTCCCCACAGCGAAGAAACCAGACATTGCAGAGATACCCACCACAAGCAGCTCGCCCACATGGACCCAGCGCTACACGCATTTCCGATACTCTTCGCGCTCCACCACCAGCAAGTCATGGACCATCATCGACGATGACGCAGGTACGCTACACACCATTTGCTGTCGGAAGGGGAGTACCTGCCTGGGCTGTGATGTTGGGAGGGGGAGTGTCATGTTTGAGAAACCACATTAGATCGCACAAAGATATCCTCAATTGAAGTACACAAGCAGGAATGACAACGACAAACCACTACACATGATTGACTTGCTTTATTAAACATAATCGGGGTACAATCTCTGAGTATGCAAGAGCATGGGCACTGGGTACAACAGAGCAGGTACATCAGAGGCAGCACATGAGAGTGCCACCGCCTCTGTATGTCGTTCTTTGTCGTGGCACGGTCCCTGACACATTCACTCAGTTAACTATCCTGTCCCACTTGTGGTTTTTGGTTGCCATGGTGGTCTGCTGGACTAGTGTACCGAAAAGGTGTGGTTCGAAATGGACGATTTCATCCACCATGACCTTCAACTCTGTCTCAGTGAATTTTGGACTTTTCTTTGGGGCCATGGTGTGTGATGTGCAAGGTGTGGGTGGAGTGGGTTGGGATGTGCAGGTGTGTGGTGTGTAGAAATGGTGTGGTTGGTGTTTCTGTGGTGGGTGTGTTTGTGTGCAGGTTGTATGTGTAATTTTTGTGTCTGCTGTTCGTGGTATTCAGCCTCTCGCTTGCAGCTATGCTGTGATGCAAAGGATTGTGGTACTGGGTGGGATCCATTTTATACCCTGTGTCGTGGTTGTGTCCCAATGGTTGTTGCCAGTCAGGTGCTAGGTGGGTGTGTTGACTTGTGTGGATTTTTAGGTGCTTGGGGGGGTTGCCATTGTGGCGTGTAATTGCTGTGGGTGTGTCAGGTGGGTGGGTGTCCTGTTTAGTGTGATTTGTATTTACTTCCGTCAGCCATTTTGGAATTGGTTTGACGGTAGGGTTGGTTTTCGTGTTGTCCTTCCGCTGGCATGCTCCGTTTATCGTTGCATTGTTTCCGCTGCGGTCGTGGATGGAGGTGAGTTCCGTAGGACTTGCGGCGTTATCCTAATTGCAGACACGGAGCCTCCGCAGGTATTGCGGTGGCTGTGCCTGTTCCCGCGGTCATGTTCGTCCGCGGCGGACGGTGTTTCTTTGGTTCCGTCCGCTTGCGGCAGTCTCTGGTGTACTCCGTCCGCAGCGGACGGTGTTTGATGTGGTACGTCCGCCGCGGTCGGAGTTTCGTGACAATATTATCCTAATCGCATCAGTGGTTTATCCGCAGAGCGATCGGGAGTATTTTGGCCGCGTCCTTGGCGGACGGAACCCGTTTCCGTCCGCAATCCTAATCGGCTCCTAAATCTGCAACTTTATACACATATCAAATTATTTGTCCAAATTGAAAATGATTAACACATCAGAAGCATTATGAGAAAAAAAAGACAAATGTCTTTACTGCATATTATTTCATCCACACCAATGCTAAACAATAGAATTAAAAACATTTTATATAAAATCTTACACAATGTTTGCAATTTAGAACAACTTGCGCGCACAAAAAATAATTCATTTACTAATTGATGATTTCTTGCAATAAACTTGAGCTGCATAAAACGTTGCTGTCCATATTAAAGTTATTATACACTGTGCAAACCTAATCATAAAGCAGCATTGTATACACATTTTACTGGGCAAGTTGACTGTTCCTTTAACCTCTCTGTACATGTTGTAGTGGATCCCCCGCAAAGTCGTCAGAAGCATGCTTCAGATAGTAAATCTTGTCCGGTAGATTTGCAGATCTGTGGCGGCACTCAGCGCTGCCCAGAGTAAATTCACAATGGATCTGCGGATCCCTTGAATACCAATACCCTTAGAAACAGTACACAACCAACATAAATGGACATATAGGTTATTCTTTTGTAATCTCTCCTTTCATGTTTAAAAATCAAAACTATGGTAGGTCAACCCATATACTTTTTATTTTAATGCTCCCTTCCCCCATACATTTTTCCACCAGAGTAGTTTCCATGATAACCAAATTTAAAATCCTTAGTACCAAGCTCCAGGTGAAAAGTTCATAAAATGTTGGCTGCTCTGTCATTCTGAAAAACAGTTTAATTGGATGTTAATTTCTATAATGGGAACATTTAAACCTATTATAGTGAGTGTAAGAGATACATTCTGCTACCTACCAATCAGAGTACACTGTTCAGATAGCACTTATTCACTATGTAACTTACTACAGTAAACCTTCAGCCAACTACAATCTTTACTTTCAGCCAACCACAATCTTATCTGTTTTCCCCATATTTTTCATCACTCTCCATGCCCAGTATTGATGTTTCTCATTCTGCTACATACTCCCACTGTATCCAGTTCCTCAATAGAAGCATCATGGGTAGAGTGTGCATTCAATACATTGTGGCATTGACAATGATCTAGGATTTCCTCAAGTGGACATCACTTGGATTGGCTAGAGAGGCATGAAGTGGCATCAATTGTTGCCTATTCTTGAGAGCATTTCGGATTGTGAGCACTCAGACCTCATGATTCTGTACTGTGACGGCAACAACCTGGGTATAATCAGACGATGGACTTGGTATCCAGGGAGGAGACATTGACACAATTGATGGCTCTATATTTTCACAATGCCTTTATATTTTCCAACATATGTCAAAGGCAGAAGTGGTAGTGGTCATCTGACTTTTGTCCAAAGAATAAGAAATTTAGGAGATGTCACTAAAACATTTTCAGAATTTCTCCCTCACCATAATGATAAGCTCCATTTACCACAATATCTGGCTCGACTTGCCTGGAGTATTCTGAAAGGATGGACTTCGTTTCACAGCAGAAGGGAATCCGATCTTCCTTAACAATATCAAGGATTGTATTCAGCTCTACTTATAAGTGTGCACAACACACTCTAAACACAAAGGCTCTTTTTCTATGGAAACATGATTATAACTGTAAATTTCCCGCTGCCTGAAATAACTGAACAGAATCACACCAATCTTGACACAAGGTAGAGCTTTACTCAAGGATTATGCTTTTGTTGTTTATATGTAAATCTGCTCAGTGCTTTATGAGAAAATAGCATGTAAAGAGGCTCAGCTTAGACTTAAACTGGTTAAATTTAAGAAAAAGTGAGTGAAATATGTACCTTTTAGGTCCCTAACTTTACTAAAATTCAAAAAAAAGCTAAACGTATTGACCATGGGTGCTTTTTATTCCTATCAACCATTTAGGATCAGGGTTAAAAGACTTGGAAAGATCTGTATGGTTGCCACAACATTGAAACAAAAAGCTCTGGCAACCATTAAAAGCTCAGGGGCTTAGTCCCTCGGTCCTGAATTATACAAATTTAAGGGATCAATAAAGGCAAAGGGGAAGGACACCCTTACCCCCAGGCTTATGTTGTAGACCCCCAAAGTGTTTTCAAAATTTTAAAAAGATACATTTTGTCACAAGATCTCTGTGTATCCAGTTGCTGGATATCAGGATCATAGGGATGCCCTCCAATGTGGATTTGAGGATCAAGTTGTGTATTCGAGGACCCAAAATAATTTTTTATAAAAGGGTCTGGTCAGGGCCAGACCCTTCAGAGAAATGTCCTCTGCCAGCAATATGGAGTGGAGTTAGCTATAGAGGGACTTGCACCACCACCAGGTTCACAGCCTCCACCTCCCCCTCTGCTCTGCACAGCCAAAGGTGGCCTGTTCTCATTGGTGCATAGAGTTTGGCCTGCATGGCTTGACAGTCTACCCATGCAGTCAAGGAGATTACACAGTGCAGATTAGCTGTGGTCGTAGATTTGTGCGTACACATCCCTGCTATAATTAGGATACCGGAGTTCCTTATAAAAACATAATATGCTGTCAGCCCATGCTTCATATTATTCAAAGCGGTAGAAAAGGGGATGGTGATGGACGGAGCATCTGAACCAATCAAACACTCACACCCAGTCAACAGATCTGGGTTTAATCCATCACCGGTCTTTAGCCCACTCTGCCACCACAGTTTAGCCATGGCCATATGCAAATCAGTCTGACCCTGTGCCTCATGGGAACAGTCCAGCCCGAACTGCCAAGCCATGCCTTCCCTGGACCGGAAACAATCTTCCTAGGACCGGTTTCCGGCATTACAGCCGTCTTCAGCCAGGCTTGCTTGAATCCAGTGGCAAAGTGAGCAAGGGACTGACGTCTGAGCATACCGTGCCAATTTATGGCGAACAAAGCGGTACAAAAGGGGGTGGTGATGGACGGAGCATCTGAACCAATCAAACACTCACATCCAGTCAACAGATCTGGGTTTAATCCATCACCGTTCTTTAGCCCACTCTGCCACCCCAGTTCAGCCATGGCCATATGCAAATCATTCTGACCCTGTGCCTCATGGGAACAGTCCAGCCCAAAATGCCAAGCCATGCCTTCCCTTGACCAGAAACAAGCTTCCTAGGACCGGTTTCTGGCATTACAGCCGTCTTCAGCCAGGCTTGCTTGAATCCAGTGGCAAAGTGAGCAAGGGACTCACGGCTGAGCATACCCTGCCGACGTATGGCGAACAAAGCGGTACAAAAGGGGGTGGTGAAAGACATGTCATGTAATGCTCTACACAAGTTTTCTAAGGAGACTTTAGGTATTGCCTTAGTGATAGCCAAAGTTTGTGCACTGCAATGGTTGGAATTTAACTTAGATTGAAGTGTAAAAAACACATCAATGTTGAATGTGATTAAAACAACACAAATTTCCCTAAATTAAAAAGTGTAAAGAGAAGTTATGCTTAGGTTTTCTCATAACACACTTATGTATGCTTAACAAGCCTCTGAAATTCACTGAAAGCAAACAGTTAAATTGAAGGTATGATTAGAAAAGTAAAACTATACATAACTTGCACCCCCATCATGCACTAATTAAGATCTCACATATTACATCACTCATGACATGTTAAATGGCATCATTGATGACATCTCTGTTGACATCCCAGATGACATTTTAGAATTATGGTACTACTCATTCGCATTGAGAGTGAGACTCTAGGGCTGTCTTTTGCCCGACTGCCCAATCGATTGTGAGCAATAAACCCAAAATTATGCACATACTCTTTGCCAAAGTGCAGCAAATATTGATCACAAAGGTTGTTTTTCACTTAGGCCCTATGGACAGTCCTCTGCAGTTGGTCATCCTACACTACACACAGTCTTCCGCTGTGCAGAATGGAGTTTAACTTAGCGGCTCACTTACAATGACACTTTGAGCTAAACCACCTGAATGGCTAGCCCTTGAGCCATAAGTAGTGAACTATAATCGTCAGACAAGCCCTGTACCCAACCGTCCATAACTGATAAGCCTCAATGATACACAGTCTTGGTTCATAGCACAAGGCTTTGACTGTATACCAAGGGAATGCACCCAGCCCTCCACTAGAAAGTAATCCTTGGTTCACACAACCTCTGGCTTTATTTAGAGATTTTGGCAACAGGCTTTTGCTTTAAGCTTCAACCTAATTCATTCATCTGATCTGTCGTTCATTAATGTGCTGCACTAATGGCAGTGCATTATATTTATAGGGAGCACTGGCCCTGTTTGGGCCCAGCAAACAGGGAGCAGTGTGTCCTTTACAAAATGCGGCCCAGGTGGTCACCTTTCAATGTATGTTTAAATTCTTGACAAAAAAAAGGTTGGATGCCAATGAAATACTGAAGTGATACGAATTATAAATGTGTTGAACAATTGGAAAGTTCAGAAGTGAAGTTTACCCTTTGGGTCCCCAATATCTGCTAAGTGTCTAGGATGATAATGTGTACAGACTTGTACCTTTCCATAATGTGACTGTTTCTGTTATTGCTGTTGGCCCCTGTCTCCTGGTGCAACCTGAGTATTGGCTTTCGGGTCAGATGTTGTAATGAAGTACCATCACGCAGTACAGACTCCTTGAGGACTCAATTAAATCTCTCTACCATCCCGTTGGTTTCGGGATGATAGAGAGAACACCGTTTATGTTTAATTCCATTTTTAGTTAAATACTCTTCCATCTCTTTTGAGACCAACTGGACCCCATTGTCGGTCAGTAGAGAATCGGAAAGTCCTTCCCTGGCAAAGATTTCTTCAAGAAAGTTAATGACATCTTTCGTCTCTGTATTCCTTACAACTTTAATTTCCGGCCATCTGGAGAACACGTCTATTAAAACCAACACAAAATACTGGCCAGAAGAACTAGAAATTGGTCCCAGCAGATCAACAGCAATTTCCACCCAGCATCTAGAGGGTTCTTTACGTATTACCATGGGTTGGATTCTCATTCTTTAGGTTTTTATCACAAGTATTACACGGTGCACAATCTCTCAAAACACACTCAACTTGGAAATCAATACCGGGCCACGAAAAAAGTGCATGCAAATTCTTTCTTAAGTCTTTGAGACACCTAGATGTCCCTGATGAGCTTGTTGGATGATCCTTGGTCTGACACAGGTGGGAGGTATGAGTTTCGTACCTCTCCCTAATACACCAGAATTAATAGATAATTCATCACGAACATTCCAAAATTTGCAAACATCCTCATCGAGCCCTTTCATACTCTTCCAACCTTTAGTGACTAACTCCGAGATTTTCACAAGGACCACATCTTTTCTTAAACAGTTTTTTCACTCATCCTCACTCACAACTTTAGTAGTAATTTCACACACCTTGTATTCATCATTATTCCACAATTCACCAATGTTCTCTGAGTCTACATTCAAATTTGTCTGAACAAGACGAGAGAGACAATCAGATACTTTGTTTTCTATGCCAGGTATATAACTCACTACAAAATCATAGTCTTGAAGAGCAATGACCCATCTGCAAATTCTTGAGGAGACTGTGTCTAGTTTTTTTTACTAAAAAGATCTTTTAATGGCTTGTGATCTGAACGAACTAAGAAAGAGTTTCCCTATAAATTATTTTTCGATTTTCTGATGGCCCAAAAAATGCACTAGGTCTCTTTTTCTATAACAGAATATGCATTGTCTGGTCCTACGAGAGCTCTTGAAAGAAACATGATGGTCACTTCCTTCTCATCTTTTACTTGCTTAAGAACGGCACCTAGTCCTTTAGAACTGGCATCCGTAATCAAGATTGACTTAGCAGAGATGTCAAAACTGTGAAGAGCAGGGACACTTCTCAGGGCATTCTTGACATCATCAAATTATTCTTTACATTTGCTAGACCACACAACTGTTGTCCCTTTCTTTAAAAGGGTTCTTAAGGTATGTGTTCTTGAAGCAAACTGAGGAACAAATGTATTACAGTATTCTGCCATCCCAAGAAAACTAACTAATTCCTCTCTACTTTGAGGTTCAGAAAGGCTGGCAATAGTTCCAACTAAATGATATCTAGGCTTAACACCTCCTTTGGTTAGTTTATGTCCCAAATAATCCAATTCACTCAAATTGAACTTGCATTTGTTATCACGAAGTGTCAAACCACAAGACTTAAACCTTGACAATACCTCCCTAAGTCTTTAATCATGTTCCTTTTGTGACGAACCAAATACCAAAACGTAGTCTTGATATACCTTAACACCTGGCACACCCTGCAAAACATTTTCCATAGCTCTTTGGAACACTGATGCAGCCGAGTTAAGAACGAAAGGAAGACGAGTAAATGTATATGTCCCAAAGGGCGTCATAAAAGATGTTAAATCCATGGAATCCTTATCTATCTTGATCTGCTGATATGCTGCCCTCAGATCTAACGTAGTGAAAACTTCCGCACCCTCAAGTTGAGTCAACATCTCAGAGATGTTTGGAAGTGGGTACTTGTCAGCAACAACAGCACGATTGAGATTGCGAACACATAACCTAATCTCACCAGAAGCCTCGCGAGGCAAAACAGCCGGAACCAACCAATCACTTGCCTCTGTTTCTACTATGATACCTTCACTCTTAAGTTTTTCTAATTCATTCTGCATAGGCTCCATTGGGTGCCAGGGGTACGTTTCGTACTTTGCAAGAGACTGGAACAGAGTCAGATTTCAGTATGATCTTATGAGTATAATCAGAGAGACACCCTAACTTTTCACTGAAGACCTCATCAAATTCTGACCTCAAATCGTGAGTCTGAGGAACTTCAACTAGATTCTTAGGATGATCATTTTCGTATGTAACCTTATCTGTAACTTTATTGGTAGAGGTGATAACAGGATTCCTCAAAACTATACAAGGATCAGCACCAGGGACCAACATCACACCTAGGTCAGCTTGATGGAACCAACTGATAATACAGTCTCCTCTGCAGGGTATGTAAATCTTTCCATCAGTAATTCTTCCTTTATACTCAATTTCATCTGTAAAGTAGCCAAATAGTTTTATCGGCTGTCCTCAATACGCTAAACGTCTAAAGTCAGGTTTTGAACATTTTTACCTTGTGACTTAAATTGGAATCATAAAACGCTTTAGGGATTAAAGTAATTTTAGCACCAGAGTCGAAAAGCATATTAACTGTACAACCATTTACTTGTACCCCATCAATCGGATTCTTTAATACTTTGTTAGTACCGTCAACAGATTGAACTAAAACTTCACCACAGTGAAGATCATCTGATTCAAAATCAGAAGCATTCGAAATAAACACTTCTTTCACACGTTTGTTTTTCTTATAAATTTTCTTCCTACACACCTTTGTAAAATTACCTATTTTCCCACACGTTTTACATTTAACAAATAACGCAGGACAGGATTTATCATTTGTCAGATGGCCAACAGTGTCACAACGAAAACACTTCACATAAGAACCTTTTTGGGAATTTGCATTAGCAGAATCTTTGAATCTAGGTTGTACATTGGTTGAATCTTTATATTTTGAAACACTAGGTTTTGTTACACTTTGAACTTTCTCAGTATTAGTAGGACTAACATTAGACTCTTTTTTTTAATCACTTCTACACATGCAAGAGAGTGTTCAAGACGTTTGGCAATTGAGACGAGTGGAGAAGTGTGGCTCAATGGTTAGAGCGGCAGACCCTGATGCAGAAGTCTAGCCCGGGACCAGGGTTCAATTCCCCGCCTCTGCGGGTCTTGGGCTCAAAATTCCACGGACCTGATCATTCTCGCCTCGGTACCTATTCCAATCATGGAGTCCCACTCTGTAACTCTGGGCAATAGCTTGCTTAATCTCCACAACGACCCCCACAACGCTAAGGATGCCTGGCCTCCACCTTGGGGGTGCCCAGGAGTGGACGCCTCACAGGGAAAGCCAGGATTTATCTTATCTAAGTTGCATCCCAACGTAAATTGCAGGTAGCTGCCAATTTCCGTAAGTGAGTAATATATACTTCAACAGACTCTTGTGGAAGTTGCATAGATAGTGTTTATCTAACTTTTTAAGACAAATCTCAAACTCATTAAGCCGTTAGATTCTTCATCACCAAGTTCAAGTAGATGTTCAAAAACGTCTTGGCCCTCAGATCCCAAGCAATGCATGAAAAGAGCGGATTTCTTTTCTGCACCCAAGGAAACGCCGCAGACTCTCAGAAGGGTTTTATGCCAGATCGTCACCAGTGTAATGAAGTACCATCACACCAGTAGAAGACTAAATAAAGCAGGTTTGTTCTTCAAGTAAACAGGTAAGTAAAAGACGTCCTATCCACATAAGCATAAAGGAAATAACTGACTCTCGGAATTACTTAAAGCCTTTTCAATAACAACATTCTAGAACAGAGGAAGTTGCCTTAAGCAACAATGATAATGCATATATAAAACCAATTAAAGATATTACACATGTCTTTCCCAAGATGCCAGAGACTTGCTAGTAGCGGTTTGTAAGAAATGCTGGATATGTGAAACAATGTAGGAATGACTGCCCGTGCCAACCGGAAATGTTTCATAGTGTGGCTTCTTTCAGAAAGTAATTTCAAGAACTGGGGGTCCTTTTAAATGCATGATGCTTGAAAGGGTGATAACTAACGTGTAATGGCATATGCTCTGTAAATTATACAGATTTGTAAAATAAGAAACCATTTTCTCTAATATCAAATTGTTTTGATTATAGGTGAAATCATGAAAAACATGTTACAACAAGCTTCCATTAAAAAGATTTCTCCCGAGAAGCACAAGTGAGTTCACGGTCTACTTTTAAGTATGTTGTAGTTTTTGTCCTCAAAGGCTGCCCTTTTATTAAAAGATGGATGAGAAACGTAATCAATGTATTCAAAACCTAAGAGATAGACATTGTAGTTTAGTACATTATTCGAAAGACATATTCATAAAAGCTTTCCCCTTTTGTCAATGTCTTTTAATATATTTATTAGATTGATTTCACAATTACAAAAAAATAAAATAAGCAACATACATTCATACATCCAATAATGTAAATGTTATCAAAGAGAGTTAAGCAAAAATGAGGATGCAGACAAGTAGGAGGCTGAATACAGAATTTTACCTGCAGTTCTTTAAGCATAGCCATACATTGCACAATTTCTGGATGCAGTTTTTGCACAAATACCCACCGCAGGATTGTGCAGAATGTGGAGTGTCCATTCTAACTAATGTTATCTGCAACCAAAGACTTTAACTAAACGCAGGTAATTCTAAAACCGTTCAGTCTGAAAATGTTGTTACTGTATTCTCATAAACAGAAAGTCAGTTAAAAAAAAAGGGTTCATTCATGTTACATTTTTTGACCCGTTTCAAGTTCAACCAATACATAAAGATGCCTTTAAATTCTGTTTCTATCTGGTCACATTTGCTGGACTTCGAAGACATTAGTCAAATGTCAGGCGATTCCTTCTGCCAAATTGCTGCTTATGTTTTTTAGCATGGTAATTGGTGTTTATAAACTTCTCTCACTTTGCAATCAGAGAAAGAAAAGTAAGTTGAATTAAGTGTCTATCTTGCTTGGGTATAGGAAGTGTGAAAGGAAGGCTGTAGGATGACATTTTTTTCTAGCACACAACAGCATGTAAATATCTGTAAAGTAACTGTACACATTCAGTAGTTAAGAAAGCAGAATTAAGCATATTTTTTAGGTAATTTAGAAGCGTGATGGAAACAAAGATTTGAATAGGATCAAAATAATTCTAGACAATGTATTGGGTGATCCACAAATGAAAAATATTCATGAAACCGGATTTCTGCACATTATCATTTGTGGGTCATATAGTTTTATATGTAAAACTGTATGTCTGTGCAAATATAGTGGACATTTCAGATAAAATGTGCTCTCTGTAAATGACAGTGCTTGACCACACTGTGCTTTAGCTACATTAAAAAAAATCTCTCGACTCTTGTCCATGAAAGCTAGGTGATTCGCGAAAGCTTGTCTTTCTAAAAATTGGGTTGTGGTTCTAAAAGGTTTGGGAAGAACTCGATCTAGATCGAATTACACAAGTCATGGAAACGCAAGCTCTTCCACCTTTGATTTCTGTTATCAATTAATGCAAAGCTTTTTTTAATTTTAACAGAAAAATAAAGAGTGGTTTGCTAACAGTTTGGTTCTAAAACAACAATTTGAAACCCCATGTGTAAAGGAAAAATCAATACTGAACAGAGTTACTTTAGCAGTGAAGCATGTCGACCTTATTGAATATGTTCACACATGTGACCTTTGCACCTTTCATTAGTGCTGGTTGACATCTTGTCAATTTGCGTGTGTGTGTGTTCCCATTCTTCTTTTTACAGCCTTTGGATAGGCAGTCCCCTGTTTTTCAGACACTGTTACTGACCCAATTCTTAACTTTGTTGGGGCTGGATGTGGATGCAGCACACCACCGTTCTATTCATAACACAGGGAGTAGTACGCTATTCCGGAACCTAAGGTGGGATCATTAGTGGGAGCTATGTGATGGAATTCAAATGGGTGGTGGTATTTATTTTTAACATTTATAAAGCGCACTGTTACTGAGCGGTGTCCTGGCGCTGTAATGATAGCTCCCCTAGCTAAGCCTCCGGTTTAGTTTATAAACAAGCACGTTTTCAAGCTTCTCCGAAAAGTCATAAGGTCCGTGGACAGTCGGAGAGCCACCAGGAGGGCATTCCAAGCCAGAGTGGCCCCGCGAAAGAAACTTCTGCCCCCCAACACACTTTCCTGATGCGTGGGATCTTAATCAGCCAGAGGGCGGCTGACCTGAGGAGTCTCCCTGGTCTGTACCAGTGGAAATATTGCCCAAAGAATGGTGGGCCAATTCCATGGACTGCCTTAAAAACAATGCACATTGTTTTGAATAAGATCCGCTTCCCCACTGGGAGCCAGTGAAGCTTCACCAGTTCCTGCGAGATGGAGGCGAACTTAGGTAGGCGTGTGAGAAGGCAAGCAGCTGCGTTCTGTAGTATCTGCAGCTTGTTGAGCACTCCTTGCTGGGCTTCAAGGAGTAGGCTATTACAATAATCAAGTTGTGACAGCACAAGGGCCGCCACCACCGATTTTTTGCAGTCTTCTGGTAGGAACGGGAGGACTTTCCGGAGGATTTTCAACGTCCAATGAATGTATGAGGATAGGGCGTTTACTTGAGGTCTGAAAGAGAGTCTATCATCTATCACGACCCCCAAGTTCTTTACCTTGTTTACCAGGGTGGGGAGGCCCCCCATCTCTTCCGGCCACCACCGCGAGCTCCAAAAGTTGACTGTGGAGCCAAGCAGTATCACTTCAGTTTTGGCTGAGTTAAGCTTTAGGCAGTTCCCTTCCATCCAGGTGCTCACTGCTGTCATGCACTCCTGGAACTTACCGGCCACGCCATCCTCTCTCCCTGGAAGCAGCGACACCACAATCTGTGTGTCGTCTGCATAAGATGGTAATTCGAACCCATAGGAGTGGATAACCGGGGCCAAGGAAGATTCGTAAATATTAAATAGGGTGGGGCGAAGCGAGGATCCCTAAGGAACCCCACAAGGTGGCTGAAATGGTTTAGACTCGTATTCCCCCATTGCCACCACCTGAACCCTGTTGGTCAGGAAGGCTCTCAAGATGTCCAAGGCATTCCCCTGTACCCCGCACTCTTCCAAACGGTCCACCAAGATGGTGTGGTGGACCGCATCAAAGGCCGCCGATAAGTCCAGCATGACCAAAGCCGCTCGACCCCCTGAGTCCATCACTTTCCTGATTTCTTCCGTTGATTTGATCAGGGCAGATTCCGTACTAGGGCCAGGTCTAAACCCATGCTGTGAGATATCAAGGCCTTGAGCAGTTCCTAAGTATGCACTGAGCTGGGTGTTCATAGCTCTTTCTATGATTTTCACCGGCAATGGTAATCTCGCAATCGGCCGATAGTTGTTGGGGTCGGTAATATCCAGGTTAGGTTTTTTTAAACGCGCTTTAATCTAGGCCAATTTCCAGCTGGATGGAAAGTTCCCTGTCTCAAATAGCTGAATAAATAACTTGGCTAGGGTATCGGCTAAAAGAGCCGCAGCCTGCTTTGCCCCTGTTGCCTGACACGGATCATGTGGCGAGCCTGACTTTATGCTCAGCAGCTGCTTCTTGACCTCTTCTCCACTAACTAGAGCGAACTAAAGCAGTTTGATCTCCTGCATGTTTGCTGTCCGATTCTTGGACCTGGATTCTTGCAGGCTCTGCCTGACTTGGATTTCCAAAGATACAAAAATGTTCTCCACCTTGCTCACAAAGAACTGGGCAAGGTTCTCGCAGAGTTCCGGGCTGGGGGGTGTGGCCACTGGCTTGGGCGTAGCCAAGCTTCCAACCCTATAAAAAAGTTCCTTGGATGAGCTCTTGGCCCCAAGAATATGATCCGTGAAATAGGATTGTTTAAGTTGTCTAATCCTCTCTTTATAAGTCCCCTGGCTAGCTCTATATTTCTTTTTGTCAGCCTCACTATAGTTTTTACGCCAAGCCCGTTCAAACTTCTTACACTCGAGTTTTAGCTCCCTGAGTTCCTCTGAATACCAGGGGGCTGACGGGACAGTTCGGGAAGGGCGCCAGATTTTTGGTGGAGCTAGAGTAGTGCAGGCCTGGTCTATCCAATTGGCATATGTGGCTGCCGCTTCGTCTGCCCCTAACGGCATGGTAATCCTGGAGGCCACCAACAGCTCCTCCAGGGCGGTCCCCTCTATCTTATTCCAGGCTCTACAGGTCCTGGCTTCCTTCTTGTCCTGTCTCGCTCTCTGCGGTGCTGTGGCTAAGATGCTGAACCGGACCGCAGCATGGTCTGACCAAGCGACTGGCTCTGTTTGTAAGAATTTTAAATCTGGATGATTTGTATAGATACCATCCAGGGTGTGGCCAGCCCTATGAGTGGGGCCCATAACCACCTGTGCTAGACCTCCCCCCTCCATTAACCCTTTTAGGGCTGTTGTATCGCCTGACTATTTTCTAAATGAAAGTTAAAGTCCCCCAAGAAGGTGTAGGCTTTTGCACACAGTGCTTCCTTTAAGAAGTTACCTGCTGCGCCCAGGAAATATGTGTTAGTGCCGGGAGGTCTGTATGGAAGACAGCCCTTAAAAGATTGGTGGTCGGATAGAATTTAGTTAAATGCCAGAGCGTCACAGGAGTTGGAAAGTATTGGGAAAAATCTACCTTTAATAGAGGAGTGGTAGATAATCGCCAAACCCCCTCCTCTTTTCCGAGGCCTATCTAAAATGAAGCTCAGGTAATCTGCTGGGGTAGCCTTCACGACGTCCGGCCCAGAGGCCGCGTCTGTCCATGTCTCAGTGACAAACGCAAGCTTTATAGCTTTGTCCTGAATCAACTCGGCTATCTGTAAGCTATGCTTGACCAGTGATCTAGCATTAATCATAAGACAGTCTGAGTCACTCCTTATGGTCTCCCCCCTAATCCTGGTCGATGTAATATTAGCCTGAACTGGCCTCATGAGGATGTCTGGGGTGGCCCTATTACATGATTGGCAGACATGGGGGCCCCCTTGTGTAGTCACCTAAACCCTCAGCGCTTTACAGCCAGCCTTTCTCCCCGCCCAGTTCAGTCCCAGGAGTGTGTCGCGCCCATAGACCTTACGTGAGGAACTGCCGGAGGTTAATTGGCCAGGGGTGGTGGCACTTGTCGCGGGCCCGGCGCGGACAGGCGCAGACGGGCTAGCCTTTGGCGCGCCGCCGGCGCGGTCGCGCCAGCCCTGTTTTTGAAGTGCTAGAAGGAGAAAGCCTAGAGCGCTCACCTTGGCCCACTCAAGATGGCGGCCGTCCAGGTGAGAGCTGGTTCGAGAGTCCCCCCTCCTGAGCCTCTGCTGTAAGTACAACACAGCCCGTGACTTCCTGCTTCAATAGTGTAATAGTCGGTAAATTACATGCCCTAAAAAAACACCTTTCCCAAAAAATTTTAAAATGTCTAAAATATTCTGCCTACGAATTCCAAGGTGCCCAGAAACATTACTTGTTGAAAAACCGCGGTAAAACAATGGGGATGAGCAGCGTTAGTCCTACTCCCGGCTCACGCCTCAGGAGCTATCAGGTATGAATAGATAGCCTAGAAGAGATGAGTTATTGTTAGATTGCAGGCATATGGTTTCGAATAAGGCAAAGTTGGGATTTATGCAAGATGGTGTAGGGAGTTTTCAGAAATTCAATTAGCAATAAGGTAGACAGGCTTGAAACTTTGAGTAGGCTATACCAGTGAGAGCAGGCACATGGAGGATGGCGGTAATAGGAGGGGTGGGGGTAGTGGTCATTCAAAGGAAATAGGGGAAACCGTTAAGTTTTAAATTAATAGCAGTTTTAGCATGTGGTGAGAAGAGGCTTTTGGAATCATATGCAATCTGAGTAGGTGAAACTGTAGAAAAACTGTAGAAAGAAAAATATTGTGTCTCTGGCTAGAATGGTGAGTGCACATAATTAATAATTAGCCATTAATATACTTCTTCATTCGCTCTGATTGATTCTTGATGCGGTTTCATGGAGTGGCTTTTTCTCTAGCACTATTTTGCTGTGTACTTATTTCATGTGATATTTTTGTCATGATGCGTCCATAGTGTATTATTTCATATGAACACACAAGCATACGTGGTAAAGAAATGTAGTAGCTATGTTTATATATTTTTAATAGAATGATGCAAAGGTTGCAAAGAATGCGATAGAAAATACAAATGTTAGTGCAATTTATAGAATACCTGTGATACAATAAGGTCACATGTGCTTTATTGAAAAATATTGTCTTCGAGGTATTGACTGTTGAAAACATTGTGTAACCCTGATGCAAAGGTACGTTGCCGATGTAAAAACTGTTTTTCTATGGTAACGGCCCTTTGTTGACTGGTGAGTTTTCATGCTTTCTTTTGGAGCAGTATCTTCATCTGCATCTAGACACACTGGGCTAGTTACCACTGCCACTCAGCAATCAAAACAATTCTACGACAGTCACCCATGCAAGCACCACGTTCTAGTGATAAGCACAGTAACTCATCATTGTCACAGTGTACGGCAAAACACAGCCTAATGCCACTTATCTTATAGACACACAGTGTGCTACCAACAACTCCAATATAGTCCAGCTCAAACTCTCTGTCCAGCATCCCTCAAATGTAAGGTATGTGTCAGGTAATTAGATGCCATAGATGATGGAGAAAATGTAGGGCCTTATTAAGAGTTTGGTGGTGCGGGAGCTCCCGCACCGCCAAACCCATGTAGGAACTGCCCACCAGGTCATGAGTTTTATCCTGTCTTGCAAGCTGTTCTTTGGCATTCCCAGGACTGCCGCTGACCATGCAGTTCAGGTACTAGGGTGCATGCACACAGGGGACACATGTTGTGCCCTGTGTGTATCCACATGGCTTGAGGAATAAGGGAGTCCTGTAGGGCCTCCTTTGTTTCCTTACCTACACACTTTTCAAGGCTGTCGCACTGCCATGAAAGTGTGGCGGTGAGGAAACTCATAATATGCTTGGCGATGCTACAGTGGCCCCGCCAAGCATTTTGCAGCCTCAACACTGCTGCGCCGCTGCAATTTTTTTGTGATTTTTGTGTAAAATTCTTTTCACATATTAAAACCCTGCTTCCTGTAGTTGTTATGACATCAGATTGTTGCTTTAAGGCGTTTTGTATGAAGCTTAATTCTAGATACTCAGTTTTGACCTGTGTACCTCTTTAAAATCAAACCTGCATGGCTGTACCCATTATCTTTTGTTATTTATGCTAAATTAACTTGATACTCAACAAGGAACAGATGCCTCCTGTACCATAGATTCTACCAACTGTTTTCAACTACAGAATACTTTCTTTATCTGCAGGAGAAATGTCTTCACTTATTTCATTTTAAACATTTGATTAATCAGTGCCAACTCTGTATAAACCCCAGAACTCACAATGTCATAGTTTTACTTGTCATTTTTTCATTATTTTCAAAGTTGACAAAGTGATACAGTCCAAATTATGGATTTTCTTTGCACACAACACAACACGATGTATAAATTGAATCTATATACAATGTTACCAAAACAAAGCATATAAAACATTAACTTCTGTCATCTCATTTGTGATCTATTGTGCAGTCCTACTGCAGTCGTGTGGTATGGGGTCTCTGGAAAAGTTAAAACCTCTATACAAGCTGATTTAAAGGTCCAGGGTGAAGAAGTCAGGGAAGATAGTACGAAGTCTATGGTGTTAGAAAGTCGAATCTGCGTTGCACTACTTGCAGCATACATCCTGTGTCTGCATGTGTGCTTCTATGCGCTTTGTCAGTTGGCCAACATGTATGTTGTCTGCCTGTGCATCTACATATATAACAGCATACCGTCATTGCAACAAAGAAAACTTTCACCTGAAACAACCTAGACTTATTGGTTTGGTGATGGCTATTTTTTGTTGTTTTGAAAGGGCCTACCAGTTCCATGGATGCTGCTACCAGCACCCACAGTCATCTTATTGTGTGTGTCCCACTCAAAATACTTAACTGACAACCTGGATTGTTAAAATAATAAAGCTAATAAAGCATGGTGAACAACATTCCAAGATAGTTACCTGTGCGTATGCATGTGCACCCACAAGGAGCCATCTTTGAATGAGTTTGGTAAAGCTATACCTATAATCATTCCAAAATGGGTGTCAATAGATGCCAATGCAACCGGGCCATATAGTACTGTTCTTTCAATGCTTTATATTTCTTTAGCACTACAACATGTCCAAAGCACTTTCAGGGTGTCAAACACCTTGGAACAATGCGCAGTGCTAAAACATTTCAAAAACATTGAAAAATGGCTCAGTCTGCAGGTGCACGCGTCGGCAGCTAGTGTTGATTGAATGGTTTGCGTTCTATATTGTTCGCTAATGACTGGCAGCACTGGCACACAAGTATTTGCAAAGCAAATCCTGGACCGCTTGGCTTTGCAATGCTTGTTCTTTATGAAGGTTTCCCCTAACATGGCTGTCTCTCTCTGCTCTCTCTTCAGTGCCCTCACCACACAGACTGCTCTCTACTCTATCACTGACTGTCTTGCCAGAACAGAATGCACGTTCCGTCGCATAGTGCGTATGAGGGAACCCCCATTCCTTGGCAAAATATCTCAATCTGAGCCCAGTTTCTGAGTCTCCATACTTGCCTCCGTACTCCTAGAGCTGGCTGCTCCAAAGTCGGTCCTGTAGGGACAGATTCATGCCAGATTTTAAGATAACTACATTTATCTAAATAGGGATATGCAAAAAATCTGGCATGGATCCTGCCCTCCAATACAGACTTTGGAGAACCCTGTCCTAGAGCATAAACAGACTTGTCACTCTTCTGAAATAACTCATTAGGTCCATAGACTGACACCGTCAACTCTCTAGCAAGACCAAATTGTCAGCACAAGACAAAACAGGGGCAACACAGATTGCATACAGTCGCAGTGCATTGAGCCGGCTCCCTTCAGCCATTGCTTGTATCTGTGAGCCCCAACAGCCATTGGCTCAATGGGCTGTCCATTGCATTTTGGGTCTACCATGGGCATTTTGTGGAGGTTTGCAGTATGCCATTTCAGTTTCCGTTTGTGGCTTGTACTATCAACTTCTCTCACACCAGCTTTTTTTTTGCAACCAGGAAGCTTAAGTAGAATTGCTTTAAGTATAACAAAGAAACCTTTGAAGTGATGACATGCTTCTGCACCTCATGAGCAAAGCATAGAGAGCAATATTGAAAAGAAAAAGCACACCAATCATATTCTTGGAAGGTGATCAGGAAATATCAATGGATGAAAAGATATCTGCCATGAGCTGATTCAGGGGGTCTTAGGTGTTCATTTTCCTCCTTTTCCCAGCCCTGCCAGCACACTCCATGGTGTTCTTTTCCTCTGGCACACCACCCGGGGCTTTCCTCTGGCTCACCGCCTTGGACTTTCACACTGCTGGTTGTCTGATGTTTCAAAGGGAATATCGGAGGCAGCTTGGATGCTGACTAGAAACTAAGTGGGACCTGGCAATGGTTGCTTTGATGCTAACTAGTAAAATAAGCGTTTAATACTCAATTAGCAGCATCTCCTACTCTTCTCCAGGAGGTCACTCCTGGTTTTCTTGGTGTTGCCTGCTGGCTGCTCAGTTTACACTCTGTGTTCCTCAGTGATTTTGCTGCCTTTAGCAGCAGGTGAGTACGGGCTCAATGCTGCACAGTGAAGTTCCCTTTTTATTACTCTTCAAATTCGTATGAGCTTCTTTACCATGCTGTGTACGGAAGCATAATCGGTTGTCTCAGTAGTAGTGGGCGCCACGACGCATATTGGGACTTAGGAGGCGGCATCGCTGACTGAGCTAGTCTGAATGACCCACCCTGCTTCCCATCTCCACCAGCACCACGGACAGCACCTTCCTTAAGCTGTTCGAATGCGAGTTTCTGGAGATGTGGCAGTGTTTTGATACGGGCAGTGATTGACTGGGCAGCAAATAGGAGTTACCATCTTTGAATCCCTTAAATGCAGAAGTAGCAGAGAGACTTTTTTATCACCAATTTGATTTCCTCTGTTTACATAAAAATATGCTGTGTTGTCCGAGCCATACAATAATATTGACATCTGGTAAGTGCTTGATGTTGTCGTGTTCCTTGTACAAAGCATTCATTTCAGCATTCTAAAACAGTCTGAATGTGGAATGTTTCGATTTTAGCAAAGTAGTTTTAAAGCCGAGAAGTCTGGTTTATGCCTGAAAATGAAGGAATTTCAATCAGCTAAATGTAGTTGATTTATTATTTGAATTCCGTCTTCCTGATTAATATTTACGGTGGAATTACTTAGAGTTATCATTTTCAACAAATATTTATGCGTTCTTTGTCAGTCCCCAATGGTATATGCTCTTTACTCGATGTGTTTTACGCTTGCATGGTACTTTTTCGGGAGTTGAACATTCGCTCAGTAACCTTACGCTGTTCTACGAGTTCAATCTTTATTCTAAAGACATAAAAAATGAATTGTAAGGTTATGCATGTTATACACGTACCGTAGTCTCAACAAGACATATTTTGATCATGTAGTGCATGGATTGTGTTACAGACTCTTCAGTAAGACCTCACCTTAGTTTCTTTCACATGTTTCTGCAGTGCTACCTGCACTGAATAGGGGTCTTTATTACCACGTGGTCTAATCACTAATGGGTTATGTGCGGTGCTTTAGCTAGGCCGCCCAGTTTTGGTTATAAAAACACATGATGTGGGTATGTCTATTCTTACTTTCCACTTCTCTTCATCTGTGCTTTTTCTGTTTCATTAGTAGTTCGTGTTATAAGTAGCACTAACAGTCAACGCTATCATTCAATCCTTCTGGCGGTAGTATGTCTAGATTGTATCCAAAACGTCTCTCAATGTGATGCAATCCTTTAACTGTCACCTCTGTAATGTTTGATAGTTTCAATTACTTTGGCGCGGTATTTGATTAATGTTATGCACTGCATGAAAAAAGTGAAATGCCACGGGTGACTTCATGTCACATATTGAGATGTTGCATTTCCCTATTGACCTAACAAGAGTTCCTATCGAGTCTCTAAATCTCAGCAATAATGAGAGAGAGAGAGAGAGAGAGAGAGAGAGAGAGAGAGAGAGAGAGAGAGAGAGAGAGAGAGAGAGAGAGAGAGAGGTGTTCCCACCCTTCGTCAGGACGCATTAGAAGTACACATGCGCACTAAAACATGCATAAATGAGCTTGTGTTCATGGGCACTGCTTCTCGAATTGCGTTTGCTGCCTCTTTAGTAGATGTTCCACTCGAGCGGCGTCCTTCTCACCATGAACTGTTGCAACCACACACGCTGGGAAAATATCGCCCAGTGCCCTCTAGGCACTCAAAAACCATGCTGTGCACAAGAAAAACTCAGCCACTCAGCTGTTGGCGGAATTTGACTGGAAGTCCATGTTACAGGCATGAGGCGGAGTGGCCAAAACTCTGCCAACTCTGTGGGCAGAGCAGAATTTATTGTCCATCCCTAGTGAATATGAGGGGTAATCAAGGTATCCCTTAGTGGTGACATCGAACCACAAATCCACTAACTAGCCTCACACCGAGTCGTATGTTGAAGGCACTTCAGTGTATAATTATTTGGAACTCATCACCAGGAATGAGGAAATATTAAACGCCCATTATGATATTTAGATCAATGTGCATTGTGCAACTTCCACAAGAGTAAACAAAGTTAATCGTTCACTTCTATGCTGTCATCATGATGTGATTGTGGTTAATCTTTCATCATTCTCAGCATAAACAATCAGGAAACCCACAGAAAAAGATTGTGTGATGTGAACATGGTTCTTATCCTCTGCATCAAGAATGGAATTTCCCCATTCAGAAAGTGGTTGAAACTGAGGTGATTGCACTTGGGACATAAGCTTGCAAGAAAAGTCACTAGATGAGCGTAGACTTAAAGCCCCTAAGGACACTAAAATTCATCTTATTCGTTGCTTAGGTGCAGATGCATTGACTCCAAATTGCCTGTAAATAAACATTGGCCAATTTTAATGCAAAGCTCTGAGCTGTGTGATTGGCTTAGAACTGTTTCCAATAATGAATATGGAGCAGTGACCTGTGGCGAGGGGACCACGAAATCTACTCAGGGGGCCGGCGACTACTTAGAAAATAAACTATCATTGACACGTTAATGAAGTGCATGTATATAAAGAAGCCAAATGTAAAATTGAAGATTTCAAAACGTTCTGTAAATGTTAAGAAATTTCAAATTTGAGGCTAAAATGTAATTTCAGATTGATTTGTGGGACCAGTGCCAGTCCCCTATACGGAGTATGGAATGGTGATAGGGGGCTCAACTGAATTTAAAAAAGCGCCAACTTTCCCATAAAAAATTATAATTCAGATTTTGTTTTTATATTTGGCTGTGAATTAATTAAAGTATTCAGTAATTTGTGTATTTATTTGATACATGCGTGTTTCTGTCTGTTAGCTTACTTCTGTGTGGTTCAAATCATCGAAACTGCTCACTTAGTCTTGAGCTGCAGATTCCATTTGACTCAATGGAGGTCCCCGGCTTCCAGTAAATTGGGGGGGCCACCGAAGTCAAAAGGTTAAGAACCAATGATCTAGAGAGGTTCTATTATTCCAGAGTAAAGAGTATTTATACTTGTACACAGACGAGTAACTCACAGTTGCTGAGGAAGCTTTAAGTTTAATTTATTTCAAATCATGGTTGACATTATTGTTTTTGTTAACATGACCGGGTCAAATATTAGGGTGGGATGAAAATGAACTGGACTTGCATGCGGACTTCCATTGATGCAGACTGTGATGAAAGGAGAAACGGTATGATGTGGAACGACTGCCATCTCGTGGTTGCTTTTCAGTTTTGAAAAATATCAAAAGGATTTGAGCCGAACGAAATGTGTTGTTTCTAAGGACGGCAATGCTCTAATGTAGACGCTGAAAATATGTTTTCTTGTATTATATATTAATTATGTTTTACCATGTGAACAATAAAATATTTAGAGTTAAACAAGAAAATAATTAGATATTCTTATATTAATGTTTTTAATCAGTAATTGTAGCAAAAAAAAGTTAGGAAGAGCGGAAAACACTTCTAAATGCGTGTTAGGCTATTCTTTAGTTACAATATAAGGTACGCTAAATGTATGGCCGGTAATAGGGAAAACGATGTCTCTTCTATCCAGAATTGTCTTGTAAAAGTGATTAAACATCGCTTAAATACAAGTATTAGCAAAAAAACATATTTGTATTGTAATTCCGTGTCTTGAACATTTCGCGAGGTTTTGTTGCCCAGTGCCCAACCTTACAAAGGGCCCCGGGTGACTCTCTCTCACATCTGTTTCTCCGTCTCAAGTCAAACTTAAACGTGTTTATCAATGTAGTTTGACACCGGGGGCTTCAATGTGCAGAAAAGGAGTAACAACATGCAAAGTTGTCCTCAACAGGAGCCCCTAAAGTATGTATTTCTCAGGACTCCCAAAATCTTTTTCATGACCCTGGGTATTACAGGCCTGATTACGGACATGGACAAAAAATAATATTAAATAAAGGAAGCTTCTGAGGCACACTTTTCGTCTGCAGGTTCTCATGGCTGTCACAGCATGCCTTCAGTTACACTACGCTGCAGCCTCACCACACGCTAATGAAAGTGTTAGGGCTCCGAATGTGAAGTCGGCTCAAGTTACTTGCCTATCTACCTAATGCTCATTGCATTATGGAATACACAAAAACAGAGCAAGTTCCTGCACAGTCCCTGCCCTGTGAGTTGAAACAGATTTAGGAGCAACTACTGTGCTGATACACCTTTATTTTATGAAGAGTGCTATAAAAGTACAAGCATTGACAAAGCTTAAACATCTGGCATCGGCTGCCAGAATTTTGGCTTTGTCTGTGCTTGTTTTCCATAGTCTCGTCATGGTTTTTGAAAAACATTATTGCTGGGGGAAGCTGTTAGGCTCAAGTCAATCTAAAAAGAACACAATAGTTTTTGTTCGCCTCTAAAGGCACACACTAACATAGTAGTCCTTGGCACTGCAGGAAACTACTTTGTGTGTTGATGCGCGCTTGAAACAGAAGAATGCCATCACTCGCAGCGAAGCTTGTCAATAGCTGAAGTGGACTCACCCAGTGCCCCATGCTGTGTGCAGTACTGGGTGGAAGAAACATTTGAATGACACAATAAAAGATCAGAGGATGACGAGTGCCGACTGAAAGTCCTTATAAGTAACTATATATTTTGCACATTTTAGCAAAAGGTCTTTAAACCTAAAAACGCACATGGCTAGACTCCATGGTTACCTTCCATAAGGAAATATATAAATGGCGAAAGGTGAATGGTGGCAAGTAGCTTTTTTAATGCATATACAAATTGTTCAGACTCGCCAACAGTCTGGAAAGGAGCAGTAGAGGATTATAAAAGTGAACGCACCACTGCTGGGGCTCGAGCTAATATTACTAGATTGAACACTACTCAATATGTGTCAATATTTTAAAAATATGACAACACATCCCTATCACCTGTCCTTCACAGAGGGTTTAAAAGGTTTTGATTTGGCATCCTTTCTATGGTGGGGTAAAAAGGTGCTCAGGAAAGAAGTTTTTGCATATGCATTGGTCGAGTGACTAAAACCATTTTTCACAACTTTTTGATACCACAAGCTAAATGTCTGTCAACAACAATGGTTGACTGTCATATTTATTCAATCAGAGGTCGACAAAATGCATTTTGTCTTTCTATGAAAAACAAATACTGTTTCCTGAGCCTGCAATGTTGTGAAATTAGTAGAAAACTCAAATTCTCCCAAAATCTGTTAAGAAGAGAATTTCCTCTGCATAACTTTTTATTGCTGTGGGTACCCCAGTGTGGATTTTAGTGTTATAAGTTACAATAATGAAATAATTAATAGATTTACAAGTTTTACATGTAGGTAATAATGTTTACGATTAACTGTAATTAATGATGAATTGTTGAGAATGTAGATGATGACAAACAGATTTTAGCGCCTAGAAGGTACATATGCTATCACAGGGAGCGAACCAATCTGATTAAGAGTCTGGGAATCCTGTGATGAAACTAACACCTCTAACTGCATGGAAAACATGTTACCTGGCACTAATTGGGAAAATATTCATCCCAGGTAGGGCGATAAACCAATAAATCATTCTGCATATAGAGTCTCATAAACAACGCAATGTATTGTTTGCAAGACCTGTGATTCACCAAATCACAGTGATTGTGCATACTGCTTTTCTGCTATCTACAAAACTTATTTTGCCATTCAGTAAAGCTTTTATGCATCTCAAAATGGGTTTACCAGCTCCTTCTGAATTACAATTAGGAATGGGTGTATGAGGGGTGTGTCAACTGTTTATTGCAATGAGATGTATCAGTAGTTTGTGGTTGCATCTGCTTTGATAAAGCAGTGATAAGTTGTCGACTCCTCAGAGGAGGTGGTAACGCATTCACAATGGAGAAGCTGCCCCTTGTGGACATGTTCCTGTTTTGGAATCGCTTCAGATTAGCTCAGGAGGAGCAGGCAGAGGTCCAGAGAACTATTCACGGTCCACTCAAAATGTTCCAATATGGGAAACATGTTTTTTAAAAAGAAGGGCCAATTCCTTCGAGGAACATGAGTACTTAAAAAAAGTTTCCTTATTGGCAATTCAAACACAGCAATAAGGGCCCGCTCTTCCTTCAAGGACACCCTCCCTGTGTTCGGAGCCTATAACATGGAGTAACAAATACAAAGACTGGCTTAATTCACATTCATTAGGAGTGTTGTTCTGCTGTCCCCCGAGATTGGTGATTTTGTGACATGACCTATTAGTAGATTGGTTGAATTGTTCTATCAGGGACAGGTCGCACATACTCACTGCACAATTTATGTCAGCTATTTGCAACCTGTCTCTTTGTACATCCGGAACTCGATATCTTGTACTGCTTCTCTTTCAACATACATCTGCAGCTGCTGTCAGAATATGAAGCATTTGTATCTTCATTTACTATCAGGATAGCTTTACCTAAGTATTTGCTTCTACTGTCAGAAGATCAGGATGGTTCTGTCTGCATCAGCTGAAAGAATAATTGCATGTCCTTACAGAAAAACAGAGGATGATGGGGGGCCTTAGGGGAGAGTATTTTTATAGACCTGCTTGTACCTTGTCCCCCAACTAGACAATTAAACACACGAAAGATACCAAGGGTCTGAATCAACTGAGTTACTGATTGGAACCTGTGTAGTGTCCCACAGACAAGACAATACCAAGAGGTTATTGAGGAAATAGACACAGGAGAGAGGAAGGTAAGAAGTAGGGTTCAGAATAAAGAACAAGAAGATATACCCATCAGCCCACTCAATAGTGGAACTTCGTCATCTGGGATTTCACGTTGGAAACTGGTGTCCAATATGCTTCTCCTCAAGAAGAACCTGAGGTTGGCTGCTCTTGGACCCAATGGTTGAACCCTCAACCAAAGAAGATGACAGTATAGAGGCTGAAGGGGCAAGTTGCAGTGCTCAAAAATTGTGAAAAAAGAAAGAAGAAAAGGAAAATAATCCAGGTGATTAAAAATACCTATCTTGATGTCATGAAGAAACTTTATTAGGTTTGTCCATCAAGGTGGTATGATTAAAAGCAGAGTGACAATAGCATGCAAGGAATTGCTATTCACCATGAATGATATCTGGTCAACATGTTTCAGCCCTTATGGGCTTTCGTCAGGACCTATGATGCACTACTGCAACACTTACCACGTGCTGTGATTAATAATTTATAGACATTGTTCAATTCTATGTCTGAATTGGTGTACCTTCTCCTGTGAATATAGTGAAAAACACAAAGAAAATCACAAAGAAATGATTGAGTTGTCCTAGACATCTATCATATATTTATACAATGGTTTTCATTAATTGGTTTTCACATTGTGTTTTTGTTTTCAACTCACCCAAATGTTAGGGAGGAAGCGCCTCACCTGGCACTCGCTCAGGATAAAGGAGGCCACGCACTACAAATTAAAATATTTGGTTAGTTCATCTTATGATTCGGACTGGAAAATCCAAAACCTTCCTATGTGACACAACTCTGCAGCGTGAATAGCTACGGGTTGGATGACACCTTGAAATAAGTGACAGAACGCTATGTTGTTGTTGTGGTATTACAATTCCAAAGAAGGTTGGGCTTTTGCTCATCCTAGGTTGACCATTTTAGAAAGTGGCGTAATGAACTCTATTCTTGCAGAAGGTGGTTTAAGCAAAAAAAGAGTGTTTTGTATTTATAATTGAAACAGGAAATAACCATATCTAAAAGGATTTTCTAGAAATGCAGGCAATTTTTTAGCTGGCAGAGTGGCTCATTCTAATCATCACAACTGCAAAAAGAATTGCAGATGCTATTCTAGTAGAAATACAAGTTCTAGAAGGGCAAATTAAAACTACACTGTCAACTAAAAAGTTTGAGAAACAGCAAGAAGACTCCAACAAGGCAAACAAAGAGTATAAAGATCCGATTTTCTTTGCTAAAATAGAGAAATTCAAGAAGGATCGAGCGAAATTCTCGCATGAAAAAGTGTATCCGTATACAAGTGATAATTATACCCCTGCTGATTCCAACAAACAAAAATACACATATGGGTCCACCTATACCACATCTTCTGATTCCGAGTCTTCTGACTCAGACAACAGCGGTACTAATCAGTGGAGAGGAAAAGGTCGCAATAGTCGACCAAATCGGAGATTTAATGGGCACGGTAATATGTACCAACCTGGACCATGGTGGCCTCCTGCCCCATGGGGATATCCCCAATTTCCTCCACCTATGTCCCATTATCCAATGCAGCCTCAATACTTTGACAGCCAGGCTTTTTTAGGACAGGGCCGGGGCTGGAATCGAGGGAGACGGAGAGGCCAAGGTCAAGGTCAAGTACACTGGTCAGACAATCAAGAACCACCAATGACCCGCAGCAAGCGAGGACAATGAATTCCAGACCACAGTTGAATGAAGACCTTGTAGTTAATCTTAGCACTCGAGCTTTGACCTCCAGCGAACAGGAGGAACTGAACAAAGGGCTCGGCTTCGTTCCCACTAACAGTAGAGACTCTTTTCAACTACGAGGGGGAATAGAAAGATTTTTCAGAACAGTAAGGCTACACTTCTTTTTCAAAGATAAAGATCATGATATACCAATCACAGATACGAACAAAGGGCTTAAGGTTAAGTCCACTTTCATGCCTCTGCTTCAACAGGTGCCATCCAAAGTGGATGCCTTCGAGGCAGCAGTGCTACATGAGATCAAATCCCTTGATTTCTGCAGACAAGGTGATTATCAGAATCTTTCCAGAACTGAGAGGAATGCACTCGAAACCCTGTCAAGAGACACGAATATTGTGATAAAACCAGCTGACAAGGGGGGTGCTATAGTCATCCAAGATACCACCTCTTATCGGACTGAATGCCTGAGACAACTAGGGAATACCCATTTCTACACACCCCTAGATGAAAATCCAACTGCGAGACTCACAAATGAAATTAAACACCTAGTAGAAGAAGCCAGTACGGAGGGTTGGATCACGTCACAAGAGGCCACCTTCCTGATCACTACATATCCAATTACCCCGTACTTCTACACATTGCCCAAGATTCATAAACCAACCAGACCATCTCCAGGTCGTCCAATAATCTCGGGCATAGGGTCTCTCTTAGAACCCTTATCATCATTTGTAGACGTTTTTCTTAGTCCTCTTGTAAAAACTATGCCATCATACCTCCAAGGCACTAAAGATATCTTACGTGTACTACCTGAGGTTCAGTTTGATACCGATTCTGACATACTGGCAAGCCTGGATGTGGAATCGTTATATACATGTATACCTCAATTGGACACCCTACAAACAGTACAAGAGCTTCTAGAGACTTTTTCTCTTGATGGTATTACACCGATTCATTTCATAATGGAACTAGCAAGAATTGCGATGACAGAAATTTTTTTTGCCTTTGAGGATTCCCTGTACCTACAGATATCAGGGACATCTATGGGTAGTAAATTTGCGCCTAGTCTGGCGAATCTTTATGTCCACCACTTTGAAACCCAACATGTCCTGAATCACAACAATCCACATCATCACCAATTGGTGATGTGGAAAAGGTACATTGATGATATTCTGGTGGTCTGGCGTGGAGATGAACAATCCTTACTGTCTTTCCAAATATGGTTGAACAGTCAAAATCCTTATCTAAGGTTTACTCTAGACTACAGTAAAACCAAACTTCCATTTCTGGACCTATTGATCTTCCCACAAGGAGGTCATTTAGCAAGCTCTCTATATCGTAAACCCATGGCACGCAACTCTTTGCTGAGATTTGATAGTCACCACCCTCGTTCCCTTCGAGAGAACCTCCCATTTGGTCAGTTCCTCAGGGTTCGTAGGAATTGCTCTGAAAGAACAGATTTTCAATCCCAGGCAAAAGATCTATCACAGAAATTGAAAACAAGTCTGTATCCTGGTTCTTTGGTCACCAAGTCCCTCAAACGAGCTGCAAACAACCATCCTGAGGCACTCTTAGAACCTCCAGTTGAGAAACCGCCTCTAAACAGACTGGCACGTGTCACCACTTTCAATACCTCATCTTCCAAGATTCAGAAAATCATAAGACAGAAATGGCGGATTCTGAACAGTTCTGGCGACAGTATTCCCTTGCCACTGTTCTCATGCAAGAGAAGTACAAACTTAAGAGACAAACTGGTAATACCAGACCTCGACACACCATGGAAGAACCCACATCTACTTTGTGGAATCTCCCTCCAGTTCAAGGACACCACCCGTGTGGGAACTGCTCGGTGTGCCCCCAGACTAAAAAGACCCTATCAGTAGACATTGGCACAACTCTACCTTGGTTGCTCAAACGCCACACCAACTGTAATAGTGAGAAAGTTATTTATTTGATCACCTGCCCATGCAGTTTGAGATACATAGGGATGACAACAAGAAAAATCAAACTACGCATACAGGAGCACAAGAGCACAATCAGGCGCAACAAGCAAGCGACTCGGCTCACGTCTCACTTTCTCACCAAAAAACACCATGCAGATGATTTAGAGTGGCTAGTTTTGGAACAACCCTACATACCCCAACATGTTACGGATGTCTCACAGTTTCTACTGAGGAAAGAACAAAAATGGGTGTATAGATTAAAAAGCGGCACGGAAGGGTTGAATGATGACATCCCATGGATGCAGTTATAAGCCCTGAATATCTCTGTGCGCAACAGCCCTCTGCCGCCTGTACTGACTTGAACGTAACATAAGTTTCGCTCTACTCTTTGTTGACAAATCTTTGGGAGTATGATCTGCAATTGTCAACGTATCTCTGAGGTGTAAAGGGTAAGTTCCTTGTTACACGGCAACCCATACAAGCCTAAACAGATAATCACTTCCCTGTTCTTCATAATACACATGGGTTTATTCAGTATGATATAACAGCTCCAGATCTAAATTGATAGTATATTAAAAAAAAAATTCCACGCTTATATTGAAATCTACAATATGGTGGTTTATATGGACACCACTCAAACCATAGACAGGCACATGTCCGCTAGCGAATACCATCACAGGAAGCTGCATACCACCTCATCCACCAGTTCTGGCACAGAGCAGCAGGGAGCCCACTTTGCCTTTAGATTTTCTATAACTGTCACAACATAGCCACATCAGCTGACTAAAAGCTAAAGACACCATGTAATAACATTAACATTGTAGGATTTCGGGACATGTTTTCCGGCCTCAAACTGCATGGTCGGCCACCCTGTCATAAGCGCAGCATAGCTTTGCTGGGCTTTTTTTAATGTGAAAATAGGGTGTGCTCGCACTCACATTATAAATATCTCTTCACATATTTTGACTATATTTTACAGAGATACGGTATCTAATACTCTTTCCTCCTTTTTTAACACGTAGTACAAATGTTAGCGTGTTTTCAACAGATATTTGCGCAAATCAAACAGACGCCGGTTGCATTTCCGGCTCCTCCCCCTTACTCCATCTGGCAAGCCAATCACAGATGTAGGCCTTATTAAACACCTGCCTTCATAGCGGTCCGCTAGCACCTGTCGAGTAGACGCATGCGCACATCTGCTGTTTCCTCTATCGATTTGTGCCAACAGAACAGACACTTGTTGTACTTCTGTTTCCGCTCGAAACGGACCAATCACCAGTGCAGGCCATATCTAAAACATGCTCCCGTAGCGGTCCGCAAGCCGACACATGCGCAGAGCCTCGTCATTCTCCTTTCTCCTTTGTGTGTATGTATCCGGTTGTTAATCGGAGCCAAAGGCGTCACGATGGATTACGTTTGACCTATAGCGAGACAATTATCTACTTCAGTATGAGCCTATCATTGAGCCGCATTAAGACAGCTCCCTCTCCGGTCCGTTTGAAATGTACAAATTCTCTAACATCGCACAGCCACACCACCTCCCCCTCGGCTCAGCTTCAAAACCGAGGCAACGACGGAGAGGTAAGTGTGTTCTGTGATGCGATGGATACCTGGTTCTTACTATATTCAACTGTAGACAGGGAGTTAGTCTCTTTTCCCTTGTTTACAGAATAAAGAATACTTATACTCTCTGATATACTTCTTACTGTTTTTGCAATACTAACCTTTTGCACACTAAGTAAGGTTAACATTAGGACTCTGCCAGCTAGAAAATTATCTGCATTTCTAGAAAATCCTTTTAGATATGGTTATTTCCTGTTTCAATTATAAATACAAAACACTCTTTTTTTGCTTAAACCATCTTCTGCAAGAATAGAGTTCATTACACCACTTTCTAAAATGGTCAACCTAGGATGAGCAAAAGCCCAACCTTCTTTGGAATTGTAATACCACAACAACAACATAGCGTTCTGTCACTTATTTCAAGGTGTCATCCAACCCGTAGCTATTCGCGCTGCAGAGTTGTGTCACATAGGAAGGTTTTGGATTTTCCAGTCCGAATCATAAGATGAACTAACCAAATATTTTAATTTGTAGTGCGTGGCCTCCTTTATCCTGAGCGAGTGCCAGGTGAGGTGAGGCGCTTCCTCCCTAACATTTGGGTGAGTTGAAAACAAAAACACAATGTGAAAACCAATTAATGAAAACCATTGTATAAATATATGATAGATGTCTAGGACAACTCAATCATTTCTTTGTGATTTTTTTGTGTTTTTCACTATATTCACAGGAGAAGGTACACAATTCAATTCAATTTTATTTTATTATGTTTTGGCTCTCAACGAGGGCCACATAAAATACATACTACAAATTCAAAAACAAGTACAAATAAAAGCATAATATTCAATAAACACATTTAAATCAAATACCATCCATTGACAGAAATACAACAAAAAGCCAGGTCAGACCACTCCAATAACATATTAATAAATAGCTAAAAAACCTTAAAAAAAAATTAAAAATGTGGAAGCAGAACATTTCATTCGGAGGCCAATATAAGGATTGAACAAAGATATTCACATTAGAAATACCTAAACGGAGGCATATAGGTTTTAACCATTTGAGGCGCAATGTACGGAGTGCAGGGCAAATCAGCAAGACATGCATACGGTCCTGTATACTCCGATTACAGAGATTACACATTTGAGACGATCCATACCATTTGGATAAAAGTACATTTAAAGGTAATAAGTCATAGCGTAAAAGGAACCATAATCTTCGAATGCCATGGGGCAAATTCCATATAGCATAGGGTTGGGCCCTCTTAATGACATATGAATTAAGGAGAAAATCACAACCCCCTTTTCCTTGTATTGTATTCTTATCTGTCAGAAAGCATAGTTCCCACGAAGCCTGTTTTAACAGGAATTTTAGTTGAGTTGGTGAGTGCAGGAACAAAACACTTTCATCTAACTTTAAAAGAGTCACGGCTCTTCTAAAGTTCCTTACAAGTTGCGAAAACTCCAATTCAGACATAGAATTGAACAATGTCTATAAATTATTAATCACAGCACGTGGTAAGTGTTGCAGTAGTGCATCATAGGTCCTGACGAAAGCCCATAAGGGCTGAAACATGTTGACCAGATATCATTCATGGTGAATAGCAATTCCTTGCATGCTATTGTCACTCTGCTTTTAATCATACCACCTTGATGGACAAACCTAATAAAGTTTCTTCATGACGTCAAGATAGGTATTTTTAATCACCTGGATTATTTTCCTTTTCTTCTTTCTTTTTTCACAATTTTTGAGCACTGCAACTTGCCCCTTCAGCCTCTATACTGTCATCTTCTTTGGTTGAGGGTTCAACCATTGGGTCCAAGAGCAGCCAGCCTCAGGTTCTTCTTGAGGAGAAGCATACTGGACACCAGTTTCCAACGTGAAAACCCAGATGACGAAGTTCCACTATTGAGTGGGCTGATGGGTCTATCTTCTTGTTCTTTATTCTGAACCCTACTTCTTACCTTCCTCTCTCCTGTGTCTATTTCCTCAATAACCTCTTGGTATTGTCTTTTCTGTGGGACACTACACAGGTTCCAATCAGTAACTCAGTTGATTCAGACCCTTGGTATCTTTCGTGTGTTTAATTGCATGTCCTGTCAGAAGACCAAGATCTTTGTATCTGCCTCTACTGTCAGGATATCAGGCCCTTTCCATATGCATCTATTGTCCGAAAAAACAAGACGTTTGTATGTGCAGCTATCAGAAGATCAAGTTGTTTGTGTTTGCGTCTACTGTCAGAAGATTACGACCTATTTACGTGCAAGTTTTGTGAGAATATCAATACCTTTGCTTCTGATTTGTTCTCTAGTTTGCTGCTTCTGATTGGCATGAAAAAATTGAATACACTGTTTTATTGCATTGGCTGTTACATGGACAGTTAACATATGTATTACATTTCACCATCTTGCTGCTTGCTTTTTTCTGTAGAGACTGGCAGAATAACCAGGCAAGAGTGTTGAACTTGGAGCAGCAGTCTTCACATGGTTCGGACGATGAGGTGGATCTTGTACATGAACTTCAAAGTATGTGTTTCAGCAAATCGGAGCCCGATATCAGAAAGGTGAAGATATAAAAAAAAATGTTAATCCTTTTCCCTATTATTGAAGAAGATCTTTGGCCAGTTTATGTGTACATTTGTGGTGCAACAAATGAAAAAGCATAATTTATGAACTAGAGAGGTCAAAGAAAAGGATATAACTTGTGGAATATATTGTAAGAGATATATATTATAGACTTGTAGCCCATTGCCAAGGGATATACTGATTGTTAAAGCCAAGCCATGGACGAGGGCCTTTAATGAGGGACACATTTCTTTAACCAAAGGCAGAAAAGCTATACGGCTGTTAGGACATTCCTCCCACTGAATGTAGAATGTTATGGATTAAAAAGGGAGAAACTGAAAGACAACCATTGGACTGTTGGAGCAGAAGACCTATACCAGCCATTATAAGCCCAAAGCCACTTTTTAGACTTCAATGGATCTCCCAACACTCCAGTGTTTTAATGCACTTTAAGTGCATTGTAAATTGTAATTTTCACAGAAATGTATAAATATATACCGAAGCTGTAAAATATACATTGTTGTAAATATGTACTTGCAGTTTTCTCTTGTCATTTGGAGCCCATATATATGCATCAGAATTTTAGGGAAATGAGCAAGAATTTCACTCAGTGAGTAACTTTTAATGCAGCAGTAAACAGGTTTAAGCTGTCTGAAATTTGTCAGGGTCTTTCTTGTTCTCACTCTTCGTGAGTAGGCAACTTGCTTTTTTTAGGTCAAGAGGCAACTTTAGCTGCCTTAGACTCATTTAATAAAAACTCATACATAAAAATGCACACATATATACATACATAAAGGGGTTAGGAGGCATTCATTTCTAACCATTTGTCTATTTGATTGTCAATCCCATTTTGCTTCTGCATAGCCCATTAGCCAGGGGACCATTTTAAACTCTGTTCAGTCAAAACAATTCTATATTGTAACAGATGTAAAGTCAAATGCTATACCTTGGCTCACAAAAAAATAAAACAGTAATTCATGAACAAGCCTCTAGTTCAAAGACCTGAGCATTATCCCAATGTGTTTCTGGTGTCCAGTGGCATTGATGATCCATACATTATTTTAGTGTTAATATCTCAATCATCTACAGATCTGAAAATATTGGGTTTAGGTTTCCATGTTCTAAAGATGCAACCCTGTTAGTAGAAATCGAGCATATTATTGATGCAATTGGCTCGAATTGCAGCCATGAGGTCTTATCTGATGCTATGTTGGATTATTCAAAGAGGAAGATGCTACATTAGAAGTCAAGCTTCTCACTTTCAAGGAGACTTTAGTTCTCGATTTATACATTCTCTATTTATACATTCTCTATTTATAGATCTAACGGATTGACCAGCAAGTCCCTAACACCAATATTATTGTATAGGTGCCATGGATTCATTACTCTAACTTTCTCCCCAGCACATTATGTTATGATAGGCCAGCACAAGTAATTTCATGTCTTTTACAGGCAACGTTCCGTGACTGAAAAGCAACCAAATAGTTAATGCCAACATTATTTGAGTTGTTGAAATTAGATTATAGACTATGTGGTCGTAGACTAGGTTAGATCGTAAGAAACCAGGCTCATAAACTATGAAGGAGAGGGACCACATTATTTTTGTGAGCTGTGGTTGAGCTCCCATAAGACCAAAACTATCAGATTCTTCATAAGTAAACAGGTTCCTGTTGCGGGGTAACTAGCTTGCAATTTTGTACAAGCAGTGTGGGCTTTCTTGAATGCGGAACATGGAAAATCAACACCAACTCAATATAACAGGTAAGACATAAGCAAGTTAACATTCCCATATTAGTATAGTTTGGCACAAAATGCAATGATCACAGTGCCACAAAAATAAAGTTAATCTGACAAAGAGAACATGTGGTCTTAGAAAATAAACACGGATGCCTTTTTGAAGGAAAATTTATCTATGGAAGCAAAATTAAGAAAATTTGCTAGTTGTGGTTTTCATACACAGTCACTGGGAGTAACAGTACACATTTACTGGACGCCAAGATAAAGTCATTCTCCATGTAGAATGTGTTTGAATTGAAATAGGCTTTGGAAAATTCTGTCCTATATACACAGTAACTCATTCATAGCAGTGAATATTTTTTTAAAGCAGCTAATAAAAAGTTCAAAACTATAGGACTTGCCCTATACCTTCTTCACTGGTGTTCCAAAAGTCTGTACAGTTTCATGGTTGTCTTCTTGGCCATTGGCCTAGGAATACAAGCAGTGAAAGGTCTGTCACAACTTTCACTTTGTGTGGGAGCAGATAGGATAATAATGTTTACACTCAAACGAATTATAATTCAATACCTTCTTTAATTCTAAAGTTGGGTTTATGTCGTATTTCTGAAAATGCTAAGTTCAGAAGTTGGCATTTTTTTATCCTAACCATTTGTGCCTTCTGCCAGCATCCGCAGTCACATGACTGTGCATGGCTCTGCTATTGGAGTTTTCCTCCCAGATAGTGCCAAAAAATGGGATTAGGTGTGGACATGATGGGCCCTCCTGCTAATATGATTGGGGGGAGGCCCTCCTGCTAATATGATTGTGGGCGGGGCTGTACCCAGACCAGCTTACATTTTAAAAAGGCTTTGCCGCCTGCACACACAAAGGAACTTGACACTAGTCTTTTGTCACCTCAGACGTCTTGGAGCATTGACATTGGAATGGTAGAACCAGATGTGGGAGTAATAGTGAGTCCCTTCACATCAAATGCTGTCACTAGGTAAAAATATAACTCCTGCACAACTCATCAGATCCCATCTGGACTTGTGGAAGAATCAGAAGGGGGACGGCTCTGCTGCCCTGATGCCAAAAGGACTGCACTGATGCCGAAGGGACTGCCCTGCTGCCTCAGGAAGGAAGGCTAGACATTTTACTGTCAACCCAGGACCAGCAGAGTGACTCCAAAGGCTTTTTGGCTGGCCTCCTTTGTGAGCTGGAGAGACCTGTCCTTCGTCTTCCCAGCTGATCAGATCCAACTGGTCCTACTTGTGCCATGCTACTGGCCTATGATGGAGCGAGTCCTGGATCATTGGCTGACACCAGAGTGTACTCCTGCTTGTCCAAATAAGGGTTCCCTCAAAGCCACCATAACTCAACGTGGGACTTAAAATCACAGTGCCTCGAAATTCCAGATCATAGGCCTCATGGGAACCAGCGCAACTGGATGCAGGACCTTGCATTGTAGCACTTCACCAGCCCTGATCATCGGCCTCACCAGAACCGACACAGCACAATGCAACTTGATCCAGGACTTCAGATTGCAACACATCATAGCTCCTGATCGACAGCCCCATCGGAACCAATACAGCAAGCAAACTCCACAGAGCACAATGAAGGACCTTTGCAGCTCAACCCAAGCACTACATGTATACTTTCCGGCGGGCCAAACTCTGTCCTACCCCCAGTCCACACTCCATCATGGTCTGCCTGATCTTGTGTTAATTTTTTCCCAGTCAGCGCAACTAGATACCCCCAGTTGACAATTTGTGCTTTTTGGCACTACTTTTACTCCGGGCTTTTAAACTGCATAGATCCAGTTCTACTGACTGGATTTTATTCATGTTGGTGTTGGTGTAGTTTAATTTATTAAAATGTATTCTATTATTTTTTTGTTGGTTTGGGATTTGTTTGTGTTATGTTTTCACTTTGTTACTGTTTGGATGCAGCTAATTAAACCTAACTGCTTTGTTCCAATCTACCCGAGGATTACGCACAGATTAATGTAGTGATTTTTGTGGTTCTACCTGACAAGGATTGTTTTATTATTTGAGTGGGGCTTCCACCTCTCTCAACTACTAACCCAGTTTCTTACAGTATGATTCACTTCTGTATGGTCAGTGTAAGAAAATGGTTTACGAGTCAAGGGAGGGAATAAACCCTACTCATAAATAATTGAAGACCAAAATGACAAACAACCAATCAATGGAACCAGAGCTATGCATTTGTAATGATTTAAGTGACAATACCGACAAAAAGCACAAAAACGTCAACTGTTATTTGTTCGTGCTAGACCGGGACAAAGCCACACGTTCAGGCCGACCACAATGAAGCGCAGGAGGCTAAAGGGAACCAGTTAGACCAGCTGAACAAAGTACCTGAAATCCTGTTTGCATAGTGATGCAGAGGCCTGCATTGTAAATGTGGCGATCAGCAGAGGTATTGCAAGGTTTTGGAGATGCGTTGTGCAGCAGTTCAAATGCGGAGTCTTGAGATTCATCATCCTGCGTCTGTTCTGCTTGAACTACAGATGGTCTGGAAGAGCACATTCAGGCCCACTTCCAAGGATCCAGGACTGGGGTGGCACAACTTGGGAGGGCAGGACTTACAGTTGGCTGAGTCCAGGTGCTGTGTTCAAGGTTATTGCAGCCTGTTCAGTCCTCGAGGAGGACCGCCAACTATCCCTTGGACACACTGTGGTGGTCCTGCCTGAGCTCAAGATGCAGGCCTGGTCCTCAATCAGACAGGAGGGCAGCACAATACAGCAGCAGCACAGCACTCCTCCCTCTCAGTGTTCCATAGGTCCAGATGTGTACTTAAGAGTTGGGTCGGTGGTTCCATTATTTATACCTGATACCCAGTTTGAAGTAGGAGCAGGTTTTGGGGGTTTCCACTCCCGGAGTTGTCAGGCATCCCCTTCCTCCCCGCCCTGGCCCCAGCTTGTCTGGGGGACACAAACAACTAGTGACATTCTTTGTGAGTGGGTTTAGACATGCCCTTTGTGATATGCAAGTGTGGTAGGTGACAGCTCTGCCCCCTCGTTAAGTCAGAGTGGCACATCTCAACACCTGTCTTCCCTTTGTCTCGCTGTCTGGGAGCAACACACAAGGACTAACCTCCAGCTACACCTAGTCATGTGACCCAGGTACAGGGGGTAGGCACCAAATTGTTAGTACAAGCCAAAGCCGGCTTTCACAAAGTGCCATTTTCAGAATTGTGACTTACAAATTGGCTTTTCAATTAAACAGGGCTTTAAATTACTATTCCTTAGTTATCACTTATTAAATGTAATAAGGAAACCCAATGTTATCTTACGGGAATGGTCGGCCTTGTAATTAAAAACTAGTTTTTATAATTACGTATTTCCCTACCAGGACAAGCAAAACTTAAAAGTACATGTTGAACTTTTAAAATACACTGCACTCTGAGCCTACCCTAGTGGTGACTTACATGTATTAAAATGGAAAGTTTAGGTCAGGCAAAATGTTTAATTCTTAACACATTGAGGACTGGAGGTCACCTCCCCCACCCACATAGCAGGTCATACTCTCGACCCTATCTTCACCTCCAGCAATCACGTCTCCTTCAGCCACACTACGGCTCTCCTCTGGACTGACCACAGCTGCGTTCACTTTACCTACAACAAGCCGAAACCCATCAACCACCCCAACCGACTCTGCAAAGAAACTGGAGCAAAATCACCAGCGACCAGATCTCCTCATCGCTCCTTCTAAACACCCCAGACCACTCTTCTAACCCAGACCAAGCCGCCACCAACTTCACCCTATGGTTATCCAACAGCGCCGACATCCTAGCACCACTGAAAAAACGTCAAAGCAAACCTGGCAGCAAGAAGGCCTCATGGTTCAACGATGATCTTAAGAAGTCCAAGAAACTCTGCCGCTCCCTTGAAAAGGCCTGGAAAAAAGACCCAACCACCATCACCAAGGACGCCTTCAAAAACGCCACCCGCATACACCACCAACTAATCCGAAAGGCCAAGAAAACAGCGTTCAAGGATCGACTAGACTACAACGCCCACAACAGCAAGGAACTTTTCAACATCGTCAAAGAATTCACCAATCCCTCGGCCAACTCCAACGACATCACCCCCTCTCAAGCCCTCTGCGACTCCCTAGCCTCATTCTTCCACAACAAAATTGCAGACATCCACAACAGCTTCGACAACCAACCCGGCGACCAACCCACCCAACCATATGCTGAACTTTCACCCCCCTTGAACACCCTTAACGACTGGAACCCAATCTCCACTGAGGACACCATCCGCCTGATGAACTCCATCCACTCAGGATCCCCCACAGACCCTTGCCCTCACCACATCTTCAACAAAGCAGACTCCGTCATAGCACCGCACCTTCGAGATGTCATCAACTGCTCCTTCAAATCCGCCACCTTCCCGGAAAGCTGGAAACACGCTGAACTCAGCGCCCTTCTGAAAAAACCCACAGCGGACCCCACCGAACTCAAAAATTACCGCCCCATCTCGCTCCTTCCTTTCCCGGCCAAAGTCATCGAGAAAGCTGTCAACAACCAGCTCGCCGCTTTCCTCGAAGCCAACAAATCCCTCGACTCCTCACAGTCTGGCTTCCGAGCAAAACACAGCACTGAGACCGCCCTCATCGCAGCAACAGACGACATTCGAACTCTACTGGACAATGGAGACACAGTCGCCCTCATCCTCCTCGACCTCTCTGCAGCCTTCGACACAGTCTGCCACAGCACCCTTTTACAACGCCTCAGAAACATCGGAATACAAGGAAAAGCACTTGAATGGATCACCTCGTTCCTCACCGGAAGAACCCAGAGAGTCCGACTTCCACCATTCAAGTCAGAGGCCTCTGAAGTCATCTGCGGCGTACCACAAGGATCTTCACTCAGTCCCACCCTCTTCAACGTATACATGAGCCCCCTCGCGGCCATCGCCCGCCAACACAACCTCAACATCATCTCCTACGCGGATGACACTCAACTGATCCTTTCACTCACCAATGACCCCAGCACCGCCAAAACTAACCTACACGAAGGAATGAAAGAAGTTGCCGAATGGATGAAACACAGCCGTCTGAAACTGAACTCAGATAAAACAGAAGTCCTCATCTTAGGTACTTCCCCCTCTGCATGGGACGACTCTTAGTGGCCGGAAGCCCTTGGAAAAGCACCCATCCCGACAGACCACGCACGGAACCTAGGTGTTATCCTGGATTCTTCACTTTCAATGAACAGACAAGTCAACGCCGTCTCCTCATCCTGCTTCAACATTCTTCGCATGCTCAAAAAAACATTTCGCTGGATCCCCACCGAAACCAGAAAAACAGTCACCCATGCTCTGGTCACGAGCCGATTGGACTACGGAAACACCCTCTACGCAGGTACTACCGCTAAACTCCAGAAAAAACTCCAACGAATCCAAAACGCCTCAGCCAGGATCATATTAGACATCCCGCGTAACGAACACATCTCTGGTCATCTGAAAAACCTCCACTGGCTACCCGTCAATAAGAGGATCACTTTCCGACTTCTCACCCACGCACACAAAGCACTCTACGAAATCGGACCAGAATGCCTCAACTCACGACTATCCTTCTACACCCCCTCCCGCCATCTACGATCTTCTAGCCAAGCCCTCGCCACTGTACCTCGTATCAACAAGACCACCATGGGAGGTAGATCCTTTTCATACCTGGCAGCTAAAACATGGAACTCACTTCCCACTTACCTTCGCCTCACCCAGAACCACCTAGCATTCAGAAAGCAACTTAAAACGTGGATATTTGACAAGTAATCCTCCTCCCTCCCTAAGCGCCTTGAGACCCTCTGGGTATGTAGTGCGCTATATAAATTTTATGACTTGACTTGACTTGACTAATAACCAAAGAGTATCCC
Source organism: Lissotriton vulgaris (assembly GCF_964263255.1). Taxonomy (NCBI): domain Eukaryota; kingdom Metazoa; phylum Chordata; class Amphibia; order Caudata; family Salamandridae; genus Lissotriton; species Lissotriton vulgaris. The sequence goes on along the minus strand of NC_141685.1, from coordinate 1,879,014,015 downwards.
TCCTGGAGGTCAGACTCCTTCACAGGAAAAAAGAGGGGCTATTATGTTACATGTCACACATATGCACTACTCCAAATGCAGTAGGCAAGAGGAAAAAAGCTTTTTTTATACAACCCTCACCCACTCTAATAGTGGCATGCTTCATCATCGGTTTCACTGTGACTCTTAGAGGTCAGGGTGGGCTCAACCATATTCCAGTGAGCTCTTATGAAGTTGTTAGTTGTTAGTTAGGGGACGTAAGTTTAAAGATAAAATTTCCTCATCCACTCCCAAGTTATCCCTTTATTAGTGAGGTGGATGGGAAGGTTTAAAACAATGACTATATAGGGTTTTTTGGATGTGATGGTGCTATGACCCTAATTCACCAACATGTTTCAGTCCTGTTCTGACGTCCTAAGAAGGGCCCATGTTTTCATCAGGGTGGGCTCGTAAAGTAGTCACTCCCGTAATGACGTGTCTTATGTGTCTTTTTAGTGCGGCACACAAACTACTTAAAGCATGCATGGAGCAAGTAATACTCATGCAAAACAACATTCATGACTTATACTAGTCTCCTCTTTGCATCCTCACTGTCTAGTTGAGTGGATGAGGGTTGTATAAAAAAAGTGTGTCTTCCTCTTCCCTATGCCAGTTGGAATAGTGTATAGGTGTGGTACTTAACACAATCCCCCCATCTTTGTTTCCTGTGGAGGCATCTGAACTCCTGAAGGGATACTTTTTGGCTATAAGTAAAAGGTTTTTTTGCTACGTCGAAATGCACACACAGGCTGAAATGGTGACATAAGTGGGTGGCAGAATCAGTGCTGCATGCTCACCAGTAGCATTTCATTTACAGGTCCTGGGTACATGTAGGTACCACTTTACTAAGGACTTATAAGTAAATCAAATGTGCCTTTTGGGTATAAGCCAATTCTACCATGTCTGGGAGGAGAGAGCACACGCACATTAGCACTGATTTGAAGTGGTACAGTGCACGGAGTCCTAAGGTCAACAAATTGGCAAAAATAGGAGACGTGAAGGCAAAGCGTTTGGAGAAGACCAAGGGTGACCGGTCCAACAGTTAGCATTTAAATTTTCATGTGATCGTTTGCATTTGGTTTGTTGAAAATTGGCATTGGCATGGACATCTGTAGATATTTGAAGTAAATGATATTAAACCTTTAATGTAATTTGGTATGTTGAAAACACCACTGCATATCTGTCCCTAGGCAAATCCACAGTTGCTTTGGCTTGTGTGATTTACATTTTGTTATTTCATTTATTAGTTTGCCTATTCAAGACTGTTACTCATGCACAAGAAACAAGCATCTCAAACATATGACTCAGATAAGTCAAAAGTGGATACACAAGTATCGGTTTGACATCAGTTCATTTTGGAAGTTTTATGTAATAGGCACAACGCCCCATGGTAATAAGGAATTGCAGTTGCGCAGACTTGAATCCTGCACATCAGAACATTGTAAACTAAGGAACCACAGGGACTGAACACTGAAAAATAATGTTCCACCTGTGAATTGCAGCAGTGTGCAATCTCTTAAATACAAAATGTAAATATGGTTTTCTAAATATCAGAACATTATTTTATAGATACAACCCCACCCAGGTGCCATAGGTCAAGCATATACCCATTGTAATTGTCCCTCTAGTAAATTTGCCAACATTTACCAAATAAAATACAGGTCTCAGAAGTGATTACATAAAGAAAATATGGAGTTTTATGAACCTCCAAATAAAACTTAATGATGGTTCACAACTGATAGATTGCCCACTGGTGCTGTATGGATCCTTTATGGAAATACATTTAGATCTGTGGTTCGTTTCACATATACATGATTCACGCATATTTACATATACGACACACCATTTATATGCCATTTGTATTATTTGTACAATGAATCAAGAGCAGTAATACATTAGTGAGTTTGTGAACATGTATCAATGAGATAAACCATGATCAAGCTGAAGAATTACTAACAATGAAGTGTGTAAAGAAACCCATTAGACACATTAATTATAATTAATTAATATATCTTTAAAGGAGCTTGTAAATGAGCTTCCATATCTGTCCTGGTATATCCCATGAATGTTCCCTCACCATTCTTTATTCTTGACATTCTTTTACATCTCACATTATGATGTCCTTTATACATCATTACATTCTTCCCCCCCCCTCCTCCCCCCTAAAATAAGTGAAATAATTTAAATAAATAAATAGATTAACATTGTTCAATTAGTCTCTCGGGTCTTTTTGAAATTCTTTCTGATCTCCTTTGTATCCACTCATCTTGTTGATCATTTGGTTGTATGTTTCTCTGTACATTGCCTGTTGCAACTTTCCTAAAGAAAGACTTGTTTCTTGTAATTGTTCTGCTATCATTTTCTGCAGTCATTGCTGTGCCATGTATTTTGTAACTTCCAAAGGCATTGGGTGAAATCTAGTTTGTGATTTCTTAACTTGCTGTTGTTTAACTAAAACTAAATCACCAATTTGATAATCTTTGCCTTGATACATTTTTCCTTTTTCTGCATAGTACTTAATTTTCTCTTTGGCCTCTTTGTCCTGTTTTAAGGCTTCTTCATGTGCTTTTGGTGGACTTGCAGGTAATTGTAATAATCGAGTTCTCCTTGATTGCCCAAACATTAATTCTGAATGTCACTTCCCAGTTGATGGATGAGGGGTATTTCTATAGTCTCTTAAAATTTGACACAAAGCTTGATTTACTGAAATCTGTGAACGTTTTGCTCTTTGTACTCCCTTTTTAATTGTTGCCATCAATCTTTCTACCATTCCATTTGCTCTAGGCCACATTGGAGTTATCTTCCTATGTACTATTCCCAAATAGTTCATAAATTTTCCAAAATCCTCTCCACTAAATGGTGGCCCATTGTCTGTTTTCAATATACTAGGTATTCCCCATGTTGAAAATATTTCATCTAATATTGGAAGTACTGTTGAAGTAGACGTAGATGATATCAATTTTACAATTGGAAAACGAGAATATTCATCTACCACTGCCAGTAGGTAATGCCCAGAATCCAAAGGCCCATAAAAATCTGCTGCCACGTTTGACCAAACAGCATTTGGAAAATCCGACATGTGCAACTCTTCAATTCCTTTCTCCTTTACGGTACATTGGCAGATATAACAAGACTGAACAATTTCTTCCACTTGTTTGTCCAGCCTTGGGAACCATAGTTTCTCTCTTAGAAAATTCTTTGTTGCTGATACACCACAATGACTTTCATGAGCCAAATCAATTACACGACGTTGAAGACTGTCTGGTATTATTATTTTTGTTCCTCTGAGTAGTATTCCTGAGGAGGTTATAGATAATTCCGAATTTATATTTTTAAACGCCAACATATCATTTTTCCTAATATTAATTTGAAATTGACTTCCTTTATTTATCAATCTACACTTATTTTCATGTATGATTTTCTTCACCTCTTGAAGAGTATAATCTTTCTCCGTTTCGTCATTTAGTTCATTTTCTTTCACAACTCTTGGCATTGCTGATTTCACTATAAAGTGTATGTATTCTTCTGCCTCTAATAGTTGTGCATCTGTTGTTAAAGATGGGTGTCTAGACAAATAATCTGCTGGTGAATGTCACTTTCCTGCATCATGTATAATCTTTCTGGCTGCACAAATTCTTCTTCTTCATCATATTCTTCTTCAGTTCCTTCCATGTGTCTTATAAATGTAGCATTTCCAATTTTTTTTTAATTGGATTAACTTGTTTCGAACTTTGTTTTTTTTCTTTCTTAAATCTGCAAACACTTGCAAAATGGTTATAACCTTTGCATTCTTTGCACTGTTGTCCTAATGCTGGACATTTCTTCTGATGTGGAAATTGAAATCCACATTTGTAACACAATCGTTTTCCTTTAAACTGTGTTTCATTTTTTTTTTCCATTGCTGATTTTATTTGACATTTGTATCCACTCATCTTGTTGATCATTTGGTTGCATGTTTCTCTGTACATTGCCTGTTGCAACTTTCCTAAAGAAATACTTGTTTCTTGTAATTGTTCTGCTATCATTTTCTTCAGTCATTGCTGTGTCATGTATTTTTGTAACTTTCAAAGGCATTGGGTGAAATCTAGTTTGTGATTTCTTAACTTGCTGCTGTTTAACTAAAACTAAATCACCAATTTGATAATCTTTGCCTTGATAAGTTTTTCCTTTTTTTGCATAGTACTTCATTTTCTCTTTGGTATATCCCATGAATGTTCCCTCAACATTCTTTATTCTTGACATTATTTTACATCTCACATTATGATGCCATTTATACATCATTACAAAGTGAATACTGTGTCTGTGGAAAAACAGATAGCTCACTAATTAAGGGTATATATGGCAGAAGGGTATTTATAATACAGAGTAGTCTGTTTCCCCCTTTGCCATGTATTTGACTCAATGTCTAAATATAGAGAGACACATCATGCTTTGGTCCTGAAAGACATCTTAGTCAGTGCTTTGCAAGGAAAAATTTGTTCTAACACTTATTGAAGGTGACATTTTACTGATCACTGGGCTCTTAAATAAACTTTCTGCCATAACAAAGTGGACATTTATGCAATAGACACATGTTCATAACCCACAAATCATGCAACCATTTAATCAATCCTATACTACAAGAACCTTCCTGGCTAATCACTTAGTTCCCATTCTGCATATTTTCAAGGCAAGGTGTATGCCACCCAAGCTCATCATCACACCAGACACCATATATTTGGGGATCAGTGCTGCAGAGGGACACCAAGTGTGAACATCTCCCCTGGAGCCCTGCTGCCATGCCAGGGTGCTGCTGAGCAGAGATCGTAGTGAGCAGGCACCTGCCTGGGTGTTCCACTATCCATAGCAAAGGTCATTGAAGTCCTCATGCTGGATTGCGAGCCAATCACCTTCTTCACCACTTTAAAGACAATATATATTTAAAATACCTTTTGCTCCCAAAATCTCTCTGATCATTCGTTTGCCAACTTTTTTTACCCATTCCCATGGCAATCAAATAGTCCTAATCTCAACCACACCTAAGCCACTAGTGATCCGCCATGCTGTGATCACAGTATCATCCTCCTGTATACTCTCATGCCACTCTGCTACCATTCCAAATATACATACACCAAGTTCTTTAACCATATTTACAATGATATTCATTTACCAACAAAGTCTAATTTCTCTTAATGCATTTAATGGAATTCTTCATTCTGTCCTTAATTTCCATTACCCACTTTGTACCTACCCTCCACCCCTATTTACAACCCCAGTCCTCTCTCAACATCTGTTCCATAAAATCCATTAGACACACCTGGCAGCAAAAATAGTTAAAAGTTACAGTTCCTGGACATTTCAAGGAGTACATACAGACACTAATCACCCCTCCTGATGAAGAGAAAGCCTAATACAGCCACCACCTTATTTTGCTGCTCTTGCCTCAACTTAAATGTGTGTCCCATATAAATATCTCACTCCTCTCATGTCCCTTCATACTATTATATCCTCCATTTGTCCCCTAGCTGAAGATACGAGTACATCCATTCATAATAATATAAAGAACATCACATCCATACTTGCCACTCTTAACAGCCAGCTCCTTCTTACACTTCTCTCTCATCAATAGTCTTCTCTGTCAACTTTACCTTATTCATTGGTGCATCCATTAGTTGGATTTTCCCCACCCTTAACAAGAGGAACAATCCATGCAGTCCTAATGGTTCTTTATATTCTCAGATTTACAAATCTCTGTAACTCTGGAGTAAGTCTAGTTCTACTCCCCAATAATTGTTAAATCCACCCATTCTCATAAGGGTACACTCCCTTTACTTCAAGTCTGCTGTGGTATTCCCACATCCGAAACTTAACAGTGGCTGTTGGGGTTTCACACCCACCAGCTGTTGGCTCCCATAAACTGCTTTTTTTCCTAAAAAATCTTTAACAAAGTGTCTTTTCTACTTCACTTTGTACATTGTACGCAACCTCCCTATTCAGTTCCTGAAGCCCTCCACTCCTCTAAGCTCAATTTGTCTTTCATGTATTTGACTTTATTAGCAATGCTCACATCCATTGCCTTGCTACCTTATTGACCAATCTGGGCCTTTTAATGCAGTTGACTAGTAAATCTTGCAAAAAACCTTTGCATTTCTTGTCATTGCTCTCACTACAATCAAATCACCTCTTAATAGCTTCTCTTATGGTTCAGCCATGTACCAAAAGAACTTCTCCCGCTACATCATATTTCTGTGTTACTACCTACTATCTTCTCATCACCTCTTTGCTAATGCTGTCCATATTTTCTCGCACTTTGCTCAGTCATCAACTCAACACCCAAAAAACAAATGTTCTAAGACTCTTTACAATGCACCCAGTAATGGGAAACTAAGCCATAACTGAATCACCTATTTTCCAGCTTCAGGTCACATCTTTCTGCTCCCTCAATCTCTTTCCCTCCTGATGTCTCTTACTGCTTCGTCAAAGCTAAAAACCTTGGAATCCTAGTTGATGCTTCAACACATTTTGAATCTTTTATTTCTGCCATAGCGATAACTGCCTGTGTTGAAAATCTGAGTCTTGTCTCAAATTTCGGCACATCACACTTTAACTCATTAGATAAATTGTTGTAATTTTATCCTGCATGAAGTTCTCCTTGTCACTCAACAATGGGATCAACTTTGACTCCTCTTCTACTTATTTCGTACACCACCAAACTTCCTCTCTCCCTTGACATGCTCACTCTGGAGCTAGCAGAAGCTGCAGCCCATTTGAAGCTTCTCACCCTGACTTTGAAGGCCCTCTCTACCTCTTCTACTTTCTTTGCTGGTTCCCTTCATCAATAAGTAGTCCATCCTTGGCTCAGCACTGGGTAAATCGTTGCCTCCTAGTTCCGCCTAAAACCCCATGCATTGCACCGCTTTTGTCACTCATTCTAACTGAATGGTATTCTGCACTCGAGCAGTCTCCTTTGGGTCCATTTATACAAGCACTAAGTCCCACTCAGATGTCAGCGTTTCAACCTTGCAATTCACCAAGAAAATTACAATAATTCTTGATTATCCCTCGATAATCATTGTAATTTGCAAATAATTCAGTCTTCTGTCCCATTTATCAAGCTTCATAGTTAATCGATTATCTCTATGCTCCCCCTAACTGCTTACTTAATCGAGTTTGCCTCTGCCCAAAATGCAACCTGGTTTTGATTGGACAAGTAAGATGTCTCACCCCAACTTCACAGATTAATTTTTGCTGTTTGGTAGGTGAAACAGTATAGAATGCAGCTAAAAGGCCTAGGAGGACCAGGGCAGTGGTGCCCCCTTTGTCTAAGATCAATAAGTACTGTGACTGTGGGAGTTTATTTTCTCAATACAAAAATGTTCGAGAAGCGTGTGTCTTATGCATGCAATTTGCACAACAAACCTTCACTGCTGTGGAGGGAGTCACTCATTGTGGTGTCAGGCATCTGAGGAGCTCTAAGTAAGAGAGACTGTACGCCTTCAAGTCTAAATGGCCCCAGGAGTGTCTACAATGTGGAACCCTTTTTTATTTAGCCCGAGAATTGATTTTGACATGGATCACCTTTCATAAGCTTGTTGTGCTTGATTCAAGAGAACTTTTTGAGGGGATCATAGAATAAGATCCAACATTTTTCCAAAGTTTTACAATATTTTTGTACTCTTAGCTGAACTGGAAATATACAAAGCTACCCCCTTCTACCAACAATTAAAGGAAATGCTGAAGACTGTACTGACAGCACTTGCCTTTCACCTGTATATTTAATTGTCACTGCGATGGACTCTGCTAACCTTGGTTGCTAGATTTCTACTTCATAAATGTCCCTTGTAAGCACTGCTCAATCACTAGACTATACCATTCTGAATAAAAGAGCTACGAAAATATCTGTTAAAGTTCTAACTAGTGGAGGGTGATTATTTTTACTTGAGAGGCGACAGTCACCTTAATGGGCTAAAGAGGAGAATAATAAGTAAGGGAAGTAAAGAACCTCTTCAGGAATGCAGTGGTGATGTACATGTTGAACTTTATCATGGGGAATAAAGAGGGTCGGAGAGGTGCTGTGTAACCGGCCTAATCTGAGAAGTAAAGACTGTAAGTGTCTACAAAGAGAATGTGAAACTACACTGTTTCACATACTGCAAGTCTGATCTTGTTCAGAGGCCATATTATGTAAAGGACCTTATGCCCTGGCCTGCGCCAGCCACAGACCTTGTTACTGTGCCCTATTATAGTTTTTGCGTTGTTCACAGAGCAGCTACTAACTCGCGCCAGTCCTGAAGGCAGTAAATTAGTGAAAAGCTGAATGGTTGTTTGAAGAAACTGGTCCATACGTCACTTTGCAGTCTGCAACACATCCTTCATTACAAAGGGGGCAGAGTTCCCCTGCAGACAGCTTCAGCAAGTGACTGCACCTGCCGGTTGGATGATATCTGCTTTGGTTCTGTGACCCTTTTCCCCACTTTTAAGGCTCACTCCAGGGGGATGCACCTTTTCTTTGTGACTAACAATCAGTGTGTCCTCTGACCGCTTTTTTGCCTCTGTGCTCACATCTGAATGCAGCAAGGGTGAAAAAGCAAAGCTATCCTTCATTTGCATGGTGCCACATCCCCTTGCAAATGAGGGAGCACCCTGTTGATACTGTGCCGCTGCTACATGTGCTCTGGGGCAGCCTGTAATACCAAGTATCCCAAGAGCACTAAAAATTGGTGCACACATACATTATGACCCCCATTCTTCCCCACCTCTATCTCTAATACTGTCCCAAGTGAGCAATGAGATAAGGATGAATTGTTCACAATAAAATATATAAAATCAGGACGTTAAACAATAGAGATGGTTTGCCATTTGGAGAGCATTCAAAAGTTATACTGATAATGACTTGGTCCAATGGCGGCTTTAAGTCTTTGATCCCCAGCAAGACTTCCACAAAGTCTTAGAAGGATTCGGTAACAGATCACACCAGATGTTTAACAGAAAGAGAAAGTGGAGTGGTTGTTTCATTAGTATCTGCGCATGACCGTAAGTGATATTCAATTCCCTTGACGAAGTAAACCAGTGATTCTTTTCCGAGACAGGTTCTGAACCTGTGCACACAGTAGAGTCTCCATAATTGTCCAAAACAATTTTTGTGTGTTTTGGAAGATGTATAAATGGTGTAAAATAATTTTGCTGCAAATCTTGTTAGTATGGATGACCCCCAACTGTGGCAGTGTGAGATGATGCGAATGATGGCTCCATTTTGTGAATAACAAATGCAGGTTGATCTCAGAACATACTTGTACAACACAGCTTTCCTGATACTTCGTGTTTCTGTCGTAACTTGCGTGAATAGCCCTAAATCTTCAATGCAGACTCTTGGGAAGGAATTTAAAATAATTCATAACACTAGCATCAATGTTTGTTCTCATCTGTTTCAGATTGGAAATTCTGAGGATCGTTTCTCATTGTTCAGAGACTCTCAGAATGACCCAACGTCTTCGACAACACTTTCGAATCCACATAAGGTAGGTGGCAGAAGGTGTCCATCACGTCCAAAAACACTGCATTTGATTGGTTTCTTAATGTAAGTGTGAAGGTAAACATCATGAATGTTACTTGTTGAGAAGTTCAGAGATACCAAATATAGTGCATTTACCTCACTATAATACCCTTTACAATGTAAAGGCTTCGAGAAAATAGTTTTAATCACCCAAGCAGAAACATATTCGAATGAAGCCCGATTGACCACCTTGCATTAACTTAAAACATTTTGAAAATTTCGATTCTGCAACATAATTGCATTAGGGAATTATTTTCTTTCATTTCTAGCTTTATCCATGAACAAATAAATACCATTGTTTTGATATTGTACCCAATGAGCTCAAATGCCGTCATGAGTAATAGGGGAATGTGTAGTATACTATGATAATTTCAAGTATTGTCCAATGTGTTTGTTCCGCAGAACGGTGCAGTCATCTAATTAATCCTGTCAATAATTAAACTAAACTTGAATAGAACATGTTGAAACCTAGTAAATCCTTGAGTATAGAATAATAACCATTTAGCCAATAAAAGAACGTCTAAAATAATTTGTGACTACTATGTGAACGTGAACACTAACAAGGTCAGAGGCTACATACTTTGCTGCTCTCATCCCTCTCTTTGGCTACTCCTGCGAGGAGTTTCAGCTTGAATTTGGCAATTCTACAAGCAATAGGAATCTGCACCAATTAATTCTGTTTTTACCCATTTCTTCCACCGGTTGATGAAAGGACTGATATGTTTTGAAGGTCATTCACATAACAGTGTTGTGACTTTTCTGGAAAGTTAGGACCAGATTTACTATCTTTTGTTGCAATGTAGCACAGCAACCAAAGTTGCATTACTGGGTTGCATCAAATGAAGAGAGAAGCACAGTCCCATATTGTAAGACTTACCGTTACTGGTTGAGGGGGTTGAAACCCTACTCATGCAGCAACTACAATCTTGTCAGGATGAGAAACAAGCAGACCCCAAATTAACCTATGCTTAACACTCTGGCAGTTTGCCACATAGCAGTCAGGCTGAACTTAGAGGTAACGTTTAACGTATTTATGCAGCATGCAAACCGAAATAATGTGAAAACACAACACAAGAAAAATCCCACACCAATTTAGAAAAATTGAGTAAAATTTATTAGAACATCGGAATGTTGGGAGTTCCACTGAAAACAGTGGTGTAGCTCTGGGCTTATAATGACTGGTATAAGCCTTCTGCTACAACATTCAAATATTTGTCTTCCTCTGTCTCCCTTTTTAATGTAAAACTTCACTCAATTTCAGGGCCTTTAACAACCCGTATAGCCCTTGGCAGTGGGCTAAAATCCAATTGGTACAACTGAGATATGCAATTTTTAAGATTTAGATTATATAGTGAATAAAATCACAAACTGTGTTAATATGGTCATTTGCTATATGTTTAAAAAAAAGGTCAAATGTCTTTGGATGATTTGCTGCTTATGTGTTTAACACGGAGGCTGGAAGAGAATTTAGTAAAATTATTTATGTGACAATCTTGCTGGAGTACAGGTAGATGGGAAGGAAACAATGTAGAATGCCTTTTTGTTTTTTGAAACAACTTCTAAGTACCTTCAAATGTACTGCACGGGAATTTCAAAATATATCAGCAGTTTAAGAAAGCACAAATTAAGCATTTCTGTAATTCTGAAGTGTGATAGGAACAAACCTTTTTAATAGGATCAAAACTAATAATCAATCAGTCGAATAAAGCTTTATTCGATAGTTAAAAGCAATCATAAAAGCATACATAAAAACATTATTACATTACAATTCATTACAATTCATTTTAAATTATCACAGTATCACAACAGAAACGTAAAAAGAGCATATACTCATAAATTCATTGATGTCAAAATTCCATTTAAGGCATCATTTCTCTAATGCAAAATATACTATATAATCCTGGTTTTTCTACAATAGATCACTCTTTTAAAAAACACTGTGATTATTGCAACACATTGTTGATTATCCAAATATTGAGTAGTTAGCATAGCCAAGCAAGATTGACGCAGGCCCATCTCTTTCAATAAAGGTAGTAAAAGACTGCATCTAAGTAATCTATAAAATTTACAAAATAAAAGGACATGCATGGTACTTTGTGGCGACACGTCATCACAGGGACAGGGCTTTAGCCCCTTCCATGCTCATGACGAGCTCAGCTCGTCATGAGGCACAGTGGAGCTGTGCTTATGAGGAGCTTAGCTCGTAATGAACAATGAGGTTCGATGAGGATCAGCACAGGAGGGGAAAACCATTAGCAGCCAAGGTGTTAAATCATGTGACCAGTCTTTTACAGTAGGAAAACTAACCAGTCTGTGAAAAACTCCAAATCTAAAACGAGATAAATAAAATCTCTCATATTGAATATTAAAAGTTGTTAATATCAAATGATGTTGCAGGACAGTAGGTTTTAGGATCTCAGATGTTATTCTTAAGGAGTCCAAGAAGGACAAACCCTCCTTCCTCAAGTCCTTTCTTGAAATGGCTGAAATAGTGAGAGGATTTAGAAAGTATTCTAATTTTCCAATATCCGTAAAAAACGTACACACATAGCTCAGCCATGATATCCTCATTTCTCCTTCTAATTTCAAAATATCTGACAGGATGCCTCTATTCAGCATGGTTTCTTCTTTAGTCCCTAGCCTGTGCCATAGAAGCACAGGCTCAAGCTTAATCAAATCAGATATATATGGGAGTCCTAATTCTGCATGGCAGTTATAGTTAGAGGTGCTCTTAGGTACTGCAAGGATAAATTTCAGGAAGGAGTTTTCATCTACCTGGATGGGTGTAGGATCTGCAAAACCCCACACCCCACTCCCATAGGTGGCACCAGAAACACATTTGGCATTGTAGATCTTGATTAGCTCAACAGAAACTTTACTTATCGGTGTGCAAATTATAATTATTTGCTGAAACCTGTCGTTTGTGCACAATATAGGTTTACTGGTAAACTCTAGTGTCCATTTCAAAGAAAAATGTGCTGTCCGTAAATAGCAGTGCAGTACCACACCACGCTGTATAATATATTTGAGAGAGTGTGCTTCAAAAATCCACCGGCTGGCTACATACTGCACTTTCACCACTCTCCTGCTTAGGTCATGTAATGTGATGACAGCACCCACACTCTGAAAATTGTCCCTGCACCACTTAAATATACTTATACTTTGACAGTTATAGCTTATAAACTTTTCCAAGGTTATATGCTTGGTCAAAATATATTTCCTCTATATTTTTTATGTTTGCTGTAGATTGCCTCATTTAGAGGTTTATGCTAAGTATTAAGGTAATATTGTTCAGAGGTAATAAAGCTAAGGCGTGTCATTACCTCGAGACTTCAAATGTGCAGAAGCATGGGGGGGAAGCCAGAGTTAACACTTTTAACCACACCTTTTCACATTCAATCACCTCAGGTCTGGATATCGAAAACCATTCATTGTATTTCTGTAAATTAATCAGGTATTACCATATTACTGTAAACCTTCTTTGCTAGTAGTTACTATGAGACCTGAGATGTTGCTTTTAGTAAAGGAGTCTACATAAGGAAAAATATTTATGCTGCAGCGCACCTTCAAATCATTCAGCTATTTTCACACCAGTATATATAATGTTTTATTTTAATGTATGTTTCCATTTCTGTATCTGGTATGTGAATCAATAAGAGATCTAAGCTGCAACTAAAGTGTTATTTCAGCCGAGTCCCCCCCAAAAAAGCAGGGCAGAGTACTAATACCCTAACGCCCTAGACTTGGTCGTGCGGTCCTAGAGGGCCACATTTTTTTTCCAATTTGTGGCTAAATTCTCGAATGTCACAGTGAATTATATATATTTAAAAAAACACAGTCCCCTGAGCTTGCTTTTGATATTCCCCCTAGTGGGCCAAGTCCGGGGGGCATGTGTAGTTTAATCATCAAGTGTGAGTCTACAGGGCCCCCCTCCTAGGGCTTATTTGTGCCCCAGGAAACACAACCCCCCTGGGGGTCTTTTTTATATTATTGCAGGGGGTGCATGGACCCCCTCGGACCCTGGGATCACCACCTCCCCAAGGTTTTACATAAAAAATAGATGGGTATGGCTTTGCAGACCACCCCAGACCCCAGGGACACCCACCTCCCTAGGGCCAAATGCTTCTAAAAAAAGGTGGGGGACCGCTGCCCGCTGGCTCCTGCTAAGTCCCGTGGTGCCAAAATCAGCTAATAAAGGTGTGCCACACGGCCCCTCCCCCTTTGAAATGTGGGCAGGCCCCAGGGGATGGGGTCCCAAAGGCTGAAATCAGCCCGGTGAAGGGGGGGCCGTGCGGTCCACCGCCCCCATTTAATTTTGGCTTGGCCCAGGGAGGTCGAACCCCCGGGGCTCAAATCAGTCGGTGGGTGCTGCACAGATCCCTCTCCTAATAAGTCACGACCTAGCCCCGGGGGATAGAGTTCCCGGGCCATTCTGGCCCTGATGCTTATTTCACTGAAATTAAACCTCAGAAGAAAGCATTTACAAACATAAACATAGCAGTGCCCTAACTGAAGCTCCACTTCTGCAAAAGACAAATTATTCTAACTAGTGGGTTGGTGAAGGCAAAGCAAGAGTGTTTTCTCTGCAATTCCATATTGAATGACGATCGGAAATGCTTCTTGGAGGTGAATGCATCTTTGAGCTAGTGAACACAATCTGTAGTGACTATGATGAGTCTTTTCTTGTCCTTACCTGGTGAAAGCAGAGTCCACGGTTCTCCCATAAAAGTGCTGCAAGTAGTCAAATATACAAATAACTTGGAAGCTTCGCCATTTGGCCTCACCCATCATAGTGGTATGCAAAGGTCTTCCTGCCTTGTGCCAGGAAGATGGACAGCTTAACAAGCGGCGCCTCCAGCACTTTTCCTGCCGATTTGGTGAGGCGTTGTTGATGCCGTGGAATAGGAGGACATCTCCACCAAACAAAGAAGCACATGCTTTATATAGTTAAGAAGAAAGACCTTTGTTTTGTGGAGATTTACTTCTTTGTAGTCTCGTTTTGTCTTATCTTTAGAAGGATTTAAGTTATCAGATATCTCTTGATAAAGCCACACCAGGAACAATCACATACACAGCAGGAACAATCACATTGCCAAAATGCACATAAGGTCACCAGTGACATTTCCCCATACGCCATTACCTAGCTGTAGAGTAGAATACGTACTGGACATTTACCCAAGGAGTTGGAAGCACTTAGTAATAAATAAATAGAAAGTACTCTACTTGCGTAATTATTTAGTGCAAAACTGTAGAGTCTTGTTGGATTAAGTCACAGGCATGTTTTTTTTGTGGCCCAGTCACTCACACACCCACTGACAGACCCACTCAGACACATACACCCACTCACAGACCCACTCAGACACTCACACGCACTTATAGACCCACTCAGATATTTATGCACCAACTCACAGATACACTCGTACCAGCTCACAAACCCACTCATGCACCCACTCACTGAACCACTATGATGTCTCACAGCCACTTACAGACCCACTCAGATACTCATTCACCTACTCACAGACCCATTGAGGAACTCCTGCACCCACTCACAGGCCCAGACACTCATGGAGGCAGTAGCAAAATTCAGACTCTCTCACACCCACTCACAGACTCATACACTCACTGACACTCATACACTCACTGACACACTGAGTCTCAATGGTTACAGGTAGGAAATACAATTTAAAAAAATCTTAGAAATTCACTGTCAGTCAATAAACTTTATTCGGTTTATATTTACAAAACCATAAAAGTTACACAGGTGCTTACATTAAAAAAAACAATTGGTTATTGACTTAATATTAAAAAAGAAGCAAGCTCCATATTCATACAATAAATCATCTGTAAACATGTCTTAGTGAATAGACTCTACATGTCCATAAATTGCCTTTTAAAGATGCTTTTAAAAACCCTACAATAAAAATGGTACAGTCATCCTTCAACAGTTGTAGATACATAAGTGTTGTTGCCTCCTGGGGACTACATACAGTCTCCAAAAGAACATGACGTGCAGCAAATCCTATGGAGACTTTCCTTCGCAGACACAGGGAGCCAACACTTGGCCCCTTGAGGCCCCCTTGGGTCTTGCCAACAGGAGGTGGAAAAGATTCATCCGAAACCTTGTTAGAAGGAACTTCTCATGTGTCGTCATAGATCCCATAAGATATGGTTCTGGCAAAGGTGTTCATTTTAAAAGAAGGTGTGCCCGTACACTTGGTTTCCGTACCTCTTCTGCCTCCCGATCTAATCGCCTTTGGTTCAAAAAGGCTGTCTTGGTTAATTCTGCATCCTTTTTATCAATAACATCTGGCTTAAAGAATAAAACGCCCCGCTCAATCCGTTCAAACCCTCTTTTGATGTAGCTAAGCCAGGGGATATGAGCCATATTGTCTAGGGCCAGACATTCCCTTAGAATCAATTTGGTGAAAATTATATCGTCATTTAGCCAACATTTTAACCAAAAGATCAGAGGGCGCAGAGCAAGAGTGTCACTTGGGTAGGTACCCACAGTTCCTCATGTACAGCCATGTTGACGGTTCCTTGCGGGACACATAATCATCTTTTTAGGAACCCATTTTCCACTACCTGGAGGGGTTTTATTGCCGAGTGTCCCCAGATCTCGCTACTGTAGGTTGCTATGGCTAAGCTTTTGGCTTGGTAAACTTGTAGCATAGCTCCTGTCGATTTCTTCCCCACTTTAGAGGCAAAGTTGAAAATTGCTGCATTGACCCGGGCCAGGTCCCCTTTTTTCCTCTGAATTAAGGGGTCCTATTTTAGTTGATTGTCAAATAGGACTCCTAGATAGGAGAAGACACTCGTGCAGGGAATTTTATCGTTGCCGGATCTAAACTGAAAGCTCCTTTTCGTATGTTTCCCTACCTTCATGACATAGGACATAGTCGGGTCCCGTTCTGTCATAAATCCCAGGTAGGCAGTTAAGAGGGTTTGTAAGCCCAGTTCAGTTCTAGATATTAGGACGGTGTCATCCGCGTAAAGCAAAACAGGAATGCCCCGCCGTCCTAATAATAATAATAAAGACATTTATAGAGCGCATGGATTACGCCATCTCGGCGTGTCCCCGCGCTAAAAGGGAGAAGAAAGCTCGCCAGAGGAGAGGAGAGTACAAGGCAGTAGGCATAAGTAAAGTTATAAGGGGAACAAGTGAGTTTTCAGTTGACGTCGGAAAATGGTTTCGGAAGGCTCAATGCGGAGACTGATGGGAAGTTTGTTCCATCCTATGGCAGCCGCCACTCTAAAGGACCTCCCTCCCATTTTTTCTCTCCTGTAGCGGTGGGTTACAAGCTTGCCCATGCCGCCCGATCTAAGCGATCTGCGTGGTTCATACCAGGTAACCAGACCTGTCAGTTAGCTGGGAGCTTTGTTCCAAAGGATCCGATGACATATTAGGAGGGCTTTGTACATTATTCTTTTATTCACTGGGAGCCAGTGGAGAGTTTTCAGGGCGGTTCCAGAGTTGGCTCTTTTTGGGAGTCCAAGCACTAGGCGGGCTGCGGCATTTTGCAGTATCTGGTGTCGTCCTATGCTTTTACTCGAAGCTCCCAAGAAGAGGACGTTCCCGTAGTCGAGGCATGACGTAATCAATGCCTGGGTCATAGTACGCCGAGCCTCCAAAGGAAGGAGGTCCAGGGTTTTATTGAGAGTCCTTAGGACTCCAAAACACTTGCCTACTAAGCGGTTGGTGTGTGTTTCATAAGAGAGTTTGGGGTCCATCCATATCCCTAGATTCTTCGCTTCAGGGCATGGTGTAGGCATGGCGCCTAAACAGCTTTGCCACCAGTCACATGTCCAGAGCCGTTGATCCCCCCCAACCACCAGGACTTCTGTCTTGGAGCCGTTTAATTTTAGGCAGTGATTATCCATCCAAGTGGCCAATGCTAGCATACAGGCTCAGAAATGATTGGCTCCAGCGGCAGGAGTATGGGAGAGGGTGAGTAAGAGCTGTGTATCGTCGGCATAGGAGACAATCTCTACGCCAAATGATTGGACTAGCTCTGCCATGGGGGCCATATATAGGTTAAAAAGGGTAGGACTTAGGGCAGAGCCCTGAGGTACCCCCTGCTCTAATGCCCTCTCTTCCGACTGAAACGAGCCCCGTTGAACCTGAAAGCTTCTGCCCGTCAGAAACAATTTCAGCCAACCTAGTGCTCTATCAGTTACACCTCCTCTGTTCAGACACTGTAGCAAGGTGATATGTGCTACAGTGTCGAACGCTGCACTGAGGCATGACCAGTGCCATGGTTAGGCCTGCATCAGCTCCTAGACGTAGAGTTTCGGTGGCTCGTAATAAGGCCGTCTCAGTAGAGAAGCCTCCTCGGAAACCCGATTGGGATGGGTGTAGAAGATTATTCTTCTCTGCAAATTCCATCAGTTGTACATTTGCAATTTTCTCTGCAATTTTTGCGGTGTAGGGCAGTAGAGAAATCGGTCGTAGGTTCTCCAGGACATCATGGCTTACATTAGGTTTTTTTTCTAATAGGTAGCATAATTGCCTTTTTCCAGTTTATCAGAAGGGTTTGGGAGTCAAAGGATGTCCTGAGGACGTGGCGGATGTAAGGTTCTAAGACCGTTATGCTGGCGTCCAGGACCCGTGGAGGGGCGGGATCCCGCGGCGAGCCCGATTTTATACTAGTTCAGATGATTTCAAGTTCTTTACTGGGTGGTACGCTAAAACACTGTAACCTCGGTTTTGAATTTAACAACGCCCCTTCCTTCAGTTCTATAAATGTTTCTCCATTCGTAGGACATTTGGAGAAAGAGCTGTATATTTTATTAACCTTATTGGCAAAATATTCTGCCACCTTGTTACATTCCATAACTGAATCAGTTTCCGGAACATTGGAGAGTGCGACGACTGAAATTTCTTTATAAATTTTAAAGAGCTCTCTGGATGAGCAGTCCGCCTCCCTAATTCTGTTTCCATAAAAGATGGCTTTTGCAGCTCTGACCTGTTTTTGGTACCTTCTCTGGGCTGTTCTATATTGAAGTTTAGTGCATTCATTCTTGTCCTTGCGCCAATGTCTTTCTAGCTTTTTACAATCTGATCTAATCGACTGCAGATCTATATTATACCATGGGGCCGATTTCCTAACTCTATTCCCCTGTTTGGCCGTGGCAAGAGGGGCTACCTTGTTCAAGGCATCAAGGATCCGGGTTTCTAAGTTTTGATCTGCACTTTCACTATCTGTGCCTCCCGGCATCCCACCTAAACGTAGCAGCTCGCTAAAGATGGGTTGAGAAAATGTTTTCTATTTGCGGTATGGGTAGCTATTTTTGCCATTCAACTGGGGGGTAGGCTTACTTAAAGTGCAGATTTCAAAAGGGACTAGGAAATGGTCTGTCCAGGGAAGTGGGTTAGGAGTACTCGTGGTTAAGCCGTCCTAGTTGGCAAACACCGGGTCCAATAGATGGCCATGGGTATGTGTGGGTGTTTGATTTATTAGTACCAGATTTGCATTTTGTAATTCCTGCCTCATCTCCGTGGCTTCCTTTAGCTGGATATCATCAAAGTGAATATTAAGATCACCCAAAAGGAGAACCTTCCTATGTCTAAGTGCTAGGTGTTCAAGGTGTTCTTGCAAACTCTGCCTAAACTTTCCCAGGGTCCCAGGAGGTCTGTAAAGGAGGACACCTGAGATGTGATCCTGTTGGCCAAGCTTCAGTGCGAATTTGCCAGCTTCGCAGTTCTCTATTCCAAGAGGTTCGAGGGAGCATATCAGGGGGGCCTTGTTAATCATTGCAATCCCACCTCCGCGGCCAGACGGTCAGTCCACCCTGGCTATACTATAGCCTGGTGGAAGGGATTCGATGATCTCAGGGTCGGAGTCTACCCCCAGCCATGTCTCTGTCAGAAAGAGTATATCCAGGTCCTCCTCTAAGAGCAGGTCCCAAATTTGTAAGGCGTGTCTCGGGAGGGATCGACAGTTTAACAAGCCTCCTCTGAGGCTCATAGTCCGTTCTCCGTTACCTATCTGTTTACAGGTTTTAAATGTGCAATGTCGGCATTTGACCTCCATTTTGTGCTTGCAACACTCGTTTATCGGCGGGCATAAGTTCCATAGGACCTGTCTATTATAGGTTAGCAGATCTGTAGAAGAAAGGGCAGGGGTTTTGGCGCCCGCTGCGCTACCGAAAAATGCACATAATTTATGGTGTTCGGGCTGAGGATAGAGGGGGCGTGGCCTAAGAGGGGGCGTGGCCTCCGCTCGTGGCGGGAGGGCGCGAGGGGGAGTATCTGCCCAGCGTGCAGCGTCAGCGCTGGCTCTGCTGCGTACACCAACTGGGTCTCAGAAGGTCTAAGAAGGTGAAGTTTTCTTAATAAACAAGCAGTCTGTTTTCTTTAAAAAAATACACAGGCAATTAGTGACACCACATAGTTTTAAAATCACAAGCAATCTGTGACCGCAATTATTTTCAAAGATAGTGCCTCGCTCCTGGCTTCCGCCTCAGGAGCTTACCTCTCAGTTTTGCTAAGTTGTTTGGCCGCGTCAGCTATATGCGGTGGAAATCAGCTCCAGTTGCCAACAGCACACTTTCTAGTTCATTAATTTAAAAATGGCACCAGAATGCAGCCGTGGCGGACTCCTTTCTTGATCTTGATGTCCCTTGAAACCTGCAGATCTTGTGAGAACCTGACACTAGCTTTGGTTGATGAGTGCAGGTCCTCAAGAAAATTGACAATACTATCTTCCACCCCCATTGCCCCCGTCGACTTCCACAGCTTGGTCCTATTAACACAGTCAAAAGCAGATGACAGATCCATGAAGGCAAGGTGGAAGGTTCCGGAATGCGCAACAGTGTATTTGCTCAATACCATATATAAATTGAGACACTGAGCAACAGTAGAGCGCCTCGGCCGGAAGCCGTACTTGGCGTCGGACATGATCCTGTTTTCATCTGCCCATGTGTTTAATCTTTGTAAAAGGACCCGGCCCACCACTTTGACCACTGATTCAATAAGCAAAATAGCTCTGTAGCAGTAAGTACTATTTATGTTGCCCTCCTTAAAAACTGGGACTATGGTGGAAGAAGCCCAGGACTGAGGGCACCCATTCTTTGCCGCAGTATTAAATAGAGATTCTAGAATCGGGGCCCAGAACAAGGGGTCTGACTTGAATAGATCAGGAGGGATCCCATCTGGGCCTGGGGCTTTGTTAACCGTTAGCCCTAGAATCCCTTCCATGATCTCACTCCTGTCAAAACTGATCACAGCAACCTTCCTATTCTGGGGTTCACTACGGTTAAAGTCGGGCAGACAATCAAACATGAGTACCCACTCGTCCTCTGTGATGTGGGCTGCAATGACCTCCCCCCTTCCTTGGCAAATAGGGGCCCATTCACTACCCTCCAAAACCTCAAGCTGTTCCTCAAGGTACTAGAGTCAATCAGCTCCTTCCATGCGTCTTCCTTCAGAGCTTCCTTTCGTTTGGCCAAGGCTAACTTATATTCCGTGCGACATACACGGACCTCAGATTGATTTCTTGGTTTCACTCAGCCTCTTAGACGATTTGGAGCAATTTGAGTCAAACCATCTGGGGCCGTGTGCAGCAATGCTTCTAGCCGGAACACTTAACAGTTCCCCCACTTTTTGCGCTAATACTTCATAGGCACAAAGAATCTCATTAAGGGTGGACCTCTCAGCTGTACATAATTTCAATTCATGGGCACAAACTAATTTCACGTTATTGTAAAGGCTGGCAGGAGATACTTGGGACCACTTTAGTCTATGCTTTCCATCCTTCGGTTTCAGGGTACCACTGATGGGGACCTTGCCTCTTTTTATCGCTAGAAGGCCCGACATGTTAACTGTTACAGGATTATGGTCACTGAATTCGCTGTCTACAATATTAAAACCATTAATAAAGGATTGCAACGCCGCAGAAATAAGATAAAATCCATAAAAGATCCTCTTCCATTTCCTTTAAATGTTGGTACAGGGAACTTGGTGGCTGGGTCAGTTAAGTACATAATGACCACCATATCTAGTTTGTTCAACATATTATTCAGCAGTTCCCCTTGAGGATGGTGTTCAAAATGAAAACCCGTCATACGAGGGCAACCCATCTCCGAAATACAAGATGTTAGAGGATTACCACAAGGGTGTATATTAAAATCGCCAGAAACCAGGAGGTTATGAAAACCAGGGGCCCATAGACTTTTTTATGACTTTTTTATGAATCCTCCCAAGTTGGTAATGTTACACTCCTCATGCGAACAGGCCACCGAGTTGTAGAAATTGAGAATTCCCCATCTAGTATGCCCCCTAGTTGCTGACAATGCCAAAATTCCCCTGTGTGTAGTTGGGATTACTTGCAACCTACAATCAATGGGCACAGAGATGTAAGTAACTAGACCACCCCTTGGTCTTCCACTCGCCGAAGGAGTGGCCGGGACAAAAAATGCTTTGTAGCCTTCTATGAAAAGGATACAGTCCACCGACCATGTTTCTTGTAAGCTAATTACGGTGTATTGCTTCACATAACGTACCCACCATGGGTCATGAAATTTATTAGCCAACCCAGCAATATTCCAAGATAAATAATGATTGGACCTCGCTGCTGTATGCCTCACGGCTACAGCCCTTGGAGTCTGGGGGGATATAGCACATTGAGGTCCAGGTGGTGCAGAAGCCCGCAGTCAATCGCAATTCTCCAGCCCAAATAGAGCTGCAAATCTGTTGTCTTACTCCAGAGTTTGAGTGCTGTGTAGCTGCACATCTGATTTAGAAGCATAATAGGCTGGGACGGAAGGCTGTTGCCGGGAGCTTATTTATTTGGCCAATCTCCTAAATGGCGTGCCCTATGACCATGCTCTGGCATTTCTCTATGGGTGGCTGGCTTGTAGAAGTAACCTAGGGGTAAAGCCTTAATAACAGATCCGGATAGTGGGGTGAGACTAATGTCCCTAGATAAAATGTGCCCGGCAGTAAAAGGGTTTATAAAAGTTTACGATAACACAATCTCCTCTGTCTGTTTTGCATGAGTTCCCTATCCAACTGACCCTATATGCCATTAATGTTTTATTATTATGTGAGAACCAGTGAGTTACTTTATTTCTTAGTTGCACATAGTCTTCCTTTGCCCCAGTAGGGAGAGAATGTGCATTCCCCAGTACCACTACATATGGGGTAGATTCAGGTGGGAGGCCTATGGTTGGAAGGCTCGATAATTGGTGATCCATACCCTCCTGCCTCCTTTCCCTATGGGACACAGGTAATCCTGCTGTACTGAGGGGCTGGCATGAAATAGCCCTGGTGTCTGGGCCTCTTGGCCCAGTACTAATAGGACTATTCATGTCCTGTGCCTCACCATTAGCTGTAATTCTTACGGTAGGCCCAACCTCTGCCCCTTCCCGCACCCCTCTTTTACCCTTCATGACCATGTCAACAGAGTCAGTGGGTGTGCTCGCTGCCTGAATAGTTGGAGGATTACAACCAATGGACCCCTCTAGTGTAGCTAGCCTGGCTTCTATCACACTTATTTATTAAAGCATGGGGTCTAGCATGGTGGATAACAGGGTTTCCTGCCTTATCCAAAAGCTCCCCTCTGTGCTATCAATAGATTTCCCTACCAAAGTCTGGTTCATGGAGATTGAGTTACCCACATTATTAAATCTTGGGGGTGGGGGGGGGGGATGCAGATGGGAGGGCCATCCAGGGATCCCCTGAGCAGGTTTTGATTTTGTACAACCTCAGCCCCTCCTTTTTGTATTGGAGGATTCCTTATTATCGATTTATTTAAGGTTAGCTATCTGGCCTATAGTGGTTGTTTTGGTTTTCACAGGGGTGGGTTTGTGCTCCTTAGAGGGACAAGAACCAGAATTTAACATTGTAGCTGAGGGTACTAAAGGTGGTGGACTCGTCTAACTATGGAGACATCCTGGCTTATTGCCGGCAAGGAGTCAGGGAATGCAGGGGTTAGGGAAAGTCTACCTAGCGGGGATTTTGGATCTTTCTGTCAATTGAATTTCATGTATGAGGGCAGATTCTGCCCTCAGAATGAAGGCATCCAGCGCGTCGACCACACTATTCCCCACGTTTGCTTTCCGCTTGCTCATTAATATTGGGCTGTAAACACCCTATAGAAAATACACCAATCCCTGATATAATGATAACCTACAGTTATTGGCCAATTACATAGTATAATGTGCAAAGTGCAATGTTCAAGGATACAATTCAAAACTAAGACACAAAATACTAAAATAGCTTGGAATAAAAGCACCTCGAAACCGTTGTTGCAATCCTCAGAAAAGTGCTAAGTGCTTTTAAAATAGACAGCAGTATTTTAATAAAAACAGTTGAATTGTAGGATGACACTAAAGTTCAAAATACAGTTCAAGTTCCAGGCACTCAGGATGGAGTTTTTAGTCCAGTAATGTTAACAAAGACAGGTTCATTATGAAATGGATAGCTCACGACAAGACCACCAGGGCGAATAAAAAATGGTCTAGGTTTACAGATCTCCGGACAGCACCTCTGCTGGCTGGGGGGAAAAAGTATAATAACACAAAGCAATAGCAACAGTATCTGTAGGGAGGACCTGGATGGTGAATGCAAGGGAGGTGGCCATGCCCTGCCTCTTCCTGGCAATGACAGGCAAGGACGGGCCTGCCCTTCCCGCGCAGTGGGAGGTCCAGAGCACTTTTGTGGTTGCGGCTGGAGGTGCTTAGATGACGTGGATTCCCCGCACCGGTGGTGGGCTGTTGGGGGTTGTAGTCCAGACCCCTAGCAGCGTGGATGGTGGGTGGTGTTTGCGATGGCTGTTCCCCTCACAGCAGTGCAGGAGTCACTCGAGCCGTTTCCCTTATGGCAGGTATCAGAGCCAAAAAGCACGTCCCGGACTGCAGGAGGTCGCGAGGACTTTTGTGGTGGCGGCTGGAGGCGCTTAGATGACGTGTATTCACTGCACCAGTGGTGGGCTGCTGGGGGTTGTAGTCCAGACCCCTAGCAGTGTGGATGGTGGGTGGTGATTGCAATGGCCGTTACCCTCACAGCAGTGCGGGAGTCCCTCGAGCTGTTTCCCTCACGGCAGGTATCAGAGCCCAAAAGCTCAAAAAAACAAAGGTTACAGGGACGTTATAGTTAGGCTCAGATTTCAGTTGTACAACACCATTGAAATTCAGCAATTATAGTTACCTGAGCTAACTACAACTTACTCCCCCACAATGCTCTGCTTATGACCTCACATATTACATCACTCATGACATGGTAAGTGACATCACTGATGACTTCATCCACAGAAGCACTCACACACCCACTCACATAGTCACCCACTGAGCGGTCATAAGTTATAGTTAGCTCAGGTAACTGATGAATTTGAATGGTGTTGTACGAATGAAATCTGAGCCTAACTACAGAGTCTCTGAAACCTTTGGTTTTTTTCAGTGAATATATATATATATATATATATATACACTAGCGGCCCGTCCCGACGTTGTCCGGGTATCAATTGCTGCCGGCCAGTAGTATATTGTTTTGTAGGTTTTCGTTTTGATAGCATTTCTTATCTGTGACAGGCCTGTGAAACGCTCCGATTCACAGTGCACTGCTGATGCACTTAAGAGTGCGCGTTCAGTAGTGTGTGAACTCGAGTTTCTCTACTTTATTTTTCCTTGCAATATTATATAGCACGAACTTGACAACCTGGCATGAGCACAATTTACATTACAGAAGAACACATTCATTTGTGGTAGGCACAGGGAGACAAAGTGATTTGCCTGGAATCACAGGATGTTTAGCTGATGCCGAGATTCGAACGTAGCTCCCCAGCTCTAAA
This sequence comes from Lissotriton vulgaris, assembly GCF_964263255.1. Classification (NCBI taxonomy): domain Eukaryota; kingdom Metazoa; phylum Chordata; class Amphibia; order Caudata; family Salamandridae; genus Lissotriton; species Lissotriton vulgaris. The sequence continues at coordinate 1,878,988,674 of NC_141685.1, read as the reverse complement.
GTTCGCAATTATAGAACTTGTGGCGGGAGGTGTGTCTAAAAGCGTATGTCTGTGCTGGCCATCAATGAGAGAGACCTGTGCATTTTTCAAATGGTAGTGAAAAAATATGAGTATGTTGCTGGAGATGTGGACCGCCGTGCCACCAATGTACTTACCAGGGGTGGGTAAACACCCATTATTCCGCAACTTTCTTTCCGCATACCATCACTCCGCATACTTTCATTACGAAAGTACCATGACTCCGCAATGCCATTATAACGCATGGCATTACATTTTATATGCTTTTACCATGCATACATTTACAATGAAATTCGTTGTAAATGCATGAATGGTAAAAGCATGTTTTTTAAAATGTTTGGATATGGTAAGTATGGGTATAGGGGTATATATTTTGCGGTACTGAGGTATATGTTTTGGGTGTTTGGGTATTTTAAGGGTTCAGATATAGTTTTGGGTTATGGGGTACAGGGGTAGTTTTAGGGTTGAGGGATAGGTATGGGTTTGGGGGTACAGAGGTATTTTAAGGGTTCAGGGCTAGGTTTGTGTTTTAGTGTATGGGGTATTTTTAGGGTTCAGGGGTAGGTTTGGGTTTTGGGGTACAGGGGTATTTTAATGGTTCAGGGCTAGATTTGGGTTTTGGGGTACAGGGGTATTTTTAGGGTTCAGGGCTAGGTTTGGGTTTTGGGGTACAGGGGTATATTAGGGTTCAGGGATAGGCTTGGGTTTTGGGGTACAGGGTTATTTTTAGGGTTCAGGGCTGGAATTGGGTTTTTGGGTACAGGGGTATTTTTTAGGGTACAGGGGTAGGTTTGGGTTTTGGGGTACAGGGGTATTTTAAAGGTTCAGGGCTAGGTTTGGGTTTTGGGGTACAGGGGTATTTTAGGGTTCAGCAGTAGGTTTGGGTTTTGGGGTACAATGGTATTTTTAGGGTTCAGGGCTAGGTGTGGGTTTTGGGGTACAGGGGTATTTTTAGGGTTCAGGGGTAGGTATGGGTTTTGAGGTAGAGGGGTAATTTTAGGGCTTAGGGTAGGTTTGGGTTTTGGGGTACAGGGTATATTTATAGGGTTAAGATTGGTTAGTGTTTAAGGGTGTTGGGGTATTTTAAGGAGTAAGGGTGGGTTATGATTATGGGGTGCAGGGGTATTTAAAGGGAGCCGGGTGGGATTATCTCACAATATGAGACATGGCATGAAGGGCAGAACGTACCACACGCCCCCAGCGTTTGTAACGCCCCCAGCACACGCCCACAGCACAACGCAGACACGCCCACAAGAGACTACTTTGCTGGCATGGTTCTTTTACCTTTTAAGTGTATATGGTGATCGTCTGCATAGCCTATGTCCTTCTGCTACAACTGCCCTTTCCAACGCTGTATTGGGTGTTGTGATTGGGGTTGTGGTTCCTGAGATTACCCGCATCAAAGGTGTTGGGCTCTCTCTTTATTATATTAAGTATGGATATGTGTGTGTATATATACACACACACACACACACACACACAAAAAGGTGTTATACTTACCTACAAAATACTTATATTTTCATAGAAAAGACATATGCATGGTAATATGTTGCTTAGTAAAGACATACAATGTAAAGCCATATCAAATAGGCCTGGCAGATCTATGGAGAGAAAAAGCGGGCACTAAACAAGGGATATCCTATAGAAATTTAAAATACAAACATACCTCAAGAATTGATTTTGCTTTATTTAGTTACTGCCTCCAAAACTCTATAACCAGTATTAATTATATTCCCTCTCACTTATCGGATCACTCGGCTCTTTTATTTACTCTAAAACTTCCAGCTCAAATCAAACACCCCTCTTGGTCATTTGATCGTACCATTTTATTAGAACCAGAGGAAGTGACATTCTTGAAGAGCGAAACAAGTATGTTCTTGGATATTAATTTGTGCTCAGCTTCCCTTGGTACAGTCTGGGAGGCTTTAAAAGCATACTTGAGAGGTTGTATAACAAACAGAGCCTCCCACCTGGGTAAAATCTACAGATTGAAAATTCAAAATCTTGAACAAGAGCTAGGAAAAATTGAGCAGAGGCTTGAAGCCTCAGTTGGCTCTCTTCAAGACCAAAAGAATATGTCTGATTTAAAAATCCAACTAGAAAATATCTTACAAGAGAGAGTAACGAAGAGATGGGAGGCGAGCAAAATTTCTAACTTTGAATTTGGGGAAACAGCGGGCAAGATTTTGGCCTGGAGGGTTAAGGCTGATCAGGCCAAAAGCTATATAAGAGAAATCAATGTAGAGGGAGAAAGCGGGGTTAGGACATCTAACCAAGAAATTAGTACAGCCTTTAGGGAATTCTTCGAGGAGATATACAGGGAAGATATCCTCGACGATCAACATACTAGGGACCTATGGTTAAACCAGATATCTCTACCATCCCTTTCATTTGCACAACGTGAAGGGATCGAGATGGATATCTCCGAAGCAGAAGTGAGGAAGGTCATTAGGTCTCTAAAACATGGCAAAGCTGCAGGCCCCGATGGGCTTCCAGGGGAATTATACCGCGCCTTGATAGATGTAATTGTCCCAACTTTAACAGCCCTCTTTAATGGTATCTTGAGGGAGGGCCATGACCCTCCTCGATCTTGGAGTGAGGCCACCATAGTACTGATCCCCAAACCTGGCAAAGACCCAACTTTATGTGGGTCATATCGCCCAATATCACTATTGAACAGCGATTATAAGATTTTTGCGTCCATCATTTCATCTAGACTGGGTTCGGTAGTGGGGGAAATTATACATCAGGACCAGAAGGGATTCATTAAAGGTCGCCAGCTATCCGACCTAACGTATGATCTTGTGGGGGCAATTGATATTGCCACATCCTTTTCCCTTCCGTTGGCAACACTCACTTTAGACGCGGCTAAAGCCTTTGATAGGGTGAACTGGCCCTATCTCAGCGACGTCTTGAAGAAGTTTAACTTTGGGGAGAAGTCTAACTTTGCTCTTCCCCTGAGGCGGAAAGCCGGGGGCGCTTCTCTCTTTCCACACTTGCGCTTTGCACTTTGTTGGGTCGCTGATTTTAAAAACTGTATATATTTTATGTGTTCCTATTTTACTACCACATTGGTGCATTTACCTTGAAGGCGAGATTTACTTCGCCGGAGGGTCCCTGCACGTCTCTCCCCACCGGATCAGCCGATATTGGCGCTGACGCCGGCACAGAGAGGGACAGCCGCCATCTTGGGACAGGCAGGGGAGCGGTCCAGTTCTGGCCGCCTCCCGCCCTCCCTTGTTTACTTAAGGCGCGCTTGTGTGAGCGGTCAGCCAGACTAACTTTGCTCTTCCCCTGAGGCGGAAAGCCGGGGGCGCTTCTCTCTTTCCACACTTGCACTTTGTTGGGTCGCTGATTTTAAAAACTGTATATATTTTATGTGTTCCTATTTTACTACCACATTGGTGCATTTACCTTGAAGGCGAGATTTACTTCGCCGGAGGGTCCCTGCACGTCTCTCCCCACCGGATCAGCCGATATTGGCGCTGACGCCGGCACAGAGAGGGACAGCCGCCATCTTGGGACAGGCAGGGGAGCGGTCCAGTTCTGGCCGCCTCCCGCCCTCCCTTGTTTACTTAAGGCGCGCTTGTGTGAGCGGTCAGCCAGACTAACTTTGCTCTTCCCCTGAGGCGGAAAGCCGGGGGCGCTTCTCTCTTTCCACACTTGCGCTTTGCACTTTGTTGGGTCGCTGATTTTAAAAACTGTATATATTTTATGTGTTCCTATTTTACTACCACATTGGTGCATTTACCTTGAAGGCGAGATTTACTTCGCCGGAGGGTCCCTGCACGTCTCTCCCCACCGGATCAGCCGATATTGGCGCTGACGCCGGCACAGAGAGGGACAGCCGCCATCTTGGGACAGGCAGGGGAGCGGTCCAGTTCTGGCCGCCTCCCACCCTCCTCATGTATATAAACAATGGGACTTCCCGTCCGCGCAGCGGACGTGCGCAGCGGGCGCGCCGATGGCGCGCCTAAGACAAGCCCGTCTGCGCCCGTCCGTGCCTGGCCCGTGCCTAGTGCCGGTCCCCCTGCCCGTTCCGTAGGGGTTTCTAACATTATCTGGTCCAAAATAGCACTACTACAACTGCGCCCTAGGGCATGTTCCCTGATTCCCTTATGCTGTCCCAGCCAATTAGAGGATTCCTCGTTTAAATGTTCACTATGTGCTTTTAGTCTGCGACCAGCGAAGAAACGTTTTACCCAAAACGGTAACATAAGTAAGCGTCATACTCTAGCCCCAACGCTTAAAACTGCGTTGCTTAACTGTCGTTCCCTGCCACGCCATGCTGGTGAGATCTGGTCATCCCTTACTGCGGACACATGGGATGTACTATTTCTCACTGAGACGTGGCTGAAGGATTCCTCGAACCCCGATATTCTTTTGGCCACGCCTCCTGATTACCTCTTCAAAGGTTGTCATCGTGAGGGTGGCCAAATGGGCGGGGGTATTGCTATTATTGCTAAGGCACATTTCAAATTGACGACTACCAAACTTGGAAATATTGGTAAAATTGAAGCCATGTACTTTACTCTGGCAGATTCCGCGGCTGTTATCTTAGCTGGGATTCTAGTATACAATCCACCTACTGCCTCGTCTGGCTCTCTTATGTCGCTTGTACATTTGATTGCTGACCTGTCTCTTAAACACTCGAATTTTATTGTACTTGGTGATTTCAATTTACACGTGGATGATCCTCTATGCTCTCCGGCTAACCAGTTTCTGGATGCTTTGAGGGGTCTAAATCTCCCTCAACTAGTTCAGGGCCCCACGCATAAAGCAGGCCATACTTTGGATTTGGTCTTCTCAGGGCACCTGGACATCCTGCTTCATCCACCTCTCCCTCTTACCTGGTCGGACCACTATCTCGTGCCTTTTGATCTTCCCCTTATCTTGGCGCCCTTACCTACTGTACTCAATAAGGAGGTCAGGAGAAAATGGCACAAAGTAACCTGCGCCACCTTGAGTCCTCTTCTGCTTAATGGTCATGCACCCTCGTCCTGTAACACTGTTGATGAAATGGTGTCCGAATTCAATGCAACTTTGCTGAGCGCCATAGATACCATCGCGCCCCTCCAATCCATCACGTCTGCTAGATCTCGTCCTTCATCACCCTGGTTCTCCCAGACGCTTAGGGAGGAGAAGAGCCGTTGTAAAAAACTTGAACGTCTATGGCGAAAAAACTATGATCCAGAGGCCAAAGTTGTTTATAAATCCGCTCTGAGAAAGTTTCTCTCCTTAAAACGGTCAACTATGAGAGATTTTTTTGTCCTCCAAATCGAGAAATCTAGGAATTCCTCCAAATCCCTTTTTAAAATTGTGAAGGACTTTTCGCATCCAGCGGCCTTATCTTCTCAGATCCCGGCCAGCCAGGTACTGTGTAGTGGTCTCTCCGAATACTTTCAGGAGAAGATCGTGACCATCAGGTCCTCCTTCCCCCCAGAGGGTATCTCACCAGCCCCTAGTGAGATAGATAGGGACATCCCTCTCCTCGAATCTTTTAAGGAGATGACTATTGAGTCTTCTCAGAGACTAATTACACAGTGCAAATCCGGCTCTCCTCTTGATCTGATTCCGGCTACCATGATGGGTATTCTTGCCCCTATATTGATTGAGCCCCTTCTCGACATCTGGAATTGTTCTCTGGGTTCAGGCCAGTTTCCCTCCATTTGGAAGGAGGCCATGCTGGTCCCGATCTTAAAAAAGGCGCATTCAGATCCTAGCCTCTTCTCAAACTACCGGCCCATTTCCCTTCTTCCCCAGTCAGCTAAGATCTTGGAGAAAGCAGTCCAACTGCAATTGGCTGAATTTCTGGAGACTAATCTGCTTCTCCATGACTCTCAGTCGGGATTCGGAGCAGGCTTCAGTACGGAGACAGCTCTCCTTGAAGTCTCCGAAACTGTTAGAGAGTGTGTGGATAGGGGCGAGGAGGCCATGTTGGTCCTCCTCGACCTATCCGCCGCCTTCGATACGGTTTCCCACACAATCTTATTGGATCGCCTGTGCCAGTTGGGCATAGGAGGTACTGTGTTGACCTGGATTAGTTCCTTCTTGAAGGATCGTTCTCAGAGGGTCTTTCTGAAACCTTTTACTTCGACTGAGAAACCTCTTCTTTGTGGTGTCCCCCAGGGCTCGGCCCTGAGCCCTTTATTATTTAATGTATATCTTGCCCCTCTGGCCAAGGTGGTGGAATCTTGGGGAGTCAGAGTGATCTCCTATGCTGATGATACCCAGCTGGTGTTTTCTTTTAGGGATCACTCTGACACCTCTTTTGCCAACTTTCGTCAGTGTTTAAATAACATCTGCAATTGGATGACCACCAACCACCTCAGGCTTAATACTGATAAAACGGAGGTTATGTTTTTTAATCAGAAAACTCCTATTCCATCCAGCCTGTGGTGGCCAGTGGTCCTTGACCCCCCCCCGATACCAGCTGTCACAGTTCGCAATCTGGGCTTCCTGTTTGATAATACCCTTTCTTGTGCTCCTCACATCACTAAGACTACATCTGCCTGTTTTGCGAAATTGGGTATGATTAAAAAGATTCTGCCTTACCTCCCATTGAATGCTCGTAGAACGGTGGTTCAATCACTGATCACGTCTCACTTGGACTATGCGAACAGTCTCTACGCAGGTGCCCCTCTGTACCAGATTGAACGTCTGCAAATTGTGCAGAATGCCGCTGCCAGATTGATTGGCAACATTCCGTTTCGACAATCTGTAGCACTCTATCGTAAACAACTGCATTGGCTCCCTATTACTAAACGGATCCACTTTAAGATACTGATTCTTGCTTTTCGAGCCTTGAACAATCTTGGCCCAGGCTATCTGAAAAAACGTCTTGTTCTATCACACTCTGTGAGATCCTTACGATCCAATAGTTTACGTCTCTTGGTTGTCCCACGCTTCCGCCTTTCTAGAGTAGGCGGTAGAGCTTTTGGAGTAGCAGCAGCTAGACTGTGGAATAACCTCCCCTTGGAGCTAAGATTTGTCCCCACTGAATCCATCTTTCGCCGCAAACTAAAGACTTGGTTGTTCTCTTCTTGATTCTCTCCTCCTTCTTTGAGCTCATTAGTTGTTAGCGCCGGGACACCCCCTCGGGGGTAGCCGTGCGCTCTATAAAATTCAAAAATAAATAATAAATAAGTTTTGTCGCACTGTTGTACTTATGTATAACTCACCATCTGCACGGCTCTTAATAAATGGTACATTGTCTGACTCATTTAAAATCACGAGAGGCACTAGACAGGGTTGCCCGCTTTCCCCCCTCCTCTTCAATCTGTACATCGAACCGTTTGCAGAAGTCCTAAGACGGAATGCACTTATTCCATCTTTCAGATTTGGGGAGTGGGAAAGGCGGGTAGCTCTCTATGCAGACGACATTTTAATTTTCACTTCAGAGCCGGAGACTACATTCCCAGAGGTAATCAAGAGAGCCGAAGAGTTTGGTCGCATTTCAGGATATGAGATCAACCCAAGCAAAACCGACATCATGGCATGGAACATCCCAGATCTACAGCTGGATGCAACCAACTCAATGCGATACCTGGGTATTCGAGTAGTACATGATGTCGGCAAAATTGCCCAAGTTAATCTTGAGAGAGTGTTCAAAGAGAGTAGGAAACTGTTAAAATCTTGGTCCAATCTTCCACTGACTATCCTCGGTAGAATAAATCTGATAAAGATGTCTATCCTCCCTAAATTCACTTTTATTTTTAATACCATCCCTCTCGCTTTTGACAAGGCAATCTTGGAGAAGTGTCAGAGAGAGCTTAACTCCTTTGTCTGGAACTATAAATCAGCGAGAGTGGCATGGAAGAAATTGAGGAGGAGGAGGGAAAAGGGGGGACTGTCTTTGCCTGACTTGCAGTACTATTCCTGGGCTTTTCAGCTGTCCCACTCCAGAATGCTTTTAAAAGTTCCTTCTAACACATCTATTGGTCTCATGTTTAAAGCTATGCTGATTGGTGCTGGTTTACCAACTAATGGTTTTATGTTTAAATACGGGGATCAGAAGTACTTTAAAAAAGTAAAATTAAAAATTCTTACATCCCAGGCAAAGGCCTGGTCACAGATAAGGAAAAAACTCGGTCTGCCATATTTTTCAAATTTTGCTCCCATCTGGGAATCTCCGGGGTTGCCGCTTTGTCTGAAAGATAGGCTGGCAATCCCGCTGAGAGAAGGAGGATTATTAACATGGGGAGAGTTGTTGGCAGGTGAATCACTCAGGCCCTGGGTAGAGCTACGGGAACAACTGGGCTCAGAGTTTTCGAGGTTCAAGTTTATACAACTAGACAGTTGGGTCAAAGCATTGGCTAGGTCAGGGGTAACACTTGGGAAGAGCAGCACCATTGAAGAAAAATTGGTAGAACAACCAGGAGGGGGCAAAGAAGTTTCGCAGTGGTACTGGAATCTGTTAGAAGAGATCGATGGAGAATTTACCCTGCCGGAACAATTGTGGGGAACAGAACTTGGGGTCCAAAGTATCGAAATCTGGCAGAAATCCTGTACCTTGTTATATAAGTGCGTTAAACCTGCATGGCTTAGGCGTAACCACTTCTTTACGATACATCGAGCCTATTTTACCCCTTTAAAACTGTCTAAATTCATCTCAGGGAAGAAATGTAATAAATGCAATTATATTGCGGCTTTGGACATCCACATGTTTAAAGAATGTCCTAATATATTACAGTTCTGGAATGAAGTGAAAGCGACCTTGGATTCTATTCTTAACATCTCGGTACCTATCACACTACCCCTGATTATATTCGGATGGAATAACAGCATAAAGGGTCATGCAAGGAAATTTTTGTTCTATGCAATATTGCTTGCAAGAAGAGAGATATGCAAGGTTTGGACAGAAAACTCGGCACCAACACATGCAAACTGGCTGTCATCTCTGTATGCAACTTCTAAAACAGACATGATGAGATCTTGTGGCTCACGAAACCTGGCTTTTTGGAACTTTTTGGTTCAGTGGAGACAGTAACCGGGGTTTTTTTTTTGGTTTTTTTTTTTTTTTTTTTTTTTTCCCCGGTCCTATGATTATGCCTTAAAGCTCCAAGAACTAGGCCCCTCCTCTCGGTTCAATGGCTGGTTCAACAGGTTTTAATATCTAGTTTGGAGTCATCCCCGTTTCCTCTTCGGGCCTTCTCCTGCTGACTCGAATGATGGCAGTTGGAGGCTAAATAAGAGGAGGGCCAGGCAAATGAGGATAAAAAAAAAAAAAAAATGTAAAGCCATATGAGTTGTTAAGTGTTAGAAAGGCATGCACTCTAATGGCATGCTTGGTTCTGTCATACACCCCTTTAATCCTATTCATTGTTTCAAAATGTATGGAGAAGATGTTAAACCAGATCTAAGGAAGACTGGTTTGTGTGATTTTATTAACTTTGCTGTTAGCTGGTAACATCAGACAGACAAAATAAACCATGCCTTTCTAATGAATAGTAGTGGCTTACGAAACATAGATACATTTTATTTTAATGATCATTTCCTAAATCAAGTGATGTGGTGGTGTATACCCATCCCATTGTTTTTCTGACTTTATGGTGAATTCGAGGTGGCTATCCTCTGCCCTCATATGTTACACAGTCTCTTTGTCTTTGATCCCGTATGTTGAGATTTAATTACATGAAATCACTACCTCCAACGAGAGTTAAAGAAATAGGTCAGTTTTCCTATAATTACGCCCACTGCCATTTTTAAATTGTCTGATTATTGAACGTGTGCACGAAGAAAATAAAGGTACTCACCAGTGGCATTTCTAATTTCAGGATGGGTTCTGTCCTCTGAGCAGCAGCAGCAATAGAACCACTGAACAACTCAGTGCATCAAAGATGGGATGGAGTGATTCCAAAGTTAAGTCCCTTCTTCCTGTACCGAAGAATAAACTGTCTCACTCTTCTAAGAGCACCAAAAGAAGCAGCAGCAATACAAGGCAAATAGAGCTAAATAACAACTCAAATGATGAGATTTGGAACTTGCACAAAAGCACACAGATAGATAAACCTAACAAATAGACCTGCCTAAAAAACTTTCTATTCAAGGTTTACTTATTCTGTATCATATTTAATAAATGCAAAGTATTATTTATGTACATATTAAAGGAGTAGTTTCCCTGATATATAATGTGTATATGGGACCACAGAAACATTTATATGTAAATAAATTGTTTTTATATATGTTTATGTAAAGCTAAAGTTGTATTTCCTTTCATTTGAAATGGTGTTGATTTGAACTACAGTATTGGATACCTGAGACCACAATATTTTTTAAATCGTCTGTAATATGAACATAATTGCTATAGTTTGAAGTTGTTACTGGTTAATATTCAGGGTTATTACTACAAAATGTATAGAGGAATATTCAATGAACCTCTTGTGTTTAACTGTACTTTGTGCATAGTTATGTACATTATAGGCTCACTGCATCTGTACATATATCTGTAAGATAAAGATCTTATCTTTACGTTTCTGAGAATAAATGGAATGTGGCAATAACAATCCTTTAGGAGACACTGAACAGTTACTATTCACAACAAGCCATATGTGGAATATCCATAATGGTTCCCTAGTGTATTATGGGTTTGTGGTTTCATAAAAAGTACAATATTTATCTTGAAATATTTTTCTTAAATAGAAAGTACTTTACAATTATGTCATTTACATTTTCACTACTGTACCAAATTGAAATCCTAATGCATTAAATGCCAAGTAATGTTTTAGCATCTCCCTTTTGTATTGTAAAGGTGGCAATTTGAGACATCCTTTGTATCTTTGAGAATTGAGTTAATGGAGGTTGTTTACTTTAGTCCTGGGGATGGGTGTGGTGAGAATTTTGAGTCCCTGGTTGTCTGCCACTATAGTAACTGTTAACAGAAAACATGAAAAACAAGTGAAAATGTGATTTCGAACATATGTGAACCCTCACAGAGAAAGTTCTTCCGTTTTGTAGTGCTTGATGTTGTTTGCTGCAGTTCTGAAGGAATGGTAAATTAAAAATGGTTTTGTTCTTACTGTATTTATTTTATACACCATTATGCTTATATTTCGACTATTGTTTATAGTGTGCATTGCTGGTACAAGTAGAACCTAAATAGCTGTTCTCTGCCCATGAAATATATGTAGGTGCTTGTATTTATGGATGGGAGAGGTGCTGGTTAGTGTGGTCTATCTGCAAAGAGTTGGGTAGTGCTGTGTAACACACTTGACTGTAAAGCAGTGTAGAGAGGAGCATTGCGGCCAGTAAAATAGTGGAAGACAGACTGGGATACTGACCAATGTGTTCTACAGAAAAGAAGTTAGGTTGCATCATGTTACTGTGGTTTATTAGTTGCACAGGATGTGGGTCCATCACAAGAAAAAGGTAGACCTTCAGTCGACTGGGAACCAACAACACTGTTGTACCACCTGACTATCTCAGGGTAGCTAGGCAGAGACCAACTCCGGGGAGGTGGTATAGGCTAGTAACTCCAGGCCACATGCATGCAATAAACACCAGTCAATAAATAATTGACTAGCCAGTGCCTTTACTTATAAAAAGCTAAATACTTTTTTACACACACTCTACTTAATACTATACATTAATTTACAAATACATACATAATAAAAGGTAAAAATACCTATAGGGGCTCCCTCCTTACAGTTCACACTCCTAGCTAGCCCTACACTCTAAATCAACAATACGAAATACAATACTATAGGGTGTAGTTATCAAAATTCAGGCCTACTGGCTGTGTCAGGGTGTCACCTTTATAAAGCAACAATATGTCACGATAAACCAATGCAATGCCATTAAAACCAGTAAGGATGGTAACCTCTTACAGTGTCCTTCATTAATGCCTGTAATCATTCACTGCATGGGGAAGGTTGCATTTTGCATGTGGTGGTATGCTTCAGTCACCAGGAGGGTATTTTCAGGCATCCTGGCCTCTACGTTTTAGCCTGGTTTTTACTGTTCTCACTTCTCACACAAAACAGGTCTCCTGTCTGGGAGCCTGGCATGTGCCATGCCCCCTCCAGCTCCCACTGCCTCCTTTCGGGACTTGCAGAGCACCTGGTCCAGCAGAAATTAAGGTCCCCTTCCATCTGGATGCCACACTAGTTCATAGAAGATCTAGACGAACCTTCAGTGTCTACTCCCCAAGTAGGTACATCCCTCTACTGTCCCCTTGGAAGAAACCAATCCTAGTCCCTGTGCACCAACTGAAATTAAAAATTCTGAAATCCACAGATGGTGTGCTTTACAAATAAACATAACAGTAGGGGACCAGGTTTCTCTCGCTCTACTGGACAGTCCTTTGGCATCACTGTTCTTCAAAGTCTCCCTCTTGTGCATGGGTTTGAATGAGGAAGTAGGACATTCCAGATGCTAGCCACTTTTGATAGATTCTAGGGAGACCTCATCAATCCACCACTGTCCCAACCTCCTGCCAAGTATTTGTTTAATTTCTAAGATGATACAGTCTATTCTAATGAAATACCTCCTCTGAGAGTCAATGCCCAGCCCCTAACTGCCACAGCTGTGTGGTCCGTTCCCATCAAACCTTTTTAAAGGCTACCCTCCTTTGTTTCTGTGGGGTTGAGCCTTCCCAGGCCAGGTGCTCTGTGTATTGTAGTTACAACATGCACATTCCTCCCCAACCCTCCCCCCTCCCAGAGAGGGGGGGAGGGTGTGGCTCACTGGTTAGAGCGGCAGACTCTGAAGCAGAGATCGGGCACGGGACCAGGGTTCAAGTCCTGACGCGGCAAGGTCTTGGGCTCAATGTCTGCGGACTTGATAATTCTCGCCTCGGCGCCTACTCTAATCATGGGTCCCACTCTGCAACTCTGGGCAATAGCTTGCTTAATCTCCACAACGGCCCCTACAGCATTGGGATGCCTGGCTTCACCTTGGGGGTGCCCAGAAGGGGCATCACACAGAGAGAGCCAAGAATGGGTTCCACAGCGTTATACAGCGCCGGGACGCCCCGTTGGGGCAGCTGTGCGCTTTACAAAATACACTACATTTACATTTTACATTTACATTTACATTTACCTAGGAGCAAGCCTAAAAACTGCCTAATCGCCCCATTGTGTGGTAAGGGTTTTAATCCTCCAACTTGCCAGGAGGGTAGTTAATTTGTCTCAGCAGGGTGATTGTAAGGTCCAGATTTAATTAGAAGCCAAGTTTGAGAAAATGGTACATCATTATGTAGATATGTTTAAAATAATGTAATCTGCATTTAGCATCTTGATTTACCATTGGCATTGTATGCAACACTCATTTCTAGGCCTACCTATGGAGCCTTTGATGCAGATTTTGCCGTTTAATGTATAATACTCTATCTACTTCAGTGAAGCACTAGAGATGTACTTACATTATAAATGCCCACAAAGTAATATAAGGCCTACACAGGTCAGCACCAACCCTTGAAGGGTTCACCCTTTGATGAACTACTTGTGTGTAGATACCAGATACTTAGTCTCGCGCACTCAGCCAGTACACATGTCCGAGAAAGTGTTCACACACAACCAGCCTAGTGACCCTTATCCTAGCTAAGCAGCAGTCAGCCTTATCTTAAAAGGTAGACACTGGTGATGAGTACTCACGATCCATTATAACAGAGCTTACAGCGAGTAAAACTCAGGTAGTGAGGCCCACACATGGCTGAAGTCTATAAACCAGATAGTCCAAAAAGCCAAAAATTAAGGGATTTAAATGGGGTGGGAACCTATTTCTCACAGTTACCTACTAGGATTCAGCACAGTTGGTAGTTGTATAGGATCTAAGGGACTTGTAGTGATAATGATAGTTGTGTGTTCTTCACAACAGCCTTCAGTTGTTTCCTAATGTCTCTGCAGACGACAAGCTAACTGTGAATATTAATAGTGAAAGTCTGAAGTTGGTTTCACAATTTCCATTTTGGAAGAAGAAAGCTTTGCTTCCCTCCCCACTGAAGACTTTGAGACAAAGCCTTTGATCCACAACTGGATGCCTGAGTTTATGCCTATGAAATTGTCTTTTTTTCTGTGGGATAATACAATGAATAACACTGCTGAAAATTATTTATTGAGCATGCATTACGATTAGAAACATATCTTTCATTGTGCCTAACATCACAAGAGCACATTTCTAGGTTCTTCTAGTTTACAGCTGATGAATTGAAACCATTTCAAAAATACTAATTTGCTTAAGATAGCACACCATGCCAGTCAGATACAGAGACCTGGTCGCCTAACTTAAAAAGTGCAACCTTTAGTCCCTGTCCTGCACAGTAACATCAATTGCCAGCATCTGTAACATTTTACATCAAGTTCTACTTATTCTTGTAATAGTAGAAACTAAGTTTAAATGCTCAACTGTGTTTTGCTACCCTTCACTTCCCGTTTTAATGCCGATTCGTACTTTGAAAATACAAAACAAAAATAACGTTACCAGTAAAAAATACTCTACAATTATTACAAAATCCATAAACTTCACATCAAGAACAGCGCTTTTTTTCTAGAAAGAAAATGCAAGCAATCAGTGAGCTGAAATTGGGTGGAAAAAAAATGATTGCAAAATTGAAGTTGTTGACATGAATCAGACATTAAAATAATGATGTTTCTTTTGGAACATATAGTTGAAACACATTCTCACCAATGTTCCCTCTAATTGTTTGTGTATGGCAGTGCAAGATCTCTGTGCGCTGCAGCCAAGACTATGTGCATCAAGCATGCGAGCACAGCACGCAAGTATATAAATCTGTGACAATTATAAGGTGCATTTCACACATATAGCTCCATTCAATAGGGTCTTTGCAACAGTTTTGCAATGTATTTTATGAGCCGGGTCCCATGTTCTAGATCCGCTCTGGAACCTCAGGTCGATGGTTCTTTTTATCAGCATAAAAGCCTCGAGGGGAGAAAAATTGTTAGTCGATCCATCATTTCAATTCCAATATACTATGACTCCTAAGATTCACAGACTCCCAATTAGGTTTTGTTAGTTTATTGCCTCCTTGTGATCATAGGCTACTTCCCTGTTATTGCTGCAGGAGCCTGCCACACAATTGAATCCTTTTTACCCAGTGTAGTCCAATATGGAGCTGAAACCTGTTCCCTTCCAGTCTGTTCTGCTCAGTGTTTTAATTACAATTTGGAGCCGGCCACACTATGGAATCTATTCTGCCCAATTTTTTCCAGTTGGGAGATGGAGCCTACCTCACAATTGAATCTTTTCTGCACAGTGTATTTCAGTGTGGTCAACAACTGGCCAGTGAGCACCATTCTAGAATGTGTATGGATCCGTCATTTTTGAATATATTGTGCTTTAAGTATTTATAAGTGAAGTCAGAGTCCTTCTTTCTTGTGATCCAGGTAATGTCCCTTGTCTGATCAGCATGTCCTCCTGCGCCTCCATGCAGAAGAACTGACCAGTTGGCTGCCTTTAATGGAGGTTTATAGAAAAGAATGGAGCCGCACATATGTTGACTGAAAGGCCTCGAGGACCTAGGATGATCTGAGACACAATAAATAAAGATATAAAGGGAATAACACGGGGCGATGTCTTTGTGATTGTAAATCATATGTCTGGTTTGCTGTTTCTGGATCACACATGCCTAGGGTGACCAGGTTCTTCCCCAGCTGTCCCGGTAGATTTCATGAAATTTTGCTCCTGTCCTGGTTTTTGGAGAGGGTCAACTGAAAACAGTTCTAGGTGCTTTTTTATGTTTTACAAAGCAGAGATAGTTAGCAGTTGTTTAAAGAAAGCAATTTAATGAACAGGCAAGCTTCTGCCTATTCTGTAATTCTCTGCTGAGGATCGCTGTCATTCTGTGTGCTCCCTTGAATAGGGTGACCAGAATTTTAAAGCAAAAAAGGGACAGTTCACAAAAATAGAAGAAGGACTAACTTTGTCAAGCAAGGGCACAGAATGTAAGTGCTCCTCAGCAGAGAATTACAAAACAGGCAGTAGGTAGATACATAAGATGCAATTTTTAAACCCAGTAGCTTGCCTGTGAATTAGATTGCTTTCTTGGAACAACTGCTAACTATCCCTACTTTGCAAAACATAAAAAACACCTCCCCCCGTTTTTAGTCGCACCTCTCCAAAAACCGGGACATGAGCTAAATTTCTCAAAATCTGCCCGGACAGCTGGTGAAAAACGGGGACCGTCCTGACAAATCCAGGGCACCTGGTCACCCTACCCTTGAGAATCGAAATAAACAGTTTGTAGGGCCAAATATTCAGCAGCGATGCGACTTTTACCCAAGTGTGTCAGGTGTCCGGTGAGGTGGAAGTAAAGGTGAGAGTGGAGTACCGAGTTCTGTTGTGTATGCACATGCATTTAGACTGATGGCCAAACTTCTTTCACAAAAAGTCCTGCCACTGGGTCGGTATTCTAGATATTTTAATATCCTGGCTGGCAGAAAAATTAACAAAATCACCTAAAGCCAGTATTTGTAGCCTTAATCTCTACATCCTTCAAACAGAAAATATACATTGAAAGCACTTTTAAATGTGTTCTAGAATTGGGTTAACGATCCCTGACTAATAATTAAATAAAGAAAGGCAGACGATTCATGTTACAGATGAGTACATATGCTTTTTCTTTCCAATTCTCTATGTCCGGGCCTTTGCAATCTCTTAAAGCAACAAGAAATGGTGATGCAATGCGGAGAACGGCAGGCCTTTCCTCTTTCCAGAGCCTTGGGACATTGGACTGCAGGTCCGAGGTACCGGACTGACGGTACGCGAGATAAATTACACACCCACAGCCCAACATCTGGGGCGCTTTTAATAGAACCAGTGACATTCACAATAAAAACAGGCAATGGCATAGCCAATAGGGCTCGCTTTTTAGCTATGCAGGGTATTCTTGTGGGTACATGTTTTGCCAGGGATTGAAGAGCCATACAACAAATAAACACACAGATGAACACATGCATGCACTATTCAGAGAAAACAACAGGTGGCCATTAGCACACGTTGGTAGACCGACTTGTTTGCAAAGTTTCACACCGTCAGGCAGAAAGAATTCACAGATAAACACAAACATACCCCACACAGCTGCTCCTATTTACACGCACCCCTTTGGGACCTTCTAAGTCATCAAAATTAAAAGTGAAGATATAAGAGTTTTATATTTACCACTAGTATGATGGTGTTAGGATGTAATTAGTAGAAAAAAGGGAGGCATGCTGGTCAGTGTGGAAAGGATCCTCTAAAGAGGTTAAGAAAAGACAGTATGCAGTGTAGTTGAAGAGATTTCTAACAGATTTGATTAAAGCCTGCATGTGAGATGGTATATTGTTACTTTTAGTCCTGAATGTTTCTTTTTGTTAACTGCTTGTTACATGTTTCTTTTTGTTAATGAAGGATTAATTTGCACATGAATCTGTTGCAAATTAATTGAATCCCTTGTAGCAGTTTGTTTGTTAACTCTAGAGGTACTGCTCTAGAATAATACAGTACTTTAGGAAGGACAATCACTTTTAGGACATTTCGTCTTTCAACTAGACATTCTAAACAATCTAACTGGTAGTTAACCGCTGAGATAATGCCACCCCAATTAACCTCAATTAGTTCTTGTAGGGATATTCTAATTTTAATGCCAAGATTCCGAGCTTCATCAGTTACCCGGCTCTCTCTCGGACTGACCTGATAAGTGCACACTATCTGAGTTTTGGCTGCATTTATTTTATATCCCGACCCCTCCCCAAATTCTAGAGCCAGCTTTTCTATCTCCCTTAAAGGCTCTGCAGGATCTGCAGAGGCTATCACAATATCATCTCCATATG
Source organism: Lissotriton vulgaris (assembly GCF_964263255.1). Lineage (NCBI taxonomy): Eukaryota > Metazoa > Chordata > Amphibia > Caudata > Salamandridae > Lissotriton > Lissotriton vulgaris. The sequence continues at coordinate 1,878,970,891 of NC_141685.1, read as the reverse complement.
CTAGAACACGTGTCTGATAAAGCCCACATTCCATAGACTATATTATGTTACTTTGTTCAAGCATCTGGATGAAAGGGGCTATATACGATGCAAAAAGTAGTGGGGAGCAGGGACATCCCTGCCTTGTTCCCCTATTAATAACAGCTTGCTGAGATTCCCTGCCCATGACACAAATTCTGGCTCTCGGTGCATTATACATACTTTGAATCGACTTAATACATTCGGGCCCAAACCCCATTCTGACCATAATTCCCCACATAAAAACCCACGATACACGATCAAACGCCTTCTCCACGTCGAGGAATATTAGGCCCAGCTCATTATGGTGGACATTAGCAATAGGAGCAATAACTCTGTGAATGTGATTAATGGTGCTTCTACCTGGAATTAATTCATGTTGAGACATTGAGACCAAGGGCGTAATAACCAGCATTAACCTATTAGCTAAAATCTTAGCATAGAGTTTGCTGTCATCGTTTAGCAATGATATCGGTCTATATGATCCTGGTATATTAGGGGGCTTGTCCTTCTTTTTAAACACTATGATTGTAGCCTCGTCCCAAGATGGGGGGGGCATGTCCCAGCTGGGCTTGCAGGAAGAGACCCAGCAGGCACATTTCAGCACTGGATAAAGTAACTGATACATTTCTAATGGTCATTTATCTGGACAGCTGCTTTTCCATATGCTAACTGTCCTAATGGGACAGGAGGAGGCAATATGGCGTCCGTGCTGGACGTGTAAGTGAGGAGCTCTGGAGCAGTTCCTCCATCACTACATTCATAGACTTATCTCTTGGCACGTTGTTGGCTTCGATTGATCGTCCGGATTTGCGAACGCCAACGCTGATGGCCATTCAGTCGGAAAGCCGAGGCTGAGATTGAGAAGCTGTGATTGAGTAGTTTTCACAGGTTGGGCATCGGCGCTCCAGCGAGTGAGTCTCACAGCTGTGAGGACTGACTGCGGCGGCAGCAGGAATGCTGTCATGCTGAGCGGACCTCTACGGGAAGAGGTGTGTGAACACAGGGCTGAGACACATATGGAAAGTGCCAAAACACACGTCGCTTGTTGAAAACTCCAGAATGCTGTTAGGCGGATAGCGAAATCATGTACTGAGTTTTCAGAAAGACTGTATGAGGCTGAAGCAAGAATTTCCACATTGGAAAACGATCTGACTAGTCAAAGGGCAACGGTGGACGCTTCGCAGCAATACAATGAAGATGTACGAGCTAAATTTGTAGACTTGGAAAAATTTATTTGGAGGAATAATTTGCGGATTTTAGGAATTACTTAGGGTATAGAGGGATAAGATCTTTGCAAATTTGTAGCGGATCTATTCATAGAAGCCTTCCCTGAATTAACGGATTGGAACTGACTCAACGAAGTGTAGCAGGCACATAGGTTTCCTTTCAAACAGAGACCAACAAACCTGGGCGATAAGGATATCAGACCACGAGCCATTCTGATTTGCCTGAGTAATTTTCTGGCACAACAGGCGATATATAACATGGTACGGCCAGACAAAAAAGGGGGCTGCTAAGGGAACACAATTTTTCGTTCAACCTGATTTTTACCACCTAACTGTGGAGAAAATATGGTAACTACGTCAGTTAATTAATACCCTTGAGGGAAAGGGAGCGCAAGCGTTTTTTGTTAAATCCAGCTACCCTTAAAGTACTTTTTAAGGGCCAAACACGTTTTTTACCTCAGAGTCTACTGTGAAAGAATATTTGGCCTTAATATGAATGTTTATTTTCGTATTTGGAAAGTATTTGCCCTCTTAGCCGCGTGTAATGTTGCAGTATCTAATAGATGGTATAACTTGGTATAAATTGGTTGTGTTAATATTATGTTCATGCTATAGAATGACAAGTGAACTGAGAAATGATTTGCAATGTAATTTATTTAGGTTTATGCCAGCTAGATTGTGATTGGTAGGATGGGGGAACACGGGGGAGATCTCAATCGGCATCACAGGGCCTTGGGCCCAATTGCCTCCAAATTGGGGAGAGAGAGTGGGGAGGGGGGTGCTTGGTTGGGGGGTGGGGGCTGGGTGCACTGGGGGGTTTCAGGGTTGGTGCGAGGGGATGGTGGGGGGTTGCATTTCATAAAAAAATCAATCCATGTGCAAGTACCTTTATTTTTAGCGAGACGACTAATAAGCAATAGGAAAATATTAAGAATGAGTCATTTGGTTTTGGTCCTTAACCTGAGATATGGCAGCTAAGGGTATCCGGATATGTTCTTTTAATGTCTGCGGCCTCAATAATAGTAATAAAAGGTGTAGAATTGCTGCAGAAATGCGTATAATAAAATCAGATATCCTGTGTCTTCAGGAAACACATATAACCTGGGCCAAATGTAAACTGATGGAAGAATTAGGTATACAATTCTTGCTGTGACTAGGCAGGCCACTTCCAATAGAGGCGTAGCAATTTTGGCACATGGCGGTATCATGGGAACAGGGTGGGCTTTGGTCGATAATTATGGCAGATGGGCGATTGTTGAATGTTTAATAGGAACAACTAAGTGTACAATTTGTTCGGTTTATGGGTCAAATGCAGACTAAGCTAATATATTGGAAAATCTAAATGTCGAATTGGCATTTTGGCCCACTCAATTGATTTTATGTGGGGATTTTAACATTCACTTAGAGGGACAAATATATGCCCTAAATATAAGTATGTTGGCCTTAAACCCAAAGTCTTTAGGGCCATAGCTCAATTATTGAGGGATCACATGTTAGTGAACACATGGAGGACGTCAGATCCTGGATATACGTTTATTTTCACATCCGCATAAAAAACTGGTAAGATTATATTATATTTATATGTCTAAGGCATTCATAGTTGGAGCAAAAATGCAGGTTTGGCCCAGGATTACGGCTGATCATGGCCTCCTCCTGCTGAATTTGTATACGATTAGCCAGTGTAAGGGTCGGAGGACATTTTTAGGAAATTATTGAATGATATTATATTATTGAATGATAAGGCATTTGGAGTTCATATGATTTCCTGGACAAGGGATTTATTAGATTTTGGTTTTCCAAAGTAAAACAAGGACAAATAGCTATTCACCAGTTATTGGATGAGCTTCGGGAAGTGTAATTGGATTTAATACAAATTCTTAGACAGGGGCAGATGTTAAAAGTATTTGTAGTAAAATGGCATCCGCTAAAACCAAAATAAATATGGCTTGGTGCAAGGAGATTGCCCTTCAATATAACACTTTTAAACAAAGTAGATATGAGTACGGAGTGTCGACCAGGTAATGTCTTGCACAAAGACTTAGAGCTAGACAATCCTCTCAAAAAATGTAGTCTGATTGATGAGGTAGGTAACACAGTTGGCACAGAGGAGGGTATTATGGGCTTCTTTCACGAGTTTTATCAAGAGCTATATAAACAACATGACCCTGAGGAATCGGATATTGAACTTTTCTGTCAAAAATTAGTATTGAGAGCAAGCCCTACTGAACGAAGCAATAACTATCGAGGAAATGGAGACAGTATTTAATGGTCTTTTAGGGAGGAGCGTCGCTGGTTTCAGTGCCATTTGCTCAAGTTCGAGGAGCTCACAGCAGAGGGAGGGGCGTGTTTGTGATGGGAGCTTTACACAAGCTGAGCCCTGAGCAGCCTCAACATTTACCTTGCAGGAGCAAGCATGTTAATTGCAAACTGATGGCACCACTGCACGCTCCCACAAGGCAAACGCTCTGCATGCACAAGTACTCATTGGAAACAGTGCAAAACATGCACGAGTTTCCAAGAAAGTACAAAGCGATGCCACGAGGTCCCTCCTAAGCAGCGCTTGAGCGCTGCGTAGGCGAGACCTAAAAAACATTTTGGCGCTGTGACTCTAGATGCGACCATCCTTGCTGGCTCCTGACACAAATAGTGCAAACAGCATGTGTAACTGTCGCCTGCTCTGGGCTGTTATGAAATACCACAGGCAGATGGCAGGGAAAGACTTACCTTCTGAAGCACTGGTTGCACAATGTACTTCTCTTGAGCCCAGCCTTGTACACGCACCTGAAAGTCTCTCTGCACTTCAGAGCCAATAAAAATTTCTTTTTGTGCCACTCACATTTTAAAGGTTGTGGCTGGTGAATAGTCCAGTAATCTAGCGTGAAGCAGTGACTTATGCACATATGTCCACGCTGGGGGAAGGCAGTGTGCGCACACATGTTACAGGGAACAATGATTCTCTCTAGCATGATGAGCAATGACGGCCCACTGCCCCAGGGTGCAGCTCTTCCTGAGAGGCTAATAGCTCTGAAGAGTTTGTAGGTAGATTAATTTCATAATAAGAATTTCTGATATGTCAGAGCAGTACATAAAGGGAACCTCAGAACATGATGATCAAGACCTTCACAAAGCCGCTAGCGCCAAAGGGTCCCATTTGTCATTCACCACAATCAAAGGCTGATAGCTGGCTTGGCTGTAAGCAACCAGAGTAGGAAATAGAGCAAACTGCAGCTCAACATGTCTGCAGAATGTCAGTGGGTGGTCTCTAACTTGTCAGGAGAAATGACATTAAGATCGACTGGCTGATCTGTGGCATTCCTAATGGCAAGCCTGGCAGTTGGAATACAGCAGAGCAATTCACAGGCACAGTCTGGGCATACAAGGTTGGGTGACTTCAGTATTGTAGCGTCTTCCCCTGCCCAGGAGCATGCAGATCAACTACGCCACACAGAAGTTGCTATCAAGCATTATTTTATTCCTCAGCATACACTCTCACACTGAACTTTGCATCATACTTCACGTTAACCACATCCTAACTCCTTCCCGCATATCACGTATTTCCTCTCCAGAGTCCGCCCAGAACCACAAGGGTCTTAGATCGCATCACATCAATATGCTACATATTCCCCTTTGTTGAATAAAAAATGGCATACATCACTAAAATCCAATTTCCTCAATTAGTCGACGAGGTGCCCCCACTTATCAGCCGGCTGGAGTGATCTGAGATGGTCGAGGTCCACCCTGATCAGTCAAAGGCAGCATAGGCTAAGGCACTTGAGCCAGACCTGTTGGCAGGGTCATCTCATGCATGTTTTCATAACTCCACAAGTGTTGTGGTAAGTGTTTAAAATGTGATTTGTCCCTTGGTAAGTTTTTGAAATGTGTGAATTGTCCAGTACAAAGTGCTATCACCATATGTCCCTTTCAAGTTCCAAGCTGTAACATAGCATCAAAAGGAGTGTCTGTTTTCGTCCCTGCTTAACCAGTAACCAGTCTTCTTTGTCAAAGGCCATCTCCTGGGCATGACGACATTGATTTGCATACATTTTCATTTTCCTCTTCTGTGTCGTGTTGGTGTCTCGAACCTTGTCGTATTCACTGATACAGGGTCCATTGAGGTAGTTTTGTTCTAATGGCTCTCCAAAATAGCAAAGTGGATGGACCCTCACTAATTGTGGAGGGAGGGGCTGATCAATGGGCCTGAATGGTCAGGCACAGGGCTTAATTTAGATTGACTCCCTCCATACATGCTCGTTGCATGACCCTCTTGAGGGTTCCCATGAATCCTTCAACTAAACCATTGGCCTAGGGCCAGAGGAGTGTACTCCTTTTGAGTTTGATGTGAGTTTGGACAAGAAATTGTTTGAACACTTTTCTGTTAAAAGGCGGGCTGTTATCAGATTTGAGGATTTCAAGGGGGTCCCAAGTTGCAAAGATGTCATCAAGCCATTCTATGACTTTGTCATGGGTTGTCGAAGATAGGTCTTCCACCAAAGGAAGGCATGAATATTTGTTTATGATTACCATGAGATGGTGTACATTTCCTAAAGACCCAAAATAGTAAGCCTGGGCGGAGTTTGCATAGCTGCACTATGTGGAACTCCGCGAAGCTGTAAAAAAACTCCACTGCGCTATGCGGAGTTCCACCTGTTCGCATGACATTTCTGCTATACGGCAATGCGGATTACCTGTTCGGGGGTGGGGTGGGGGGGGGGAGGAATATCACACGCAAACTGCACTACGCCATCTTGTTTTCTTCTCTGTTATGGTCCTGGGCCTAGTTTTTGAATCCTTCCTAATCTTTTCAGTCCTTGTTTCCCAAAACATTTTTACTGCTCTTTTTTATTATCTTTTTTTATTATCTTTCCCTCTGTCTTCCTAAGTGTATATTTTGAGGTTTTTCTACTTTTTTGCGTGTTTTTATTGAGTTTTGCATTTTTTTCTCTCTACTTCTTCCCTAATTTGTTTTCTTCCTTATGTCAAGTGTGCCACGAAAAAGGCAGAAAACAAGAGCTGCCTTCCTTGCGGAAGGCAGTGCCTGTAAGGGGTGCAGCCCTGGGCATTGTTTTCAGATGTGGTGGTTGCAGCACTTTTTTTTTTTTGTGCAGTGCCACCTCCACTCCACCCTGGCTGCAGGGGATGAGCCTGGGTCCGGGTACAGGGCTCGGGTTATGCCAGCAGCTCTGTGCTAGGGTGCACCAGGCAGTGTATCACTGCTGTGGGATCCGGCGCTCCCACAATCATCTGATGCACTGGTGGTCCGACATCCTGGACCGAGGGCAGTACCTGCTGGACCTGCTAGGGGTTTAGGTTGCAGGGCTTGGTGAGTAGCTAATTATTAATATTATTTTTTCTTGTGTGTTCTATATGCTTGCTAATGTTTTTTTCCCAAATAGAAACCATGATGCTCACATGCAGGTAAGTTACGTTTACAAATCTTATATTATGTGATCCTTAATTTAGATAGGTGCTCTACGCTACCTAATCGTACTTGTTTGAAACTTTGGGATTATCTAAGAACTTAAGTTAAGTAATGCAGACTAGAGAGAGACTCCTTTCCTTTGTCCTTCACTAAGATAGTGGTTATTAGTATTGGTAATTTAGTGGTGAGTGTCCTCTCACTTCAGTTATTAGAACCTTTTCTGTAGCTCATACAATGACAAGCAACCAACCAATTTGGTGTATGCATGCATCCATATATGCATTTAAAGACAAAATGCAGATTTAGTGATTAGGCCCATCAAAGGGGGTTGAGAATGATTGTGAATGAGATCAGAACTTCTATTCCAAAGTCTTTGGAATAGGCGGGCTAGTTAGGTTTAGGAAATGTAGAGTAGATAGATTGAACTGTCCAGGATACTAGCCTCCAATGCCCCGGGCCCCAGTCTGGCCCCAGTGTTCCGGTAGTACAGCGCTGTGGTCAGGCAGCCACCCGCCACCATTCAACCACTGCTGCTCCCCCCTATAGACTCTATAGAGACTTTCAGCGCCACATGTTCCAAAGGATTGCGCACCTGGAAGTCAGGATATAGGAGCATTTTGACAGGTTGGAGAGGAAGTTCCTAGCCCTCTGCTAGGCCTCTCTTGCCCCCTTTTTAATCTTTTGTTTGGTGAGTGGGACTTGTTGGGGAGAGAGTGGGAGTTTGGGCAATCTTATTTTTTTTTGTGTATTTATGTATGGACATTTGATTTATGGACAATTACGTTTTTGGACTTTCTTTACTTTAGATATTGGTTGGGGTTAGGGAAAGGTGTAGACCAGGTGTCGTGAGTTTATATTTGTTAGGAAAAAATTTTGTTTATAGTTATACATATAATTGAAATCTTTTTGGGGGGTTACTCTTTTACTTCTCACTGTTTCCTTTGCCGCAGGCCTGCAGCCAGTTTTTAAAATCGGCCTATAGTGTAACACACCAAAAAATTGTTATGCAGTACCCTCACTTATCCTACTACTCTCTCCTAGTCTCTGCAGTCTGCAACTATATTAATCCCTAAGGACTTTGAGGGGGTGTGGGTGTGTGAATTCCCATTGTATATTGATTGCAGCTCAACAATGAATCCCCCACAGTTCTTCTCTTACCTATGATTAGGCAAAGCGATGGCTGCATGGTTTCCCAAGGTGCCATGAAAGTGGTAGGTGACAGTAGCAGCATGCTAGCCACTAGTCGAATATTAGTAAAATCACCAGATCCAGAATCAAGGTTCCACTCCCTCATAGCCAAACCCAAACTGTAGGACAAGGAATATTCATTTCAAGGAACTAATTAAAGTGAAATAAAAGCAGAGTTAATGCTGTTTTTGATGCAAGCTTTGCAAAACAAATGACAGTTACCAGAGGGAGACGAGAGTACAACTAACAGTAAACAAGAAGAAGAGAGCCAAACTAGAAAATATGATAAGCAAGCTAAACTAAAATAATCAGAATTGTGAGCTAGTAAAAGTTACAAAATGAAGTTAACTCAAGCTATGAAGTGGAAAAGCGAAACATTTAGTGCTGGAAGTATGATGATGCTGGCAATTATGAATTATGTTCCTATGAAGAAAAAAAATATTGGATACTGTGCATGAGTGGGCAATCTAATATATACAATATTACCAGTGTGTGTGGGCTATACTTAGAGCAGCAGAAGATTATTGCCCTGCCTTGAGTTGGTGTTGCTTTCACCACATCCACCCCACCAAGTGTGGGATCAATAAATTGTGTATATTTAATTTACTCCCACCTCAATAACTCACAGTGCCCAGCGGAAGAGGGTTAGGGTTTCGATGAAGGAATGGGAAGGGGGATTTGAGGGAGAGATTTGACAAAGACAAATACTACACAAGGACAACATTCATCTTGGCAGCCGACCATCATAAATCTTTTATGGGAGGAAAAGGAAATGCATGCATGATTATGAGTACTAGTACAGGTAAACCAAATCAAATTGCCCATCTGTCCCCAGAGAGATCCAAGTTACATTATGTTCTTTTATACCGAGCTGTAAAAGATACTTTGAAAATAAAATTTAAATATCAGTTGGAGTCAAGTAAACAAATATAAACAACACACACAGTTCTAATGATGGAAGAGAACAAATGATACTGTATTGCCAAATTGGGAGTTGCATCTGCATTCCTCTTGGAATGTCAGTCAATCTTGGGTACCTGGTGGATGCGGTTCGGTAAGGAAAGTGTGAGTATGTTATATTGTTTTTCCAGTATGGCGCAGGGTAAAGGGCCTGTACATTGAAAAACAAAAATGATATTGAAGAATCAAGGAGAAAAGTTAAACTGCATAAGGAGGAAGACTCAGAGGTAACGTATCTACATGCCTATTTCTGGCAGTCACCTTCAACAACGGCCCCCTCACCCAAACACCACTTAGCCTTGAATTTGAACCAGACAGCACTGAGTACACACACCCCCCAGCAACATAGCATTTCCAAATCAAGTAAAAAATCAATGCACCGCTGTCAGTCATCACTCACCACCACTACACAGACTTGTGGAGGTCTGTTGTTTACTTTCAGGCAACTTCAAAGTCATCATAAAAATTGGTTGATTTCTGTGAATTTGAAAACTTTCATATTCTTCTGTTGGCAGTACTCGACCTAGTAACGCTCACTCCCTGAGATATTCCAACATCTGTGATCCTCCGGAGTTTGACTCAGAGTATTGCATCCAACTCCGTACCAACTGTGTCCTGAGTCAAGACTCAAAATGCACTAGATCGGCTTGTAGTAGTAGAATGTTGTTGTTGAACAACAAGAAGTGATGATGACACATCACAACAAGTTCACATAATAGCAAACAACAATCACTCAACGTGTAATGCATGTCAGCATTTGCGTGTCCTGCCGTTGTGCTCACCATGATGGATTGGGGGTACATTGCAGAACGCAGATCGTTCATTTGTTCACGAAGCAAAGAATTGCCAGTGTAAATCAAATTATAATATCACATGTGGGGCAGTCCCTCTAGGTTAGGAAAGGACAGATAGTCACAGCCCAGGGTTGGAGGCAGGCACACATTTGTTTGTATTCTCAGTCCAATGCCTGGCCTCAGGGAAATGGCTTTCAGGGGTGAGTTGGGAATTCTTGACTGCACACAGCTGCAACTTCAATCTGGCAATAAAATATGTCTCAGAGTAAGAGTAAGATGGTGGGGATGACTTGGCGAACCAGAAAAACACAAATAAGTAAAGCAAATGTTCCCTAGCTATATCTTTTTTTGAGTGTCAAAGAAAGAAAGCAGATCAGTGATAGACTATAGACTGATACAGAAAGGTTTAGGACTGTTGTTGGCCCAGACCTAGTAGTCAGGGAAGTAGAGCTCGTCCTGAAACTCTGGTGGTTCGCTCAGAAGTAGGTCATCTAACACACTACTTCTATGACCTGAGTCTCCCTCATCTTCCTCCTGTGGTACTTCAGGTATAATGTAATCAGGTATATAAAGTGCTGATTCATTATGATCATGGTTAATCTCTCCATGTTTTGGGGCAAGAGACTGGTCCTTCTCATTGTGACAATGGCACCAGCAGGCCTGAAACACGCTCAGCGGAGACACTGGCTACAGGTCAAGCCAGATAGTTTATTGCCAGACTGCTGAGCACTGGCCATTGGTGCCTCTTCCCATACCAATACACCAATGGGTTTTGATCAAGGTAGACCTCTGTTGCTTCATACAATTAGGCCTGGACCTTTCACTCAATGTTCATTGCTGGTGCTCCACTTTGCTTGACCTCTTTTTCCGTTAACCTCTGCACTAGATGTAAGCCCTGCCAGTAGAAACCACTCAGTTGCAGATTTTGGGGCTGATGCCACTGGTCCTGTTGTTGACTGTGTTCTTGTTGTTGGTTTTGGCTGCTGTATGCCAATAGCACTGCCCTCAGGCTCTGAACTGAACTTGAAGGCTGCCCCACAGGACGTGTGCCCTGGAGCAGTGAGCCTCTAATTCCCTGCCAATCTTTTTCTAGCTCACTGCCTTGCTCAACTATCCATGTTTTGTATTTTCTAACATCCCTGTCTGAAAAAGGAAGGAAAGTGGACAGTAATGGTTTGTACTGTGGATCAAGAATTATGGCACAGATGTTTAGCAGACAAGTGAAGGGTTAATCTCTGCACCAAGTCATACACATATTTTTTCCTCCACGCCTGTGTATATTGCACACACGTCCTTTAGCTGTTCCTGTAGCATCTGCAACAATGGGATAGCTTGGCCTATGGTACTGTCCTCGTGTGAACACTTCAAAAGGAAGCAGCATCCTCTGTCAGGCATTTGACTCGGCCACATTGGTCCATCTCAATGATCATGACTTTCACAGCTGCATCCCCTTTTTCCATGACATATTTATTGATGGGTCTGTACAGTTTAAACAGCCATCAAACATGCAATACGTGGAGTTCCAGCATGTTAGCACCTCCTGAATGAGTGCTTTAACTGGCATTCTATTATCATGCTGAATGAACCTCAGATGTTCCTGGACTTTAAATGAATGGCTGAAATGAGTGCATATTCTTCTGCAGGTGAGCAGTAAGTTGCTAACTTGGTCTTCTTTTTTTTTTAAAGTCCTGTACTCTGATGTTGATGCAGTGCACCAACCACTGGACCCTGAAATAACCACCATCATCCATGGCCTTAATTATATTACTAAAGTAACAAAAAGAGAGCACGGAAGGACAATGGGGTACGTCCTTTTCCCTATTTAACAGTAATCTAGAACAAAGTGAACGGGCCGACTAGTGAATCCTCATACCAAGACGACTCTCATATACTGGAATGCAAGGAACCAAATTGGTTTGTAAAAAGAACCCTCGCCCACCAACCTAGTTGGTGGCATGCTTCATCATTGGGTTCCCAGCTGGGCTGCCGAATGCAACGCAGCTGCGCTTACACGCCTGAGTTACAGCGGAGCTGGTTTGTTTTTTCAATGTGATGTGTGCTCAAAGTGGTGATGTTAAAAATGCCTCTGTGATCCCCTACTGATAATTAGGACTCCCTGTTTTCTGTTTTTTCTGATTTTTACAGCTAAATACAGACAGGAAACACTGTCTTTCCTGTCTGTATTTATTTTTAAATGCAGAAAAATACTGATAATATGGCTTCTTTTGAGTGACTCACCATGCTGAGATTGATGACTTTCAGGCCAATAGCTGTACACAATGGCAGCACGTGAACCGACAAAGCTCAGTGGGATGTGCTTAAATTACTGCACATCTCAACATGTATATATGCTATTATACTATTTTATTAATGTGGGTTTATTATTTTTGGCTGTGTAATGTGCTAAAATCTGACATTCTTCAAAGTATGAGTCCAAGGTTTATCCATTATATAAATGCAGAAATATACTAGTTATCGCCTCATATGTTCACAAAACACAAAATAAATATGGATAAATACCAATAAGATGGCCAAAAAATAAATATGGATAAATACAGACGGTAATGTTAAAAATATAAATACCATAAAACTGGGAGCCCTACTGATAATGTTTTATTCCCGGGGTCCTAGGACACAGTCAAAAAGAGAATGGGGATATAGTGAAGATGAAATATTGGTCTTCGTTATCCCCTAAACACCGGTCGACATGTTTCACCCTCGTCAACAATAATGAGGCTTTCATCAGGACCATACAACGTGAAATGTGATGTGGCAAAAAAAGAATAAAGCTACTTGAATTTTTTCAGCACACACTAAGGTGTGCTGTGGATGCAGTGGTGTAACCGTATTTGCGGACCCACCGTCAGGTTAAAACCTGGAAGACAAAACACAACATAAAGGACATGTAGAGAAGCATAATTGTGACTGTTCAGTTCTAGCTTCATTATCCTTTTGCTCGTGATATGCTTACCTATGTATTCAAGTGCACTCCATGAGTCTGTTTCTAGAATTCTTTTCATACAGTCATTCTGACATAAACATGGAACATACACGTAGTGTATGCAATTTCATGCATGGTGGTTGGTGCAGGCATGCATGTCTCATAATGAACATTCTAAACTGACTGCCTGACCACATATCTATGCGATCGCAGCCCGAATCAAGGTATAATATTTGAAGCTACTGTTTGGACTCTACATAGTAAATGTTATTACCAGTAGAGATGACCTAGAACTGGTGGTCCAGGAAGAAATTTGCCTTGCTGTGAATGCATGCACAATCAAAAGCATGCGATATTAAAACATTCTTATTGTCACAAAAGTAAACGTGTGCGTAAACGTAAAAAGCCAGAAGTATCCTACACCAGCTACGTGAATAAAGTAGCTGTAATGGATCCCGGAAGGGGGGGGGACTCCTGTAGTCAAACACTGTTGAGAAACAAATGCGGCATATAAGTGAGTACTGGAGCTCTACACAATGGAAATTGTGGCTAAGTGGAGTCGAATCGGGCCTAAGTCTAATGGTGGACACTTACTTCCTCAATGCTGACTGCCCGCCAACCTCACCTATTCCGGTCTTCTCGAGATCCTGCCGGTAACTGAAGATGGTGGCTACAGTTCTTTAAACGCTTCCCGGCAGTGGCCCGGGGCGTGGCTAAGCATGATGACGTGACCGCATCATCACATGTGCGTAAGAAGCGGTGCATGCCATTCAGCAGCTAGAACGCAGACTTAATTATATCACTGTCATTGTCCATGGCAAAAAATCCAATCTTAAACCTTCTTGGTCGCATCCATTCAAAGACCTTGTTGTTAAAGTCTTCCAAAATGTTTGCATTTGTATGGGAGTTCTCCATTGCGAACATCGCTACTGTTGCATGCTTCAGAGCAGCTTTAAAAATCTCAGCAGTGTCAACACCTGCAGATATTTTTTCTCTAGTCCTCCCCACAAAAAAATCCAGTGTACAGTGATGCCCATGTAATCAGTCACTAGCAACTGGTCCACATGTATGTTGTCAGGTGGATACTGTAAACAGCACTCTGCTGCAACGCTTGTCCAAGCAATTCAAGCTCATCATGATGTAGCGTTGGAACAGCAACACTGGCAAATTTGGACCAACTAGGAACCTGGTCAGATGGCTGCCACAAATTCAAGAAAACCCACCCCTTCCACATAAAAAAGGGAGGAGGTCCAGCGCTAACATTTTAGCCACCTTTGTGTTGCAAAAACAGGCCGTTGGGTGGTTACGTTCATACTGCTCCTCTGGCGTAAACATGGCAGGAATAGTAGCCTGATTTATTTTCTTTCCTGATGCCACGAATGCAGGTGACTTCTTGAGAGGAGGCGTGGTAGGCTCAATGCGCTTTTTTAGCGGTGCAGTCTCTGTGTCTCGACCTGAGTCTGGTGCCATTGCGATGTTGCTGATGTGGGTGATACAACTGCACTGCTGGGCAGTGAGAATGTCTTCCTCTTCTTCACCTTTTTCACCTTTCACCATGATCGGATCAGATTCCCTGCTCAGCCAACTTTCATCCCCTTCACCAACAACACTTGCAGTTTTTTGGCCACTAAGGAGTGCCTCCCAACAAACCGTATAGTGCTTTATCAAATGGGTTGTTTGGCCCTCCGTACCATAGTTTGTATCAAGCTTACTTCGACTAACACTTGCTCCGCAAAGGTAGCATAAAGCAATGTTCCCTCTTTCTGACTAACCAAAAAGAAGTCCCAAACTAGGGAGTCCAACTTTCTGAGGGTAGTGCCACTGTCAGATGAACTGGTGGTAGGTAGAAGTTTTGACATTTGACTCTCTACAGTACCTTCTTCTACTGAGGTGGTTGTGGATGTAGGTCACTGCTGGGACTTTGCAAATATGGCAGCTGGCGATGGTTGGATCTGTGGTGCCACTGCCACATCCCCCCAGAAAGTTGGAAATGGGATAAAGTTTTTCTTCAATGGGGCTTGGCTAACATCCATGATGATTGGCTCGTTGTCCTCCTCTACTACATCTGCCTCAATAACTTTAAGGCTTTCTTGAACCTTCCTTTTCCCTAGCCTCATCTGAGTCGTCTTGTTGCATGTCTCATTTTCAGACTGAGGCAGGATCCAAGTGGTGTTTAGATCATCAGAAGGGGGCTTGAAGAAGAAGATGATGTACCACTAACCCTCCTTTTTCTAGCTGGAGATCTGTAAGATAATGGATCTTCTGGATTAGATTGCTCTATTTCCTCAGCATGAAGCTCCATCTCTTGAACTGCTCCTATTTCGGAGGAACTACTATTGGCAGTTGTGGCTGATGTTCTTGTTGTTGTTCACTTCTGAGTTTCCTGCAATGATTGGGTACTACTTTGTAATAAAGATAAGTCAATGTCAACATCACTGCTTGTCGGCTTTGCCTTGATTAAATTGGCTGATTCTGTGACAGACATGGTCTTGGGCCCAGATTGGGGTGGGTCCACTGATTTGGTGGTGCTGCTTCCAGCTTGCTCCCCAGAGGCCGGTGCAGCAGTCACAGTTCATTGTTTTCCAAACAACATCTGAGGCGACATACCAGTAGTGGTGGTGGTGGTATGCTTTTTCTTCTCACTGGCCACTTTCTTGGTAGCAGTTTTAGAACCTTTCTTTTGGGCCATCTTGAAGATGTCAGTTAGCAGTGGCACTTAGCTTCACAAGTTATAGAGATGTCTGTGATGTGTAGGTCAATCACATGCCATGGCAGTGCTGTGGGTGATGTTATCTCTTGTTGTGCACCTAAACGAAAAGAAGCAAGAAGGACATCAGTGAAAGGTGGCACTGTTGCTATTCAATTAGTAGTACAAACAAACACAATATCATTTAGTTTAGTCACTGGTTACTCGCTTAATTAACAATACAGTATATAACTATTCGTAAAAGGAAAAACCACATCAACATAAACTTTAATGGTGACTGACTGTACACTCAGGAAGGATAAGAGAGAGCAAAAACAAAAACATGCAGATGAAACTGTAATGTGCATCCCGTGACCTCACACACTTGTGATGTTGCACTCAGGGAGGTGCAGCTGACAAATGATAATAGAAGGAATAATCCCTAGACAATTAATGCTATTGTGCACCTATTACAGACATGGAGTTGATTGATGCCAGATATAGTGCGAAATAGTTCGAATAAAAAAAATCTAAAAAAAGTATACACAAATGTAAAAAAAATGGAAAGAATATAAACTATAATTTACCAATTAAAAAAATGTATTGAATGATGTAAATTAAAACAATTAAGCATAAGAGAGGTTATCGTCAAAGATATAATATTAAGTTATTAAATTGCTCTCTCATTGCTCAACCATCCATGCAGCAAAGGGCCGAATTTAGTTGTACGCATAAAATGGCTGCCTGCCAGTGCCACCTTGTCATCAACAACTACAATGAGTAGGGAGACATTCATTGGGAACAAAGGGAAGATATTTAGGCCTATAGGGAAAGCACACTGGCTGGATACACAAAATGGCCACCACCCACATGGTCACAACAAGAAGCAGTAGACCCTAAAAACAAGAATGCATGCAGGCCTATGACAAAATCACACCAGCTGCCTATACAAAATGGCCCACTACACAAAAAGAGTAAGGGGTAGGAGGAATATATGTCCCACTTCGACGTCCTGTGATGACCTAAATACACATAAGAGAAGTAGGACTCATAAAAACCAGATCGCTATGATCTATTGGGTACCAGGGGAGATAGCCAGGTGTCTAAAACTGCCCTCACACACAGCAAGCTGTGTCACGCTTCATCATAGGGCTGCTAACACACCTCTGCGCTAGCCAACGCAGGAGGTGGAGCAATAGGGAGGGGAAGACAATACAACACATAAAAAGAACACCGAATGGGATCAAATGTGAAAAAAGGTGCAGAACTAGTGAAAAAAAGACTGGACCCGGGATGTCCTCAAACTGACTTGAATTATGGACTCCCTGCCCCAAATGTTTTTAAAATCTGCTGCATTCTTAAGGGTATGAAGGTAATCATTAAGTTGGAAACCATGCATACTTAATCGATGATCAAAAGCGTCCATTTCTTTAGTACTCTTGACACCTCATGCCAAGCTTCACCAGATAACTTCTGGTATTCTAGTTTATTGTCATGTTCAACAGGTAGCATTAGAAGTCTGTGTAAATTAATTCCTTTGATGTTGTGCGCGGCTAATCCAGTTGGTGCTGTTACTAAACATTATAAATTAGATTCTGTAGTCCTCTGTAGCTAACCAGTGAGTACTTTAAATAAAAATCATTTTCCAGTGCCAGCTTGACCACTGATGTATAGTAGAATTGGCTTACTTGATGAGCATTTACATTATTTGTTCTGAAATCTGTGTTCTATTTTTATCTTTTACTCAAATATACATTTCTTTGTGTTCATAATTCAGTTGTGCTACTAAGTGTTCAAATTCTACACTTTCCTGTCATGCTTGTTGCATTGCAGTCTCCCTTCACTCATAGTGCCCTGGAAATGAGGCACAGTGCCTGGTGTGTGTTGATACTGGTCACACCAGGCAATTCCTTTCACACACACTACTACAGTTATGCCCTAACCTCTAAAGGTCGCAAACTGTGAATCAGACAGTGCACGCAATGAGCATGCAGGAGGTATGTTGCACGAGATAGATGTGACACGATTGATGAAGCGGAACACACTGGATCCCACAACAGGTGAATTTGCTCACCACCAACAGAACTTATAGGTGTAGAGGTCTCCACACCTTAGATGTGGACAGGATTTCTTGGGCTCAGCACAAGGCAATCCAGTCTCCAGGCACAACTCTTAGTTTCACATTCACGCCACGCTACCAGTTGGGATCCAGCAGATGATGTGGGCACTTAAGAGGGCATGGATCTTCAGGTGTGACAATTGGACGGTGTGGGTCCCTTGTAAGCACTCTATGATATCCCTGAGACCTCCGAAAGAACAGGGGGCAAGCCAACAAGCCATTGGAGAGCACACTTCAGGGTGCTACACACAAGAAGGTAGTCAGCCCAGGCAAGCTACTATTCAGAAAGTACGCACAGTCCCTTTCAACAGCAGTAATCAACCTTGTGCACTACAGATTCCTCTGGCAGTGGGCACCACACAGTTCAAGGTTCTTCGGTCCCATGTCCCCACAAGTGTTACTCTGCTGTGCCGAAATTATAGCACCAATAGTTATACTGTAGTGAGCCTTTGAAGTCGTGGGTGATTCAGAAGTTTCGCTTTGAACCACAGATGTCTCCCCTAAATTTTGGTCCTGCCTGCCAAGAGGCCACAGAATGCAGATATGAATCTTTAGAAGGACCATGATCTGGCTCCCAGAGTCCAAGTGTCAAAACGTCTTCCTCCAGTTTATCCAGCCAGGCCGGCAAATGGCAGAGGTCTGCATCTGCATGTACAGTGTCTTATAGCTGTCACCGGGGAATGTATCAGATGTGCTCCCCAGCCTCCAGTGTGGACTGGAGTCAAGCTAAAGACACACAAAGAGTTTTAGAGCAGAGAAATGCCCACTTTCTAGGAGTCGCATTTCTAAGGTACTGATGACAAAACCACATTACCGCAGGAAAGGGGTTGTCATTGTGAATTCATTGATAGGAAAAATGATGAGGCTGCAATCTTTTATTGCAGCCTGAAGTAATCTCAACAATTTCCCAAGTTTAACCAATGGGAGGAACAAACCTCATAGCCAGTGAAAACACACATGGTTATTCCTCATTACCTGGGCAGGAGACACATCTGGCCCGACCTATCACCTACCACTCACTTCACCCCTTAGGATGTACCTAAGTGTAAGGTCCTCTCAAGATGGCTAGTGGTTTTAAAGGCTGCCTTATCAGATGTGCAATTGCGCGCACACAGATCTGCAATGGCAGGTTGGACACATGTTTAGTAACACCATGAGAGCAAGTGTGCACAACTGCGTGCAACAGCAGGCTGGACAGTTGATTAGAAACCCCATAGGTACAGTGTGTGCATACCAGCCTGCAATGGCAGGCTGGACACATGTTTAAGCACATCATTGGTGCAAGTGGATAATCCAGCCTGCAATGGCAGTCTGGACACATGTTTCAGCAAATCATTGGTGCAAGTGCACACACCGACCTGAAATGGCAGACTAGACACATGTTTAAAACCACCATAGGTGCAAGTATGCACACATCAGCCTTACAAACATCAGATAAGTACCACTTCCTAACATGGGTAGAAATGGTGCACACACCTTCACATGGCATTTACAGTGGGAAACTCCCCCTAAGCCATAAGGCAACAGCAAGAGAATCTGCACAAACCACGAGGTGTCCCATAGTAAGAGCCGAACCCTAGATAGGGAAAAACCCACCTGGGGGTTCTTCACTAAGCGGGCAGAGAACACACATGTGCACCTACCCAGCCGCTCACCTACCCAGAGCTTCACCCTTTGGGACTTACCCTAGGACCGCTCTGATGGTAGTGAAGGCTCCCTCAGGGTTGGCTGATGGAGCTCTGAGGTGGCTTTTTTTGAACAGCGAGTATTACATGATATTGAAATTCTCGAACAAACTCAGGAGCAAATATCCTCAAATAATATATGAGTAAGGCTGACTGGCTGGCTGTAAAATCGTTGCAAGATAATAACCTTATCATGATTAAAAAAGCAGATAAAGGTGGAGCCGTAGTCGTGCTCAATACTTGTGATTACGAAGCGGAAGTGTTGAGACTGTTGGGGGTCCGCACAAATTATCATCCATTGATGCGGGGTCTGACACCTGAGCTCCTCGACATGATCAAAAGCATGGTGGTGGACACTGGAGGGAAGAGGTGGATAACATCTAAAGAGGCAGATTTCATTATTAATATGAAACCGCGTGTTCTGGCATTTTACATCTTGCCAAAGATTCATAAGCCCCAGCTTCCGCCACCAGGGCGCTTGATCGTTTCAGGCATCCATTCTGTCTTGGAGCCATTATCCCTATTTGCTGATTTTTTTCTTGAGGGAGGCAGTAATTACACAAAGTTCGTATGTACAGGATACGACTGACATACTGAATATTTTGAAGGACGTTGAATTCGACCCTCAGAACCAACTGCTGGTGAATATTGACATCGAATCGTTACACACCAGCATCCCCCAGGATGCCAAGCTGGTGGCAGCAGCGCGGGCTCTGGGGACGCTCGAATGGTTTTATGATACGCCCCAGTTCTTCATCTTGCAATGTATCAAACTGGCACTTCCAAAAACCTTTTGAATACAATAACCAATTGTATCTGCAGGTGTCGGGGACTTCAATAGGGGCTACATTTGCCCCGAGTCTGGCCTGCATTTATGTGGGCCAGTTCGAGGAGAATGTCATCCACCACTCCAGGAACCCTTTTAAGGAGAATATCTGTTTGTGGTGGAGGTATATTGACGATGTCCTCTGTATCTGGAAAGGTACAGAGGACCATTTGAAGACATTCTTTACTTGGTTGAATCAAGCCGAGGAGTGTCTACATTTCACATGGACTATCAGTGCCATATCTGCTGAATATTTAAATGTGGATATTACTGTCATGAATCAGAAGTTGGCCACCAATGTCCATCACAAAACAACGGACAGAAATTCCCTCCTCCATTACCATTCATTCCACCCCAGAGCCCTAAGGGATAATCTCCCGGTGGGCCAGTTTTTGAGCTACCGGCACAATTGCTCTACGACTGGTACCTTTATGGAACAGTCATAACAGTTAGTGATGAAACTGAGGGAGAGGGAATATCCTATGAGGATCATCAAGAAGGTCCGCAAGCGAACATTGAATACTCTACGTGAAGCTCTGTTGGAGAGAAATATCAAGGAGAGGAAAGACTGTCTACCAGTGGTAACCATTTTCGATCCCCTTTCCACTAAAATGAGACAAATCATGAGAAAGCATTGGTCCATTCTAGACACTGCCACAAGTAAGATGCCAATTCCATGTTTTGCGTTCAAAAGAGCCCCTAATCTCAAGGATAAGTTGGTCCATACTCGCATACCTGTGAGGTTACAGTCAAAATCCCTTCCAGCAGGTCACTATCCGTGTGGAGGATGCTCGGTATGCAGTCTTACACAAGCAACCAAAAATGTCACTCTACATGATGGCAGAACCTGGTTTTTGAACATGTTCAGGAATTGCAACACGCCCAATGTGATTTATAGGTTGACCTGCAGTTGCGGATTACATTACATTGGTCTAACTTCACGCAAAGTAAAAGTGCGTATACAAGAACATCTAAGCACAATCAAGGCGAATAAATTGACAACACGCTAAGTGCAACACTTTACTGAAAAGGGACACAATCTCAGGGATCTGAGATGGATTGTCCTTGAGAAGGTGGTGGGTGATACACACAACCTTGAAACTATATTAGCAAGAAAGGAGGCTGAATGGATTTTTTCCGAACGAGTAGATCGGGAGGGATTGAATGATTCCATTGAATAGAGTAAGGTTAGCAAACGTTGAGATGGGCAGGCATATGCATGAAAATATTGAGGAATATAGGTGAAGTAGATCGTTCAGCCCCCACGTTATCAACTCAGAGTGGTTTTTTATATCTAGACTATTTTGAGTCATGATGAGAATTGGTCCTCTGTGGAGCGTCCATACACATCAGGAGATTTTTGGGGGCGATGCTGGGGGTCTATCTCTGAGTTTATCGCTGTGGTTAGCATATACTCCTAAGAGTTTACATATCTTTGTTTATCCCTTCCCCTCCATGTGCCAATAGGCATCATGATCATGGCAGAGAGATAGCGATGTGATCACTGGTATAAGTGGAATTACAGTAGGATTAGCGAGTTTGGTCAACCAGATATAACTGAGGATAAAGCGAAAATTATGCTGCAATTTGTTGTTGTAATTATAAAAAGTGACTTTATGATCTCAATAAACAAAATATTGCTTGCAATACAGCAGTGGATCTATCAAGTAAATAATTATTATTATCGCTTTTTAGGATATGCAGAATGCATAATATGACGCTGCTATACATTTTGTGATAATTCCTGGATTGTATGATATTAGAACGTGATAGAACTAAAATCTGATTGGAAAACATCATTTGAAAACTTGATTCAGGGGCGTGGTGGCCAGTTTGCCTGTTCTAAGATGGCCGCCACCGAAATACCAAGAGCGTGTTTGATGCCGGAAGCTGACGCGTGGACAGGGCGTGGGTAAGAGCTTTGTCAAATCCCACGGTGGTGTGAGCTCAATGCTGGACCTTCAAACACGCCGGTGGGACTCTGCATGGGTAAGGAGGTTGGTGGCCTTGGGTTACACAGACGTGCAGTGTGAGAGTTAAGGGTAGGCATGGATAACGGAAACTGCTGAGAAAACCACATGGTTGTTTCAAGTGAATGACAAACTTAAGGAGAGCGGTTTTGAGGACCGGGTATAATACTAAATGATAAAGACAGTGATAAAAGTGATGTCGGAGATAGAATGACTCACACAAGTGCATATTTCGTGTTGAGGGTGGCAAGTTTGAAAAGAGCAATAAAGGCAACAGAAGCTAATCATCCTTGGTGTCCTTTATGTTTTGTTACAAACCTACATGGATAGGCCTTCCGCGGACACGTGATCAAAGGACACGTGTCCATATGGTTGCAGGTATGCAGTGACTTCGTTACCGTCAGTTTAAGAATGTGTGCTGGAATTAGTTAATTGTGTGCTTTAACAAACTTTGGATTTCATTATGCCTTTGATGAAGGCAGATGGATACTCATGACTGGCCCTTGTTTTTAATACCATCACAGGTTTTGGGAGAATTTTAAAGTGAAGACTGAGAGTTGGAGCCCCTATCAGCCCTGATGAAGTTGCGAGAAATTGTGGCAACGAAAAATGTTGGCAATGTTGAATTGATTATGGTTTATTGGTAACCATTTTTAATGGGGAGGGCTTGCAGCTTGAAATAAAACTGGTTGGCCAGCAAGCCCTACCGGGTTTTAAAGGTGCAAATTATGTTCACTGGTTCTCACAGGGGTTCAATGAGCACACAGATTGAATAGCAAGCACGGTTGCTGCACTGACTATTACTTTTTCACTATATTCTGTTTATGTGAGAATATATACTTTTCTTTCTTCTTTCCCACACACAAAGAGAGAGAGTTGCCGATAATGAGAAGTGGGTAAATTGTGAGTACCAGCCAGCAACCCCTTTGGTGTCGCTACCGTGAGGTACTCTCTCTCTTCCCTCGCACATTTTCTTGGTGGGAGGTGGAATTTAGCCTGGACGATGGTTTTTTAGGTAGAGATAGACACATTGTGACAAATCAGAGTAGTGTAAGTTATCGGACTCAAGGGAATTGTGAAAGTTATTGAAAACCCTTGGATTGTCATTCCTGTTAGGAGTAGGTGTAATTGAGGTGAGGCCTTTGTTGTTTATTTTGATGAGTGAGAAAGGCCAACCTGAGCATGATAAATGTTTGACAAGCTATTCCAGTGGTTGGCACAATCAGTGTTGCGTCCTACTACTAGCCAGTGCTGGACCCAGCCTGGTTCTGTGGTGTACCTTTTTACAGAGCACTCACAGGTACGACACCTAATCCTATCAAGTAAGCACCACTTCCTGGCATGTGTAGGAAGGGCACACACAGTTACCCACAGCAGTATAATGGGACAGTGCCCAGAGTCCTAAGGTCATGAAAAGAGAGTCAGCAAAAAACAGGCAGGCAAAAAGCAAAATGTGTCAGGGAAATCCCTCTAAGAAGGGCCATGTCC
Organism: Lissotriton vulgaris; assembly: GCF_964263255.1. Taxonomy (NCBI): domain Eukaryota; kingdom Metazoa; phylum Chordata; class Amphibia; order Caudata; family Salamandridae; genus Lissotriton; species Lissotriton vulgaris. The sequence goes on along the minus strand of NC_141685.1, from coordinate 1,878,947,568 downwards.
AACACTCGCCCAAACAATCCCCTTTGACTTTGAGAACAAATTCGTCAAGCTCAGGTGGTCACAACACTCATCGGGGCCCTTCTCCCTATGGGAAAGCATTTTCAAGCCGAAGATGTGCAATTTCTTTGATAGACTCTTCTGTGCAGAAATCTCCTCCTACATCGCCTTTATTTCTGTCTTCTCTGATTTTGTAATGGATCAAGTGATGTATCGAGCAACAGCAATGGAGTTGTCTGCAACAAATTGTAGATCGAGATTTGCATTCCAAATCTTCAGAATCACAGGCTTGTAGTCATTTATGTATTTGAAGGCCCCTGTTCTTCTCAGGTTGTAAGTGTGTTTCAGTGATTTAGGTGTTACTGTATGTCTGCAGACATAAAACTGTTCACTCTTCCTTGTGAAATCGCAGGTTGTGGGAATCCAAATCGACATCTCGTGTAAAATTCCCCTTTGCAACTGTATTTTCGTCGACAATACTTCCCACTTCTATGAGTTTGAAATTGTAGCACTGGTTGTCTCAAGCCCTTTTCACTACCGTCTCTAAGCAAGGCACATCCAACATACTGTTGTATGAAAGACCAGACTGACTCATCGCTGTCAGTTCCAAGTTTCGATGCATCCTTTATCCATAATAGCATGTAAATGTGACTAGCACCTCATGCTTGGTACTCTTGGTGCGAAAAGAAATCAACAACTTCACCAAAAGGAGGATTACTTTTTTTTGTTGTTGAAAGACATCATGGATTGTAACCTGTGGTTAAAATATCTGCAAACATTTGCAGAATCCAAGGAGCAAAGTTCTTGGCTGTCTTCACTTTGGTATCCTTTATGCTTGAGTTTGCTTCTCTCAAAAATGCATGCAGGTCATCCAAGATTTACTCAACACAGCTGAGAGTCAGAATCCAAATAGGTGCACGTAGTTTTCTTAACATATATTTCAGCTTTCCATGACGGCAATACCAATACGCATTCATTCCATCAAATTAATCAAGTTGTACTACAAGTTCTACTGTAATAGATACTAATTCTATCTTGTTATGTACTGTTCTAGCTGGCATCTTGTTTTCCTTTAACATATCGTCAAAGTACTTACATATAATCTGTTGTGCAGACAACTGAAACCGTTCCTCTACAAATAAATAAACAGTAAATTCTTGCCACTTATCATTGTGCTCTTGTTCAGTTTTTGAGTACAGATCAAAGTTGAGAGTTTGACTTTTGTAGTGAGTGCATTGACAACAAATACAAACACAGTTTGGTTTCTCTGAAGAAACTGTGTTAAATATTCTAAACTCTTCTGTAAAGTTATCAACACGAATACTCGACTCCTGTTCCTCCTCACTTGTACATTCCTTCTCCTCATTTTCCCTACACTTTTCCTCAGGACCAAAGAAATGAAATTGAACATTTTCACAAACTTTTTCTTCCTCTGCTACTGTACCATACAAAAGAGCTCTATTCCTTTCTCCTAAACACAGGACAGGAGTTTTGAGGTACTAAAGCCTCCTAATTAAATTTAGCATTTTAGATTGGTAAATGCCTAACATTTTAAAGTACTTTGGCACACTTTCTTTGATAAACACTCCAGTGATTATCTCTGTAAATTTGTATATTTCCTTAATTTGCATGGATCTAATCCTTGTAAAATCCCTATTTTCTGTTTCACACTTTTGAATGGAATGTTACGTAGGAAGTTTCTCAATATATCAATAGATTGCTGTCAAACATTGCAAATACTACTACTGTTCCATTTGGACACAACGGCATGTCCACATCTTCCATATACCTCTTTTGCTTTCACTTCCTCTACCATCATAGGAACTATCTCCTCTTTTGGAATGGGAGTTCCATTGTTATCCTTTCAACTACATGTACTAATGTGTTCTCTTGCAGGTAGCCTCCTTCATTTAAGAAAGGCTTAGTACTGGAAGAATGCTTCCATTGAACATTTGACTGAAATTACTTTTATTGACTAGTCTTTTCTTTTGATATCTTCTTTTCATTGACAACACTTTTTTATCCAGTGTTCTCATTCTTTGCAGAATCAAAATAAATAGCTTTCTCTTCAGGACAAATGCCTTATCAACTAGAGCCTCAACATGTTCCTTTTGTTTCACTACTTCTCTTCTTCTTTTATACTATTTCATAGTACATAGGAGATTCTGAGTTACCCTACTATGAAGCATTCTGACTTTATTTTATTTAAACTTCCTTTGTATCCTTGATAATCTATCTCTTTTCTGATATGATTTATTAGACTTACTGGTATTTAGATTTATCCGTTTTGTAGCTGATGTACTGGGTTTTGCTCAGTTTGTAACTTTGTAGATATTATTTTAAGAAAACTCTTAGTTTTCTTCCAGCAGTTGTTTTCTCCTTAACCACAATGTCACTTTCTGGCCCTTTTCTTTCTTTGTTGCATGCACATTATGGCCCACATGCATCAAGCATTTTTGGAGTCGCAAACGGTGCGATTCCTTAAAATCGGCCGTTTGCGATTCCAAAAATGCTTTTTGGAATGCATCAAGCATTTTTAGAAATCGCAACATTTTTGAGATTTCTAAAAATGCGATTGCTTTTAAGAAATCGCAAATTTGCGATTTCTTAAAAGCAATGCATGATTACTTTTATAATTGCGAATGCGCAATTAGGGTGTCAAATTTACCGAGTGGTTGAACCACTCGGGAAATTTGCAAAAGGTGTTAAAAACGCTGAAAAAGCATTTTTTACACATTCATGTTACGGACACACATGTCCTTAGGATATGTGTGTGTGCAACATGATGCGAAAACAACATTTCATGGGTGCAGGGGGGGGGGTCATTTGAACCCCCCTCTCCACCCTTGAAATGCACTCAGGATTTGCGATATTCTAAGTGTGAATTCGCAATTCCCATTCATTCCTATGGGCATTTTAGCCCATAGGAATGAATGGGAATTGCGAATTCGCACTTTGCTAATCGCATAATATTTGAGAATCAGTAAAAATTGCGATTTTTACCGATTCTCAAATATTTTGAGAAAATGTACATGCATCCCATTTTGCATTTCCTAATTTGCGATTCCCTAAAAATCGCAAATTAGGAAGTGCAAAATGAAACAATGATGCATGTGGGCCAGAATCCTTTCCTCTGTTTCTTTCTTCTTTGATTTTTATTTGACATTTTAGGTATCGGTTTTCAAATAGAAGTAGAACTTTGGAGCTTTTAATTTTGTATTTTAAAATTACATAAGTTAAGCATTTAATTTTCCATTATAAATACATATGCCCTTCCTTAAGAGTTACTTATACTTAGTAGGAGAGCAGTTTAAGACCTGTCACTGGTTATCTGAGTTAGCATGTGGGTTTATGTCTGCCTTTCTTAATAACTCGATGGGTATCTAATTGTGTATACAGGGAACTGCATGGATTGCTTACTAGCTGTGTTAGTGAATATTGGGGAATTGAACTATGCATGAAAGTCCCTCTAATACTACTGGATTCATCAGAGCTGTATGCATGTGTGAGTTGGGGTTGTCACGGTCTGTATGGGTGTATTACTGGGCCTATCCTTTAGCACATAGGTATGTGAGTTGCAGTATAGGTAGAAGACTGACTCTGTAACTGTACAAATGGGTCTGCAAGTGTGCATGTAACTCAATCAAACTTGATGCAACATGTGGTATCTATAAAGCTCATAGTGCCCTGTCCTATAGCGTACCTACAGCCTGACTTAGGGGTGACTTATATGTTGTAGAACTGGACTTTAAGGCTTAGCAGTGTGTTTGAATGTCATGTCACCCTAGCAAGAAAACTGCATGTATAGTGGCTCTATAGGAACACATGAAAGACATGTTTAAATGCCTACTTGTCTCAAGGAGTGACTACTTAGTGTCAGTTTCTCAGTACATTTCTAATACAATATCTCAGTGCCTATGTGCATGTGTCATTGGTTATCTAAATAAAGGGCATATTTACAAGCCCCTATCCCCATAGGAGCGTCACTTTTTCTGACGTTTCTGTGGCGATAGGGACTTCACCTTATTCACAGGGCTGAGTTCAGCCACTTAAGATGGCTTAACGCCACCTTGAGAATAAGGCACCTTTCACGCTATCCTTAGCGTGAAAGGGGTGGGCAATGGGTGTTGCGATGGGCATTTCGCTGCAACACCCATTGATTTTGACGCTGCCCCATATTTATAAGGGTGGTGTAAATATGGAGCAGTGCCAAAATTCATGTCAGGGAAAACCTTGTCTTAAACAGGTGAAATAAGGAGAAATACTTTGTTTCTCCTCATTCTTGCTGTTTCTATGTGTGCTGCATTGTGCAGCACACATGGAAACAGCAAAACGCCATGTATGATTGTTTATCTGCAGGAAGGTGTCCCTTCCTGCACACAAACAATCATGTAAAAACTACCAGTTGCAACTTCCATGTGTGCTACACAAGCAGCACACACAGAAGTTACAAATCACCATTTAAAATTGTTTATGTGCAGAAAGGGGCAACTTCCTGCACCTAAACAATCATTTCCTACTATCAGGCACGCTTACACTATGCTGCAAGGGTGCCTGATTTGGCGCTAGGCCGCTACATTTACCTCCAGAGCAGGGAGAAGCGCAGGGCTGAACCGTACTGTTGTAAATATGGTACAGCCCTGCGTTTCTAAAGTGACGGGGCATGCTGTTAGCCATCTGGGCTTAACACTGCTCTTTGCCACTCTCTCACTGCGTGTATATCTGGCTTTATACTTTTACACATAAGTATGTGATTTGCAGTATGGCTAAGAGAGTGCATCCGTAACTGTCACACTGAGTGTATTACTGGGTCTGAGGTTTTCTAATTAGATATCTCAGTGAGTGCATGGATACATGAGTGCATGTTTAACTGAGTTTATTGCTCTGTAAGTAAGTTTCTTACTCACTAAAAGTTGAAACTACATGCTTTTCCTTTTAAACACTCCCATTCCTTCACTATTAACTGCCTACAGCTTAATTTAGGGATGATTTATATTTAATTGAAGGTACAATGAAGACTTTGCAGAGTGTTCTAAATATTAGTTCAAAATAGCTGTGTAAAATCCAAACAATGGTTCAGCAGTCTCATGTCTTCCACATATTTAAATTCCTTCTCTGTGTTGCACAATCAGACATACAATACATCTACTAGTATATCAATTACAGATCCTATCACAGCTACAGCACTGAACTACATCCTTACAAACAAATTAAATATATCATTTGCAGATACGCTAACAGAACTATATGTAGGAAAGAAAAATATTCAGTTTACTACTAAAGCAGTTTTCAGTTGCCTAACTGCATCTATGTGGCTCAGTACCTAACAGCATTTGTTAGTGGCTTTTTCATTATCCAAACATGTATATGTAAAATTATTTACATGAATATATTAGTTACTGTTCAAATGGTCGACTAGTTCTATAAGCACTTCACTTCATACTAGCAGCCCGTCCCGACCTTGTCCGGGAGCAATCAGGCGTCAGGGCCCCCGCCCGCCATGGCCCCCACCCGCTCCGACATTGTCTGTGGGTCCCCCGCAGCCTTACCTCATCCGCCGCACCTCCCCGCGCTCCTGAGTTCACCGGTCCACCGCTCCTCGCCGCTCTTCCCCGCCTGTCCGCCTCTCCTCCCAGCCTGTCTGCCGCTCCTCGCCGCTCCTCCCCGCCTGTCCACGACACCTCTCGCTCCTCCCCGCCTGTCCACTGCTCCTCTCCGCTCCTCCCAGCCTGTCCGCCGCTCCTCTCCGCTCCTACCAGCCTGTCTGCCGCTCCTCTCCGCTCCTCCCAGCCTGTCCGCCGCTCCTCCCCGCGCTCATGTCCACCGCTCCTCCACGCGCTCCTGGACGCCGCTCCTCCCCGCGCTCTTGATGTCAGCACGCACGTCACGGCCGGCGCTACTTCCATGGGACTACTTTTTTTTTCTCGTAAATTTTTTAAATAACTTATATTTTTTTAATTTATATAGCCTATGTTCATCTGCACACCCTGACAATTACAATCGTATCGGGTGTATGGATTGGCGCTGTGGTTCCCGAGTTTACCCGCCTCAAATGTTCAAAGTTCTTCCTTTATAATAGTTGTATAGATATGAGCAATTATTTCATCCCTCTTAAGGTATGATACAGGATATATAACTGATATTCACAGTTTATTGCAGTAAATTGACTTATAAGTCACTATACATATGAATGTAAATATATATATTTTATTTTTTTTCACTGAAAAAAACCAAAGGTTTCAGGGATCTTATAGTTAGTTGGACATTTCACTCGTACAAAACCATAGAAATTCCGTGGTTATATTTAGTTTAGCTAACTATAACTCGTGCCCCCGCTGTGAACTGCTGATGACATCACATATTACATCATTCATGACATGGTCAGTGACATCACTGATGACATCACTGATGACATCTCAAATGACATCACTGATGACATCACTGATTACATCATCCAGTGACTGTGTGTCCAGTGACTGTGTGTTTCTGTAAAGTTCAAATATGTTTTATAAATATATATGCAAATGTGTATTGAAGTATGAGTGGGTGTTTGAGTGTCTGAATATATGATTTAGTAGGTACGTGACTGACTGTATAAGTCAGTGATTAAACGTGTCTGTCTGAATGCATGGGGTAGTGACTAATCTGTGTAAATGTCTGTATCAGTCTGTCAGTTGGTGTGTACGCGGCTGCATGGATTGGTGAGTAGCTACATGGGTGTCTATATGTGTAATTGATTGGTTGTCAGAGTATCTGCATGGGTGCCACTGTGTCTGTGTGGGTGGGTGGGTGTATTTGACTCTGTGCATAGATGTGTGAGTGGGTGATTCACTAGGTGTATGGGTTCAAGAGTGCATCCGTGAAGGGCTGTATGGGTGGGTGAGTGTGTGTATGGGTGTGTTGGTGGGTGAATGGGTGTCTATGTGGTACATGTGTGAGTAACTGCATTTGTAAAAGGCAGTATATGTGAGTGTTGGAGTACAGAAATGACTATACCTGAGAGTCCGTGATTGTGAGAGTGGCTGTATGAATGAGTGTGTACTTGTATCAGTGATTGTATAAGAGAGTAAGTATGCGTTAGTATCTGTATGGATAAGTGAGGTAGTGTGTGTATAACTGTGTAGGTGAGTAAATGGAAGTGTGATTGATTCTTTGCATGATTGACGAGGTGTATGAGTAACTCTGGATGAGTGGCGGTGTGTGAGTGTCTGTATAGGTATATGAGTGCATATGATAGTGTTGTATTGATGAGTGACTAATGTATGAGTGATTGTATGGGTGAATGAGTGGGTGTGTGTGTAGACCTAGGAATCAGTGAATGCGTATGTAGTAACTGGTATTGGTGTGTCTATGGTTTCGAAAATGGAAGTCTGTATTTTAGGGTTGGTGTATCAAAGGTTATATTAGGGTATGAGGAGGTGCATCAGATTACCATGTAGATGATGTCATCAGTGATGTCATTTGATATGTCATCAGTGATGTCACTGACCATGTCATGATTGATGTGATATGTGACATCATCAGCAGTGCATTGCGGGGTGCCAGTTATAGTTAGCTGAACTAACTATAACGGCGGAATTTATAAGGTTTTATACGAGTGAAATGTCCAACTAACAATAACGTCCCGGGAACCTATGGTTTTTTCAGTGAATTTCTAAGGTTTTTGAAATGCTAATTTCTAATTATAACGTCCCTGAAACCTATGTTTTTTTTTGTTAATTTCAAAGGTTTTTTAAATGCTAATTTCTAATTATAACATTCATTAAATCAATGGTTTTTTCAGTAATTTTGATTTTGTTTGGTGACAATTTGTAAACATCCTAAAAATAGTTTTTGTAATTTTTTGTGTTTGTTATTAAAAGTATATAATGTCTTCTTTTTCATTAAATACTTAAATATATTATTTTTTTGAGAAAAAAGTGGAGTCACGCACCCATTGTGTATCCATCTTGGTGTGTGCACGAATTCAAACCGCCATATTGGTAAAGTCGTGAAAGATATGCGTTTCAGCCAGCCCTCTTCGATTATGCTTACAGGGAAGGAACGACAATGCTACATGTCCCAGGTCTTCCCTGTAGTTATCTGCTGATCACAGGTCTAGTTGTCAGCATGCCACAGCCACTCCTTCATGGCTGGTTTCACCCACATCACACCCATGCAGCACAGGCATCACAGGACATGTGACCCTGCCTATAAAAAGGGCCGGGTGCACGTGCTGGAGGCCATTTCCATTCTCTCCGATGAAGCAGAGAAGGTGGCAGCCGAGGCACTTTGCCCGACACGGGCCTCCCACCATGTGGCGATGACTTGAGTTCCACTGAGTTAGTGCCACCAGAGCTGAGCGGGTGTGCAGCCTGCGATGATGCGTATGCCTCGATACACCATCCTGGCAATCAAGACCCGATTTGGATTGTGGACCCGGTTGGACCGTGTATACGCAACACAAAGATGACTTGTCGCGCGATGCATTGATATGTTCTCAGCCATTGCGATATCAAGACCCAGAATCAAATGTGCGACCTTCTGGCTGCCAAGGATGCGGGCCCCAGACTTGGGGCTTACTTCAGCATGTGGTGGACCCTCTTGGACACACGCTGGTGGCGGAAGGTGAGCAGAGAGGCTTGTTTGTGCAGCGGCAGGCAGTCTCCTCTGAGCAGTGGGAGTGGATGGTGTGCAGCAGCCTGGGTGCGCAGGGGTGGGCAGACACCTCTGGGTGGTGAGAGTGGATGGGGGCAGCAGCCTAGGTGCACAGCGGCAGGACAGAGATAAAGTATTGTGCAGTTGTATGTACTCTGCCATTACTGATTCTATATTATGTTTGAGTAAGCCTGAGGGCTGCAGTATGTCCTGGCACGTGGTTGGAGACACACCGGTGGTGGAAAGGTGAGCTGTGAGGGTATTGCCTGCAGTGTCGGCACTCACTCTCCCTCTACATCTCTTACTTTCTCTCTCTCTCTCTTCCTCTCTCTCTCTTTCTCTCTCACACTCTTTCTCTCATTTCCTTTTTCTCTCTCACTCTTTTTCTCTTTCTCTCTCACTTCCTCTCTCTCTTTCTTTCTTTCCCTCTCTCTTTCTCACTCTTTCTCTCTCTATTCCTCTCTCTCTTCCTCTCTCTCTCACTTGCTTTTTGTCTTGCAGGCTGTGATTCACAGATTGTCTAGGGATGACACACCATGCCTGTATTTTTTTTGTTTTGTTTAAATAAACTGTTTTATATGTAAATCCATAGATGATGATTCTCATTTGTCCTCCCTCACATGCATCTTGATTGCTATAATTGTGCGACATCAGCCGATTTGTTACGTTCCAGATTTCAGAAGGTTGTTGTCACATTTGTGTATCGGGGGATCAGGAGGGATGGCGGACAAAGGGGGTGGTGGCAGGGGGTGTTGGGGCACTCTTGGGTGTCCGTGCTGCATGATCGTTGGCTCCATGGCATCTGTTGTCTTTCAGGTGTGGCTGTGGGCTGGGCTCCCTTTCAGGTTGCAGGTTGTAGGTTGTAGTACGGCTTTACACCAGGTCAGAGCAGGTGTAAACTTCCTGGTGCTAACACACCTTATTGCCTATTTTGTGTTCTCTTGGCCGATTATGCTGGTGATTGAGAAAGTTGTGAAGTGGTGTGTTCGCAGTTTTTTGCACGGGAACGCCTACTCTGCACACATTAGCGATATTTGGGCGGTCATCCGTGATGATGTTTTTTGAGGCTGCTTTCGCTGGTAAACTGGTGATATGGGCTGTTTGCACCAGCTTGTGAATAGTGCATTTAATTTATCACTATTTGGCAGTGATAAAGTGCTGTTAACTTCGTGAGTGTCTTTGAGAATATGCCTCTCAGTGTTTTAAAGACCTGAGAAGTACTCAAGTGCCGCGCTGAGAGCCGCGCACCCAGCGCGTTCACACTAGGAGGCCGCTCTGAGAGCCACGGAGCTTTTGTATTCACACTAGGGGGCCGCGCTAAGAGCCGTGCACCTTTCCTGTTCACACTAGGGGCCGCGCTAGGGTCGCGACTCCAAACTTTTTGACAAAAAAAGTTTACTTTCATTAATTTACATTCGCCTCGGGGACCCCATCCCCCAAGGCATGCCCAGATCTACATTTCTTTTTTTTTAAAGGGTAGTGGGGCGTGGCCCCCCTCCCAGGCAACTTCTGGCTCATGCGACCCCATCTCCTGGGGCCAGGCCTCTCTGTTGGGGACCGTGGGGGAGTCCCAAAGCCCCCACCGTCCCACCGGCTCCCTGCCTCCTGCGGGAGCCGGCATTGCTTTTGGGCTACAGTAGCTGCTAACATGCAGCTTCCCTTGTCCAAAAGCAATTCTCATTTCCTTTATTGAAGCGAGGGGAGGTATTCCTCCTCTCGCTTCAACAAACTGAACAAATCCAACCAGGGTTTGCCATCACAGGGTGGAAGCCATGCTCCTGCCTTGTCATAGCAAACGGTGATGTCCCGGAGGGTGGACACCCTGGGACATTGACGGAGCCGGAGGGTTGCGGTCCCCAGGGCCTTCAAGCGCTCCAGGAGGGGGGCCCCCTCCCTCTATTTTCAAAGCCCCGGGGTGGTGGTCCCCTGGGCTTCGGGTGGGCCAGGAGGAAATTTACTTAGCCCCGAGAAGGTGGCAGTATAATTATACGATTGCCCCCGGGACCTAGCCCACCTGGGGCTCATTTAAATGAAATGGGGGAGCCCCGCTGCATATTTCTTTTACATTTCATCCGGATTCGCGCATCCAGCACAGATTTTGATGTTTTGATGGGGGGGGGGGGTCTTTGTGGGGCCCCCTGAGCAGGCTTAGGGGGTCAGGGTGTTACTACCCTGCCCCCTTTTCATCATTTTTCACTTTCTTTTACTGTTTTCTTGTGACTCAGTTCTACAGAGTCACAAGATGGCTGCCAACACTTCCTGGTTTGGAGTGTTGGCAGCCAATTAGAATAAAGCTCGTGATCGGACAGGTTCGCAAACCCATCACGCCCCTACCTTTATATTTTTTGATTTTCTCAGCAAAACTACTGAACGGATTAACGCCATTTTACAAGAGGTAGCTTTCTGAATCAAAAAATACCATCCGGTCTGTAGCCTTGGCTAAAGTTTCCTATGGGAAATTGATTTTTTTACTTTTATTTATCGAATTTCTCAGCAACTACTGAACAGATTTACAACATTTTTTAAAAAAAAGGACGCATTCTGACCCAAGCGCTACCTTTTTGACAAATTTGCTGTAATTCCGTTCAGCAGTTCGAGCTGTAACCTTTGATAAAGTTTCCTATGGAGATGAACATGAAGAAAACTCTTTTTGGGTCCCCCCTTTTTTATCCGCCCCTGCTTGGTGATTCACCCCCAAACTTTCTTGATAGGAGCTGACCGGGATTGCCTTTTTTTTTGAGAATTTCGCAAAGATTCGTCAACCAACGCTAAAGTTATTAACAATTCAAAAAATGCTTCCTATGAAAACTAGGCTCTAACTATAACTACCTACTGGCAACCGCCAGTAGGATATATATATATCTATATATATCTATATCTATATCTATATATATATATATATAGTAATTGAGTCGCAACACGAACCTTTGTTTTTTCGCCAATTTATTTAAACAGGAACAGCATGTGGCATTTTCCGACGCGTTTTGTTCTGCTTGAACTTTCTCAAGGTGAGCCATTTACACCGCTTGTGCACCGTTGGTTTCTGCAGTCCAATGATAGATGTTAGGTTTCACTTCCTCCGGTGGTACTTGAGTGTCAGGATTACTTCCTGTTTGTAAGGCATTGTGGTACCTGCAGTTCCAAAGGCCAATGTTTATTTCCCTCCAGTGGGTGATGTAGTTTACTACTGTTCCAAAATTGGAGTCATTTTTATTTTCAATTAAAACACAAGATTGTGTGTGCTAAGGTTCCCCAGGTCCGCTCACTTTCAAAGTTGACCCAGGTCCAATACCAGGGCAGGTTCCTGGCGGCACCGCATCCCCCTCTTCGTTTGTACGAGTCCGCAGAGAGGCTCCAGGTTGGAGGATGATGGCGCTCTTCTGGTGGTGCGTTTCTCTTCGGCGGAGCCAGCCGATATTAATTCTCACACTTCTCCCCTCTCGGAAAGTAATTGAGTCGCAACACGAACCTTTGTTTTTTCGCCAATTTATTTAAACAGGAACAGCATGTGGCATTTTCCGACGCGTTTCGTTCTGCTTGAACTTTCTCAAGGTGAGCCATTTACACCGCTTGTGCACCGTTGGTTTCTGCAGTCCAATGATAGATGTTAGGTTTCACTTCCTCCGGTGGTACTTGAGTGTCAGGATTACTTCCTGTTTGTAAGGCATTGTGGTACCTGCAGTTCCAAAGGCCAATGTTTATTTCCCTCCAGTGGGTGATGTAGTTTACTACTGTTCCGAAATTGGAGTCATTTTTATTTTCAATTAAAACACAAGATTGTGTGTGCTAAGGTTCCCCAGGTCCGCTCACTTTCAAACTTGACCCAGGTCCAATACCAGGGCAGGTTCCTGGCGGCACCGCATCCCCCTCTTCGTTTGTACGAGTCCGCAGAGAGGCTCCAGGTTGGAGGATGATGGCGCTCTTCTGGTGGTGCGTTTCTCTTCGGCGGAGCCAGCCGATATTAATTCTCACACTTCTCCCCTCTCGGAAAGTAATTGAGTCGCAACACGAACCTTTGTTTTTTCGCCAATTTATTTAAACAGGAACAGCATGTGGCATTTTCCGACGCGTTTCGTTCTGCTTGAACTTTCTCAAGGTGAGCCATTTACACCGCTTGTGCACCGTTGGTTTCTGCAGTCCAATGATAGATGTTAGGTTTCACTTCCTCCGGTGGTACTTGAGTGTCAGGATTACTTCCTGTTTGTAAGGCATTGTGGTACCTGCAGTTCCAAAGGCCAATGTTTATTTCCCTCCAGTGGGTGATGTAGTTTACTACTGTTCCGAAATTGGAGTCATTTTTATTTTCAATTAAAACACAAGATTGTGTGTGCTAAGGTTCCCCAGGTCCGCTCACTTTCAAAGTTGACCCAGGTCCAATACCAGGGCAGGTTCCTGGCGGCACCGCATCCCCCTCTTCGTTTGTACGAGTCCGCAGAGAGGCTCCAGGTTGGAGGATGATGGCGCTCTTCTGGTGGTGCGTTTCTCTTCGGCGGAGCCAGCCGATATTAATTCTCACACTTCTCCCCTCTCGGAAAGTAATTGAGTCGCAACACGAACCTTTGTTTTTTCGCCAATTTATTTAAACAGGAACAGCATGTGGCATTTTCCGACGCGTTTCGTTCTGCTTGAACTTTCTCAAGGTGAGCCATTTACACCGCTTGTGCACCGTTGGTTTCTGCAGTCCAATGATAGATGTTAGGTTTCACTTCCTCCGGTGGTACTTGAATGTCAGGATTACTTCCTGTTTGTAAGGCATTGTGGTACCTGCAGTTCCAAAGGCCAATGTTATATATATATATATATATAATCTATACTACTATTATAAAGAGAGAACTTGCACCTTTTGGCCAGGTAAACTCGGGAACCACAGCGCCAATCTACACACCCGATACATCTATGAAAATGTCAGGGTGTGTAAATGGACATAGGCTATATAAATTTTTTTAAAAAAAGTAAATAAAAAAAATTAAGTTTGTAAACAAAGTAGTCCCCTGAAAGTAGCGCCGGCCGGGACCTAGCGCTGGCCGCTACGCGATGTGCGTGATGACGAAGGAGGAGGGTGGTGCAGTGACGAGCGGCTGTGCAGGGACGAGTGGCGGCACAGGTAAGGAAAGGGAAAGTGAGACTGTGTGATGCAAATGTCGGAGCGCGAGTGAGTTGGGGCGGGAGGGGGGCGCGAGTGAGTCGGGGCGGGAGGGGGTGCGAGTGAGTTGGGGCGGGAGGGGGGCGCGAGTGAGTTGGGGCGGGAGGGGGCGCGAGTGAGTTGGGGCGGGAGGGGGGCGCGAGTGAGTCAGGGCGGGAGGGAGTCGGTGCGGGAGGGGGTCGGGGCGGGACCGGGTGTACTGCCCCCAGCCCCTTCCTGCCCCAGGCAACACTGGGGCGGGATGCTAGTATATATATATATATCCATACTAATATTATAAAGAGAGAGGCCTTTGAGGCGGGTAATCTCAGAAACCACAGCACCAATCACAACACCTAATACAGCATTGGAAAGGACAGTTGCAGCAAATGGATATAGGCTATACAGCTGCCCACCATATACATTAGAAGGGTAAAAGAACCTTAGGGGCAAAGTAGTCCTTTGTGGGCATGGGCGTTCTGCTCGGGTGTTGTGCTGAGGGCGTGTGCATACAGCAAAATGCGCGGTATGCATACAAAGCGATGGGCGCGGCATTCCGAAAAACAAAGCGTTCACAGTACTCCCAAGTGGGCGTGTGCATTGTCCTGGGGGTGTGGCCATACATCGATGGGCATGGCATTCGTAGAAAATGAGGTGCAGCAATCCTGGAAAACAAGCGTTCATAGTGCTCTGTTGTGGGCGTGTGCGTTGAGCTGGGGGCGTGTAAAATAGGCGTTCACAGTACTCCGTTGTGGGCGTGTGCGTTGTCCTGGGGGCGTGTGCATACAGCGATGGGCGTGTCTCAAACCAAGCTGTATTCCACCGCTTGCGCCAAGCGTTCTGGGGGCAACTACCGTTACAATACCACTGGGCAGTGCTTTTGCCAATTTGCGGCGCATTCGCCCGTTGACACCAAGTGGGTCGTCTAACTGGCAAGACAGCAGGTAAACACGTTCCCGGCTCACACACTTCGCATTTTGCAGTGGCCTCAACTACAGCGAACAAACACACATGCGGCTGGAGCCACCACACACCTTAACAGATTGCTCCGGTGCTCAGGCGGGGGCTGAGGCAAGTCAGCGTACCAGCGGGGAAACACAAAATTCAACAGACTGCTCTTTCACACACACACACACACACACAGCGTCACGTGCAAGCTGTCACGCACTGAACTCTCAGCATAAAGGACTGAACACCAGGCGCACAACATCAACCACAACGCTGTCGGGGACAGTCACACCAACGGACTACACAGCACACACAGGCTGCAAACGTTACCCCTGCTGAGGCACATGTCACAAGTCCGGTTCCTCACACTGGCTGCACAAGCAGACGCCCATGTTGCACAGCAATGGACAAGTACCGTTACCCTATATGCACAACTAAACTGAACAGGTAAAAGACGGCGTGCAAGGTCATTGTTAAAGAAGGCATCTGACTCATTTTACCTTTTGTGATACTTACCTAATGCTGCATACGTGACGATTTGTGTGGCTCAATGGTTAGAGCCACAGACCCTGAGGTCTGGCCCGGGACCAGGGTTCAATTCCCCGCCTCGGCGGGTCTTGGGCTCAAAATTCCACGGACCTGATAATTCTCGCCTCGGTGCCTATTCCAATCATGGAGTCCCACTCTGCAACTCTGGGCAATAGCTTGCTTAATCTCCACAACGGCCCCCACAACGCTAAGGATGCCTGGCCTCCACCTTGCGGGTGCCCAGGAGTGGACGCCTCACAGGGAAAGCCAGGATGGGTTCCACAGCGGTATTCGTACAAGCGCCTTGAGACCCTTGCGGGTGGGTAGTGCGCTATACAAGTATCAATTTATATTTAAATGTGTGTACTCACTGTAAATAACAGGTTTTCATGGACATAGTCGGTCCTCCGTTCATTATAATTCACGTATGGGACAAGGAGCGGATTGTAACGGATGTGCCTTACAGATCTGCCCTACCTACGTAGGGGGAGGACATGGACACTATATACATCTGCAAATACATCTTACTCCGAGGTGCACACAGTATGTGCACATACATGGCTAAGTATTGTGCCACTTCATGCATGTAAACGTCCTCATTACACAATTTAAAACGCTGCCTGCAACACAGATTATCGCAAGGATAACTATTCTACAACAGTCAAGGTCAGCCACACACTCATTATCATTGTAATTGTAAACTCAACTCCAAGGGCAAGCAACAATGGTGAAGAGGAAGACACAACTTGCAAGGACAACATATAAAACACTGGCACAGAAGAATAAGCACATACGGAAAAGCCAGGACACACATGAGCAAATGTTACCAAACACGTCAGCTCCATCAACCTCTGCTGTTTGCACTGATTAAACTATACGCCGTTCAGACCGTCTTGCTCACAGGAGTGCACAGGCCACCACCTCCACTACCACAGAGCCTAACAACATGAAAACACACATACCTCACACTTTCATTGATGGTCAGCAGCAGAACACACACAACATACCTGAAACAACAACTTTATTACGGACAACACTGCAATCTGAAATACAAGTACCACTACTCTATTTACTCCAACAGCCACACACTGTACACACTGTCAGATCTGCATTCCACTACAACCTACTTACTGACTACATCAACCATCCACATGTAAACACTGGAAACATGGACAATGTCTGTAACAAGTGCTACGCACTTAAATGGAAGGCTGAACCTCAAGGGCTTTGCTGCTCCTCATGAAAGGTACTTATCAACAACATTCAAGATCCACCTGTACTCATTAGACAACTTCTTGATGGGACTCATCCACTTTCAAGTAATTTCTTAACAAACACACGCCGTTACAATACTCTCTTCCAAATGACATCCTTTGGGGCAAATGAAGTAAGGGAAGGGAATTTCATGCCAACATTTATAATATATGGGCAGTTATACCACTTAATTGGCAGTCTGCTTCCACAAGAAGGCAAGCCTCCACAGTTTCTACAAATATATTTCCTATCGCAACAGCAACAACTAGACGCATGGTCACACATGGTGTCACATTTAAACATACAGCTTATTCAAGAACTACAGGACACATTGCACACTCATAACACCTACATTCAGTCCCTGAAGTACAACTATGAGATGAATTTCAAAAGTGATGACTTGCAAATAATTATCCACGCTGATCAACGTCCTCCAAATTCACATTGTGGCAGATATAATGCACCCACCACAGATGAGGTTGCTGTTCTTTTAGTGAACGAAAACAAAGGGCCCGCGACATTGTCTTAGATCATATGATCCTTTACAATACCCCATTCTATTCCCTAAAGGGGAGGACTGGTATTGTCCGAATATACCACAAGCCTGTTCTGTTAATAACAAAACGGTAACACGCATGCAGTACTATGCCAATACTCTTGTGGTTAGATCCGGCACTTTCAATACCTTGCATTGGTTCTGCAATCTATTTAATCAATACATTGTGGATATGATGGCAAAGACGATCACGGAAAGACTGGACTTTATCCGGCGTAATCAAACACAACTACGTGCGGACAACTACATCAATTTAAAAGATGCCGTTAATCAAGATCAGAACGTTAATGCACTCGATATTAGACAACACGTTATATTACCAGCTACCTTCACTGGTTCACCAAGGAACATGCATGAAAAGACGCAAGATGGCATGACATACGTCAGGCAGTATGGTAGACCCGATTTGTTTATCACATTCACATGCAATCCAGAGTGACCAGAAATTAAAGCTCAATTATTCACAAGACAAAGATCATGCGATAGACATGACATAGTCGCGCGTGTATTCAATTTGAAGGTGAAAGCACTCATGAAGCTGCTGACACAAAAGGCTACATTTGGAGCTGCAAAAGCTTACATTTTTACTATCGAATGGCAAAAGAGAGGGCTGCCTCACTTACACATCCTATTGTGGCTTGGACCAAAAATACAGCCAGACGAGGTTGATCACATTATATCCGCTGAGCTGCCTGATCCTGTCACCGATCAACTACTATTTATGATCATCAAAAAAAACATGTTACATGGCCCGTGTGGTGAACACAACATTCTTTCACCATGTATGAAAAACTGCATTTGTACTAAAAAATACCCACACACTCTCACTAATGAGACCGAAACTGGTGTTAATGGTTATCCCATTTACCATAGGAGAAGTCTGGAGCATGGTGGACATACTGTCACAATCACTGTCAGAGGACAGGAGGTCACTGTCAATAATCAGTGGGTATTTTCATATTCGCCTGTATTGTGCCGCAGTTTTAATGCTCACATTAATATTGAATACTGCCAATCGGTTAAAGCTATCAAATATATTTGCAAATATATTAACAAAGGCTCGGATCAGGCAACTGCTACTATTGAAAACAAACACAATGAGATAGAAACATATGTCAATGGCAGTTATATTAGCACATCAGAGGCAGTGTGGCGGCTTCTAGAGTTTCACATTCATGAAAGGCATCCCATTGTCACACATCTGGCCGTACATCTACCTAATGGACAAAGAGTATATTTCCATGACAAAAACTTGAAACACGTAGTACAGAACCCAACGCCCATAACTCTTACTGCGTTCTTCAAATTGTGTGAGTCTGACACTTTTGCAAAAACATTGCTATACCAAGAAGATCCGCAACACTATACGTGGGCTAATTCAACCTTTGAATTAAAGTTAAAGAGGTATTAAGCCACCCAGGGGTAAGTAAACACTCTACTCTTGGTAGGATGTACAGTATTCACCCAAACCAATCGGCGTGCTTCCACTTACACATTCCTTTACAACATGTTCGTGGGCCTACGGGGGTTGATACTCTTTTGACCGTTAATGACCAAATAATGCCTACCTATCAAGCGGCGTGTAAACAACTCGGTCTTATTGAAGACGACGAACATTGGAAACATACATTCGCTGATGCAGCCCTTTCTGATTCTCCGTCAAAACTATGTGACTTATTTGTTACTATTCTGTTGTTTTGTAACCCATCAGATCCAATGGCTTTATGGGACGAATATAAAGATCATCTACGTGAAGATATACTGCACACTATGCATCAGCAAACACATGATAACTCAATGCCAATCAGCAATGACATCTTTAACCAGGGACTCATACAAATAGAAGACTCATTGTATCTACTAAGCGAGAAATCCTTACCAGATTTCAACCTGCCACCAGCGGTCAGGACAATCCATAGAACGTACAACCATACAGAAAACGGAGATAGTATACACAACTTACATCAATACCTTGCACAGCACTTGCCAAACTTAGTTCCTGATCAGACACTCGCCTACAACAGCATAGTTCATAGTGTGGAGACCAAACAAGGCAAATTATTCTTCTTAGGTGCCCCTGGAGGTACTGGCAACACTTACTTAATAAACCTCATACTAGCCAAAGTACGCTCTTTAGGACTATTGGCTCTTGCTGCTGCCTCTTCTGGAATAGGTGCAACTTTGCTAACTGGAGGGAAAACCGCACATTCAACATTTAAGCTACCTTTGACAGTTTCCCTGGAAAAGGATTCTACATGCTCTATATGGAAAAACGGATCATTAGGCACGCTGCTTCAAAATGTGTCTCTTATCATGTGGGACGAATGAACTATGACACACCGCTCACATATCGAGGCCGTCGACAGAACTCTGAAAGACATTAGGAGTTCCACAAAGATTATGGGTGGTGTTACTTTTGTGTTTGCTGGTTACTTCCGACAAACTCTTCCTGTGGTTCCAAGAGGAATGCGTGCTGATATACTGAAAGCATGCTTAAAAGCATCACACCTCTGGAACTCTTTACAATTTCTCACCTTACGCACTAACATGAGGACACATTTGGGAGGTGGAGATACTCAATTTGCAGATCTTCTACTACAATTGAGTAATGGAGAAGTACCTAACACAAATGGCAATATTCACATACACAACTTAGGTACGCCTGCCTGTAGCTTACATGACCTCATAGACCGTGTATACTCTGACATTGAGCATATTTTCACAAAAGACTACCAATGGATTTGCGAAAGAGCTATAGTTGCGGCCAGAAACTCAAGTGTCAACCATATCAATGAACACATACTACTACAAGTCCTGGGTGACGCCAAAGTCTATAAATCCATTGATGCAGTATTAGATACTCAAGACGCCGTGCATTCACCTCAAGCATTCCTAAACTCACTTAACCCTTCCGGACTTCCACCTCATATACTCAAAATTAAATTCGGAATTCCTATCATGTTATTACAGAACCTACATCCGCCCAATCTATGCAGTGGTATGCGCCTACAAGTTAAAACTCTTTTGCCATATGTCATTAAAGCAACTATTCTCTCTTGCCCAGCTGCAGGACAGTTAGCTCACATTCCACGCATACCCATGATCCCTACTGATCTATCATTTCGATTTAAAAGCTTGCAGTTCCCTAATAACATTGCATTTGCTTCCGCCATTAAAAAATCTCAAGGTCAAACATACAAAGTCATAGGCGTAGACTTACGAGAAGGCTGCTTCACTCATGGACAGTTGTATGTCGTACTCCCTAGGTCCGGCAATGTCGAAAACCAATTTAATAACCTTCCAAAATCAAATGAAACAAAAAATGTTGTATACCGTGAAATTTTAAAATAAAATTCCCTTGCCTATTACAACCATTGCAGACATTCTATTTCATACCCGGACAACGACGGGACGGGCTGCTAGTATATATATATATATATATATATATATATATATATATATATATATATATATATATATATATATATGTATATCCATCCAGAGTTCAAACAAAGTAAGACTTGCTCTCAGGAATAACACTGCAAAATCCACAAACACCGATTTATTTTGTCATAAATCGTTAATGTGACGAATTTCTGCCGTCAGGCAGCCTTGATCACACAAGTGAAGCAATGACATGGAGTCCATTACATATGAAAAATGTGCAACAGAGGTAGGACTGCAACCTCGGGTCTCACAGAGACATCAACATAGGACTAATATCACTATTATAGCCGCCGTCTCACAACGTTTGGACAATACCATGTTTGCTATGAAACTAAATTGTTATGACGTGCTTCAACGCATCTTTCAACAGTGTAGTGCTTAAAATACATTATAAATGTAGACTGTTTGAATATAGATATTAATGCATACTACATGATTCAAAATCGCCAAAGGTACATACTTGAAGCTGCATGTTTAACAATAAAAGGTTTGATACCCCCCTGAATGCGGAGTGTGGCCTCAAATCTGGGCGGTTTTTGTGAAGGCAATTAACACAGCGGTTCTGTCCATGGAGGCAACGCACCAACCAAAAAGCAATGCAAGGGTCCTATCTGTATGGGCGCTGAAGGAGAAAGAATTGCAAACATGCAGAGTGCTATCTGGGGCCCACCAGAGGGCTTTTAAACTCATCCCGCTACTGTACTGAAGAATAACAAAAAGCACTGGAGTGTTATAAAATGCATGTTTTCTGATGTCGACCTCTGAAGAGAATCATGATGGATTTGAAACGCGTCAGGCCAAGGGATTTCTTGAACGAAATGGGAAGCGTCATACTTAACAATAAAAGGTTTGATACCCACCTGAATGCGGAGTGAAGCCTCAAATCTGGGTGTTTTTTGTGAAGGCAATCAACACGGCGGTTCCGGCCATGGAGGCGACGCACCGCCCGAAAAGCAAAGCAACGGTCCGCCAGAGGCATAAAGTTCCTCTTTGCATGAGCGCTGAAGGTGATAGGATTGCAAACATGCAGAGTTCTAGCTGGGACCCACCGGAGGACTGTTAAACTTATCCCACTATTGTACTGAAGAATAACAAAAAGCACTTGAGTGTTAAAAAATCCATGAATTAACTACACGCCCCACAATGCACTGTGAACAATTAACTCGTTTACAACGGCACATCAGGGGCCATTTAAATATGTAAGTGCATAAAGGGGGTGTGGTAGCAAAGAACTGTTTTCTGATGTCGGCCTCTGAAGAGAATCATGATGGATTCGAAACGCGCCGTGCCAAGGGATTCCTTGAACGAGATGGGAAGCTGCATGTTTAACAATAAATGGTTTGATACCCACCTGAATGAGGAGTGCGGCCTCAAGTCTGGACGGTTTTTGTGAAGGCAGCGCTGGCATCTATTGAATAAACCACGCTTTGCACCAGCAATATTTGGATCGACTCCTCGTCAGTGATGTCATTTGAGATGTCATCAGTGATGTCACTGACCATGTCATGAATGATGCGAAAAGTGAGACACTGGGGGATCCCAATGTCTAAATGGTAACGCGCTGCACACTTTCACATGAGCCACTTGGTTCTCCTCAGGTATGCATGTATATCAAAATAATAATGATCCATACAGTTTTCCTTATTTTCAAAGATCTCTGTTTATTACTTCTTTCTCATTCATTTGAATTCTTTCGTTTCCAGGACAATTTTATTTATCATCTCCCATTTACCCAATGCATTTCGGGTCTATGGTGACCCTTCTTCGGGGGTCTCTAATGAAAAAATCAAGAAAAAGTTGCAATCAGCCCTTGAACTTAGGTACATATATGCATTAACATTTATATGTGATTTAAACCACTATATTCTCAAAAAGCAAACAAACATCTATAATTCACGAAATGACCTATTTTGTCGATCGTTATCACTATTTACACCACAAATCCTTGTTCGTGTTAGCGCTAATAAATATGCCAAACACCAAAAAAACCATATAGAAACCTTTACAATGAAATGCCATAAAAGAAAAGCCTAATACCCTCCGTTTAACTTTGGATTCGTTCTAAACCAAACAAAGTTTACCCTAACAAACAATCTGCACCTCTCTCACGCTGTACTTACTGAGAAATGAAAAACGTCCCTCACTTGCGCACTCTCGGCGAATCCGCTACTTCCTTACAGTCTGTGGGCCGCTATTTAAAGCTCTCTGTTCTCTGATTGGCTCTATTAGCGATCATGTGATCGCAACATCGGACTGCTTTACAGTCCTTATTTTTTTGTTTAAACATATGCTAAAAACTTGCACAGCTATAAGAATTGTCTCTTTCGAAGGAATCTATGTTAACAGAGAGAAATTAAACCATAAATTAAAAAATAAAAATAAAAATAATTACGAGACATGTTCACTCGATGTTTTAGCAGTGCAGTATAGTTCAACATTTCCTGTTTGTTATTTAGCTAAGCTATCACATAGTAAAAAAGACTCTGATGACATATACTAATGCAAATAATAAGGAAAATACAAGTTAAATCAACTTTGGTGTCGGCCATTTTAGGTAGGGGAGTTCTCATTGTGGTTGTCATGCAGGCAAATAAAGTCGGCTTTACACAGTCTCTTTATAAAAAGCAGGATAATTCTATCCTGTCATTCAGTCCATTTGGTTGTAGGCTGCCCATTTTCTTTATCCAGAAGTATTCTGATCTTAGTCTTGATTTGTGTGTGTCTTTTTCAGGGTGAGGTTTGATGACTTCAAGTATTGTAAAACGCAATTGTGCTACATTATGTCCTGCTTCTAGCCAATGTGTTGCCAATGTGGATTTCAAATTTTTCAAGCGGATATTACTTTTGTGTTCAGTTATTCTTACTTTTATTTTTCTCTCTGTCTGACCTATATACAATTTTCCACATGGACACTTGATTCCATATATGACATTCTTCGTATCACATGTTCCTGAGTGTAACAAGGTCACCTTCTTGCCTGTCATTGGGTGTGTAAACAAATGTCCTGTCATTACGTTGTTGCAATGAATGCAATTTTCGCATCTCTGCATGCCTTTGTGATTAATTTCTTTTGGTTCATTTTTCTTTTTTAGCAGTTCTTTCAAATTTTTGGATCTATTGTAGGCAAACGTTATCCTGTCGGCAAAAAGTGGTTCTAGATCCGGTTCCCTTGCTAAGAAAGAGATTATACCACAGAGAAAGTAAATGTAAAACAAGAGTGCTGGACGGACCCTATCACGACATGTCATGAATGATGTAATATGTGACATCATCAGCAGTGGATTGCGGGTGCGCGAAATATAGTTAGTACAACTAACTATACAGGAGCAATTTTATTGGTTTTTTAAATGCTAATTCCTAACTATATAAGGCCTGAAACCTATGGTTTTTTAAGTGAATATATATATATATATATATATATACATACATTATCAATGTCCCCATTATTGACATATCTGTGAATTTGCTTTGTTGATTCTCTAATTTTACCACATTCACTTCGAATTTCTTCTCACAAATGGAATACCCGAAAAAGATATCCAGAAACCCCAAATTTAAATTCATACATCTTATGATTGTACACCGTGCTTATTTGATCCCGCACAAATTGAGTTTAATGTTCCCAGATACAGCAGACGCATGCCCCCGATGCCATTCCTCACACGCGGATCTAATACATATGTTATGGGATTTCCCGAGGCTGACCCAGTACTGGTCATCAATACAGGGAATAATAAAAAATGTGTCCCTGGTGCGAAACAGTGAGACACTGGAATATTGCCTTTTGGGAATAGCTCTGTATGCAAATTTACGAATTTGCCCTTGATAGTAGCTAAAAGAAATATCACTATGAGATCGAAAATGGCCAGAGCACCTTTGATATTAGATTGGTATATTGAAATGGTTAGATGGGGCAGAGCAAAAGCTGTGGAGCTTAAGCTGGAGGAACCGAAAGGATTAAGAAAAATACCCATCTCACTGGAATGGAATACAATGTTGGGAGAATTTATAGCCATAGATATGGAAGCACAATAATAGATCACATGTACACATCAGGTGAACACTCATACCACTATGTTGGATAACAAACGGGACAGTGTACATCTTTTATATGAAGCAAAAGTCCTGGAATGTAACTGAGTTACTATGTACTACTGCTTATACCGTGTACTACCTGCTAAAACGTATATACAAATGTAAGTCTGAGTCTTGTTTGTTTTCTTTACTACAATATAATGTGCACAGTATGAACACTTGTTAATAAGACTTGTACACTTGAGAAAATTAATAAAAATATGTTTTAAAAAAAAGAACCACTCTCTGTAAGAAAAAAACAGTAATGGCAAATGTCCCCTCTTTTTTACCAGTGATACTGATGTACTTAGTAAATTCAAACTTTCCTTTCATTTTTTTCCTGTTCTTACACTACATTTTACTGGCCAGTTTGTTGTAACCCTTTCATACCCTCCTGACAAGAATCCCAATCTGCTAGTGCCTGTGTGTGGATCCGCGATGCCAAGTGTGGCCTCCCCATGTAACTTTATGATGAAGTCGCAAATCCATATGGAAGTTCATAAAAACATTTACAATAATACTACTACCATTTTTCAACTACATTTTACATCCTATCATTATACTAAGTTGGAAAATTTCCATTTCAGAACATATACCATCTCTAAAGTACTCTAGTTTGTCGTTTCAAACTACAGTGTATTTACAATCCTGCCCCCACACTTCTTCACCACATTTCCCATACAAATTTGTTTGAAGTTGTACTGTACCAGTAAGTCACAAGTTTACACCACTTTCTGAATGTTGCATACCAGCTTCTAGTTCAAATGTACCAGGTGCGGTTGACTGTTTTTGCTGTTCCTATACTACTTTTCATTGGTCAGTTTTTTAACCCTTTCATACACTCCTGACAAGAATCCCAGTCTGCTAGTGCCTGTTTGTGAATTTGTAGTGCCTAGCGCAGCCTCCCCATATACCTTTGTGATGAAGTTGCAAATTCATAAGGGAGTCCGTAAAAGCATTTGCCATAATATAACTACCATTTTGCAATTACATTTTACATCCTATCATATTCCTGAGTTGGGAAATTTCCATTTCAGAACATATACCATCTCTAAAGTATTCTAGTTTGTGGTTTCAAACTACAGTGCATTTACACGGTGAACGCCCAAAATATAGAATCGAAAATATAGACAGGCCAGAATATCGACTCGAATCAAATCACCAAAATATAGTTAGTCAGAATATCGAAATTGGGGTAGGAAATATCGATTTCCATGATATCGAATTTAAAATATCGATTAATCAATTAGTGTTATGTATGGTAGTATATGTGTTAAAATTATGTATTATTTTGTAATATATGTTTAATTTTTTTTAAGTAATGAATGTTACGTAATTTAATTTTTATTTATATGTATTGATAATTAATTATTAATCGGTAATTAATTTTTATTAATTGGTAATTCATTTTTAATAATTGATAATTATGTTGATTGTATTATTTATTATTTGGAGCGGGTTGTCGGTTTATAGGGGAATAGGGTGGGAAGTAATTTAATTGTAATAAAGTAAATACTTATTTGTATTTATATGTATTGATAATTATTTGCTTCATAATTAATTATTAATTTTTAATTATTTTTATTAATTGGTGATACATTTATATTGGTATTAATTTTTATTAATTGATAATTATGTTAATTGAATTTTAATTATTTGGAGCGGGTTGTGGGTTCATAGGGGAATAGGGTGGTACGTTTTTAATTGTAAGAAAGTAAATATTTATTTGTATTTATATGTATTGATAATTAATTGATAATTAAGTATTAATTGGTAATTAATTTTTATAAATTGGTAATTATTTGTAATTCATTTTTTATTAGTATGGATAATTAATGTAATCTTATTTTAATATTGAATCATTACTTTCCCTACTGTTGCACTCTCAGGAGTGGGAATAGTGGGGCATATTATCAAGGGGGTTTATCTCCGCTTTTTTGGTTTTAAAAGCCAAGAAAGCGGAGATAAAATTATCTCCCTATTACCAAGCTGTCGCTAACACCAGTTAGTGACAGCTAATAGGAGATAGCGACCATCTTGGGCCCCGCTTTGCATGTCAGTGATATTTATCACTAATGACATGCAAAGTGGGCGTGCCAAGATGTTAGCGACTGGAAACAGTCGCTAACATCGCTATCTCCTATTACCAACTTTTGGAGATATTCGCGCTAAGCGCGAATATCTCCAAAAGCTAACACCTGCCCTGAGCAGTTCTTAGCCATGTTATCCAATGGGAGGTGGATAACATGGCTAAGAGCATTTGCTCGATAATGCATGAATATCGCTGACTTTTCAGCGATATTCATGCATTGCGGCCGTTTTTTATCGCATTTGCGATAAACCTTGCTAATAGCAAGGTTTATCTGCGATAAACCTTGCTAATAGCAAGGTTTATCTGCGATAAAAATCGCCGATGTGCGGCGATAATTTTTGTCTCTAAACAAGTTAGAGACAAAAATTATCGCTAGTTGTTGGTAATATGCCCCAAGATTTTTTACCCCTATGCTATCCAACGCTTTCCCTACTGTTGCACTCACTGGAGTGGGAATAGTAATTTTTACCCTCCTATCCAACATTTTCCCTACTGTTGCACTCACTGGAGTGGAAATGGAAATGTTTACCCCTATGCTATCCTACGCTTTCCCTGCTGTTGCACTCACTGGAGTGGGAATAGTAATTTTTACCCCTACGCTAGCCAATGTTTTCCCTACTGTTGCACTCACTGGAGTGGGAGTAGTAATTTTTACCCCTATGCTATCCAACGCTTTCCCTACTGTTGCTCTCACTGGAGTGGGAATAGTAATTTTTACCCGCCCGCTATCCAACGCTTTCCCTACTGTTGCACTCTTTGGAGTGGGAATTGTAATGTTTACCCCTACGCTATCCAACGTTTTCCCTACTGTTGCACTCGATGGAGTGGGAATAGTAATTTTTACCCTCTCACTATCCAACAAAATCTCTACTTTTGTTTTACATTACATTTATTATTTTTACATTTTAAGCTTTTTTACATTATTTTAAGTATGTTTTATTTAATTGTTTTTAATATGTAATTACTTTTATATTATTTTGAATACATTTAAAAAAATTGATATTTTAGTTGACTATATTTTAACAATCTATATTTTGGATTCAATATTTTAGTACCTGTTTGTAGATAGGGATTCTATATTCTGTACTTCGAAATTTTGGAGTCGATATTTTGGGAATTCTATATTATGTCCCTCAATATTTAGTCACTGAACCTATTTAAACCACTGCACCCACACTCCTTCACCTCACTTCTCATAGCAACTTTGTTTGAAACATTCTACTGTACCAGTAAGTCAAAAGTTCATACCACTTTCTAACTGTAGCATACCAGCTTCAAGTTAAAATGTAGCAGGTTTGGTTGAATATTTGAAAATGTAGGCACATCCACAATAGTGTAACTTCTTTTACATGTATCCATAGCCAATCACAGCTCCACTTACTTTGCTAATTAAATCACTACCTATTTTCAGATGCAAAATTAATGTTACCATCGAATAAAAGACATACTTTTCTTAAACCAGGTCCACTCCTCCATTTTAACTGTCTTTCATTCTACTAACTGTCACATTCAGCTGCAGTCTTTTCCTGTGTACTACTGCTCATTCCTTCAACATGGTTAGAGTGTGGATTGTGGGTCACAGATATGTTTTTTGGGCCAGAGAGGCTGCTAGAAAGAGTTGCATTGACAGAGACTTTGGTTTGCCTAATGTGGACTTTACTTGGATTGGGCAGAGAGGGTTAAAGTGGAAGAAATTGCTGCCTTTGGTTGAGAACGTTGCAGATTGCCAACATCTAGATTTCTTAGTTGTGCACTGTGGTGACAATGACATAGGCACACTTACTGGTGTAGATTTGGAAATAGTAGTGAAAGAGACCTTTGGCCAAATAATTGCACATTTCCCTCGCACTGCCTTGGTGTTCTCCAACATTTGCCAAAGGCAGAAATGGAAATGGTCAGGCAAATTATGTCCACAAATAGACAAAGCCAGGAAACATGATAAATTAAACTGTTTCTGCATTCCTTAGAGACCACAACATGGGCTCCACCTACAACAACTTGTGCTTTGAAATGGAACATTTATATAGAAGGAATGGAGAACATTTCTCTGAGAAAGGCAAAAAGATATTAATTGACAACTTGAAAGGCTACATCCTGTTTTATGTGAAGTAATCATCTACACACAATAAACCCAAAGCCTCTTCTGAGAGCCATCCTTTTACCAAATACTGAATCATTTTCACATTAAATCATTTGATTTAAAAAGTAATCTGGAGTTGCAACTCCATCACGGATCCGCAAAGCAAAAGCACAAACTCAATGCACAAAAGCACATTTAAGTTTAATTACTTTCAGTTTCACTCTATGCCTGTGGCAATGGCTCTGTGAGTAGTTTTCTGAGTGTATAAGTGTGTGTGCAAGTGAGTGCATAACTGTCTCAGTGGGTCTGTGAGTGCACAAGGTACTTTCTGAGTGGGTGTCAGTGGGTGCATGAGAAACTTAGTAGTTCTGAAAGTGGGTGTGTCCGTGTCTGAGTGGATGTGTCAATGGGTGCATGAGTCTCTGAGTGGGCCTCTTGGCTATTGAAGGTTCTTGGGAGCCAACTATCCCTTCTGTTACATCCAGTAATACCCACACAGCTGGATTGCTGAGAGGTCATCAGAGACCATGTCTCCTTTCTCCACCACTCTGCAAACAGGCCTCCTGGCGCACTCCTGGTTGGGTGAAGAAGTCTGCTTTAGTCCTGAGGCCCTCAGGAGGCTAGGGGATATCATCCCCCTACGAGCAGTGAGCTGGGAGGCATGTTTGCAAAGTGGTGGCATATGGGGGCATGGCATCTGACCACCTCTCAGAAATCCAGCTGAGTGGGATTTACTGGAGGCAACAGGAGGTCTTGTTGGCCCTTAAGGACTCTCAGCGGTGATGGGGGCCTTCATTCTCCAACTAGCAGCATGCAATGAGGCACATTTGCAGAGTAGTTGAGAAAGGGGTGGGTCTATTTATTTTTTCTATGGGTGGAGGATCGCATGGCCCCCTTCCCTGAGCTGAATTTTTCCCCAGGGATGCCATCCCCCAGGCCAGGCATTTTTTAGAATGGAAAGGGGGTCCATGCAGCCCCCTTCCCCTGGCTGATTATGGGAAGGGAGGTCTCATGGCTCCCCCATCCCGATTTGGGCCCCAAGGACCCCATCCCCGGGGGCCGTCCCTTACTTTTTTTTAAAGTATAAATCTAGGGAGGGGGCTGCAGGTGGTGGCGGTCCCAGAGGCTGCGGGGGAGGCTGTAAGCGTATTCAAAATAATAAAATGTTTATGTGCCCTAGGAAGATGGCAGTCCCTGAGACAGTGGGAGAGCCGAGCGGGTCCCCCGCATATTATTACTGCTCCGGGGAGGTAGCAGTCCCCGGGCTGCAGGGAAGGCCATAGGGCCTCCCCCGCATTGTTTTTCCCTCAAATTAATGTATGTGCCTCGAGAGGTGGTGGTCCCCAGGGCTGTGGTGGAGCCAAGCACCCCCGCATTTATAGTGTTCAGTGTCCCAGAGAGGTGGTGACCCCCGGGGCTTAAGAAAAGCCTAGAAGGAGCCCCCCTCCTTGATTAACCTCATGCCCCCGGGATTTGGCCCACCTGGGGGCTTTCAAAAATAGATGCGTGGGAGCCTGTGAATCCTTTTATTTTACACGGTTCCACCTTTGAGTCAGTCAAAATAAAAAATAAATACTCGCAGGTATGGCATTAGAGGTTTGAAAGTAAGTACCAAATAGCTCAGAATACTATATAGCATCATCAATGCCATCACACATACAACTCCCTTAAGTAAAGCAAACTTGTGTGATGTACATTAACCCTTGACCATACACTTCATGGGTAGCTGAGTTCATATAAACAATCAAACACCAGTAGATGGGTAACCACTACAGGACATTGTTTTCAATCTATATACAAGCTGTTCAGAGAAAACCAAGTGCCTCCAGTTACTCAACTTCTGTTCTATAAAATGATGCATGGTACTTGACAGGCCTGCCAAGTACAATGCTTCAGGGGTTAAACTAACTTATTTCAGTGTGGTGGTCAGCATCTCTGCTCTGAAATGCATTGTCATGCATTTATAGCACCTCGTCAACAAACGCCAGAGCACTGCTAATTAACACAACACTATAAGCAAAGCTCTTAGATGACACCGCATGTCTGTGCTGCTTGCAGCCGGCAAGCTTAGCTTGGGGGTGGCTCAGTTTGCTCTGGGCTCTGCTGGGTGCAATGTTTCACCCAACACCCATTACGAGAGTTCGGTAATGTGATCAGTTG
This sequence comes from Lissotriton vulgaris, assembly GCF_964263255.1. Taxonomy (NCBI): domain Eukaryota; kingdom Metazoa; phylum Chordata; class Amphibia; order Caudata; family Salamandridae; genus Lissotriton; species Lissotriton vulgaris. The sequence continues at coordinate 1,878,916,673 of NC_141685.1, read as the reverse complement.
CCCAATCGCAACAGCCAATAGTGTGACAAAATTGGGCGGGTAGGGTTCATTTAAGTGTGGCAGTCTGAGCCAGCTTGAGGTAGCGCAGCCGGGAGCCCACCCTGCAGATTGCACCATGTTGTGCTGCTTAGCTAGGATGGGCCTCAGCAGCATAAAGATTTGGAGATGGTGTGGACTGAATTTACCTGCCACTGACTCTATACACTGGGGGGTCACTTCACTCCCTCTTTGTGTGACACAAACAGCTTCCATCTGTTGGAAGATTGGCATATCTGCCATTCTGAGGAGGTGTAAGAACCTGGTGCCCACACACACCAGGACGTTCCTCTCCTACCACAGAAGGCTAATGTGTATCGCTGCAAGGCCCAGCTGGGTCAACTGAAAGCCTTTGACAGCCTGTATGTATTTCCCAGGCACTCTGCTGGAAGCTTTCATTGAGGTCGGTGCTCGAAGATTTATCAAACAGTACTGCTGCGCACTATCTGAAGTCAATGGGGCCTGCGGCCACAGCTGAGTGGTGCCAGGTGCCTCAGCAGCCTGGCCACCCTGCACTGCAGTTCTAGACAATAACGCCCCTAGGCAACAAAAGTTCAAACTTGTATCGCAACCTACTCCAACACAATCATGATATTGCAAACTCAGTGCACACAAATTTTCATTAAAACTTCATTTTATTGATACAATTTCAGATAATGATATCATGGAGATTAAATAAATATTTCCACAAACATAAAAAGCCAAAAAATAACATTACAACCTACCTCCTACAATAAACCAATACAAATATTTACAATAGACGAACATGCATAAAGGTCAAAGTGAACAATGGTTTAGATATTATTATAATTTGACAATGAACAAGAAAATTTAGATACTTGAGGATTTACATAAGTGGCTGAGTGATTAATTTTTTTGTTTTCTACATGCGTTTCTGCGTATTAGATGCCTTCTTCAGGAAAGCCACAATAATTCCTAAACATAAAAATACATAAGTGTACACTGAGTCTAATTAAAATTCTCAATATAAGCATAGTGGCAAGCCTTTCTTACTCCCTAACTCAAAAGAGGGGAAACTGGTGAGTGATTCAGATAAGGGTACAAGAAAGGAAAGGGGAAGACAGTACTCCTTCACATGATGAAGTAATACTTGTGCCTTAGGTGACTGAAAGATGTCACTTGTGAATAGAAAACAGTGTCCCCATAATAGTTTGGTAATAGGGAGAGTGGGTGAGGTTAATAAAAAAAACAAGTTGTGTCGGTCTTATGCTTACCATAAGCAGCCAAATGGACCAACGGATGAAGATAAAAAATGCTTTAATTAGCAATGTGTGTAGGTTCTAAAAGGAACAGATTACATTGTGTGAATCTCACATATTTAATAGTAGTCCAAAGAACTCTACTTCCAGATTAGAGGATGGGGAGATGTTTGAGATAAGAGTACCTCCACAAGTCTCACTCGGCAGTTAAGCCCAAGTTACCGTGGACTGGAATCCAAAGACTGGAGTGGAAAGGTTTTTCTATTGACAAAGAGAGTACGGATGTAAATAAAAAACTGATTAGTATTGTAAAGACACAGTATCTTATAGATTTCAAATAAAAACAGGTTAACGTATAATTCAGTCACTGTTTAATCTTGTACTGGGATTGCTAGTGATGTATATATAAAACTTCTCAAGGGATAACTGCTGGGTTCCTTCAGTGAGCGGTGTCACATCACTATACTTTTGGTCGATGGTTCCTAAGATGTCACTAACTACGTGTTGTGCTCTATTAAGAGTAAAAAATAAATGAAAACAATAAGTTATTTAGTAATGTGTTTGATTGATATTCCTCGGTGGGTAGGACTTTAATAATGGACAGAAGATTCAATTTTGCATACACGGACTAAATATAGCGGCAGATAGCCTTAATTTAAATCGTGGCTCAATTAGTATGGAAAAAACTCCCAATGTGTTCTTTTCGTTACAGCAAAAAGAATGTGACAAACCCACTGAAAAACATACAGGATATGCATGATTCTCTGACTGTTCTGAAATATACAGTGTATACATATCTTGCTGTTTCAGTGCGCGTTACTTTGCTTGCTCAAAAATGCTATTAGAAAGGCATACAGGAAATATGTGTTCCTCTGACTATTCGGACTATAAAATATATACGGGATCTTGTTATTTCAATGCGCATAGCTTTCTGTTACAAACGCAAGTAATTTACGGATAGGTGGCAGCGGTCCAGTCAATTAGTCAAAGATGGTAATTGTGGCCAAGAGACGGTTTTAAAAGTTGTGGTGCCACATGATTACATCATCACGTATGTCCGCGTTCCGTGAATAATAAGAACTGGAACACTAACCAAGGAGTAGCGTATTTAAATGAATACGGAAGTCAAAAGATAGTAGAAAGGGGTACGTCTATGAAAACATATACATCAATTGTTTGAAGTGTGAATCAAACACAGACAGTGCCCTGGTCAAAAAGGCTTCAAAAATAGAGGACGGTTAGGAGTCAATATAATGAAACTAATATAAATGTAACAAAAAACGAAATTGTCAGAACCAGATGGATAAAGTGTGGTAACTTCCCAAGAATGTGTCTACAATATGACGTAGACTGAGGAATACAAAATATGCACTGATTGGTATATTTTTTCCTACATAGAGGAACAGAACAGAGAAATGCCCCCTAAACCATAGGGGGTATCCCTATGTATCTTAAAAGTACCAGATAGAAACTATAGGAGTAACGTGATGTGAATAATACATCGCAAGAGGCAGCTCAGCCGCAAGGCAGGTAGGTTGAGTCGTGCCTGAATAATGATAATGATATTGAGTTGGTGCTTCACAACTAAACATATGGATAATGTATATTACGAAATGTAACAGATTGCATTCTTCCTTGGTATTTCGCTGTTAAGTCCACGCTTGTAGGTGTCTAAACAAAAATTCAGAATACTTCTCTTATTGCGCAATAACTCACTGTCAACAAATTCTTTATTAGCAAGAAAGGCCACTTTATTAAGACAGGTGCAAAGTAAATATTCTTTCTAAAACATCTTGCCATTTGTCAAACCATCTAGTGAGAGCAGCTATGAAGAAAAAACAACCAACAGTCTGCTCTCTCCTGGGACTGCCACCAATACAGGGACACAATAAATGCGGCTCATACACCTGTTGCTCGAGCACAGAGGAAGGTACCCTCTTTCAACATAAACAGATTTACTGGAAACATGAAAAATTCTCTAATTGCAAAACACGATTTGTCATATGTGGCATAAAATGCCCTTGTGGAAAATTGTATATCGGAAAAACTAGTCAAGAGATCCGATGCAGAATAAGCCAGCATAAATCACGCATTAAGAACAATGTGATTACTGCGCCTCTGGTTAATCACTAGATGACCAACAACCATACTGTGGATGAGTTAAAATGGACAGCTATGGCCAAAATCGAGAAGGACCCGCGAGGCGGTGAAATCGAAGAGAAACTGTCACGCCATGAAGCCATGCTAATAGTCAAATTTAATACAGCCATTGATGGTCTAAATGAAATGTCAGAATTATATCGACTGTGAGCACACGTGATAAGACGTCTGAACGAAAAGGAGCTATGTTAGATCTAGCCCCGACCCCTTGAGAACATTCTTTGAAATTTTTTCTGAAGGAGCAAGACTGGCAGCTGCCCTTGCACCGATTTAGCTATAATCCCATTTTTGATCGAGATGTATGTAACAGGCGTATGGATAACGGAAGCAAGAAGTTCAACTTTTACCAATTGGATATTTATCAGTGGCGATTTTGTTGTTCTAAAACTACAAATCCCAGAATCCTTTATACCAGGAAGTAACAGGACGCCCAAACGTAAAAACACCAGTTCAGCCTTGATCGCGGCAGTCTCGTGAAGAAAGAGACGGAGACTGATGGCGTGAAGACCTGTTCTGCTACACTGATCGTGCAAATAAGGTAAACATAGACTTTCAAGAGACCAAGCAGCGTCTGGCTTTAAACACCATTGCGTTACGCATGGCCGACTAACCCCGATACTCTTGACTCCCACAGGCGCGACTTGTTTCGCCCGCCTCCACATAACCAAATGCTGGGTTGTGGATCACGCCACGTCACAAGTAAGAAGCCCACCGCTAATGCCTTAATTTAAACGATACAATGTACTTGGAAATGATTCGATATCGCTTTCGTAAAACCACCACTGACATATAAATTTTCATTAAACAGATTTCACTCCCCTCTGAATAATAGGCTGTGCTGAATGCGAAGCCTGTGAGTATATTTGATTCGTTGTTTGGTACTTGGTCTTAAGACAGCAACGCATATAATATTGAAACTAAGTAGAGTTTGTACCTGTCTTTCTGTTTACAGCATTCAAACCCAAAGAAAACGAGCACCTTTGAGGTAGGATTAGGTTCCCTCCTTAATGTTAGAAGTAACAGAGGGTGGGTCTTCTAGCAGATTGACTCACGCCTTTCTTTTCCATTCACATCTACGTGGTCCTGATGAGATTTCCCTTAAATTAAGGGTTATTGAAACGCGTAGACCTCCTTTCTACAGCATTAGGATTGTTGTACAAAAACAAAATATTGTAAAAAAATGTAAATTTGTTCCTATGCTGTGTTGTACTAATTTGAATTGTAAATAACTTTTGTATCAACTGATGTATAGCTTTTTCATGGTTTGTATAGGTTGTATGGTTGAGTGAATGATTGTGTCTTTGTATGAGAGAAATTGGAGTGAGGTAGGCAATGTTTTCTAATGTTATGAAATCTTTTCTAAATATGTTTTGTTGAAATTTGAAGATTAAAAATAATTGATTCATTCTGGTCTGAAAAGAGCGTCCTGAGATTTACTGTTTAGTTCGGTAGGTTGAGTGGTCACTAGTAGCCTCACAAAGAAGTAAGTGGCAATATTGTTGCTCGTTTTGGTTTTTCATTTGTCAGATAAAGCAAATCCCCAAACCTAATTTATCCTGCCTACAAAACCTAAACCCCAACAAAGGTAACTCAACCAAACCCAGAAAGGAACTGACTCCAGTTGAGATCTCCCTCATTTCCTTTTGCTGTGTACCTCACCTCCCTCTTTTGAGGATGGACAAACCCGTCCAGGCTGCCCACCCCCCAGAAAAACCTCCTACCAAGTCTAACAACTAAGCTAAACCTGTTTTAGAGTGGCAAATAGTGTAAGACAGCAATGGCAAAAACCAAAGCTGACTAACCCAATAACCAAACCGGGACCCATAAAAGGCGAAAAAAGAGGGAAGGGTGGGTGGTACAAAAGTTTATGCCTCCGCCTCCCGCCTCCCACGGACACAGTGTCTTTCCCGCCCCGCCAGGCCCCTATTAATAAACTTTCCCTCCACGCGCGCCTCTCTACCTGGACCTAATCCCCCGCACCTGGTGGCCTGGTCCATGCATGAATTAACCTGGGGGAGACCGGCATGCGCCCAGCTCCCCCTGGTTCCCCCCTCGCAATATAACTCACTGTCCACAAATTCTTTATTAGCAAGTAAGGCAACTTTATTAAGACAGGTGCAAAGTAAATATTCTTTCCAAAACATCTTGCCATTTGTCAGATAAAGCAAATCCTGCCTACAAAACCTAAACCCCAACAAAGTTAACCCAACCAAACCCAGAAAGGAACTGACTCCAGTTGAGATCCCCCTCATTTCCTTCCGCTGTGTACCCCACCTCCCCCCTTTGAGGATGGACAAACCGGCTCCAGGCTGCCCACCCCCCAGAAAAACCACCAACCAGGAAAACCGTACAGAGTTTTCCTGCCCCACCAAAGAGAACCTTCAAGTCCTCTCCCTAGAGCACCATATATTTTCTTTCCAAATCTGTGCAATCAAATCCCGTAATTCCAGTAAATAAAATGCTTGCCCCATTTGAGACAGGTGGACCCCATCCGTACGAAAAAGATGCCCCTCAGTACTCTGTATATTAGGGTAGGGTGAGAATAAAACAGTAACTTCCATGCCCCCACAGAAGAGACGCATAGCTCTGTTAAGTTTTCTTCTCGCCTTCTCCAAAGCTGCATGGCTTCTTGCTCCTCTCCAATGCAGCCGCGGGATGAATTCTGTCCAAACCACCGTGGTGCTCACCCACTTGTCTTTGATGACAGATAGATCCAATTTCATTAATTTGATCAGAGTCAGACCTGATAAGTCTACTAGATCGTTCTCTCCAAGGTGAATGACCAGCAAATCCGGATGGCCCCCCTAGAACACATCAGAGACAAAACTGGGAACAACCCACCCCAACGCATTCCCCCTTTTCCATTCCATATCAACTCATGGTTAACACTTGTGAGTCCAAGCGATCTCCCACAAATGTTTGCTCAGCATAAACAGCAGCCCATTTAATGAAGGAGTGTCCTACTATCCGAGTTGTCCTCTTAAAGTGTGTAAGTCTGCCAATCAGACCTAGATAGAGAAACAAATATTAACAAGGGAAACAGAACCACTGAAATCATTTCCTCATATACTTTTCGCAACATCTGGATTTCCACCTACCAATCCTGCATATGGCTGACCAAGACCACGACCACCCCAACCTTGCAGCTTCTGTAGCTGCTCCAATGCGAAAGGAGTGCGTTCCAAAATGCTGTGGATTCTCACCTAGACTAATGAGCACCTTTCGCAACTGAGCCACTAAAGTCAGCCTCCCCTGTACATGACAAAATACATACCCAGGTGTGAAAAAAGAAGAAGCCTGAAAAACCTCCCATTCTCTAACAGGACAACAAAGTTCCATACCACTCTTGTTCAAGAAAACCCATTTCCCCCTGCCTAATTGGTCAGTCTTAGAAGCCCTCAACCAAATTCGCAGCCTGTGGCCTTCAACAAAAACTTCATTACTCTAAATGCCTACCCCATTCCTTAAACCTAGTAACTCAGAGGCCCTAAATGCCCTAAAAAACAACCAAAAAAAATAACTTAAACCCGCCACACTCAAACTCATAGCAGCAAGAGGGCAACTGCAAAAGCATCCTTTGCAGCAACTCAAAAGACACCGGCTTTCGCAACTGTTTGTTACCAGCCAGTTCCCTACCCAACCCCTTAAGAACCTTCCTCACTAATACCCCCGACCAGATCCCTACCCCGTCTTGACTGCCCATAAAACGAAATGCCAGCCAATTTGCCAGAAATAGTAGTGTGAGAAAGACCTTTATCTATCAGGTGCAAAACGAAATTCAACAAAAACTGTTCCTCATCAATCACCATCCCATGTATATGAAACCTGTTACCATAACTCAAGAACTCGTTCCAGGCTTGTTGATAGCTTTCTCTGGTGGATTCCGCTACTGATTGCTCTACTAACTTGACAATTCTCACTCCCCCCATGCCCAGACGCACTGTGGGATCTGAGTCTTGTTGGGCTCTGCCCCAGGATCCAGCCTGCGGAATTCTTCCCACTGAAAACGAGACAGAGCGTCTGCTATACAATTATTTAAATCAGGAATATGTTTCGCTTTAAAAATAATGTTCAACTGTAGACACGTAAGCATGAAAGCACGTAACAACCGCAACACTCGCGAATCCCTGGACTTTTGCCTGTTAAACAACTCTACCACCGCTAGGTTGTCAACATTGAACAAAACAGTTCTATTCTGAAATTCCTCGCCCCAAACATACAATGCATTCAGGAGCGGAAAAAGCTCCATAAAGGCGATACTGCGACCCTGCCGCCACCAATGCAAGGGCCAACTCTTCGCGCACCACCACCCCTCCCAGAAAATGCCAAAGCCTTTAGCACCAGAAGCATCAATGTATACCTGCACTAGCCAAATCATATCTTCGTCCGCAAAAAACAAAGATACTTCATTAAAGTCCTTGAGGAAGGTGAGTCATATGGACAGATCCGCCCTGATTGCTGTTGAAATGCCCACTCTATGGTGTGGGAGATAGGCCCCAGTCGATGACATTCCAAGCCTCCTACAGAAAGTTCTCCCAGCTCTAACTACCCTACAGGCGAAATTCAGGTATCCCAACAATTTCTGCACCTTCCGGAGCTCCAGTTTACGCTCCTCCAACACTGAGGACAAAAAGGCTGAAATGTCCTGAACTTTGTCCGCTGGCAATCTCACCACCATTTCCAAAGTGTCTATCTCTATCCCCATAAATGTCAGTGTGGTACTAGGACCTTCAGTTTTGTCATGTGCCAAAGGCGGATCAGTGACATAATATCGACTACAAAAATATAGGCATTTAAAATATCGACTACAAAAATATTGAAGTCCTATCTACAAACAGGTAAGTACAAAAATATCGAATAAAAAATATCGTTTAAAAATATGCACTTTATAAAAATATCGAGTTTATTAAAATTAATGTAAAATTAAAAAAAATATATATATATATACTTAAAAATACTTAAATAACCTTAAAATTATTAAATAATTAATTTAAGTTATTAAAAAAATAATACAATTTTATTTGTTAAAACATATATATATATATTAACATATTATTATTAAAAAATATACAATATTATTACCGTAGCATAGCAAGAGTGTTAAAATTATTATTCCCACTCCAATGAGTGCAACAGTAGGGAAAGCGTTGGATAGCGTAGCGGTAAAAATCACTATTCCCACTCCAAAGAGTGCAACAGTAGGGAAAGCGTTGGATAGCGTAGGGGTAAAAATTACTATTCCCACTCCAAAGAGTGCAACAGTAGGGAAAGCGTTGGATAGCGTATGGGTAAACATTACTATTCCCACTCCAAAGAGTGCAATAGTAGGGAAAGCGTTGGATAGCGTAGGGGTAAAAATTACTATTGCCACTCCAGTGAGTTCAACAGTAGGGAAAGCGTTGGATAGCGTAGGGGTAAAAATTACTATTCCCACTCCAGTGAGTGCAACAGTAGAGAAAGCGTTGGATAGCGTAGGGGTAAAAATTACTATTCCCACTCCAGTGAGTGCAACAGTAGGGAAAGCGTTGGATAGCGTAGGGGTAAAAATTACTATTCCCACTCCAAAGAGTGCAACAGTAGGGAAAGCATTGGATAGCATAGGGGTAAAAATTACTATTCACACTCCAGTGAGTGCAACAGTAAAGAAAGCGTTGGATAGCGTAGGGGTAACAATTACTATTCCCACTCCAGTGGGTGCAACAGTAGGGAAAGCGTTGGATAGCGTAGGGGTAAAAATTACTATTCCCACTCCAAAGAGTGCAACCGTAGGGAAAGTGTTGGATAGGGTAGGGGTTAAAATTACTATCACCACTCCAAAGAGTGCAACAGTAGGGAAAGCGTTGGATAGCGTAGGGGGAAAAATTACTATTCCCACTCCAGTGGGTGCAACAGTAGGGAAAGCGTTGGATAGCGTAGGGGTAAAAATTACTATTCCCACTCCAGTGAGTGCAACAGTAGGGAAAGCGTTGGATAGCGTAGAGGTAAAAATTACTATTCCCACTCCAGTGGGTGCAACAGTAGGGAAAGCATTAGATAGCGTAGGGGTAAAAATTACTATTCCCACTCCAGTGGGTGCAACAGTAGGGAAAGCGTTGGATAGCGTAGGGGTAAAAATTACTATTCCCACTCCAGTGAGTGCAACAGTAGGGAAAGCGTTGGATAGCGTAGAGGTAAAAATTACTATTCCCACTCCAGTGGGTGCAACAGTAGGGAAAGCGTTAGATAGCGTAGGGGTAAAAATTACTATTCCCACTCCAGTGAGTGCAACAGTAGGGAAACCGCTGGATAGCATAGGGGTTAAAATTACTATTCCCATTTCAAAGAGTGCAACAGTAGGGAAAGCATGGGATAGCGTAGGGTTTAAAATTACTATTCCCATTTCAAAGAGTGCAACAGTAGGGAAAGCGTTGGCTAGCGTAGGGGTAATAATTACTTTTCCCACTCCAGAGAGTGCAACAGTAGGGAAAGTAAATACTTCATATATTATTAAAAAAAATATAAATTAATATCTATAAAAAAAGTATTAAAAGTAATTACCAATTTAATATAATGATTAATCAATTAAAATTACAAATTAAAATTAATTATTACAATTAGTTACCTATTAATACAAATGAATTACAAATTAACAATTAATTAATTAACAATTAAAAATTAATTAACAATTAGTTCAAATTAAATGCAATTAAATAAATTGAATTATTTAATGAATTATAAATAAATTACTTCCCACCCTATTCCCCTATAAACCCACAACTCGCTACAGAAAATACATTTGTAAAATTAACATAATTAGCAATTAATCAATTAAATAAAATTATTTGGCAATTAAAATTTAATTAATTACCCATAAAAAAATAATTAACAATTAATTCTAAATAAATACCAATAAATAATTTTACATATTTAAATAATTATAAATAAATTACTTTCCACCCAATTCCCCTATAAACCCACAACCCGCTACAGAAAATAAATGAGTAAAATTAACATAATTACAATTAATCAATTAATTAAAATGAATTGCCAGTTAAAATTTAATTAATTACCAAATATAAATTACTCAACAATTAATTAAAAATTAATACCAATTAAGAAATTTACATATTTAATTATTTATAATTAAATTACTTCCCACCCTATTCCCCTATAAACCCACAACCCGCTACAGAATTAAATTATGCAAAAATTAAAAAAATAAAATTCATTAATTAAAATAAATTATAACATAAATACACACTTTTCACACATATAATAACATAAAAACACTATAAAAAATTCGATATTAATAAAAATTCGATAATTTTGTTAACCTATATTATATACTTTTATATTTTAACTTTCTATATTTTTAACATTCGATATTACATTACTTACCTCAAAAATGATATTTTTGATGTCTATATGCTCTCCATTCGATATTTTGTCCATTCTATATTTTAAACTCGATAATATGTCCATTCGATATTTTACTCAATATTTTGACTGTTTACCGCCAAAGGCACACCAAGCTCCTGAGTCATGTCTTGAAAAATGTGTAGCGCTTTTTGACACTGCCCTGAATTCTGGACACCAATGAACAAAAAATCGTCCAAATAGTGACAGATGAGCTCATGGCCACTAATGTAGGTAAAATGCCACTGTAAGAAGGTACTGAATGTTTCAAATAGCGCACAAGATACCGAACACCCGATGGGCAGAACTTTATCCACATAGAACGCTCCCTGGAAGTTCATACCCAACAGACCAAAGTCAGAAGGATGGATGGGCAGAAGCCTAAACGCAGACTGTATATCACTTTTGGCCAATTGAGCTGCTTTACCTGCCAATCTCACCAACCTCAATGCATCATCCACCGATGCGTAAGAAACACTAGAATCTTCAGGTACTATGAAGTCATTAATAGAGGAGCCTTCGGGCCAAGACAGGTGGTGTATCAAACGGAACTCCGCAGCCTTCTTTTTCGGTACCACCCCCAGAGGAGACACAATCAATTTTTGCATTGGACAATGAACAAAAGGACCAGCAACTCTGCCTGCTTTGACTTCAGCCCATAACTTTTGCTCAACAACCTGAGGGAGTTCTTTAGCAGATTTTAAGTTGTCCGACCACCGGCTCTGACGGGGACCTTGGTAACCGATCTTAAATCCATCTTTGAAACCCCAAAACATTATTTTCGCAGCTTCAGTATCTAGATATGCTGCCAGCCATTGCTCCAACCTAATGGGTGTATGAGCCCTTTGGAACAAACTGTAGGGCCTGGCCTCTCCCCCTCTGCCCCTGTCCCTGATCACTGAATCTCTGGCCTGGGAAACATTGTGTGAGGGGATGTCTGCCTCCACATTGAGAGCACTCATGCGTGTGTCTACAGAACGGCCTACTGCAAAAACCTCTGTTGATATTCCAACAGGCCCCAAAAACTGCTGGCTGCCCCCTGCCACTAAACCCCACCCCTGGCTGGGCTGGACAATATTGAAAGGGCCGGTAAGATACTGACAACCCACTCGCAGTGTGAGTAGTAGCAGGCGGTTGAGAGGACACCATCCATTGCAGCCATAACACCGAGTCCACATCACCCCAGGGTCTATCATTAAACACACTCATGCGAACTCGAAATTCCTCATCGCCTCGCGTACCTCCGCTGACACCGCCATACCGACGCCCCAGGGACCCCAGTAAGTGTGCAACACTAATATCAAAAATGTATACCTCCACCTCCCGCCTCCCACGGACACAGTGTCTTTCCTGCCCCGCCAGGCCCCAATAATAAACTTTCCCTCCCCGCGCGCCTCTCTACCCGGACCTAATCCCCCGCACCTGGTTGCCTGCTCCACGTGCGAATTAACCCAGGGGGAGACCGGCTCACGCCCAACTCCCCCTGGGTCCCCCCTTTTACGAATTTCATTGCTTCTACTTTCATCAGTTAGCTACATTTTTCATTATAAGCCATCTAATGTCATTGGCTGTATGCTTTAAATCAAGAAAATGTTTCACCAACGGTGCAGTAGTTTTGGAGGTGTGGATTGCAGATCGATGTTCAGTGAGCTAAGTATTGAAAGTTTCTCCTACATAGCCCAAACTGCATGGACAAAGTAGGAGTTGGATCATATTTTTTGTTTTATAGTTAAATAATTTTTTTGCTGTAATAGTGTATCCATCATGGGTGAATGTATCCCCTTCAATGACAGTGGTGCATGATTTACATTGCGAATATTTAAAAGTTTCTCTCACAGGTGCTAAACCGTCAATGGTTTTCTGAATGAACTGTACGCCCTCTATGAACCGTGAATGCATGACAATGTCATTGATGTTTTTATTCCTCCACTGGGCAAATAGAGGATTTGGGAGTTTGTGTTTCTGGTCGGTATCGCTGTTTAAGATGTGCCAATTATAATTAGGCATTTCTGTTTTCAGTTTCTATTTATGGTAAATTCTGGTGGGGTTTTTTCAATACCTTAAAAAAACAGTGGTTATCAGTGGTTACACATTTCCGTGCCATTAAAAATAACAGAAACAGTGTTTTTCCGGGGGTTTATGGAATTTTAATTTAATTTCATTTATTGCTTGCTTTCTGCACTGATGAGGTATATAAGGTCCAAATAAATTTTTACTGCACCAGAATGGACTACAAAGTCAAAAGCATTCTTCATTAATTCTGAAGATTGTAAAGATTGTAAAGATGCTTTCAGCATACCGTCTAGCAAGTGACAAGGATCTCTTAGAGCGAAGCACTTCAGCTCAGGTATCGATTTTGACAGACCATCATACAACTTTTTCACATACATAGCTGAATAACTGCAAATACAAACAATATCACTCTAATCTTTATTGAACTTGGTAGAAATGTTTTACAGCAGCATTCCAAGCGACACTGCGTTCCATTTTTACCAAATGTCTGGTGTCATATTTTCACCACTATCTTAGATGCTTAGTGACAACATTCTTTTCACATATACCTGTCACTACATCTTGCATTGAATGTTTAAAGCTTGGGATGTGTGGCAATTCACTTGCAATCAACACTGACTCACTAGAAAATGGGGCTGATGTACCAAAGGATTTCACCCATTCTCTGTCTGTGGGTAGATGTGATGGTACATATTAGGAACGATTCTTATGAACCCAGCCTTTTTACCTATCAGTGAAATCAAATGTAGCCAAAATATCAAATATGATTATGCTATTTTAAGATTCTCTATTGTTTAAAAAATAACTAAAAAGGCCTAAAAAATGCTTATAAACACTGTATCTTTAGACCAAAGACCACAAAACTGAAAAAAGCAGAAGAAGAAGAGACACTGTTTTAGTGACATCCTTAAACAACACAACTCAAGCAGAATAATGGTAGCCCAGTCTTTCTTGATGCTACCTTTTACAACAAAGCTACATTGTATTGGCCCCTTCAGGAAGAAATAACAATGTCTCTTTCCCTCATCTTTTCCTTTCATTGAATGGCACTTAGTTTGTGGTTGCAAAGGTGTTTTTTCAGTGTTTATATGTTTACACTGGTGATGGCTATTTTCCTTTCGGTGGGGTTTTCTCAGTTATTATAGGTTTAAACCTAAAACCAGATAGCCTAATTGTAATTAATGATCTGTCTGATTTTCTCATTCATAGTTGAATGTTTAGTGACACAAACCAACTGTGTGGCTATTGGAATGGTACTTGATTTTAAGAGGGCATCTCTGTTGTAGAATCTTGCTCCTTTGTATGATTCACTAATAAGTCGATGGGTATAACCCCTAGCTAAGAATTTAGCTTTCATTGTTGTTGCTTGTCGGTCGAAATCTTGCAGGTTATAACAGTTTCATTGCAGTCTGCCCAAACGGTATACTGTGTTTCTGAGCGTGCAGGTGGTAACTGTCATAATGCAGTAGAGTGTTTCATGCAGTTGGCTTGACAAAGAGATCGACCTCCAAGATACCACTGTTGTGTCAAATGACAATATCTATGAGTTCCACTTGTGATTGACTAGTATGAGCCGTAAATTTGAGATCAATGTTGCACAGATATAACCACTGTAGAAATTCAGTCAGACATTCTTCAGTGTTGGTCCAGATAAAGAAAATAGCATCAATATATTTGGACCAATGTGTGACTGATCCAAAGAAAGACGCAATTTCATTGTGAATGAATTTCACTTCAAAGAGCGCCATGTAGTTATTGGCCACAGATGGAGCTAACGAGGCCCCCATACTTACACCTTTGAATTGTTTGTAAAGAGTCTTTCCAAATTCAACTGTATTTTCAGTAAGCACGATTTTCAGGCATTTAAGAAGGAAAGTTTTAGGGCATTGGATGTTGAATGTGCCAATAAACCAAGTAACAGTCTCAACAGCTTCTATCTGGGGGATGTTACTATACAGTGATTCAATATCTAATGTTACTAAGGTGTGTCTGACATGATTAAATGGAAGATTCTCAACTTTATTGATGATGGCTCTTGTGGCCATAATGTATCTCAGAATTTTAGGTATATGGGACCTCAACAAGTTGTCTGCATATTTCGAGAGAGGTTCTGTGATCGGCCCAATAGTAGAGACTATGGGGCGAAACGCTGATCTTTAGCGTCTTTGTGAATTTTAGGAACCCCATAAATGCATTGCATTTTGGGTGCAGATAGTCAAACTCTTTATTACAGATGTCTCCATTTCGAAATGCGATGGAGGTCAACTGTTGGATTTGAAATGCCACTTTACACGTAGGGTCTGTAGAGATCTTGATGTAAAAATTCAGATCATTAAGTAAAGTTTTCATTTTACATTCATAAGTGGATGTGTCTAAGACAACGATGCCTCCTCCCTTATCACAACTCTTAATGGTAAGTGATTTCTCCTGAGAAATGCACTGAAGGGAAGTGAATTCTTCTTGACTCAGATTGTTGACAGGTTTGGGTATGTAGCGAGTCGCTTTGTCTAGGCGATTAAGTACTGTATGTTCAAAAACTGCAGCCACCAGATTTAATTGATCTAATGAAGGAGTGAACATGGAGAGGGTTCGTTAATCCCGATATGTTCTGTGCTGTGGTGGATTGTATTTCGGTATCTGCAAATAATTTTTTAAGTCTGATCTTATGAAAAAAGGTCACAATGTCCTGATATAGTTCAAATGTATTAGCGGTAGCATTCGGCACAAATGACAGCCCTTTAGACAGGAGTGTAGTACAGGGAGCATCTAGAGGTACAGAGGATAGATTGAAAATTGGTATCATGTTCCCTGCCTCCAGTATTGGCCGTTGCGGGTTTCCAGCATATGTTGAATGTTCGGCTGGTAATATTGAGTTTGACAGTTGCCTCAGGATTGAGTCTGGAAACAAACTTTTTGTCTGCCCCTACGGGCACCTCGCTGGCCTAAAAAAGGTTGCATCATGCCTTGCTTGACATCAAATGGTTTACAGTGTCCTTGTTGATCATAATGATATGTGTTACTTTTCCCCTCAGAAACTGAGGTATTGTAGAAAGTATGAACTCAATGATTCCTTGGACTATCTTCATTTGAATATTGGTTTTGTTTATACAAAAAATTCTTCTGAATAGGGGTAAGTCTTTTCACGAGAATTATAACGTATGTCTTTGTTCAATTTGTCTGTTTTACGTTTGAGTAGGTATTCTGTAAATGAAGATATTTCTCTGTCTGCTTCCTCTAATTTCTTTTTGCCTCTTCAAGGGCATTTGTTTTTTGGATATTTTCTTCTAGTTCTGCGAGTTCATTTTTGAGTGCTACTAACTCTTTAGCAGTCTCCACAGTAAGAATCATTAGATCTCGTAAACATCTGTTTGCGATCATTGTCCATTTTTCCCGGAACTGTTTGATGTGAACAAACAGGCCTGGGATGGTACGAACCCTAAATGATAACATAACATAAATTCTCCCTGTGCCTCCATACGTTTGATTGACATCATCATTAACTCTAATGTTGGAATTGGTGATGTTACCAAAGTTCGTATTAGAGCCTACTAAAGTGGCAAACTCTTCATCAGTAATTAAAATGTTTTTAATTGGTCCATAATAAGAACGGGAAATAGAATGAGAATAAATAAATGAGAAAAGAAAATTGTGATTTATGACAACAGATCCAATAATAAAGAAGAAATTAAGTTCAAGCAAGAGTGGAGAAAATGAATGAATCCGACAAATTGAAAGTCACGAAGTATTACGAGTGAGAGAAAAAGATAGCAAACCGTGATTAAATAGTGAAGCATAGATAAAAAGAAATTTCAGTCCCACACAGACAAGCTGTGGGTAAATCTAATGTCAAAATAAAGGACCCCTTGATACTGCTAATAGTTCCTAGGCAGGGAAAATGCAATTCTAGAAAATTACGCCCCATGGCAACAAAAGGTCAAACTTGTATCGCAACCGAGTGAGTGCAGGGTTGCAAGTTGGAGTCGATCCTCTCCTCTTGGACCACTTTACCCAGTGCACGTCGGGACTGGGCCTGTCCGCCATGTTCCTTTGTAGTGTAGTTCCTATTTTCCCAATAGGCTCTGCGCATTGGAATAACATAAACAGCAGTGTAGACGTAGGACTGAGGTCATCTAGGTCTATACTGACTATGTTAAACTTAATTTAGGTTTGCGCCAGCTAGCTCAGAGGTCACTGGAAACTTTCTTGAATGAAGGGGAATGGATAACCCTCCCTAGCTCAGACAAGAAGGGATTCAGTTTCCGACAACCGCATAAACATGACAACTTTGCTCCCTCAGAATAAGAGTATATCTCTAAAGTCGTGTGAAAACAATAGACAGATATTTCACTCAGTCATCAGTGCATACTTAGTTTCACCAGAGTGCAGAGAAATAGAGAGACGGGCGTTTTCAATAAAAAGGTGTTATTTATTGAGCAGTCTTCTTTCTTATACAAGAGAAGTGAATTGCCACAATTGCAATACTTAGAGTAAAGTAAAGTGCGACAGTAAAAGTAGTATTATGAAATAATACTGTAAAAGCATTGATACGGTTTCTTAGCCATATGATACTTTAAAATGGATAAAATATATAAATACACAAATACATTGACTAAAATACTCAACTGGTGCTTCTAACTAAGCCTACCCCGGTGTACCTGGCCTAAGCCTAATACTCGGGAAGGGACAAATAAGTAGCGATGTTAAGTTAAGTTGGTTAAGATAGTTTTGCCAAGAATCTGCATCAAGAATTCTCCTAAGGGTTTAGTCAACTTCGTACCTTCGTATTAGAATGTGGGAGGTCTGGTATCTCTTTCCTCAGGACTCGATATCCCAGCAACCCGCAAGGGTAGGCTGGAAACACCGGAGCTGGATTTTCTCTGCTGGAGAAAAAGACAGCGTCTCTCTCAGTGCGTCAAACAGGAGGGGCGGCTTCCGCGGGCACTCGCATCAGCTGGGCTCTCGGGCAAGTAGATGGCCGCTCTGCTCCAAACCACTGTGTGTTTGCTTAAGGCAACTGTTGGTATTTTATACCTGAAAGGTGCCGGGTTTGACCTAAGGTTGGACATAAGATGTCACCAAGAACTAACAGTTCTTGCAGGACTTCAGGAGTTCTTGCTCAAATCAAAACAAAAGCAGGGGGGAGTTTCCCGGGCTGCTGAAGGCTTGGTTTGTTTAAAGAACGCTTTGTGCTTTCTAGGAGTCGATGGCAGTAGCCGTGCTGTGCTTTGGATTGCATGGGCTATTACTGAATATGAATCTGATTCTTATGCCGTTGTCAGGACATTATTGATTATAACCTCACAAGGGCATAAATCGGGAATATCGAATTAGGGTCCTGAATAAGAACACAACACCCACTCCACGAATTGATGTCCATCATTATTAAAACTCAGCAATATTAAACATTCAAAGGTGCATGTGTTTTTTTCCGACCCACCCCAAAATACATATTTCGCATTTGAAATGGTATACGGTAAATACACGGAAAATGAGTATTTGTACTGTACGCTTTTCAAGCAGTGTTATCATTCAGAGAAATGCATTTATATTTTAACTGAACAAATTGAAAAAATTACACATGAAATGGCTCTAAATACAGAAAAGAAGGTCGAGACCATTTCATCACATATTCATACAAATGTCTGTTATATGTGCTAGAGGCTGAGTTAAAATATTGTCTCTAGTATCCTAAAATAGAAGGTCTGTTCTCTAAAGATAGTTCTACTTTAAGCAGAGTGCCATGTGCCAAAACAAAAGGTAAATATTTTGAAAATATGGGCAAAAATGATTTCGCTTTCAGGGCAAAAGTTCCAAATATTTTCTGTAGCTTTGTTTATCAAAAACTGAAGGCCGAATTCAGAGTTCAGGGAACGCTGTGTGCTCATTGTTTTTCCTAAGAGTTATTCTCGTTGGATGGAGAGAACATTGTTTCAGACATGTTCGCAAAGAATAGGTCTACCACATCAGGTGAAAGTTCGACCAAGTATGAAAATGCTGCAACTGTGCAGTTTTCTACATAAGTGCTATCATCGATGGTGGGATCAGCAATGCTCACAGAAGGCTGTACCTGTTCGGTGCTGCTTTCCTCTCTTACCTCACCGCCACATACTCGTAGTGGTGAAGTCTCAACGAATGCCGTCATCAAAATCGGTAGCCGCTGGGGACAACACGATGCATGAGTTGTTACCGGAACTAGCAAAGTATCGATATCCATTGGTACTGCTGATTGTAGTGTAAGACAGATGTCCAACATGCATTCTTCTCTGCATAGCAGACATCGAAGCACAGGTATGATGCAGTCTTTCCAGATCGGTCTGAATGAAAGAAACCAAGTTGTACTTAGATCTCTTAGCCGGGCCAATCCGAGGACCTTAGTGATACGGTCTCGGTATCGTATTGCTAGGATTGTTTCTTCCATCATTGCTAGAGTCTTGCCTGTGGATTGGCTTGCCATATCGGTACAGAAGAAGCAACAATACAATTCCTGCTACGAGTCCCAAGATTAAGGGTAGGCCGCCAAGACAGAGTGGATAAAATTTGGAAAGATGCCCAGAACTGTTTCAAAGGGTGCTAACAGTCCCAAAAAAATTGTCTTAAATACATGTGCGATGCCACTGGTATCAGACATGGTTAAGATTTGGCTCAACACTTCTACGAAATGTATGGGGCAATTTGTTGATAAAAAGGTATGTATCTCTGCTGCTGTCCTTGCAACTTGCAGATCATATGTTTCTTTTGATGACGTTAGAGGCACAGTTGTTTGTAAAAGAATAGACTTCATTCTGCTTAAAGTATCAATTCGAATAGAAGAGATATTCAACCGAGGCCATAGCGCAGCCCCCATATCTGGATTGCTGTGTGGTTACAAAACTTGCATACAGCAAATGGCCCTGGAAGTTACAGTTGTCAGATAGGCTTTTCCTGGCAGCATGCCACAACAGCTGTGGTCACTTATTAAAATGTAACTACCGTTTGAAACTGGTCTGAAGAATGGCTCTATCTGTTTTGCAGGTGTGCCATGCAGGTGACATGAAAGGTTATTTGAAGACCTTTCGCAGGCTCCATGCAAATTAATTCCCTGACACAGAAGTGTACCGCTTAGTGATTTTTTTCAATTTTTGCCACTAAGAAATATCTCTCTGTTTCCTTCACTGTAACATCTGTGTGTATAAGGTAAATCCCAGGTTGATTTGATGTATTTTTACCCAACTTTTCATACTGGCCTGCTGGTATATACTCTTGACAGTAATTAAACTGGAAAGTTGTTATCGGAGTTGTAATCTATTCAATGACAGGTCTTTCTGACATTGTCAATGGTAATCTCTCGAGTTTTTCAATGCTCAGGATTGTATAATCTTCTCCTTTTTGTGCCAAACTGATTTGTTTATCAGTAAGGTTAAAGAGACCGAATAATGACGTTGTGTTGATTAGACGCCATGGTACGTAGCCTGAACGCAGATTTTGCAATGTCCATCCAAGCTGTACAATAGAACGTAATTGAGACTGACCATGTTGTAGCATTAGTAAGTCCTGCTCTATTATATCAAAGGCAGATGATACAAAACTGTCCAGTGAATATATTCTGACAGAGTCGTTAACCCATTGTCCACAACAGAAAGTGATTTTTCCAAATGAATACGATCAATTTATCGTATTTTTTCAGCAGTTTCAATTTGCATTACTTTCCATGCTTCGTTGTATGCAGCGTGTATACCGGCCGCTATGAAACGATTTTGACGCTATTTGCGTGGTCCCATTATGAAATCACGCAAGTCTGCACCATCTTTAAGTAAAGTCAAGTGTTGCTTAATTTCAGCCAGTGTGGATTTCTGTAGCCACTCAAGGCATAGTTTCCCTACACTGTATGTTGTAACTATCCCTGGATGTTGTCTCTGGGAATATCTAGGGTCTGGTCTGGTAATTTTGAACCCCTGTGTTTTGTTCAGGAATCTATCTTGATAGTTATTCGTGTCTGTTGGCCAGCTCAACCACTTTTTTCAATCAGTATGTGTTCTGTTTTGGTATAAAATATCAGAAACGTCTATCTCCATATCAGTAGTGCTGTCACTATCAGGCATGGGTTTTGGAATAGACGGTGTGTTCATGTCTTTTATCTTAGCAAGGCCAAGACAAGTAGTTTGTTGAACTGTGTCATTCAAGAAAATAATTTGTTCTGGGATCATGCAGGCCCTAAACAGTGCTTCTAGGCCTTGTACTTGCCAACCTTTGGAACCCCAGATTGTTTTTGTTTCAATGGTATTTTTCCAAATTTCAAAACCTAATGTAAACATTTCGTCATAAAATTTTTCTGAATATATCAATTTAGTATTTGTCAACATTGTTTTCATTCCTGTTCTATTTGACATTTTAAAATAAAACGTTCTTGGGTCACTGTTATTAAGTCCTGAGAAGTATTGGAATTTATCAGAAAACTTTTTAGAACTGCCTTTTGGTGGTGTTGGACAGTGTTCCCACTGGTTAAAAGAAAAAACATTTCTAGCTTGAGCACTTTTATGCAAATAGTGATCACCATAATGGTTGTAGCAGTAACGCTCCTCATAATTGGACGAACCCTGCAAGTAATCTTGTTCTGTAAATTTTGCTGACATTACTAAATCTGACATCATATTATTAATGTTTCCAAAGTCCCAGTCATCAGAGAAGGTACTAGGTGTTACAAAGTCACTTAATGAAATCTTGAGCTGTGGGAATACTTTAAAAGCTCGACCGGGCCCAAAATGTCATAATCAGTTCTGTCCCATGCTACCCCACCAGGTATTGGAATGGCTGTTATGTTCACTGATGACAGGTCTCTTTTCTCGATGTGAGAAGATGTGTGTGGCTTTTGGACCAAGTTGATGTTCTGACTTGCTGTGTCCATTGTACTATATTTTCCTTCAATGAATCTTCCCAAACATATAACCATGATTAGCCAAAGCAGGAGGAAAAGTACACCTAACACAATCCAAAATTCAATCCATGGTGACATTAGATATGTCTCTTTCGGTTGGTGAAAAAGTTCAATTACTTTGTTTTTAAAACTTTGTGTTGGAGGCGTTTCTTCATGTTCGCTTGGGTCTTCAGAGAAATTGTCGAAGTTGATGAAGTAGCCTGATGCAGTTCTGTCAATTGTTGGAATTGCTTCCGGTTTTTCATTTGCTTTTGCATTTTTCGTTGTTTCATTAGAATAGTCTGAAGCTACATCATTGTAGATTGGTGTTTCTTGACGAACTGTTATTATTTGGGTTTCAAGAGGCACAAGTTCCATGGCATTATTGCATAGTCCTTTTTTATTCATTGCAGATTTTTCATTTTTGATTAGTCTCTCAGCATGAGCCTCTTGGATTGTAGCAAACTTTGGTATTCTGCTATTTCTTGGGAGTCCACTTGGCCTACTAATTATTATTGGCCACATGATTGTGGTTTTACCAGGTCGATGGATACAACTCGGTTCTCCTTTTTACCAGCAAGGGCCGGTAGTACTACTGATCTTGTTCCGTTGATAGCTAAGACAAGTAGGTTTTTCTTCAGTGGATTTTGACTGTTGTTTCAACTTTATGTTACTCAGGTTTTTTCTTGTTTCATTTAAATCCTGTAAAACAGCCAAACGATCTTTGATATCAAAGCTTTTTTCTTCTACCACTGAAGTATGACTATCTAAGTCCTGAATAAGCATTCTAGTTCCGAACAATAGTTCGTATGGAGTGAGACCTTTTAGAGAGTTTCTTGGCGGATTATTAAGACTACGTTGGACACTTGTTAAATGTTTGACCCACCCATCACCCGAACCTAATACCCTCGCCGTTATAGATTGCTTTATGTCCCAGTTTTTTCTTTCCACAACCGCATTTCCCTCAGGATGGAAGGGAGAAGAATACCGCAATGTGATGCCCATACTGTTCATGGCCTCTTTGTAAGCTCGAGAGCTAAACGCAGGACCCTGATCAGAATGTAGCATGCCAATTGCGTATGTGCCGATAAAGACTCGCAAATCTTTTATAACTGTTCTGGCGTCAGCCGAGTGCTGGGGGCCTACATTTTAAGTGAATTCAGTCTTAATTATTATGGGGACGCATTTCTCCGACTGGATTTCTGCGATATAGAGAGCCTAATGCTTTCTAATAGTGGTATCTGGGCTACAGGCAGGACCGGTTCTAAACTGCGATCTCTGTTGCAGTCCTTGCAATTCTTTGCAAAATAGTAGATATCTACGGTCACTACTCCAATTGTAGTTCCATCAGAGATTTCAGGATCTCTTGGTGCCTCAGACCCAACCCCATATGTGCTTCTTGTAGTAAGAAGATTCTCCGGTTCGTGTTTGGAATTACCCTATCCCCCACTCCAGGGATTCGAGCAAACGGAACGGAGTTTGCATCAATTATTTATGTATTACTGAGTGGATAGTTGAGAGGTAGTGCTGAATAATTGCCTTTTAATGAGGCTTTCACCGCTAGCATGGTTTCCCCATCTATGTATTTTCTGAACGCTTTTTAGTGGCTACGGAAGCCGGGTGAACCACTTCCGCTGTGGCTGTGATAGCCAATGAATTCCCTGCAACGTGAACGCCATCACGTTGATGACTCAATGCGTGTATCACGTGAGTCTTTCGTAGTTCTTTCTGTAAAAGAACTACCTGTTCCCAAAGCTTTTTATGCTTTATTGTGGCACCTGTGTCATCTTTGTAACCATTTTTGATCAATTTCTGCATGTCACTGTTATAGGATTTGACGCAGAAATACGAATCGCACACTATTAGTATGGGGAATTCACGATCGGCATTTTCGAGCGCCATCTTTAACGTTCTTATTTCAGCTCGCTGAGCTGAACATTTCCTGAGTGATTCTGTTTTGGTAATCATTGGTTTGAATTTACCAGAGCGCCAGCGACCTTTAACAATTGCGCACGCTGCATCATAGGATTTATTTTCTACATCGTAGTGTTGTGCGTATCTGTCCATGTAGATTACGCAGGTATATTTTTCTAGAGGCAGAATTTCAGCTGGCAGAGGATATTCGCGTTCATATACTAGATCAGCTAATTTTTTCAGATTTGGGTCAAAATAGTATTTAACGTCCTCTGTAGCAAAAGAAGTTTCCCATTCTATCCATTCTGGATCTAATACTCCTTTAACCAAGTTACGAGGACTTGTTAATGCCTCAAGGGCTGATTCTGCTGAAAAAACAGATATTCTTCTGCCTTGGGCTAGGGCTCTTTCTTTTGCTACAGCAGTTTTAACCGCAGTTAGAATTCTCTCTGTGGAGCTGAATTTCATTTCAGCTTGAGTGTACAAGTGTGATTTGTAAGCTATAGGTACCGTTTCTCCCTCATTAGAGGTCAGGTATGTGAACCCCATCTTCCTGGGATGACTCGGATAAGTTTAAGTTCAAGTTCAGGAATTTGTATAGCGCACTACTCACCCAGAGGGTCTCAAGGCGCTTGAGGGAGGGTGGGTGCTTTACTTATCGAATAGCCAGGTTTTTAGCTGCTTTCTGAAGGAGAGGTGGTTCTGTGTAAGGTGGAGGTGGGTGGGGAGAGAATTCCAGGTTTTGGCCGCTAAGTGGGGGTTCCCCCCATAGTGGATCTATGGATGCGCAGAATTGTGGCGAGGGCTTGGTTGGACGATCGTAGTTGGCGGGTGGGGGTGTAGAAGGGCAGTCGTGTGTTGAGGCATTCGGGTCCTAGGTCGTAGAGGGCCTTGTGTGCGTGGGTGAGGAGACGTAACGTTATTCTCTTGTTGACGGGGAGCCAGTGGAGGTCTTTCAGGTGACCGGAAATGTGAGCTTGACGGGGGATGTCCAATATGAGTCTGGCTGAGGCGTTTTGGATGCGTTGGAGTTTTTCTGTAGTTTAGCTGTGGTTCCGGCGTAAAGGGTGTTTCCATAATCCAGTCGACTTGTGACCAGTGCTTGGGTGACTGTTTTTCTTGTTTCGGTGGGGATCCAACGGAATATTTTTTTGCGCATGCGTAGGATGTTGAAGCATGATGATGAGACGGCGTTGACTTGTCTGGTCATCGAGAGGGAGGAGTCTAGGATGAAGCCCAGGTTACGTGCGTGATCTGTAGGTATGGGTGTTGTACCCAGGGCCGGTGGCCACCATGAGTCGTCCCAGGCAGAAGGGGATGATCCTAAGATGAGGACTTTCATTTTGTCCGAGTTCAGTTTTAAACTGCTGTTCTTCATCCATTCGGCTACTTCTTTCATTCCTTCGTGTAGATTTGTTTTGGCGGTGTTTGGTTCTTTGGTGAGGGAGAGGATCAGCTGGGTGTCGTCTGGGTAGGAGTTGATGTTGAGGTTGTGTTGTCGGGCGATGGATGCGAGGGGACTCATGTAGACGTTGAAGAGGGTGGGACTGAGTGATGATCCTTGTGGTACGCCGCAGATGACTTTGGTGCCCTCTGATTTGAATGGGGGGAGGCGGACTCTCTGGGTTCTTCCTGCGAGGAACGAGATGATCCAGTCCAAAGCTTTTCCTTGTAGTCCGACGTTGCTGAGGCGTTGTATAAGGGTGTTATGACAGACTGTGTCGAAGGCGGTGGAGAGGTCAAGTAGGATGAGGGCAGCTGTTTCTCCAATGTCCAGTAGCGTGCGGATGTCATCAGTGGCTGCGATGAGGGCGGTTTCGGTGCTGTGTTTGGCTCGGAAGCCGGACTGTGAGGGGTCGAGGGATTTGTTGGATTCAAGGAAGGTGGCGAGCTGATTGTTGACGGCTTTCTCAATGACTTTGGCAGGGAATGGGAGGAGCGAGATGGGGCGGTAGTTCTTAAGTTCAGAGGGGTCTGCTGTGGGTTTCTTCAGGAGGGCGCTGAGTTCGGCATGTTTACAGATTTCCGAGAAGGTAGCGGAGTTGAAGGAACAGTTGATGACGTCGCGGAGATGGGGTGCGATGATGGAGTCTGCTTTGTTGTAAATGTGGTGGGGGCATGGGTCGGTTGGCGATCCTGAGTGGATGGAGTTCATCAGGCGGATGGTGTCTTCAGTAGTGATTGGGTTCCAGGCGCAAAGATTGTTTGATTGGTCTTCGGACTGGTTTTCAAAGCTGTTATGTATGTCGGCGATTTTGTTGTGGAAGAATGAGGATAAAGAGTCACAGAGGTTTTGGGAGGGAGTGATGTCGTTGGTGCCGGCGGTGGGCTTGGTAAATTCTTTTACGATGTTGAATAGTTCCTTGCTATTTTGGGCGTTGTTGTCAAGTCGATCTTTGAGTGCTGATTTCTGGGTGGATCGGATCAGTTGGTGGTGTTTGCGGGTGGCGTTCTTGAAGGAGGCCAGGTTGTCAGAGGTTGGGTTTTTTCTCCAGGCTTTCTCGAGGGTGCGGCAGAACTTCTTGGATTTCTTAAGGTCATTGTTGAACCAGGGAGCTTTTTTGATACCTTGCTTGATTTGATGGTTTTTCAAGGGTGCTAGTTCGTCGGCGCTGCGGGTGATCCAATGTGTGAGGTTGGTGGCTGCTTGGTTTGGGTCCGATGATTTGGCAGGAGGGTTTATGTGAAGCGATGTGTAGAGCTGGTCGGTAGTAATTTTGTTCCAGTTTCTCCGGGGAATAGGTTGTGGGGGGATGTGGATCGTGGTCTTTTTGTAGTTGAAGTGAACGCAGCTGTGGTCCGTCCAATGGAGAGCTGTGGTGTGATCGAAGGAGATGTGTTTGCTGGAGGTGAAGATTGGGTCGAGCGTGTGTCCGGCAAGGTGGGTGGGGGTGTCAACAAGTTGTTAGAGTCCGAGATTGGCCAGGTTGTCCAGAAGGGTGGTGATGTTGTAGTCATTATTCTTTTCCAGGTGGAAGTTTAGGTCTCCCAGTAGGATGTAGTTCTTGGAGGGGAGGGCATGTGGGCTGATGAAGTCAGTGATGTCTTCGCTGAATTGTGTGCGGGGTCCTGGAGGTCTGTAGATGAGGGTGCCTCTGAGTGTGGTCTTGTGGTCGGTGTGGATCTGGAAGTGAAGGTGTTCGGCGGTAGCGAGGTTATCGTCGGAACTGGTCGTGATGCGGATAGTGTTCTTATGGACGATGGCTATTCCTCCTCCCGTTTGGTTGATGCGGTCCTTTCGAATGATCTTGTAGCCGTCCGGGATAGCTATGGTGATGTCGGGCGCCGATGAGGCGTTCATCCAGGTTTCTGTAAGGAAGGCGATGTCCGGCGATGTGGTGTCGAGTAGGTTCCAAAGTTCAATGGAGTGTCTGTGGACCGAGCGGGTGTTGAGCAGGATGCACTTTAGGTGGTTGTAGTCGGAGCTCTGTTTGGAATTAGTGGATTTGGTGAGGGTCCTGATGCAGTCGAACTTGCAGGAGTGGCAGGTGAAGGGTCCATGGGTGTGTCCTGGGGCGGCTTGGTAGCAGTTTGGGAGTCAGCCGGGGTTTAGAGCAGAGAGGGATGCGGCGTCGTACGTTATGTGGGTGAAGTGGGAATTACGGGGGGCAGGGGGTCTGGCCCTGGGCGCGGTCCAGGCGCGGACGGGCGTAGACGGGCTTACCTTCGGCACGCATGGGGCGCGTCCGCTGCCCGTGAACGCTGCGCGCAAAGGCATCTGTCATATGTGGATAGTGGAAAGGGAGGGGCAAGGGAGGATCAGCTGGGAGGCGGGAGCGGGGTGGAGATCCGGGCAGGGAGGCACAACAACAACAAAAAAATGGCAGCAGGCCAAAAGCACTACAGTATTGGGGCACAAACAGCGTGAACGCGAAGCAAATGGCAGTGGCACCGGCACAATCAGGCAGCAATCAATATTACAGGCAGCGCAGCACTATTTAAAATATAAATAAAGCGTACTTCGGCAATCAAAGCGCTACGATTTAAAATGATCAACAAATTAGCAAACTATCAGGCAGTCTAGCGCTACAGTGTATTTGCGATACTCGAGCAGGCAAAGGCAAATGTGGGAGCGAGGCGAGGTAGCAGACAGCAGTCCAGGTGGCAGGCAGAGCGGGGAGCAGCATGAGGAGCGACCGCTTCTGTTACGAACAGGACGGTCACAGCGCTACAACGGGGGGAGCGGGGCTTACGGTATTAGTGGGAGGGAGGATCAGCTGGGAGGCGGGAGCGGGGTGGAGATCCAGGCAGAGAGGCACAACAACAACAACAAAATGGCAGCAGGCCAAAAGCGCTACAGTATTGGGGCCCAAACAGCGTGAACGCGAAGCAAATGGCAGTGGCACCGGCACAATCAGGCAGCAATCCTTTGTAAAAAGGATTACAAGATTGCATGTGTTCTCACCTGTTTGCAATTTTGTTTTAGTTAACATGTCTGTTTGTAGTGATCTCAAAATTCATTTGTTTGAAATCTGGTTTTATTAATTCATAGAGGTTTAACCCTCTCCACGTAATTTAGAATGTATCTTCTTCCGAAATTCAGGAAACCTAGTAGTGATTGTAAGTTCTTCAGCGTTTTTGGTGCTTGGAGTATAGCACATTTCTCTAAGAAATTGTCTGCCAGGCTTTTGCCTTCACTTGATAATTCATAACCTAAAAATAGGACAGTTAAATGGGCAATTTGTGACTTTTTAAAGTTGAATTTGTAACCCTCTGAGGCAAGTCCAAGTATTATGGTGTGCACCCTTTTTAAGTGAGTCTCCAAGTCATGATCTGTGAGATAGATGTCATTGACATATGATAATGCTTCATCATCATATATTTGTAGTAACTCTGTTACTCTTGCTGAGAATAATCCTAGGCTATTCTTGAATCCCTGTGGGAGTCTGCAAAATTGTTTTTGCGATCCAAATATTGAGAAAGCGGTCAAATACCTGCTTTCTGGCGCAATATTTTGACAGAAGAATCCATTAGAGATGTCTAGTGTCGTTTTATATCTTTTTCACACAATGTTATTCATTAGTGCTGCATTATGTGAGTTTTGCACTGCAAATGTTTTACAACAAGAGTTTAGGTGTCTGTAGTCCAAAACTAGACGATATGAATCGTCTGGCTTGGAGACAGGAAACAAAGGATTGCTCCTTTGAGAGGTGCATGTTTCAATCACCCCTTGGTATTCAAGTTGATCTAAGATCTCCCTGACTTGTTTTTTAGCTTCTTGTTTAACTGGGTACTGCCTTTGTGCAGTGGGCTGAGTTTTTTAACTGGATCTTGTGGTGAGGTGAGTCCTCATCCCATCCTACATGATTTTTATATAAAGCAGGAGCTTGGGCTACTGCCCATTTTCTTGCATAAGTACATTTTTTGTGAGTCGGGATAAGATTCGAGAAGGCAGGCATAATCATTTGTTCGCCATGAGGGCACACCCTGACAAACTCTGGTGTCCAGTCTTTCTCAGCTAACAGAATGTCATAGCCTTTTGAAAGTTTTTCCCAAAAGAGACTTTTTATTTTCCTGGTTCTATCTCCCTCTATACGTAATGTTATTTCATATAGCTTATGGGGCACACTAACTCGTGTGTCTGCAGTTTCCACTTGAATGTATTCATTCGTGTCCACTGTCTCCAGAAGATTCATCAGGGTCTTGTGAGCTATGGTCACTTCTGCTCCGCTGTCTAGCATTGTCTGTGCCCACTCTCCGTTTTTCAGGTGTGTCCTCAGAATTCTCGGCATGTTTAATCTAAATACTTGCTACCTTCTTTCTGGGAAATTGTAATTCTTTACTTTGATGAGCAGGTTCCTTGTCTTTGGACTTGGCGTGCTCTTCTCTGTGTTCTGATCGTCCTCTTCTTTCTGATTTCTGTGAGGAAGATCGAGAAGGATTTAGTGAGAATGATCTAGAGGGACGTGTATCAACATCTTGATATCTGTCTGGTTTTCTTATTTTATCCCTATCTCTAAGGTTGTATCTTTTTTCAGAGGGTTCCCTTTGGGGAGACTTGTCTTCTCGGCCTGGAGATCTCTCTCTACGCTGAGGAGACCTTCCTCTGGACTGGAAACGTTTTTCCCTGGGATTGGATTGTTTATTACCATCCCAGCTCTTTTTTGGAGTCTTTAAATTATTTTTAATAAATGATTTTTCAGGATTTTCAGTTACTTGGGGTTTTATCGGTTTCCCACCCAAACTATCTCTTCCTACCTCTTTATAGGATTTTTCTATGATTCTGGCAAGTTCCAATGGTTGGGCTGCTATATCTGTTTCCTTCAGTTTCTGGCGAATCGCCACAGATGCTGCTTCAACTTTTATGTTGGCTAGTAATATAGCCGAGACCAGCTTGAAGTCTTTTAGTAATTTCATACCTAGAGTTAAAGCTGGTTCTGGACCGTATTCGTTTTGAATTTGTCTTAATACATCTGGTATGACCGCCATAGACGGGACACCGTGTGTTTTTGTGTAGATGGAAGCAAAGACTGTGCCCCAAGTGTCACAGTCCTCCACATGTGGTGCGATCCCCATTGGGAGACAGATAGTCAGAATTCTGTGTTCATCAGTAGGCGTAGTATCAGGAAATACTACCTCTATTTGAGTAATTTTCTGTGCTTACCAAAATGGAATTTGTTCACGTTTTATGGGTACTTTACCAAGACATGATTGTATGTTTTGTGGTGTGATTTTGTTTATGGTCCCCTGGTGCGGGGTCTGCTGTGGAATGTTAAATGTCGGTTGAACTATTGAGGTCCGCATGACATATTGGACTAATTGTCTATGTATTTTAATTAAGAGTTTTAGCTGAGCTAAAAGTTCAGGAACTGACATTTTTTCAATGTCTGGATGTGGTGTGTAGCTGGCTAGAACCGGCCACGTTGCTCCTCGTCTACCTAGTGGACCGAGCCTGGTGATGTGATTATTATGTTTTAGGGCGCCTTTAAACCAAAGCAGGTGCTCTTGGTATTTTAGTGGGATTTCAATCTCATCGAAAGGAGTGTATTCATCCGGAGGTTCCTCTATTTTGTAATAGTGGAAGTCTTTTGTCGTAGCGTGTGCTGCTGGAAAGTGTATCCATGAATAGAATACCTCTGTCTGCCAATATTCGTGTGCCTCTATCACCTCGCGGTGTCAGGCCATTTTCTATAAGTTTTAGAGTTATAGTTCTTCTTAGATTGACCGGAATGAGTATTGCATCCGTACGGTTTCATGAAGACTTGTGTCTTCCTCTAAGAGTCGAGCTGCTAGTCTTACTCGCTCCCTTTCTTCGTCACTTTCTGTCATTTTACTGACTGAAAGTTTTCTGTTGCAGATCGAGTTTCAAGGAAACAAAGATTAGGTGCACAATATTTTGGAACACTGTATCCTTCAACGTTGATCAAACCCAGAAACTAATACATAGGATTCTCCTCCTATTAAGTTCCGGCGGATATTAACCTTTCACCCACTCCAGACGTCTATTGGAGTGTTTACGGGGAAAGGGTTCTGTGTGAAAAAGCACGACTGAGTTACTCTATTGTCTTGCGTTAGATTATCGCCTTACCAAACGTTGGGCGCCATGTAGTGTAGTTCCTATTTTCCCAATAGGCGCTGCCCATTGGAATAACATAAACAGCAGTGTAGACGTAGGACTGAGGTCATCTAGGTCTCTACTGACTATGTTAAACTTAATTTAGGTTTCCGCCAGCTAGCTCAGAGGTCACTGGAAACTTTCTTGAATGAAGAGGGATGGATAACCTTCCCTGGCTCAGACAAGAAGGGATTCAGTTTCCGACAACCGCATAAACATGACAACTTTGCTCCCTCAGAATAAGAGTATATCTCTAGAGTTGTGTGAAAACAATAGACAGATATTTCACTCAGTCATCAGTGCATACTTAGTTTCACCAGAGTGCAGAGAAATAGAGAGACGGGCGTTTTCAGTCTTCTTTCTCATACAAGAGAAGTGAATTGCCACAATTGCAATACTTAGAGTAAAGTAAAGTGCGTACAGTAAAGGTAGTATTATGAAATAATACTGTAAAAACATTGATACGGTTTCTTAGCCATATGATACTTTAAAATGGATAAAATATATACATACACAAATACATTGACTAAAATACTCAACTGTTGCTTCTAACTAAGCCTACCCCGGTGTACCTGGCTTAAGCCTAATACTCTGGAAGGGACAAGTAAGTAGCGATGTTAAGTGAAGTTGGTTAAGATAGTTTTGCCAAGAATCTGCATCAAGAATTCTCCTAAGGGTTTAGTCAACTCCGTACCTTGGTATTAGAATGTGGGAGGTCTGGTATCTCTTTCCTCAGGACTCGATATCCCAGCAACCCACAAGGGTAGGCTGGAAACACCAGAGCTGGATTTTCTCGTCTGGAGAAAAAGACAGCGTCTCTCTCAGTGCGTCAAACAGGAGGGGCGGCTTCCGCGGGCACTCGCATCAGCTGGGCTCTCGGGCAAGTAGATGGTCGCTCTTCTCCAAACCACTGTGTGTTTGCTTAAGGCAACTGTTGGTATTTTATACCTGAAAGGTGCCGGGTTTGACGTAAGGTTGGACATAAGACGTCACCAAGAACTAACAGTTCTTGCAGGACTTCAGGAGTTCTTGTTCAAATCAAAACAAAAGCAGGGGGTTTTCCCGGGCTGCTGAAGGCTTGGTTTGTTTAAAGAAGGCGCTGTGCTTTCTAGGAGTCGATGGGAGTAGCCGTGCTGTGCTTTGGATTGCATGGGCTATTACTGAATATGAATCTGATTATTATGCCGTTGTCAGGACATTATTGATTATAACCTCACAAGGGCATAAATCGGGAATATCGAATTAGGGTCCTAGATAAGAACACGACACCTTGTTCCATCATCAATCCGTGCTCGCTGACAC
This sequence comes from Lissotriton vulgaris, assembly GCF_964263255.1. Lineage (NCBI taxonomy): Eukaryota > Metazoa > Chordata > Amphibia > Caudata > Salamandridae > Lissotriton > Lissotriton vulgaris. The sequence goes on along the minus strand of NC_141685.1, from coordinate 1,878,884,188 downwards.
AACACAGCCAGGCCAAGTACCAGCATGGCTGGCATTTGCGGAGGAGAGCTGGGGGGCATCACACTCACCAGAAGTGGTTCTCTGAGCCAGCAATGCGCTCCCACCAGCCATAAGTGAAACTGTAATGTGCCACGAGGGGGGCAGTGACATTGAGTATGTATTGTTGGGGTAAGTGACTCATCAAATTTAATTTACTTTTACAGGAGCGCATCATCATTCTGGCTCTTTGTGAAGACAAAGATGTGTTTTTTTTAGTGTAAGTGCAAAGAGTTAGAAACTGGGCTGGGAGAAGTTCTTGCTTTTAATTTTAACTGCATTTACACAACCCTTAGTGCCCCTAAAGAGGTGTTGAAGGGACAGTTATGTAAAAAAAGAAAACTGCATTACATACACTCTGGCATTATTAAAACTGCATTTTGAAAGAACCATTTTATTGTAAAACTATTCACTTGTTTTGCAGCATTCTATCTTACCCTGTTTGTAATGCAAGTATTAAAAATTGACTTACATATCCACAGTGCTTTCCGTCACAGGCTGTGACTTCGTAGCACTAAAACGACACATCAGTATTCTCCACTGCACCAATCAAGATTCTCTGGTTACACACAGACCTCTGCAGTGCATTAACTATTAGAAATGTTATAATGTACTACAGTGCATTTCCCACTGAGCAATAACTTTTTTAAATGTATTTTTCATTTACGCTGCCCATTATTTTATCTGTAGATACCTGAAGGTGAAAGACCTAAAAAACGTACAAAATATTTTGGGCTTATGTATGAGAGGCTTGCATCGCCAGAGCATCACTTTTTTGATGCTCCGGTGGGGCAAGCGTTTCAACCTTACCTATGAGGCGGTGCAAGGTCACCCTGCATGGCTCTGCATTGCCTTATAGATATGGAGTAAGACATAGCATCGCAAGTCACTGCGTTGCCTTACTCTGCGTCAATGAGGGGTTCCATGGGCTTTGTGTGGGGTTCCCACACAAAGCCCATGGATTTTGATGCTGCCCCTTATTTACAAAATCACGTAAACCTATTGCAGCTCCAAAACACTGACACCTCTTCAGTGGAGGCGTAACGAGAAATTAAAACATTTCTCCTTGTTTTTTCATTTTTCCATGCACGCTGCATTCTGCAGCTCACATAGAAATAGGAAAACACCCCATAGGATTGTTTTGGTGAAGGTAGGTGCCTCTTCCGGCACAAAAACAATCCTGCCTACGTTGGTGCTATGTAGCAATTTGTGAAGGAAAAAGGACTGGAATGCACCGTATTTCATAAGAAGGTCAGAATGGGAAAAAACAGGGGAAACATGCCAAAAGATGCCAGGTCTAACAGGGGCATTTATGGTTGTTGATAGATGTTGATGATGAGGAGAACCAGTTTCTAGAAAATTTTGTCAGAAAGGGTCCTTACGCCTAAAAATGTTTGACAAGGGGGTCTCGACATCAAATAGTTTGAAGACTCTACGTGCGGGCGGCCACCACAATCCTTGCACAAACTCACTATCCTCGCAGTGCCAGGAAGTGAGCCCTGCTAATTCCTGGATTTACTCTGAAAGGTCAATGCAGTCCGGATGCCACCAGGTTTGCCTAACATAATTTTTCCTTTAATACCTTTGTTGTGATGGTCGTTGTTGAGCCACTCATCTTATTCCTAATTTATTTTACTTTTACAGGAGCATGTTCGTCCAAAAAAATAATCACACAGAGTACAAATGATTTTAATGTAGAGAGGTTAACCTAAAAACAAATGTTGATGAAATGATGATGAAATATTCATGAAGATAACCTTTCACTAATGTACCTCTTGGAGTTCCCTGACACGCCTGCCCATGAATAATGACTACAAAAGAGTTTTGAAATGGGAATGTTTCTAATTTATCAAAGTTACATGCCCCTACAATAGGATGAAGATGTATATATGTGAACTGGCCACATAGTTGCTATTGTCTATATACTCCTATTTTAGGATGTCTACTGCATATAGGTTATCACCGCATAGGGGAGTGTAGGTTTGCCTCATTAAGCAGAGCACCAGATTTTTATAAATGTATTTTGTGGTGACAAGATGGATATAGACTTTGGCAAGTAGAAGGGCAAGTTGTAAATAAGTTATATGGTCATATGGTTATATGGGTGTAAATCATGATTATAATGTAGAAACGTTTCTTGTGAGTAGTGCAGGACAGAAAGTCCTCTGCTGACACATCACAGGGCAAGAGGCTCCGCTGTCTAGGGCCTGCATGGTGTGCAAAAAAGTGTTTTGTGAGCGGTGTCCAAAGAGTTTTGTTTCAAGCATATCAAGGCAGCAAGTCTTTTCAAAGGCCAGGCACCTCTAGTGCATGTTCCTTACATCTATACTTCCTACTTGTGAGAAATTGATGTTGTGTTCTATCTGGCTGTTAGCACTGTGCAGCATTGCTTTGTCCCTGTATCTTCATCATGAGTATTTTCAATCTTTACCCTCTTGTTAATCTAGCACCTAGATGTGAGTTTGAGTGACTGTTTAAGTTGGTTGAAATAATATTGGATAATTTTATTTAAACATTGCACACTGTTCATATGATTAAGAGAAAATGTCAAAAAAGTAAGGAAATGTGGCAAAAAGAGGACATTGCAACGCAGATCTGTTCTTCTCTTATGATTTCAAACGCAAAGAATTCAGAAGACAAGAATAGAGGTGATTTGGAGTTACCAAACAGATCACCACTCTATGCCAGGGTGCAAGAATTAAATCCAGAAAAAATGATTTTCTCAATCAGCACATAAATAGCTTGTGGACCGTGACTTCCAGCTTGTAATGCATAAGGATACATTGTACAACATATTTCAGGCTGCTCATCAAGCTCTCTACAATATTATTCATCAGTGTTCCCAAGAAAGTGTAGGAGTTCCCTCCTGTGTGACATTTATACAGCTGTGCTCTCGCAACTACAATAAAGTGTCACACAATTGAGTACAATAACAAGTATGAATAAATGAACAGAAGCAGATTCTTTAGTGTGTTTCTTGTCCCAGCATGGTGATGATTTATTGTATCCAGACTTGAGGAATGTCACAATATGCCGACACGTGTTTCGTCGTGTGCCGTTGAGTCAACACGACTCTTCAGGGCACTGAGTTTTTCAGATTCAAAAAAGTAGGTAAGTAGGGGTGGAATATCCAGTGGAGTCAGAAGCGAGATTACGTTCTATCCGCTATGTTCCGCCCTATTAGGTGTGTCAGAGTCTTCAAGATTTAGCGCTGAATACGGGTGCATTTCAGGCAGTAACCGGGAGGGGATCCATCAATCGGAAAACATCTAAAAACGGGTTCGTTTTCTCAGTTGGCGGTGTGCCGTAGTTAGGTATCCCTCCTCCGTTGGTTCCCGGTAGCCGTCTATCGTGAACGGACGGCTCCTGTGTGACATGTAGTGTTCTCTGGCCTCAGAAATATGATGGTCCTTATTTCCTATCCACCATGATGACCTCTGCATACACATCAGTATACTTTATTTCAGGAATTGAAAGAGGCTTACCATAATAAAAGGGACCAGAATTGAATTGAGAAAGCTCTTTCCATACAGATATTTATCAATAAAGCCATAAATAAATGTGGCCAAAGGCAAGTTCCTCCTAACCACTCCTGTTTTCTGTTCTCTTAGTATGCAAGCGATTAACCACATGACAACCCCAGACTCTGGGGTTAGAGCCAAGACTGGTGCCCCTCCCCCATATCTTTCTTAAAAGAACATCAAAGTTTCACTACATCATGCTTGTGGAAAAGCAGAAGTAGAATCTGATGCTAGTGATGCCACCATGGCACAGCACCTCCAGCCTTGGTGCCACTGTTCCGTCCGTGGCACAGTCAGCAATAATAAGAAGGCAGTATATGGAAAAGGAACAAACTTATTGAAAGGGAGGATGATAGCATTGCAAGACAATCTCACTAAACAAGCACACATTACGAAGTATGCCTATATGCACCCAATGAAATTCTGCACAGATGTAAAACTCTGAATCCTGCCACACTGCCACCATTGCCAACATCCAACAGTAAAGTACCCCATGATTGTGTTTTGATAAGAGGAACAAACCAGAGGAAGACCAGATATAACTGATACCCTGTTACAGCAAAGATACGGAGACCTGCGGGTAGATGGCTCTTGCTTCTAACTTAAACAGTAGAGCAACAGCAGCATTTGTCATTACTACCTTGAGACAGTGGTGGAGACATGCAAAATATCACAATGTTCTGCACAAGGTACCGAGATTATGGGAGTGACTACAGCATGTGAATTAAGTAACAGACTAATTGTGAACATTTACACTAATAGCCAGTATGTCTTTGGCGTGGCTCATCATTTTGGAAAACTGTTGAAGGAGAGAAGATTTCTCACCTCTCAAGGTCAAAAAACACAACATGGTTTCTGAATTGGAAAGTTGCTAAATGCTTTAGCCTTACCCAAGCAAGTGGCCATTATATAAAATGTAGTGCTCATAGGAAAATTATGGATGGTTTGGGGAAGGAGATTGCTTTTGCTGCTGCAGTAGTAAAGGAAACAGCATAAAGGAACGGTTCCCTTACCTATCTGTCTTATTTATTTCAGACAGCTGTACAAATGAACTAACTTTAAACAGACAGTGTTGAGGACCTGCAAAAACTTGCCACACAGGAGGTACTGACTACATGGGCCAAAACTGGGAAACAAGTAGATGGAATGTGGAAGGAGTGGGATGATCATATAAGATTGCCAAACTCTATGGTCCATCAAATGGCATTATCCAAACACAGTCCAGAGCATTTAGGGAGAGATGCAATGTGCACATAGTTCAGTACATGGAGGAGTAACACCAAGTTTAGAAAGACTGCAGAGCAGATATGTAAATACAGTATGGTTTGTGCACAACATAATGCTGTAAAGGGAACTCAGACTCCCCCCACATATTTTGCACCTCCTAAAAACACCTTTTGACTTTTTTTTAATGGATTTCATTGACATGTTTCCAAGGAATGAGTATCGATATGCACTGGGATTAGTCTGCATATTCTCAGGCCAAATAGAAGCTATCCAACAAAGAAAAAGGATGCTCTGTTAATTTCCTGAGTCCTTATAAAATAATTCCTGGACGACTTTTGCGAGTATGGGGGCACCGCAGTACACTGCCACAATGCATCTTCCGGATGGCCTAATGGGAGACTATTGCATACAGCTGACTAAAAGCGTGCAAAGTTTGCACCAAAAGGTGATGAGCATGTTGCCCACACCTCTGAGTGAAGCTAGTCACAACATTGCGCTGTGCAAGTGGGTGATGCAAATAACTTTCAGATAAACAGCTACCTACAGTCTAGGTGGAAGGGCCCAGTACATGTCCTGTTGGTGATCAACACTGGAGTAAAGTGAATGGGCTATGAGAACTGGATACATGCTTTGCATGTAAAGAGTGTTGCAGCAACAAATGATGGACGGAATGCTAAATGAATCAAACATTCACCCCCAATCAAAAAATCAGGGTTAAATCTATTGTGCTTTTGCTTACTACGCCAATCCAGTTTGGACCCAGCCATTTGCAAATCGGTCTTGACACTATTCCTCATGGGAACAGTCCAGCCCGAACAGTCCAGTCCAGTCCAGTCCAGTCCTCCTTGGACCAGAAACAAGCCTCATGGGACCAGTTTCGAGGTAACCCCTCATCAGCCAGGCTAGCTTGAATCCAGTGGCACAGTGAGCAAGAAAAAAAAAAACTTGTTACACCCTCTTTTATTCTTTTTATTCTTTTCGTGCCGTGTACCTTGTGAATATCTGATGTCCAGCATATTTAATAATTACAGTTGAGTAATTGAATATCACATTCAGTCCACAGGCCCCTGATGAAGAGCTTGTAGAGCTTGAAATGCATTGGGCACAAAGAAGAGTCGTCTAGGATAGGATGATATTACAAATTTAATTTTGATCATGTTAAAAATGTACTAGATTTATTGTGATTGATAACAATAATGTTTTGAAATGTTCTGAACATAGTTCTACACATAGAAGTACCTTTGAAGTATCAAGTTCATTGAGTAAATATGAACAAGATCAAATTAATTGATGTGTATTGAGTATCATTGTGTCATACAGTAGAACTAGAAAAATGTAGAGTGTTGTTCTAAAGTTAGAACCACATCAGCAACAGTGAACAGAGGTTAAGTGTATATTTCACTTAAGATAGGTATTACAGTGAGCAAGGAACCCATGTCTGGACATACCCATCCCACTTAGGGCGAAAAGTGTTGCAGCAACAAATGATGGACAGAATGCGGAATGAATCAAACATTCACAGCCAGTCAAGAGATCTAGGTTAAATCCATCATTCTTTTGCTCACTATGCCACCCCAGTTTGGACCCAGCCATACGCAAGTCAGTCTTGACCCTGTTCCTCATTGAAACAGTCTAGCCCGAACAGCCAAGCCGGTTCCTCCCTGGACCATAACCATGTATCCTGGGACCGGTTTTGGGGTAACATGTAAAAAGGTCACCTCCAGCGATGAGTCAAGAACAGTCTGGCAAGCAAACAGATTTGCTGTAAGCAGTGCATACGGATAAACCCCAATACAATTAGCCACAAGTAATACATACTGAATTTGGAACCTCACAAGTACTAGTAACCTCTGGGGGCTTCGTGACACAGACAATGAAAGAGTCTGTACCATGGGTAGGAAATGAAAGAAAACTGTTTTCTGGACCATCATTTGGACTAATAATAATGACCATATTAACGACATTAGCATTTTTTATAGTGATAATATACATGGCATATGCTACAGCAACGCCAGGAACACGGGAAAGAATTAAAATGGTAATGACTTAGACTTATATAAATAACACACCAAAGAATTTCATGCCAATGTAGATGTACAAATGATAAATGCATACCATGAGGAAATTAATCTGCTTACAAATGCCTGCCGAAGTTAACAGGAGGCCATATTTCTAACACATACTTCTACCATTAAATGCATCCTGTTATGCATTTTGGTCTCTATTTAGGACTTTTACCTTTGGGAGGGTGCAAAGAAGGGTTAGAAAACCCACAATAAAAATATTATTCGGAATATAATAGGCAGGTTGCCATATCTTCTGGATCTACGGAATAGGAGATGTCAGGTAATTAGGAAGAGGAACCCTTACTAATTACTACAATACATCGTAGCAAATTTCTAGATCTAATCTGGAACGATGCAGCCCTGCCTATCCTGTGCCTTTTAAGTTAAGGGGAGCATCTGTCTAACAGATGAAGGTAGGGTACCATTAGGGGATCGTGAATGTAAGCAGCATTTCAATATAAGCATCACTTTCTCATTAGGCTACCCAATGTATCAGGGGAATCAAGTTTATTTTATATGTGGGCAAAGGGCTTACACCTGGTTACCAAACAATTGGGGAGGTTCTTGCTATATAGTATGGGTATTTCCTACTATGCTAAAATGACAAAAGGAAATTTTACAAAAGCATGCATTGACAATTCTGTACTTAGGGGAAAAAGAAGATGCTGGGAGTAGACATGATACTAGCTGAGAAAGGCAAGGTCTGTAGGATGATTAAAACTGAGTGCTCTATTCCATCCCAGATAATGCTCCAAGTGAGTACAAAGCAGTGGAAAAGCTCCATGATATTTTGATATTGGACATCAAATACATGAGGTAACTGAAAGACAATGATGGGCTTCTATAGGGTCCCTATTCGTAAACTGGATTTAGTGGCTGCTAAAAAAAAGCCTTGGTTATAGTAGTCGCCTGCTAATATGCTGTGTATTCATTAGTGTATTACACTCATGTATTTAAATGTGTATAAACATGTGTAGTAAGAAAAATGTCTGATGAAAAAGCTAGAATGTTCTCACAAAAGTAAAAGGTAAGTTAATTTGAAAATGTGATGGTAATAAAATTAGAATAAAGTTTGCCTAATGGTTGAACATCAGTTCAAAAGGAGCGATTGAGATAAAGAACTGTATTTGCAAATCTATTGAAATATACATATATTTGTTACCACCTGGTCTATTTGCTCAGTGTGTATCCATGACAAACACGCAGGAGGAACATGACTCCTCGAAGCTAACTCCTTATTTCCACAGGGTTTACTAGATGTGTGCATCTGAAATGATTGCTTTTCTCCTCACCGTATCTTGTTGTTGATCATGCCTTCCTACAGCCTGTGTTTCCTGGATGACCCAAGATCTCGCTGGGGCATGGTCTACTTAATGCACATTCCCTGCTTCCACAGTCCTTCTTAACTTTCCTTCTTGTTCCTCCAATCAGAAGTATCTTTGCTAGGTCAGCCTCAGGAGTTTTTGGATTTCCTTGTGTGTTCCCCAGCGCGGCACTACTTGCTGTATTTTCCCTGCAGTTCCTGGACTCGTGCTGCTGGTGCTTGGGTCACCCTTCATTTTCTCTATTTTTTTTGTTCTCTGAAGACTCTGGTCGCGTTCTGAGGAAGCCCGTATTTTGGACCAGAAAAGTTCCTTCTGCGAGTCATTACTTTGAACATTCTCATTGGTTACCCACTGGCAGGATTGGGCCAGCAATGCTCGCATGTATTGTTTTCCTTAGATATGTTATTTTGGTCAGTGCACTGTACTCTAGGTATATACGTATTAGTTTTCTTAGGTGCTGTTATTTTTATCCCATAGTATGGTGGGATCTCTGACATTATCCTTAGTTACCTTGTACCAGGGCTGCTCTCATGGACATGCTTGAATCTGAGCAGTGTGCCTTTCATGCTTCCTTATAGCATTTTGGGGATACCATCATGACTGTGTTTTCTGGCCTTTTGGATGAATGTTGGTTCCTATGAAAATAATTGCAATTCCTGGGCTTGATTTTGGTTTTACTTTTCTACTTCTGGAGATTTTTAGGGAAAAGGTGCCTGCATACGCATTTGACTTGGTGAGTGCCTGTTCATGTTTCCAGGATTTATGTTTTTGGGTGAGGTCTTCTCTGAGAGTGGTGTTGCTGGTTACCTATCTTGTGTCCTTGTGATTGTGACCTTTACTAGATGATTTCTGAAACAGTCAAAATCACTAAGAGAGGGATTTCCCAGAACAGAACCAGTCCTCACAGTGTGGTCACTGCAGCATTCCGGACTCCCAACCTTCTCCCTGATATTATTTTTTCCCTCTTTTACCCTCAGGTCAAACCATTCGTATTGCCTGTGCAGTGTGAAAGGTTGGTCTGGAGGTGAGAGGTAGGGCTATCTCCGTTTTTGCGGCTCCTGGTCTTACAGGTGAGTGGAACTGCAAAAACATGGGATTTCATTTTGCATAAAGACCACCATCTTATAAGCTGTCAAAAATTGTGGCTTGCTAACAAATACCCTTGTCTGTCCTCAAGTTCCTTTGAAAACGTTACCTCTTTTTCTACTGTTATCAATGTGCAACTCGTGTACTTTCAGGTGGTGGATATTTTAACTATCCTGAGAATTTTCGTGCTGATAAACCTTGACCTTGCACACCCTGTCTAGGTTTGGTGATGAGTCAACTTGTGTAATATTAATTTATATAAACAACAATGCATAAATAACATGAGAGTGTCTATGAAAGATGGAGATACCTTGGAACCAGTTGTTCTGTGACTTTCTCCTCAGGCTTACAAATAAATATCGACGATTGTACCTTGAACTTGTGCATGTTTCCTTTCTTTAGGAGATACAATATTATTTTATTAAATAAACCCTTTTGAAAGGTTCAAACCTCACTCTTAAGTATTAATACGTAACTTTATTAGGCCACTGTAGTCCGCAAGGCAAGGTTCAATGTATTTTAAAGTAGTACATGTAACTATCTAATGTTAACGTAAGTGACGTTAGGTTTCCAATCTATATTAAGAAAAAGTAACTTTTAGAAAGTTGCCTTTTCCCTGCCTGAACTTTCTGAAGGCTAAATTTGCATTTGCTCTCCAACTTCTGCCAACAAGTAATTAGCATTTGTATAGGAGTGAAATACCTCTCCGGAGCAAAAAGAAAAGCTAACCTGAAGCGGTCAATGGCTATCGTCCTGCCTCATAGAATATGCAGGGTAGAGGCTGTGAGCATCCTTTTTGACATTACTTTGTCAAGTCTTGCTGGAATGTAAAATCCTGGCTTACAGGTCTGCTAGATTAAATTATAGCACTCAAGATGCACTTCAAAGGATGGGAAACAGATGGCAAAACAATTCTTGCATCCGCTGTCTTTTTGCTGATGAAACCTGCTTTGTCTTAGCAGACTTCTGTCTCTAGGTTAATTGTGGCTGATTCAAACTGGATTTTAGTGTCATATGTGGGATGACACTAGGATTACCATAGTACATTTCCACATACCTCCAGCCCTCAAACTCCATGTTTAGTATGGCTGAAGATGTTCACTAACTTGGAAATACAAAAAGTGGACAGGGTTGGCCTCAGGAACATTTGTCCCATTGGTTGGGGCGTGCCCAGGAGTCCAAACTACTTGCTTGTCCAGGCAAACATGTGGAATCTCCAGGCACACACTTCAGAATACTGCTGGACCTGAGAAAGAACAGTAAAGGCCTGGACTTGCTGTCTATTACCTGAGAGGAGCCCTGAAGGACTGCATCAACTCTTGATAGTAAACAGGGAAAAGAAGTGGACTCCAAGGGCCATAAAGTTGACTTCATGGTCAAGCTACAGAGATGCCTTCTTTCTTCACTTTATTAACATAGCGGATAATTAAAAGGATAACAAACAACTATGTTTCCCAACATCATAGGAAAAAGGTAGTCTAGCAAAAATACATAGAAAAATCTAATTGTGGCATAGTAACACTGTCCAATCAGGGGGCTCATAGACCAACATTGTCCTCTGTCACTGGCCGTTTGTCCTCTTTCATTGCGCGAAGCCAGCCGTTGGAGCACCTTCATGCCTCCTGTTTGTTCGCATCAGAAACTGTGAAGATAGGGAGCACATTACCATCTGAGCCAAAACTACAAAACCTGCGAAAGATAAGAGGACACATAGTTAGTGCATTACAGAGCAATAGTTCCCTACCAAACCCACTCAATAAAAGCAAAATACTTACTCGCATACGGGGAGGCTGTCCTTCTTTGGACTTTCCATTACGATAGCTAGGACATTTTTTCATTCTATGTCAAGACTGGAGTCGAGGATTATGCTAGTTCAAAGCTTGCTCCCAATGAGGTGAGCCATGTCCAGCACCAGCTTGAAATAAAATCTCTTGAATGTTGAGTCCGAAGACCAATCTGCGGCATTGAGGATATCCGCAAGGTGGGCACCCAAGCCGAATGCTTTGGAGGCCATAGCCCCCTGTGCCAAATGGGCACCAAAGTGAGGAGACTGATGCCTGCTTCCTGCATCACCCATCTTACCCATCTAGTAATGGTAAGAGAAGAGACCACTTTAAAAGGTTTCCGAAGAGCAATAAGAAGCTGACATTCACCTGGTGGACGAACCTCCTCCATCATTTCTTCATATGCTGTAAGATATCTAACAACAAACAGTTTTGGGGAATCTGGAAACTCTGAGTAAGAGATGACCCTGGAATGACATTTCGTTCTTCTAAGGAGAGTGAAAGTCACCCCATTCAGAGTAAACATTCTACTTGAGACATCTAAAACTCTGACATCAGAGTCTCGTCTACAGGAGATGAGGCATAGAAGGATAGCTAATTTTGCCGAAAGCTCCTTTCTGGAAAGTAAACTGTTTGGTTGCCAAGACAAAAATAAGTTAAGCACTTGGTTCACACCCCAAAGGGTGGAGTAGCGAAGTTCTGGAGGTCGAATACACCGCAGAAGCCTGCATACCAAAGGGTGTTCGCCCACATATGCATCATTTACTGGTACATGTCCGGAGGAAATGGCAGAGCAAAAGGTGTTTATCAACACATACGCCCTACCTTTGGATTCCAGTTGTGCCAAGAAATTGATGACTTGCACTACACCGGCGACCAGGGGATCGAAACCCTATCGTAAACACCAACGGCACCATCTGCCCCAAGCTGATCTGAATGTCTTGACAGTGCTTGCCACCCAAGCCTTGGATTTAAAGGTTTAAGCCTCCTGCGAAAGTCCTGGGACCTCCAATCGTCCCCTGAAATCATCCACGCCATGAGCCACAATAAGTTTGTCCGCACCAGAGGATGTGGATCCTTGTCGGGACTCAGAAGGAGAGTCAGAGACTGGGGGAGTAGGATTGGAGAATATCACAAAAGTTCCAGAAGAACTGGAAACCAGACTTGTGACCTCCAATAGGGGGTGATTATGACCAACTCTGCGTTTTGACGCCAATCCTGAGCTTCAGATCTCATGATCATCGCAAACGGAGGGGATGCATACCCCTTCTTCAAGCTCCAGTCCTGCATAAAAGCGTCTGTAGTCATTGCCAAGGGATCCAGCCACCAGGTGAAAAACCGGGGAAGCTGGTGGTCTAGCCACGAGGCAAACAGATCCACTGAGAAGGGACCCCAGCGGTTGTTCAACATCGTGAATATGCTCAGCTCGAGCACCCAGAGGCTGGAATCCCAGAAATTGCGGGATTGAAAGTCTGCCTCCTGGTTCTCCCGGCCTCGCAAGTATTCCACTGTCACTGCTACCTGACTGTCCAGGCAGTACTACCAGAAGCTAGGTACGAAAGGGCTTTGGGTCTGGTGCCCCCCAGTTGGTTTATATACCGGACTGCTGAAATGTTGTCCATCTTGAGAAGGCCGCATGACTGCACTGATTCCCTCGTCAAGCAGCGGACTGTGAAAGATGCCGCCAGAAGCTCTAAACAATTTATATGTATCTTATGTTCGTTGGGAGACCACAAACCATCCGTAGAGAGGTCTCCGCACCTGGCTTCCCATCCTAACCTGCTGGCATCAGACTCTATACCCAGGTCTGGGGCTGAGCAGAAAATCGTGCAGCTGTACCAGGCATCCATGTGGTCTAACCACCACTGCATCTCCTCACGAGCCTCGCTGGACAAGGAAACTTTGTGGGAGTAAGGGAACCCCTTGTGAAGGAAATACACCTTCAGGCACTGCAGGGCCCGATAATGGAGCTGTCCTGGGAAAATAGCTTGTATGGACACTGAAAGGAGGCTGTCAAATCAAGCCAATTGGTGGAGGGAAACCTGTTTCCTGGAAAGGACACGTCCGGGTTCGTGCCGGATTTCTCATACCTTCCTGGGGGGAAGACTGAGCGTGGAGGAGGTGGAGTCTATTACAAACCCCAAAAAGGTGATGGACTGAGAGGGCTGTAACAGGGGCTTTTTTCTCGTTTACTACAAAACCAAGGCCCTGAAGTAGATCTGCTGCCATCTGAAGATGCGCCGACAACTGACAAAGGCAAGCCCCCATAAGAAGGAGGTCGTCCAGATAAACAATCATCCGAATGCCTCAAGCTCTCAGGAACTCCACCACTGGTTTGGGAACCTTGGGGAAGCACCAGGGAGCTGAGGACAATCCGAATGGAAGAGCGCAAAACTCGTAAGTTTGATGACACCTAACGAACCAAAGGAAACGTCTGTGTGGAGGAAAAATTGGGATTATCAGGTAGGCGCCTTTTAGGTGTAGGCGCACCATCCAATCCTGAGGTCGCAATTCGTCTCTGAGGAAGTGAATAGCCTCCATCTTGAAGTGGTGATACATTAGCCACTCGTTGAATCCGCTCAGAATTATGACCGGCCTCTTTTCACCATCAGTCGTGTCAACCAAGAATATACTGCTGATAGAGCCTGCAGGATGTGGAGAGACGGGAGAGATGGCGCCCTTGTCAAGGAGGGATGTCACTTCCTCGTCCATGAGGGCGGTCTCCTGGAGAGAGAACTGAATGGGACGGGGTCTGGACCTCTGGACATGCTCCCCTAGATAGTCTAAATGGAACCCTTGCACAGTCTGAAGGACCCATACATCCCCTGTGAGGGAAACCTATACCAGGAAAAAATTCGCCAGTCGCCCCCCTATTTTTAGACCAGAAGAAGGGGAAATACTCACCAGGACTTCATATGGCCACTACTCCTCGCAAGCCTCTGCTTTTACCATGATGTCCTCTTGTCAGGTAAATGTTCTCATATTGGGACTGGTCCTGATACTGTCTGGGGCCTTGTCCCCTTTGAGCATTCTGGTGGAACTGACGGCCGGTTGAGTGGCCCCTACCTTGACAGGCACTGCTTTGCGTTACTTTGTGCTGAAGGTCGTTACATGGTTGGTACATGGGCGTTCCCATGGAACCACCCATGCCTTTTGATGCAAAACCATATTTGCAAAGAATTGTAATGGTTTTGCGTCAAAAGTCAATGCCCCTTTGTAACGGGGTCGGGGAGGGAAGCAGGGAAGACTGGTGGAACCCTGATCCTGTTCCCATTCATCCCTCGGTGTTGCAGTCTGTAGAGCAGAAGGGGCACAATCAGGGTTCCACCAGTCTTCCCTGCTTCCCTCCCCGACCCCGTTACACCCTTCTAAGGAGGCGTTAACAGGAAAAATGCTTTCACTCCGCTGTGCTTTTCCAACTTTGCATGCGTGCTGCACTGTGCAGCATATATGCAAAGTGATAAACGATTTGAATCGTGCCTAGTATAGTATTTTGTACAGGAAGGAAAACCTTCCTGTACAAAACCTATGCTACTCTCATGCACACACCCTAGCGCTACGGAGCTAAGGTGTGTGCATGGTGCATGGCAACTGAAATCAGCGCTGGTGCAAGGGAAAGGGGAGGAGCGAGCCATGTTTTTGAGGAAATGGCACTCTCCTGTTCCCTCTGTGTCGTGCAATGCAGCGCAACCTCGTGGGGGTCTGCTGCATGACTTTTTGGAAATTCTCCCCCTAAAACTGCTATGTAGGCTAGAACTGACAGATTAAGCCCATCCCAGACTTTAAGGTGGAAGAGAAGTTTTGGCTGAAAATTGTCTGCCCTCCAGCAATGAATGGGGGATTAGGCTTTCTTCCTTGTGGCTTAAGGAATTTGATGACAGCTAAGGAGCAAACCAGCGTAACCAGATCAATTTTCCACATGAAGATTATCACACAGTATTTCTAGAACCTTTTGGATGTGGATGATATGCTGGGCCTCATAAACAGAATATGTCTATAATCTCAATAAATAATCGCAAAGATGTTTGTATGTTCAATATATTCTTTATGAAATATAATGGAAGATGATCAAATCCTTACATAACCCAAATGCCATAATCTACTTTTCGTACAAGTCATGTCTAGCCTTAAATTCTGTCTTTCATTTTCCATCTTTTCGGCTTTGACCACATGCAATGATTCCCTTAAATCGGTACAAAAGGGGGTGGTGATGGACGGAGCATCTGAATCAATCAAACACTCACACCCAGTCAAAAGATCTGGGTTTAATCCATCACCGTTCTTTAGCCCACTCTGCCACCCCAGTTCAGACATGGCTATATGCAAATCAGTCTGACCCTGTGCCTCATGGGAACAGCCCAGCCCGAACTGCCAAGCCATGTCTTCCCTGGACCGGAAACAAGCTTCTGAGGACCGGTTTCTGGCATTCCAGCCGTCTTCAGCCCGGCTTGCTTGAATCCAGTGGCAAAGTGAGCAAGGGACTCACGTCTGAGCATACCCTGCTACACTTATGGTGGCCAAAAGCGGTAAAAAAGGGGGTGGTGATGGACGGAGCATCTGAATCAATCAAACACTCACACCCAGTCAAAATATCTGGGTTTAATCCATCACCGTTCTTTAGCCCACTCTGCCACCCCAGTTCAGACATGGCTATATGCAAATCAGTCTGACCCTGTGCCTCATGGGAACAGCCCAGCCCGAACTGCCAAGCCATGTCTTCCCTGGACCGGAAACAAGCTTCCGAGGACCGGTTTCTGGCATTCCAGCCGTCTTCAGCCCGCCTTGCTTGAATCCAGTGGCAAAGTGAGCAAGGGACTCACGTCTGAGCATACCCTGCCACACTTATGGTGGCCAAAAGCGGTACAAAAGGGGGTGGTGATGGACGGAGCATCTGAATCAATCAAACACTCACACCCAGTCAAAAGATCTGGGTTTAATCCATCACCGTTCTTTAGCCCACTCTGCCACCCCAGTTCAGACATGGCTATATGCAAATCAGTCTGATCCTGTGCCTCATGGGAACAGCCCAGCCCGAACTGCCAAGCCATGTCTTCCCTGGACCGGAAACAAGCTTCCGAGGACCGGTTTCTGGCATTCCAGCCGTCTTCAGCCCGGCTTGCTTGAATCCAGTGGCAAAGTGAGCAAGGGACTCACGTCTGAGCATACCCTGCCACACTTATGGTGGCCAAAAGCGGTACAAAAGGGGGTGGTGATGGACGGAGCATGATTCCCTTAAATGGCATGAGGGATTGAGCATAATTGCAAACATGGGTGGTTAGTACTGGTTCTTAATGGTATTCTTTTTTTTCTGGAATAGTACAGTGTTGAGTGACAAAAAGACAAATTTACCTCAAAAGACCATTGATATTATTTAGCCTTTAGCTGGTGAAGGGCATCCACCAAAAACGGGTGTGATCAGAATGGTGGTCAATAGGGCAGGAACCCTGTCCCTCCTATTTAGAGAATATATAAACATATGTACTCTAAATATATTGAATGGGACAACTTACATTTTTTAGCAGCTGTTCTGCATCTGCCAGTCTTTAAAGGCCTGATGGCCTACTGAATATCTTTCCCACATTCTGCTGAACTTAGCATACCAAAGGGTAATTGAACTATGAGGTCTAATTCGTATATCTTTTGTGCCATCTAGCAATTTAAAAGGGTCTCAAATGTATAATGATTGATGTGTCCAGAAGACCTCACTATTCAATTTGCTTCTCACATTATGCTTGTATGTTTGGGGGTGGGGGCAACAGGTATGACTATACTTGTAGCAGATAAAAATGTAAAAAACATGTCTGAAGTCTTTCAACTAGGGAAATATGTGTGCTACTTTATAAAAAACTTGACCAAGCCACAAACGTTGAATAGAATCATGGCTTTCCATTCGTCCCGCTCACCCTTAGACCTCCTGTCACTGTTTTAGATTTCTATCAGCTCTTGGCATATAGCCGTTGGTTGCAACCTTATTATAACTTTTATTGTTCGACAAGAGGTGTTGTATTAATACCAATGTTCTCTCACCTTTCTTTTCACTACAGTTAAATTTAACATGACAACAATTTTCTAAAAAGGTATCACATTTGGTGGGTATATTAACAACCTGAGCTACCGTGTTATTTTACTCATCTTGAAGACCTCTACAGAAATTAGAATCTCTTTTGGGCTCTAATGGCTCAGACTCCAACTAAACTAATTTCAGATAAGGGAAGAGCTCTTTGTTATCTTATCTTACATTTGCTCCTTGGACAACTTTCTACAGATCACACCCTTGAACTAATTTAATTCATAAACAAGATGTTTATCGTCACTGACTGTCAGGATCAATCAAGCAGTGAGGTATGATAACAATAATGCCATTCTTGATTCTGAGGTTTGGAAGGTATTTGAATGACAGACTAACTGACAATGCATTTGTATGCTTCCAGCTGCCACAATTACCTTAATTCATTTTGGGAATACCAAAATCCAGGGCATTTTCTTGAATTCTAAAACTGTATTAATGGATATATATGCGACAATCCTCATTGAAGAGCGGGTAATCCCTAGACCTTACTCATGGGAGAGGTAGAGAATCACCCTAAATCCAGGTAAGCCTCTAAATTTAACCTCCACTCAGCTCTATTCAAATCACCCTTTGTTGGATACCAGACTGTCCAGGAAGGCTGTTGCTGCTTCCACCTGTGCATGCACAAACCTCTGTCCAACATACTCCACTCAATGGCTAATGAGCAACCCAAGATGCTATGATCCCCCCTCTTGCTTTATGAAGATCAGGACACCTTTTTATCTAGAGATGTTGGCTTTCTTCTGCTTCTCTCTGCATAGCTGCTAGCAGTATCTGCTTTCTCCAGTCAGGGGTTTGGAGAATCACTATCATGGTGCTGCTCACTCTATTTTTCAATGCCCTGAGCCTCTGGGGAATCTGAAGGCCTTTCCGGTGACTCCAGTCATGTCCCCCAACCAGAGTACCCACAGATCCAAAATGACCTCTCTCATGATCCCACAAAGAGCATGCGATGAAAGTTTAGCAATAAGTGCCAAAATTGCAAGTGAGTGCATTTCCAGAAACCATCTAAAAATTCTAGCCTGTTCTTCAACTACACCAGACACGACATGTCCTTTGACTAAAGACTTGAACGTTCTACAGGTCTTTCATTGCCATCACACACTCTTGGATCTTTTGTTCAACTCTCAGGATGCTGTCGGACTGTCACTCCAGCTTCTCTTTTATGTTCTTCACAGTTATGGTGCCAGTCTTTTTTCACAGGTTTAAAAAAAAACATCTTTATTCGATTCATAGAATCATAAAAGAGCAAAAAATGTTAAAAAAGTACATTATATCAATCTAGTACAACAAACCTCTAGAATTCCTACATTTAAAACAACCTACATGGGTTTCACAGATTTTTATAATTATATTCACACAAGTTTGAGGATCTTTACTTCAGTGCAAAATACAAAAGGCATATTTAAAGAGATAAGACTACAATATATAAATAAAATACTAAAATGCTTTTAATGGCTGACTACAATTTCGGAATGTAAAAACTTGACCCTTTAACCTTTGTATTAAAATCAGTTAAATAAATAAATAAAAATCAACTTTTCATTGAGTACTTCAATATAAAGTGCAATGTGCAAGTGCAGAAAGAATGTCCATCAGTTTATTCCAACAGTACAAGATTGTATTCTAAAGTGCTCTAGTATAAGTAGATAATTAAAACTTAAATCCTATCTTCATTCTCATAAAATTGATAGCCAACAGGAATCTACTAATACCAAATACTATTAGTTGTGTACTATCAGTCTTTAGGATACGTAGCATATCGTTAAACTTCCTAATGCCCAATTTCCTCCCCAACGGTTTTATGTACTTTCTTCTAGCATAAAAATAGGTTGGGCAGAAAAAAAGGATATGTGCTACGTCCTCCAACTCACCTAAGTGGCACATTTTACACTTGCTATCTTCTTCACTCTTCTGAGGCCTTTCCCATTTGGATGTAAATGTTCCAACTCGGAGGATACCATACCTGAATTTGAGGTAGAGTATTTTCGCGAGTGGTGGTTCAATCTGATCTAAAAATATTTCGAAGCAGGGAGTTGGCTTAAACATTAGAAATTCAGTTGTTAATGAACCATGTTCACAATTCAAAGTGACTTTACGTGAAATAAAGTTCCGATAAACATTTTTTAGTTCCCTTTTAGATTCAATGGTCAGCGCACCAGGATCAGTCCAAAATTTCCGTAGGCCCAAATCCAAGAGTCATTTACGGACATTAGCCAACCAAGGGAAACTGACATGGATATCCAATGCAAGTAATTCTCCCAATGCCTGCCTATAAATGAAAAGTTCCTCAGTAACCCATATCCTTATCCAGTAAGATAGTGTCATCCAAACAGCCCTAGGTTCAATGCGTTTTAGCCCCAAATCATAGGTGTAAGGAATCAGTGGGGTATTTTGGGGAAGGGGGACCATCGCTCTTAAAGCCCTATTTTTTCCCACAATAAGTATAGAGAGCTGCTCTCCTCCCCACAATTCAGAGCCATACAAAGCGGCTGTTTGCGCTCTGGATTTATAAACCTCCAATGCAGGTGTAATAGCCTTTATTCTAGTGGCATGAAGTTTTTTTCAGAATGGGTGCTGCATATTGCGTTAAGATAGTCCTAGATTGTTTTATGTGTGGATGCCATGAAAGGGTGGAATCTATAGTGACCCCCAGGTAAACAAATGTTTTGACTCTCTCTAAATTAGCGCCATTCAGCATAATGTTACTCTTACTTTTATGTGGCCTGATAGCCATATATTTTGTTTTCATAGGATTTATTTCCAGGCCTTTTAATTTGCAGCACACATCAAGTTTGTTCAATACACTTTGCAATCCCCTCGGTGTCTGTGAGAGCAAGATAGTGTCATCTGCAAATGTCAAGGCACATATATGGATACCACCCAATTTTGGGGAATCATGGTTTGTTTTTTGCAAGAACTCAACCATGTCATTAACATAAAGGAGGAACAAGGTGGGTGCCAGGACGCACCCCTGGCGTACCCCCTCCCAACCGGTATTTTCTCCCTAAGCTCCCCACCTTTACCCCAACGCACCTTGGCAAAGTTATCTTCACGAAGTCTGATAAGCTGCACTAGTATGTTTCTTGGAACCCCTTGTTTCAATAGGTTTACCCACAACAGGTCTCTAGGAATTGAGTCAAAAGCAGCCTTTAAGTCAATAAAGGCCACGTAGTGATTGCCTTGCCTTAGTTTGGTGTATTTCCAGGCTATATTTTGTAACCTAAATACCTGGTCAATGGTACTGGTTCTTTTCCTAAAACCTGCCTGGCAAGTTGACAAAATACTGTTATCCACTATCCATTTGTTTAGTTTTTCCAGTAACTGTTTAGAATAGACCTTTTGGGTGATATCTATTAGACTGATGGGTCTAAAATTTGCGGGACCGTCTCTATTACCCTTCTTATATATGGGACGATCTCCGCACCCTTCCATGATAGGGGGATAGGCTAACCTTTACTTATTGCATTACATAGTAAATAAGGTATGGAGCCGATACATCAGGAGCATGCCTAAATAGATCCCATGGGATTTTATCTGGTCCCGGCGCTTCGGATAGCTTAATGGCAGCTGTAGCTTGCTCAGTATCTGCAATACTAAAATGTAGGGGTTCAAGGTCGCTCGACTCCATCAAGTCTATAATGGTACATTGATGCTCACTTACTAAGGGCCCTGGACATGCATATAATTGTGCAAAATGGCTAAATCATGTTTTGAGGTCTAGGTTATGGTCCTGGACCGGTTTACTAATATTATTGCCATTTGCAACGATCCTCCAAAATAAGGTTTGATCTCCTGTTTTTGCGGCACCTAACAGATCTTCCCAACTGGAGTCCTCCCAATTTCTGCGTGTAGTTTTTAGTACCTGGTTATAAAGTCTCCTTTCTAATCTAACCTTTCCCAGTTCTTTCAGCCTTAGCGCTTTGATTAGACTCTTTTTAGCTTTCCTACAGTCTTCATTAAACCACGGGTTAGACAGAAATGTATTATTACTATTAGAACATTTCCTTCTCCCTGGCTTAGTTAAGTGAGGTTTGATATTTTCCATTATTGATAAATGGATTTGGGTAATTGGTATAGGGTTCGAATCCTGATTTAGAAGAAAAGAAGAAAGAAGATCCTAAAAAATATTATAAATAAAGGTAAGGGGTTCAAGGTTTCCTAATATAAGGGGCCATTTACCTGCCCTTTTATTATTGCACATTATAGGCTGGAATTCCTCTTGATCTAGTATGTGCAAATTCTGAAAGTGTTCCCCCTCAAGATCTAAGCAAAGCAGGAAGTGATCACTTTCCCTCCTGGGCTCTACTCTAAAATTGGTCACAAACAGCCAATATACAACACTAATCATAATGTAGTCAATACAAGAGGACGATTGACCGCTTGAGAACGTTTTTGACCGCATAAAATCAGAGGGGCTTCTTCCATTACAGGATTGTAATCCTTTTTCTATCGTAAAGTCTAGAATCTGTAATGCAGAAACAGTGCACCCCATCTGTCTTTCTGTTCTAAGTAAGAGGATGCCCAATGCCAGGTCTTCCTCATCAAAAACAGTTTCCATACCACTTAGCGGCTCATAACAACAATTAAAATTACCACCAATTATAGTAAAGCTATCAGATGGAATTAAATCAAGAATTTCTTCTAGTTGTTTAATTAGTGGTGTCAGAACCTTAAATACGCTTTTGTTTTGTAGCACAGGAACAGAGATGCCTTGTCCCAAATCCACCCTGACAACAATCCGGAGCTCGGTTTGAAACGAGACTCCAAATTATTACCTGGGGGGGGAAGGGGGATATTGGATAAAACAACAAACAGAGAATAGAAGAGACCGTCTTGGTTGTCCTTTTAGTCAGCCCGTCCTGCAGACCGTTCGATAGGATACCTGTAATGAAACTGTTATTATTATCTGAGATTTCCTACACTACTACTCTCACTAGATTTTATTTGTTAACTCTCTTTTACACCTACCTATAGCTTCCAAGAACTAGCCTCTCTCCTCTAGTTTACCTTAGATCGGTTTTCATCACGTGTAGCCTCTGTTATGTCTTCACAGCGGAACAGTGATGCACTCCTTGTCTTTCTATGTTCTTCTCTCTTCTCTAGGTTTTCAAGTCTGCGCATTTAAAATAACATTCATTAATTCGCTCTTAACAAGACCTCCTGACCCTTATTATTCTCTGATACTTTCTGTACTCACTTATAATTTTTTGACGTGTGTGTTAGTCTTCTTCCTAGTGACTCTCTTTTCCTCTCTTTCTGCCTGATATCTGCGCATACAATTAACAGTTGTTATCACGCTGTTAGCTACACCTTGGCCCTTTTATATTCTCTTATTATTCCCTTTACTCACTTAATTAATTATCAAGCTGAACTGTATTTTCTCTGCTCTCTTGTGTATGCTTTTCTTCTTTATTTTTTTTAGTTTAGTTATTCAAGTTCATATCAAATCACTGATGCCTTTGCTTCTCTTTTCTTTCCTCTAGAATGAATCCAGTAATTCTGTGCAACCTTTTCAAGAAAGTATTTCTATGCGAGGTATTTCGTTGCATATAAGGTAAGTATATCAAATTTTTCTATGTGATGTAATGCTGTAGCATTCTTTGCGAATACGTGACTTAGCTCTGGTTTTGTCGTTATCTCTTCACAGATAATCGACTGCCGACTTCTTTGGAAACGTCCTTCAAGATGACGAACTTTGTGGAAAACACCCAGCTGGCAACTACTTCTCTTGGCTCTGCATTAACGAGACGAATACACTCGCCTAACACTTCCTAGAAAACAAATTCTGACTGAAATACTCCGGAGTCCAAAACACGCTTCCTCCTCAGGTGAGAACTGCGGTGAAGTGCGCAGCTCGAATCTAGCGCGCGCCTCACCTGAACTCCGGTGACGATTCTCTTGACAACTGGACCGCTAACCCGAGTTCGCAACCGGCGGTCAATCTAAAATGCCGGTTCCATGTTAACTCGGACCAAGAACCTCCTGCTGATCTAATTCTCCTACAATTGCGCCCTCCATGGATGAGCTACCTGAGATCTGTGGGTCCTGACAGTACCCCCCAACAAGGTAGATTCCTTCCGTCTCGGCTTGGTAGGGAATCGTTGGTGAAACTTTTTTAGTAGCCTGGGAGCATGAACATCTTCGTCTTTTCCCCAAGATCGCTCCTCTGGGCCGTAGCCCTTCCAGTCCACCAGATAGTATAACTGTCTTTTAGACCACTTAGAGTCTAAAATTTCTTTCACCTCAAACTCTATTCCGTCTTCGACCTGAACAGCTTTTGGAGGCAAGGTCTTTCGTAAATTTACTGAAGCCTGCTTCAGCAAGGATACATGGAAGACCGGATGGATTCTTAGCTTAGGTGGCAGGGTAATTCGAAAAGTCACTTGACTTATTTTTTCTTCCACTGGAAAAAGACCTATGAATCTGGGCTGGAATTTTCGGTTTCCTTTTAATCTCAGATTTTTTGTACTCAACCAGACTTGGTCCCCTTTTTCGATTGGGGGTCCCTCTCTCCTTTTCCTGTTGGCATAGGTTTTATACCTTTCCTTTGCTAGTTCAAGATTTTCCTTAGCACTCTGATGAACCTGTTCTAGATGGGTCACTATTTCCTCAACAGCTGGAACTGATATTTCGGTTTGTCTGATCGTTGAGTTTGGGTGTCTACCGTAATTCATATAGAACGGGGAAAACCCAGTTGAGACGTTTTTAGCATTATTGTGGGCAAACTCAGCTGCCCACAAATAATCAGACCAATTCCCTTCTTGTTTCAAAAGAAACAACCTGAGATATTGTTCCAACTCTTGATTACCCTTTCAGTCTGACCATCTGTTTCGGGATGATAACTGGTGGAGTACCTCACTTCTGTTCCTAAACCCTCCATGAACGATTTCCAAAAATGAGAAAGGAATTGGGTTCCCCTGTCTGAGATTATAATCTTAGGGATGCCATGTATTCTCACTATCTCTGTACTGAAATGATTGGCTAATTGTTTTGCATTTGGAACACTCTTTAAGGCAATAAAGTGTGCCATTTTGGTGAGAGAATCGACTACCACCAAAATTGTGTTGTGTCCTTGACTAAGTGGTAAATCTGTGATAAGGTCTAAGGTTACAGTGTGCCAGGGATAAGGTGGTGTAGGCATAGGCTGAAGCAGACCCTTCGGGGATTGCCGTTCAGATTTTCCCTGAGCACAAATCTCACAAGTCTTCACATTGTCCTCTATGTCTTTAGACATCTCAGGCCACCAATAGTGTCTCTTAATTAGTTCTTTCGTCTTCGTCTCTCTCTTATGTCCTGCCAGTTTATCGTCGTGACCTTCTTGCATGACTTGTCGCTACAACTCTTTAGTGGGTATGAATAAGGTTTCCCGAAAGTAAGGCAATTGACGAATGATGCTCCTTCCTTCGCCCAATGAAGCATGGCTTCAGAATCCATCACTTCGGAGATACTCTTTTCCAGATTAATTGAGGTCAGGGCTCCAATAATCTTGTCACTCGGGATGATCGATTGGTTTTCTACAGGAGTCCTAGAATTTTCTGTGCCTAACCGGGATAGAGCATCAGCCTTTCCGTTTTGCGCTCCCGGCCTGTAGGTGATCACAAAGTCGTAGTCTGCGAAATACAATGACCACCTTACTGTCTAGGAGTAAGCGTCCTTGTTGTTTTCAAAAATTTCAGATTACGATGATCCGTAAACACCGTTACTTGATGCTGTGCTCCCATGAGATAGTGTTGCCACTGCTTGAATGCGTCCTTTATGGCCAACAATTCCTTCTCCGTGATGGTATAGTTGATTTCTGCAGGGTTCAATTTTCTGGACCTATAGGCAACTGGATGCAGTTGCCCAGTCACCTTGTTCCGTTGAGATAAAACTCCTCCCACCGCTTGATCTGAGGCATCTGTCTCTACGTAGAAAGGTTCCGAGGGATCCGGTAAAATTGGTGCTGAAGTGAAGTCCTGTATTAGGGCTTCAAATGCTTCTTCCGCCTCTTTCGACCATTCGAACTGAATTCCTTTCTTCAGCAGTTTAGTTAGGGGTAGAATTTTTCGTGAAAATTCACTAATGAATCTTCGATAGAAATTTGCAAAGCCTATAAAGCTCTGAACTTCTTTGACACTCGCTGGTGACTTCCAACCAACCACTGATTTGATCTTCTTCTTGTCCATTAGTATCCCATTAGGAGAAATGATGAATCCCAAAAACTCTACCTTTGAGACATGGAATGCACATTTTTCCAGCTTCACAAATAGCCGATGTTTTTTTAATTTGCTGATGACCCCTTTGACCTGATCTCAATGTTTCTCCGTATCTGTGGAATGAATTAGAATATCGTCAATGTATACAATTGCACATTGATCGATGTACTCCTTTTAAAACTTCATTTATGAAATGCTGGAAAGCAGCTGGGGCGTTACAAAGCCCATAAGGCATAACCTGGTATTCGAACAGTCCAAATTTTGTCCGAAAGGCTTTCTACTCATCGCCTTCACGCATCCTTACCAGGTGGTAGGCCCCCTTCAGGTAGAGTTTGGTAAATATCTGAGCTCCTTTGACCTGGTCTAGCAACACTGAAATTAGAGGTAATGGATACTGATTCTTCTTGGTTATTTTGTTTATAGCTCTATAATCGATGCACATTCGCAAATCCCCATCCTTCTTCGGCAAGAAAAATATGGGTGATGACACAGGGGATTGCGACGGCCGAATAAAACCGTTAGCTAGGTATTTGTCCAAGTACTCCTTCAGATGCTGGTGTTCCTTTTCCGTCAGGGCGTACACTCTACTGCAAGGCAGATTTGAACCTGGTTCAATTTCTATCTTACAATCATAAACTCGGTGGGGCGGAAGTTGTTCTGCCTCCACCTCATTGAACACTTCTTCAAACTCCTTGTACTCCTCTGGTATCTCTTGAGCATCGATGATGCATATCGTCTCACCATTCTGACACAGCGAATAGGCTGGATTTGATTCTCGAATTCTTTCGTGATTCCCATAGATATTTTCCAAGCAATAACTTGAATTAATTTGTATGGTTCTTGCACACCAATCAATCTTGGGATTATGCTCAGTGAGCCAAGGTAGACCAAGTATCAATTCGAATTGAGGAGCATCGATCAAGTTAAATAGGATTCTTTCTGCATGCCCATCACTGGAAATAAGGTGAATTATCTCTGTGTGGCTCACAATTGGACCCGAAGATAAGTTAGTTCCATCAACCCCTCTGACGGGTTCACTCTTGAATTTCTTGATTGGTTGTATTCCAGCCTTATCGGCAAACTTCAAATCACAAAAGTTTCCTGTGGCTCCTGAATCAATCATAACCGAAACGTCTGTTAATGTCTTGTTTCTGAATCTAATTTCCATTGACTGCAAGGTATTTGCTACCCTATGCTCCTTGGGAGTTTGTTCTTGAATCGCACCCACCTGTCCAACTCCTCCAACAGGTGGTACAATCAGTTTTCCTTCGGCTTGAATATTGTTTTGGGTTTCCTTGGACAATTCCTAACAAAATGGCCCCTAGATCCACAGTACATGCACAGGTTACCTGACCTTCTTTTTTCTTTTTCCTCTTTTGTCAAAGGACCACGTATGATTCCAATGTCCATTGGCTCCAGAACAGATTCTCCATCATTTCCCCGATTGTTCTCAGATCTGACTCTGTCGAACCTTGGAACGGTTGGTCTAAAGTCTTTTCTTTTCTCTTCCTTTCTCTCTCCTTGTCGAAAATCTATTTCCAACACCAGGTCCACCAATGCTGAAATCTCCGTTGGTCTGTTTGGTATTCCAGCTAGCACATCTTTCAGCTCGTCTTTCAACCCTCTATAGAAGACTGCCGCTCTCTTGCTCTCAGGCCAGTTAGTCTCCACCACCAGTTTATTGAATTGTGCCAGATAGGAAACCACATCTCGATTTCCTTGTCTTAAGTCAAGTAATTTGTTGTCCACCGCCTGTGATATTCTTCTTCGGTCGAAGATTTGAAGAAATTCCTGTTTGAATTCTTCGAAATTCCATAAGATTGGATCATTTTTTGTTATCAAAGGTAGCGACCAAGACGCTGCATCTCCACTGAGATACGACAACACGAAAGCGACTCTAGACTGTGCGTCAAGGAAAATTGAAGGGCGACATAGGAAATGTAGTGAACACTGTGTAATAAATATTTGCGCCTTTTGAAGGTCACCGCTAAATCGTTCTGGGGCTGCTATAGGAATGACTGGAGAAAAGGAAAAGATTACTTGAGTGGTTGCCCTACTCGAACTCTATGAGAAGGAGCCTGAAGCGTCTTGCCCTGAACTAAATGGTTGTCTAAGTCTTTGTGCCAGTTCTGCAGTTTCTTTTCTGGAGCTAATTATCTCTGCCTTAAGGTTTTGATTTTATTCCCTAACTGCGCTCAACTCTTTTTGAATTGTATCTAGAATCACTCCTAAACTCTGGACATCTATTCCCTCAGCCATCTCTGCTCGGTGCTAAGTGCAATGTGGGCACTTCACTCTGTCAGAACCTTAAATACGCTTTTGTTTTGTAGCACAGAAACAGAGATGCCTTGTGCCAAATCCACCCTGACAACAATCCGGAGCTTGGTTTGAAACAAGACTCCAAATTATTACCTAAGGGGAAGGGGGATATTGGATAAAACAACAGACACAGAAGAGAAGAGAAGAGACCGTCTTGGTTGTCCTTTTCGTCAGTTCGTCCTGCAGACCGTTCAATAGGATACCTGTAATGAGACTGTTATTATTATCTGAGATTTCCTACTCTACTACTCTCACTAGATTGTATTTGTTAACTCTCTTTTACACCTACCTATAGCTTCCAAGAACTAGCCTCTCTCCTCTAGTTTACATTAGACTGGTTTTCATCATGTGTAGCCTCTGTTATGTCTTCACAGGTGAACAGTGACGCACTCCTTGTCTTTCTATGTTTTTCTCTCTTCTCTAGGTTTTCAAGTCTGCGCATTTAAAATAACATTCATTAATTCGTTCTTAACAAGACCTCCTGGCCCTTATTATTCTCTGATACTTTCTTTACTCACTTATAATTTTTTGACGTGTGTGTTAGTCTTCTTCCTAGTGATTCTCTTTTCCTCTCGTTCTGCCTGATATCTGCGCATACAATTAACAGTTGTTATCACGCTGTTAGCTACACCTTGACCCTTTTATATTCTCTTATTATTCCCTTTACTCACTTAATTAATTATCAAGCTGAACTGTATTTTCGCTGCTCTCTTGTGTATGCTTTTCTTCTTTATTCTTTTTAGTTTAGTTATTCAAGTTCATATCAAATCACTGATGCCTTTGCTTCTCTTTTCTTTCCTCTAGAATGAATCCGGTAATTTTGTTCAACCTTTTCAAGAAAGTATTTCTATGCGAGTTATTTCGTTGCATATAAGGTAAGTATATCAAATTTTGCTATGTGATGTAATGCTGTAGCATTCTTTGCGAATACGTGACTTAGCTCTGGTTTTGCCGTTATCTCTTCACAGATAACCGACTGCCGACTTCTTTGGAAACGTCCTTCAAGATGACAAACTTTGTGGAAAACACCCAGCTGGCAACTACTTCTCTTAACTCTGCGTTAGCGAGACGAATACACTCGCCTAACACTTCCTAGAAAGCAAATTCTGACTGAAATACTCCAGAGTCCAAAACACACTTCCTCCTCAGGTATGAACCGTGGTGAAGTGCGCAGCTCGAATCTAGCGCGCACCTCACCTGAACGCCGGTGACGATTCTCTTGACGACTAGACCGCTAACCCGAGTTCGCAACCGGTGGTCATTCTAAAATGCTGGTTCCGTGTTAACTCGGACCAAGAACCTCCTGCTGATCTAATTCTCCTACAATTGCGCCCTCCATGGATGATTGAAGCTTCCTGAGATCTGTGGTTCCTGACAAGCGGTGTCTCTTTTGAGCGTTCTCTTGGACTTATTTATATATTAAATAATGAGTTCAAAGTGGCTGAAGAAACCTGATTTGAACTGAAAACCAACGTTAAAATTGTTCAAAATAATGTAATCTTCTTTGAGCCAATTTGAACAAAGTGGAACCGAGCAAGACCTATTTAGTCGGAATTCTCCCCCCTACTCTGCCAGGTAAGTTGATCTCTCATTCAAATCGATTACAACCATGATTCGAGGAGACCTGTGTAAGGATCAGCCGTCCCTAAGCTTGCTTATGGCATTAGTAAATGCCTGATGGGCCATTATTATTCACATAAATGTCAGCAACTTGAGTTATCCTAAAGGTAAGGGCTCATCACATATTGGAAGAGAAATTATCTTGTGCTTATGTTGTATGGAACGTCCATCAATGGTATACAGCGTTGTTTCTATTAGCAACAAGGGGTTAAAAAAACTCATTAAAAAATAACAAATGAACTGTAAAAATGTGACACCGCTGCCGAATTGTAGAAATGAATCAAGGGACCAAAACGACCATCCTGTGCAAGCAATGAAACAAGTTCAAATTCATATTTTTTCTCTAAAGTTCCAAATATATTAGACTGAAGCAAGACCTATCCTGATGCAAACACAGTGCAATGGGGAACCTCGGAAAATCATTTGTGATCGTAAATCAGATCTGCAATAACAAATGACTGGGTTTATTACTGAAATGAATTCACAAAAGGTGATCCTCTAGTCGCAGATCACATTATATATATCATCCCAGAATCATATAATGTTAAATAGGACTAATTCCCACTCAAGGAGTGGGGAGAGAACTTTCGTAGGTGTTCGTTAGTAATCACAAATAGGTGAGTTTGTGGTATCTTCTCTGGCCATTTCCTGCCAGGAAATGGGTATGTACTCCTGTCAAGAACATAGGAGTAAATGTTTTTCATGGATTCGAAGGGACTCGAACTAGCCACACATTTCAATGGGGTGTAAGAGACGGTTGTGGAAAATATTTCCTCAAGGCAAAAACAAAATCAAAAAGAGTTGCACCATTACACCCTCTTCGACTGGTGCAGCTTTACAGGCATAACCTGGAATGGCTTTATCAATAACCAAAAAGCAGGATGGAAAATATTCTGGCTTATATGAGTACGTATTTGCGATAAACTCTGTTCCACTGGCGGAGTTCGTGGAGTTTTGCCCACTTGCGATCTGACAAAACTCCGCCAACCACTGATTATGGTAAATTGGCGAGCGAAAAGTTGATCCCCTAGTGCGATGTTTGTGTGGCGAACAGGGGCGGCCTTAGGCATGTGCAAGCTGTGCACCTGCACAGGGCCCCCAAACCCGAGGGGCCACCACGCCAATATATATATACTTAATATAATAATCCTCTGAGGATAAATACATATTAGCGTGGCAGACCCTGGCAGGGATTTGACGGCCTATGGCTCTGTTCCACTTTCAAACACCCCGACCCCCCACCTTCACTGACCTCCGCGCCTGCGTTCCTTCGGGGGCCCCCTACCTACGCTCCCTGCCCAGGGCCGCCATGAGCCTAGAGCCGTCCCTGGCTCGAAGGCGACATTTCTCAATGCGACCGTTCACGGTGAGAAAGCTGTCACTCAAGGAGAACATCTACTCATGCGGCAGAAAGAAGCAGCGCCCTCTGGCAAGTCGCCGTTCGTGGTAATCTGCGGAATCTGGCGGAGTTTTTATGTAACTCCCTGGAATTACGTGAAGTGAAACTCTCCGAGTTCTGCCCACCCCTAACTTTCAGCATTGTTTTGTGAATAGGCCCAGTGTGTGTAATCAATGGCATGTTGTTTTGTCAGTGCTGACAGAAGAAAACTACCCTGAGTTTGTCTGGTGACAATCTGCAGATGGCAGCAAAAGTCTGGTTTTCCGCCGTTCACTAATGTAAATCTCCTTCCGATCTAAACAATGCTGCGGGTTCACTCAGACATAAAGGCGTTGAAACACAAAAATACAGGCCTGTGGCATGAGGTACGTCAGCTTTGTAAACGATGTGGCGCCTGCAATCTTGAACAAGGTGCAGATCCCGGGATATTGGCATTGTGCATAAAAAGAACATGACTGGATTAGCATTGTGACCTGGAACTCAGTGCTGACATTATAGGTATGCACTGTTACTCTCTGTCTTATAACAATTTTGTTCTCAGTTGGGAACCGTATTTAGCCTCTCCGTCTAAGAGCATTCCCAAATGTCGCAGTCAATAACAAAAAATAAACAAAGATAATAGAATGTGTTGTGCAGTTTAAAGAGTTAAATTGAATATACATTGCTTCTTGCAAGTAACGTCTTTCTTCTTTAATTGTTTTCAGTACGTTTGAGGTAAGTAGAAGTATTGTACGTCCGCTGGTGACAACTGTTACTTTAAAATGCTACACGTCTTTGCAGCACTTTGGAAAAGTTGCTCAGAGTTTTTCAACAACTGTGTGCTTTTCGTTTCTGACCTACAATATCGGTGCTAGTTTTTATAGACCTACAAGGGATCCAAGTCTGAGTGCAGTCTGTACCAGTGTCTATAAAATAAAAGACATCCTGCAACCATGTTAGGAAATCCCGTTTCTACGACCAATTAAATCTCAGTAGAGTCAAATGAAACGTTAACTCTTTCCGGTCTGTATAATCTCCTGCTTTCAGCTACTCTTTTACACATTGGTATATGAAGCTTAGTTTAATTATACATTTTCGGCCTTTCGTGCAGTACAAAATGCAACAATGTATTTACTACTAAAAGAAATAGGAGCATAATAAGGGAGCAGCGGGATTGCACAACATATCTTCCTCCTTTTTCTCTGTAAGAGATGGTGTTTTGCCTCTGTTGTTTCCTTGTAGCACCCCGGTGCCAGAGTTGCTTGGCTCCCCCCCTCTACTTACCGCTGCATGACGCTCACTCCCTGGACCTGAAATCACCGAATACCGAGTGCAGGGCGCGGCAAGTTGTTTCGCTTCACAGCCCGCTGCACCCGATTGGCCTGCTCTGCCCACGCCCCCGAGGAGGTCTTCTCTTCTATGCCTGCAACACGGATGCGCTGGACTCCACTCCTGGTAGGAACGCTCGTTTGGTGCTCTGATTTCCCCCTGAGTGGGTCTCCACTCTGGCTGGAATGTTGTGTCATGTTTTAACTACACTATCCTTCACTCTTTTAATGAGACTTTAAATATCATTGTAAGCACATATTGCTGGGAGGTGCCTGGCGCCCTTAGTATATCTTTTCCTCCTTGTGGAGGCGATCATCTTCTCCATGGCACGCCCATCTGCACCTGTCCGCAGCCAGAACCCCTACCCATTTTATGAGCGACCAGCCTCTGAGGTACTTGGCTGATCATTTAAAAGAGTTGGAACCACCGACTCTGGAATCTTGCCACCACACTTTATCCACTGAGGCAGATATACTTTGCTGCAGCCATTGTCTGTTTAAATCAACTGTATTGAAGGTAGGCTCCAGGAAAGAGCACAAAGTAAAGCTCCTTCTTATTAATTGTAGGTCGCTTAGCAAACACACATTTGAAATCTATTGCAATATTTTAGACCATTAACCAGACACCATGTTTCTCACGGAGACATGGCTGAATGAGGCTCTGCCCCAGAGATATTGCAAGCTCTTTCTCAGGACTATGGCATCCTGAGATAGGATCACCCTATCAAGCTCAGAGGAAGGAAAGCTATTATCTATCAACTATCCCTAAAATGTAATTTGAAAATGGCCAATATTGACAACAGTGAATCAGCTTTCTCTAGCGGCAGCTGATGACCATGTGATATATGGTTCTGGATCTGGCCAACAATTTCGAGTCTAGTGGAAACAGTGGTTCACCCAGCGCTCCGCTACAATAACTTGATGGTTCTGACAACTTTACGAGCAATGAAGCTCAATTGCTCTGCCAGAAACTAGCTGCTATACAGCCAGAACTGAAATCCACATCCCATACTCATCAGCTAGGTCAATTATTAGACCCCATCTTCTCAAACTGCCCAGAGTTGGAGGTTGAAGTCCCGACACCAGTACCCTGGTCTGATCACCATCTCGTTGTGTTTTTTATTTCTCTACCTAACCCCCCCACCAGCCAGAACCTGCCCAACCACTGTGCGCAGGAAATGGACCAAATTTAATGCTGTGAACTTCACTCAAGCTCTTCAGCAGAGACGTCCCCAAATGAGTGAGGATATAAATGTCTCCAACATAGCAGTGGATGAGTGTATTGTCAAAGCACTGTATGAAGTTGCTACCCGGAACACTAACTTCCGTGCTTCAATGAAGATCTTTTGATAGCAAAAAAATCCTGCAAGCGATTAGAGTCTCAATGTAGGAAAGACTTCTCCGATAGCAATAAGACTGCCTAGAAGTTAGAACTAAAGAACTATCATACCCTTATTAAGAAAACCTGTGCTGCATATTGCAACAAAATAATAGAGCAAGCTGATAATTCTCCCAAAGAACTGTTCTCCATCCTTAAAGATGTATCCTCCTTAGATAGAATCGTTGCTCCTGTCACTTGTTATCCTGAGTTGTGCAACCAGATTGTTGATTCTTTGCCTTGAGATATCCAAAATATATGACTCCTTTCCTCATGAGACCCGTAATGGCACACTTCCTCAACCTGAGAGTATCCTGGCAGTCAAGGGCAATCTCCTCTTGGAGTTCTCCCCTCCAGCGTTGGAAGATGTAAAAGGCATAGCTTTAAGCACCAAATCTGGCTCCCCAGTGGACCCAGCCCCGCCTGAAATTATCAGGGAAGGTCTGGACGTATTATTGCCTTATGTACAGCTACTCCTGGAGCTCTGTTTCAGCTGTGGGTAGGTCCAGTGTAAGTGGAAACAGGTGGTTGTCCTCCCCTTAAAGAAAAAACCTTCTGCTGATCCGGGCTTATTGGATAACCTGTGCCCTATCTCACGCCTGCCCTACTTCTCTAACATAGCAGAGAAGGCAGTAAACTCTCAATTGGTTGCGCACATTAATCGACACAGCCTCTACCATCCCACGCAATCAGGATTTAAGGCTGGGTACTCTACGGAGTCAGCACAACTTCACACCACGGAGACACTACGTAGGCATGCAGATGAAGGGCACGCAGCTTATTGTTACTCTGCCCCAGAACTCGGAAGTTGCAGTTACCCAGTTCTCCTTTGCCTGAGTGACCTCACTCCATGGATTTCGAGCAGCCGCCTCAAGTTGAACGGCAGCACAATCGAGGTCCTGGTCATTGGGTTGTCTCCCTCCACCTGGTCCTCGGCTTGGTGGCCCCAGACTCTGGGCCCAATGTACATCCCAAAGGAGGAAGCAACAAATTTAGGAGTCTGCCTGGACTCCAAACTTTCCTTTGAAACTCACACTAGGAAGGTTACAGTGAAACGTTTTGGGATTCACAAAATGTTGAGAAAAACCCTGGACATTCTCCCTGTCTCGGCAGAGAAACCCCTGGTTTATGCTCTTGTAACGTCCCAGCTGGGCTATGGAAATGTTCTATATCTTGGAGCATAAAAAAAGTGTCTCCGCAGGCTGCAACATAACCAGAATGCGGCGGCACACCTGGTTCTTAACTTACCTTGAAGAGCCTCGTCCTCGAAAGCCCGTGACGCCCTGCACTGGCTACCTATTGAGAACATTTTTTATTTTCAAAGCCCTGTGCTTTTGCCATCGGAGTCTACAGGGTAAAGGCCTAGCTATCTTCACCATCTTCGCATTCCTCATCACCCTGCCCGCCATCTTAGGTCAACGGGCAGCCACCTGGTCAAAGTCCCTAAAGTCTTAAGAGCCAGAATGGGTGTGCGCTCGTTTGGCTACCTGGCAGCCAAAAATTGGAACACACTAACCCTCTTTCTGTGAATTGAGCCATCAGCAAATATTTTCTAGTAACGATTGAAAACATGACTCTTTCAGTTGTGAGGTTTGCGTTCATCATGACACTGTTCTAGAGTCGTTTTTTCCTTCCAGGCTTTCTGGAGAGTGGCGTCCAGTGCGGGGACACACCAGTTGGTGTAATCAGCTGCTTTTTAAGTGATTTTATTAGTATTGAAGAGCAGGCCCGTTGCTGAAAAACGTCGTAGATTGAAGTCAGGATTCTTTATTCTTTTGATTGCCCTCCCTGCAGCACCACTACAAGTCTTTGCGGCATGAGGTACTGTCATCCAGAGTTTACAGTCTGCAGGTCCGTCAGAGGGACGCTGGAAAGCAGGAACCACACTCTTGTTGCTCCAGCAGGCACTTCGTACTCTGGGTTTTCTGACCTCCTTTCGCAGGGTAGAGGGGATGCATATTCTCGCCTCATTAAAGGCAATGGGCCTCAGATTTTGGGATTCAGCCTTCAAGGTATTCGGCTCAATATTCTTTATATATATTCTTGGCTCTACATTGGTACAATCGCCGTTTCTCTTTTTTCCTCTGTAGAGAATATTTTGTGGCGTAGGAAAAAATCCTATCCTTTAAGCCCAACCAATTTTGAGAGTATTACCAGACTTATTTCTGCCGTTGATATGAGCAAGAATCTTATAATTTCCGAGGTGGTAATGCACCCAGGGGATATTTTGGAAAGATCAAAAAAGTTTGTGGATGTGCAGAAACTTCTTGGGATGGCCTCCTTCTAGAACACTACTTATTTCTCATGGGAGTACATTTACTTGTACCATACATGGTTAATATTGCAGGCGTTTGAATGAAATGAAATGAAAAGGGGATTTATTAAGCGCAACTGCTGCCCTCGGGCGTCCAAGCGCTGAGAAAAAAAGGATAGTGCCTCATGGTACAACAGGTTTAGGAGTTAGTTTTGTTTAATAAAGAGGAAGGTTTTGAGCTGCTTGCGGAAGGATGACAGGTTAGGATTGGGTCTTAGGTGTAGAGGGAGCGAGTTCCACAGTTTGGCGGCGTTGAAGGTAAAGGACCTGCCTCCAGCTCTTGATCTCCTAATCCGAGGAGCTACGGCCAGGAATGCATGGGCAGAGCGGAGCTGTTCGCTGGGGTGGTAAGGGGAGAGCAAAGGGTGGTTAATCTTGGGGCCAGTTTTCCAGAAGGCTTGGTGGGAGATACACATGCCTTTAAATTTGATTCTCTCCCTAACCGGGAGCCAGTGCAAAGTCCTCATCCCGGATTCTACTGACGCTCTTCGTGGGAGCTGAAGCAGCGTGTGTGCAGCACAATTCTGAATCCGCTGAAGTTTTTGCAGAACGTATTCCGGTGCCCCTAGGTGTTTAATTGCAAATTAACCCTTTTGTGAATTGCAGAAATGAATTTGGACTAGTTAGTCAACCCAATTCCATATATTAGTTGCAGTGAAACTTGAACTGACTTGGTAACTGAGGCCCTGTCTGTCTATTCCTACACTATCCCTTTAATCCATTTAAACATTATTGTTAACAATTGTGTTGGTTAATTGAAATAAATGAAGACCACCTCTCCCAGAACACATTTAGGGGCTAACGCCGAGGTAGCAAAGGTTTTTACCCTTTCTGTGTTTATGGGAAAATGTGTTGATAAGTAAGGGCATTACAGCCTCTCTGCATTAATCAATCATAAAGCAATTGCAAAGAACCAACCACCCCAAACCCTTCCTTTAATTTGAAAGCAATGATTTGCAATGAATAGTGGAATCACCATTTAATCAAACGTATCAAGCTTTAGCAAAGCCTATAGGTATGTATGTATGTATGTGGTATTTGTATAGCACAAACCTAGTGGAAAGACAGCAGAGAACTGCACAGTGTCAAAGGAAAGTGATTTAGGTAGGTTGAGAGTGGGCATGATTTGTTATTTCATTAGGGTGTAATGTTCTTTAAAGATGTGTGTATTCAGCTCTTTCCTAAATAGCTGTGGGTTGGATTCATCCTGATGGATAAGGGGATGTCAATTCAGAAGTCGTTACATCGATGGCAAAGGTCTGAAGTCTTGTTTTTATTTGTTGTGGTTCTTTGTATCTAGAAAGTTGGTGCCCTGGCTGTGCCAACAGCCACCATAGTTGGTGAACTTGTCAGCCACATTGGAGGGAATGCCCTTTGTGATCTTCTTGTAGTTGATAGAGGTGGTTTTGAAAATAGTGATAGCGTGCAAGGGAAACTAATGGTACGCCATCAGGATGTAAGTGACGTGGTCAGATTCTTCAGGCCCTCAATGAGGTCTGGCTTTTGCCAGAGGAAGTGTTTGTCAATAGTTTAGCAATTTTGTGTGTGTTGCTCCTAGTGGCTTAGCAAT
Source organism: Lissotriton vulgaris (assembly GCF_964263255.1). Classification (NCBI taxonomy): domain Eukaryota; kingdom Metazoa; phylum Chordata; class Amphibia; order Caudata; family Salamandridae; genus Lissotriton; species Lissotriton vulgaris. Next base: position 1,878,846,968 of record NC_141685.1, on the reverse strand, counting down.
GGTGCAAATGGCCCTAATGTAAGCACAGAAATTCGGGCCCCTATGTCTGATATAATAGCAACAAACTCCTTATTTGGATTGCAATGGGACCATCACACCCACAACCCCCAGTTCTACTGCCCACGCTGTACTACACATAGCTATGGCTCTCCTTACACCAAATTGTCCTAGAAGAAAAACCCGTAAGGAAGGAAAATCTTGGGCTACAAGACTATGGAAGCTATACATAGATCATCTTTGCCTAACAGATTGTATTGGTAGAGTTAAGCTGTACTTTAATGAAAAGTGTGGTAGAAAAAGGTGACAGAAATTATATTTTTGTTTTAAGTAGGGAAGTTAAAAGACATACTAGCAAAATATAGCTTTGAAGATAACAGTTTTTGTTGCGACTTTAGGAAAGGTTAACTTTGCACATGCTTTAAATTTATTTACACAAAAAACTCTAAACCCAATAATATGTTATCATGTCAGTAAATTAAAATTACTGAAGACACATCTATGATTAGTAAAGAACATTATGGTCCCTATTTATCATGCACTTGTGCCGCCCTTGTGCCATGCAATTAGGTGCAAGGGTGACAAAACTAGTAAGTAGGATTTATCAAGCCGCACAAGGCCACCCTGTGTGGGCCTGTGCGGCCTGATCAATCTCGAGTAAGGCAGTGCATATCACTGTCTTGCCTTACTCTGCCCCAGGGAGGCATTCCATGGTTGGAGCGTGGCTGTTCCCACGCATCCATCCATGGATTTTGGCGCAGTCCCAGATTTAGCATTATTGGTAGATCTGGGAAATTGTCAAAATGCTACAACTCTCCACTTTCTGCAGTACACATAGAAAGAGAAAAATGACTCAGAGGATTGTCCCTTCCTGCTCCACAACAATCCTGCTTACAATTCAGGCACCCATGCACCATGGTTCGAGGGTGCCTGTGTTGGTGCTAGCAGCATAATGTGCGCCAGGGCAGGGAAAAGACAGGTATGCGCCGTATAATGTAGTAGTAAATCTTTATTTGCTGATTAATTAAAATGTTTGCAAATTGAAAATAAATAAACCATTGCAAAAATAAAAAAATAAAAAAAGTCTACATCTGAACTGGTGAGTAAACCATGCATTCCAGTAATACAATCTGCTGTGTAAATAAAGTCAATCACATGAAAGCGTAAGTACAGTTAGAACCAGTTAAGCCCTGGAGGGGCTGGAAGTCCCAACAGGGCTGCACTGCAATAAACTATTGCTAGCCAAAATGCTGTGCAGCCAAATCGTGGGTAGCGTACCTTCGGCTGAACTGTGCAACAATGTCCCCATGCGATGACCCTGCTGCACGGATAGCAGTCTTTTTACTTGTAATAAAAACGTTGTTGCCCTACAAGTATGCTGGAGCCAATGCTGTTTAATAGAGACATCACAGCGGGGTGACAGGATCTTATCTGGGGAGCCCGTATAAACGTCCATAGGAGTTTCTGTCAGAGGTGACTGACAGCGGGGCAGATGCATTTCAATCAATCAATCAATCAACAACATTTGTAAAGCGGGCTACTCACCCACTAGGGTCTCAAGGCACTGGGAGGAGGGGGGGGGGAGCCGCTACTGCTTGAAAAGCCACGTCTTGAGTTGTTTCCTGAAGGAGAGGTGGTCCTGGGTCAGCCGTAGTTCCATGCCTTAGCCGCCAGGTAGGAGAAGGATCTTCCTTTGGTGGTGGCTCTGCGAAAACGTGGGACGGTGGCGAGGGTGAGGCTGGCGGATCGAAGCTGGCGGGTGGGTGCGTAGAACGTGAGGTGGCTGTTGAGGTATTTGGGGCCTATGTCGTGGAGAGCCTTGTGTGCGTGGGTGAGGAGTCTGAACGTGATCCTCTTGCTGACGGGGAGCCAGTGCAGGTCTCTCAGATGGGCAGAGATGTGGCTATGACTGGAGTTGTCCAGGATGAGTCGCGCAGAAGCGTTCTGTACGGGCTTGAGTCTTTTCTGTAGTTTGGCTGTGGTTCCGGCGTAGAGGGTGTTCCCGTAGTCCATAGGAAGTGACATACACTTTCCTCGAAACATTCACATAAAAGGCAATAAGGGTCCGACCAGGTTTGTTTCCAGGCTGGCACCTGGTCTTTTGATGGAAAGGCTCTCAAACAGATTAAAAGCAAGGAGTGCCAAATCAATGGAGATATGTGACTTAGAAAATAGGGTGGTGGACCCGAATCGGTGAAGGTTTGTAGAACGGACCATCCATGCTTGTTTTGATGCCATGTAGTTTGGCGGCTTTGTCAAACTCTCTTTTTTGAATGCGGTAAAGCTGATGCACTCCATAATGTAAATAGGGCACATTCCTGCACTTTCCTATCACACATTGCAGCAGAGCAAGGTGGCTCGCTGCACTGCATGAAATTTTGATAAATGTGCCCCAACATCTTTTCTAACAGGTGAATATCCCCAAACAGCACGCATTTCCTAAGCAATTAAAAAACATAACTTAGCAAATTAATTGCACACTGACTCAATTATAAGCTGCATTTCATGTTGCATATGCGGGTTATCAAAAGGAATACTTGAGCCCCATCACCAAAACCTTTTGAGAAAACAAATAGGATAATGTAACAATCCACAAGAAATGCCATTCTCTTGATAGAGATCCAACCAAAACAATGGAGAGCCATGGAAAACACACAAAACACAATGAAGGAAGAGGTCTGTCTGTGCATCTACCTATTGTGCTTTTTAAAAAATTGTTGAGACAAGGTTTTTATGACAGGGATAGCTGCCTGGAGCCAGTTCTAAAAAGGAGAGGTCGTCAGGGACAAAAGCTCACTCTCTATCTGTAACTCTTCTTCTTGCACTTTAGAAAATTGTTGAGATGAGGTTTATATGACAGCTATAGCGACTTGAAGCCAAACCTCATAATTGTTCACTGTTTCAATCTTTAATTTATGCAAGCATTTCCTGCCATTTCCCATTATGCGTTTTATGGGTTTTATGGAAAATTCCACACAAGTACGACATTACACTACAAGGCGTGACTGGGGACCACTCTGGGGAAACATTCTATTGCGAGAGTACAGGGTAATGGGAATGGACAGAATGTGAGTGGCTCTTGTTTGAAAGCCCTTCTATTTTTTGGTCTATTTCTGTAGTGGGAAGTATGTCATTGGATACAAAACTGATACAAGAATGCATTTCATATGGAATACACAACACAACATTTTACTTATTTCAACACAACAAAATGATGTGCATTTCTCACTTCCTCGACTTTGCACACACTTAATTATATCTATAATATAATAACTACGTCATCAAAATATAGAAAAATAACTTTATTTGGTCTAAAAAAGGCCATAACAGTGCAATAGGCATGAATAAATACATACAATTCACACAATAAATACAACATTCCAAGTGATATGGCAATATGCCACTTATATCCATAAAGACATAATATTCATTACAAACCAGGAGCTTTATCGGTAAGTGACTGATATCAATAAAAACGTACGTTAAAAAAAATTGTACATCACAACTAAAAGATTAAAAAGCACATCATAAATTTTACAAGGACTATAATAATATAAATGACATGTCCTCAAGCACCTTCATACCCAGAAAACTGGCAGCAGGTACATTTCGACTTCCTTCATCAAACAACTTTCTCAGCCACAAACATTCTTCGGGGCGTATCATACTAGCCACAAAAGAAAACAAAGTGCAATAAATCCTGGGGCAAAAAATTGTCACAAGCACTAAGGCTTAACTTTGTGCTCCAGTCGATAGTTTTAGGAAAAGCTAACAGCATGTGAAACTGGTAAAACCTGAATCTAGTAAGGAGAAATCTATGATGGGCATTAATATTAGTGAGCAAATACGACTCAATGACAGGACCTGTGCTTATTAGAGCCTTGCTGCATACCGTAGGTTTATCCAACTCAAAGGTTTCCTTCTCGGATGACCTCTGCAATATTATTCTAATTCCTGATCTAGGCAATATCATCTTTAGAGATGGAAGAGGGTAAGTCGAGCAAGGTAGGCCTACCTAACCTAGCAAAGGTGTCCCTAATATAAGTCAACCGTTTAATTGACCTCCACTCAAACAGTCTTGAAGTATTTCTCTGTCCAGGAAATTTTCCGGGCTTACCCAGATGATAAGCCACATAATCAGGGGGCGAAGTGCAATAAGATTTGAGAGCTAGAGGAGCCCCAGTTCCTCATTAACCATAAAAACCAAGGTAGATGCTGGAACTGCCAAGAAAAGCCTACAAAAGCTGTTCTCTGCCACCTGAAGTTCCCTCAAATGAACGTAGCACCAGACATCACTACCAATGTTCCTTCTAACAGGGCCGTTTCTAGGTGTTTTGTCTCCCTAGGCGAGAATTGAAAAATGCCGCCCCCTCCCTTTTACTACCATCACTCTCTCCCACCGTCATACAGGCTAGAAGAATTAATGCATTTGATATTAAAACCCAGCACCAACATCCATATACCTCTGGCGGCGCTACCCCTTGGAACTCAGAGGAAGTTTGTAGGGTTAATACATCCCGTAGATTGCAATTGTGGTGATTGAAGGTTTTACAAGGAAAATGTAACAACATATTCCTATATTCTTTATAGAATGATTCCCTATTTCAATAAGCAAGAAGTTGGGCTGAAAAAGAGAGCATTTTTTAGATATAAAATGCTCAACAAAAACAGGAATATAACTCATATAAGTTCATACTCATTAACAGTGGCGTTACGAAAGTCCCTGCTACCCCTGAGGCGAAAGGGCCCCCATTAAGCCCAAGGCCAAGGAATAGCTGTGCGATATGGGAGACTCATGGGCCCCTTTTCAATTTCTGCTGGGGGCCATTATTATTTGATACGCCATTGCTCATTAAGGACACACAGGTCATGCAGGTTTGCAGCAGCTTTTTTATGATTTTCTTTAATGTATCTCAATGTTTTTGCCATGGCAATATAGTGAGTGAAAGACAGAGAAAATTGAATGCTCCCAAGTTTTTCAGACGCCCTCAAATCAGAACATAGCCTGGTAGAATACATCACAGCGCCGAGATAATTTTCAGTTGTCACGCCTCTGACATACCTGATGGTAATTTTCCGGAACTTTCAGCTGAGCGACCTACTCGAAACAACAAGTGATCTATGAACAACGCCAGTCTGCCTAAGCCTAATGCCACTCTCATGGACTATCTTTAATAAAATGAAGTTTGGAGCGTGAGGCTAGTTTCACCCACCAATTGATCGTTTGGGGCCTTTGAGGCTCATGTGAGGTGCAAATTATTTATGACCCACAGAAGAAAAAGGCATGGTCATTAGAAACGAAATAAATAGATTTCTCTGGGAAGTGAGGGCAGAGAAATTTACCCTTCAGTCCTGGCTCTGTTGTCCGCCCATCTTTGGGGCTGTGAGGACGAGCTGGGGGACTCACAGGCCTCAGTCTTTTATAACATTACATCCGAAATATTTTACATGTTCGCAGGCCTGCGTGTTCTAAACATAGCTTCACTCACTAACTGCGGTGACTCACCTGCGCTCGGGTGAAAAGCACGTCCCCGAGTTCATGTGCTGCTCTATGTGGGATGCGGAACATATCCCAGATGTGCTGTTTGCAGACTTGTGCAGACCTCAGTCCGTCCCCCGTGCGCCGAGAAAGAGAGGGTGGTACGCGTCACCGTCAATGGCTGCTGAAGCACCGCTTGGGGATTGACCAGAAATGATGCCAAGGCCGTCATTGTCATAGGTAGCACTATACCGCGCTACAAGATTGACGGCGCTGGGGACCCACACATACACTGGTAGTGTATACCGCCGGCCCACTCCACACACCACTAGCTAGGGTGCGCGCAGCATGTACAAGCAGGTGCGCTTGCACTCCACTCACAGGTGCTGCTACCTACACTATTTTGCCGCCCTCCCCCTTTTGCCGCCCTAGGCGGCCGCCTAGACTTGCCTAATGGCAGAAACGGCCCTGCCTTCTAATTTATTTCCTCTGAGTGCAGCAATGTAACATCTCTGTGCCCTGCAGCTAAGGCTATGTTTGTTAAAAACTGACAATGCATGCAAGAGTTACCTGGATTTCCACTCTAGGCCAAACAGGCATGTGTGTACTCACATGTTTCTTTATTAGCATTTGTTATGCTGAACAGGTTTATAAACCTGCTTTGTGTGTTAGTCCTTCTGTGATTTAGCTTTTCCCTGGCATTCATTCTACATGAGAGGTAGAACTATGCAAGACTGAAAATTCATTGGGAGGGTTGCCAGATACGATCCTTTAGAATATCCCAAATGTAATGATACAGCAAGTGGCAAGCAAAAAAAGTCAAAGACTCTTTCAAACTATAAAGAGATCATTTTGTTTACAGTTGAATTCGAATGTATTTGTATTACAATAGATGACGGCACAGCAAAATGAGGATGACAAACATTGACACCATAGGAATTGGGCAGCAGACTGCCACAACCCAAAAACCTGACACCTAACTGTTTCATTGCACTGAATATGCAGAATCAGATTGTAACCTCAAGAGCCATTCTTCAATATCACATCAGGTTACGGATACCATAACAAAGAGATTTTTCAGTTACTACATCAGGCATAGCACAACAATGGGACCTAGGACTGAAACAAGCCAGACCTATTCACTTTTCCAATGCTTTTTTGCTGTATCAAACAAATGAGAGCAATAATTTTGTCAAGATAATGTGAACTGAAAATATCTGCCCGTAACACGTATCCTTTTTGTCCCCACAGCTTTCTGAAATCTTCAATATGCATATCTCACATGTCATCTCTTTCTTCTTGTGTCTCTCTCTCTCCTGAACATACTTCATTTCACCTCCTCTGCTTCGACACCACCAACACACACATTACACACCCACTCACCTGCTCCAAATGCTACATTTTGTTTCTCTTTGGTGCTGTCTTAGTTGGAAAGTTGTATAACTCTTGCACACATTTTTCCACAGTCACATATAACATATATGTCATGTTCATACATTTTTTAAAGCACATGTACACCCAGGGGTGTCTTGGCGCTGACTAAGTATAACAAATACGGAGTGAGAAGGATGCTAATTGTTAAAAAGCAAGATTTTCAGCAGTTTTCTAAAGGTTAATAAGGAGGAAGCAGCTCCGATGTTATAATGTAATGCATTCCCGAGTATAGGGGCTTCTACGGCAAAACAACTACCACCCAATGTAAGTCTTTTGAATCTGGGGCGGGTGACCTTCAGAGAGCCTTTGGATTGCAGGTCCCTACTGGGTTCATACCACACTAGGAATTATTTAAGATGATCAGGGCCGAAGTTGTGGAGAGCTTTGTAGGTAAGACAGTACTTTAAATTTAATTTGATTGCCGAAATATAACCCGTGGAGTCCTTTAATGTCTTGGGAGACTGACTGGAATTTCAGAAGGTCAAGGAGGAGTCAAACAGCCATATTCTGTACACTTAGCAGTTTATTCAGATGTTGCTTTTAGAGATTTAGGTGCAGTCCATTGCAATGATCCCGTTTTTTAAGGATTAACAAGGTGATTACTGTTTTCCTCGAGTTGGGGGGAATAAGGGGGAAGATTTTCCTGATGAATCTGAGGGTGTTGAAGCATGAGGAGATCACTGAATTGATGCGTTTGCTAAAATGTAACTTGTCATAAATTAAGACTCCCAGGTTTTTTGCTTTTTGGACTGGGGATGGGAGTGCTCCTAGTTCTGTGCGCCAGCAAGTGGTATTCCAGAATTGTGGATTATTACCAAAGAGGATGACCTCGGTTTTGTCAGAGTTCAATTTAAGGCAATGTTTGCCCATCCAATTGCTGATAGCTCTCCAGCTGTTGTGAAGTTGGAAGTTAGTGTAGTGGAGGTTGTTGGAGGTAGACAACACAATTTGTGTGTCATCAGTGTAAGACATGGGTGAGAAGCCAAAAGAGCTGATAAGGGATGTTAATTCAGTGACTTAGATGTTAAAAAGTAAGGGCTGAGTGGGGACCCTTAAAGGACCACACAAGGAAGAAAGAATGGTTTGGATGTGACATTTTTCAACATCACTGAATATTCTCTGCCCGTCAGGAAGGACCATAGCAGGGCAAGAGCTTTGTTATTGATGCCAAGGTGTTTGAGGTGAAGGATCAGAGCGGAATGACCCATTGTATCAAAGGCCGCAGATAAGTCAAGAAGAATGAGGGCTGCCATGCCTCCCTCATCCAAGATGGTTCTTAACTCATCTGTGTTTTTGATCAATGTAGTCTCTGTACTGTGCTCAGCCATAAAACCAAATTGTGCGGAGTCCAATAGATGATTAGTTTGAATAAATTGTGTCAGTTGAGTATTTATCATTTTTGTCTATTAGCTTCGCTGGAAGGGCAGTCTGGAAATAGGACAGTAGTTGGCTGGATTTTCTGGGCCCAGATTGGGCTTCTTAAGAAGTTGAAGGATAGAGGCCTTCTGCCACATGATGGGACAAATTCCTGCAGCAAACATCCTATTAAAGATGTTGGTCAGATAGGGAGCTATAAGTACATGGATCTGCATAAGAATGGCAGGGGTGCACGGGTCGTAGGGAGATACGGATTTGGTAGAATGGAGGCACCCTCCTCTACAGACCACCAGGACCCCGCGCAAAATTCAGTGAAGACATCACGGACTTCATCACTCCTCACGCGCTCCCCTCCAAAGACTACATCCTTCTGGGAGACCTCAACTTTCACCTCGATAAGATCAACGACCGCAACACCGCCACCCTCGTGGACAACCTCACCAACCTCGGACTTAAACAACTGGTCACTTCCCCCACCCACATCGCAGGCCACACACTCGACCCCATCTTCACCTCCAGCAACCATGTCTCCTTCAGCCACACTACGGACCTCATCTGGACTGACCACAGATGCGTTCACTTCACCTACAACAAACCAAAACCCAGCATCCACCTCCAACCTACCTTGAAAAGGAACTGGAACAAAACCACCACGGACCAAATCTCCGCATCGCTCCTTCAACACACCCCAGCCCCCTCCTCCAACGCTAACGAAGCCGCCGCTAACCTCACCCTATGGTTATCCAACACCGCTGACACCTTAGCACCTCTGAAAAAACGTCAAAACAAACCTGGCAGCAAGAAGGCCTCATGGTTGAACAATGATCTCAAGAAGTTCAAGAAACTCTGCCGCTCCCTTGAAAAGGCCTGGAAAAAAGACCCAACCACCAGCACCAAAGACGCCTTCAAAAACGCCACCCGCACTCACCACCAACTAATCCGAAAAGCCAAGAAAGCAGCATTCAAGGATCGACTCGACAACAACGCTCACAACAGCAAGGAACTCTTCAACATCGTCAAGGAATTTTCCAATCCCTCGGCCAACTCCAACGACATCACCCCCTCTCAAACCCTCTGCGACTCCCTAGCCTCATTTTTCCACAACAAGATCGCAGACATCCACAACAGCTTTGACAACCAACCCGGAAACCAACCCACCCTACCATCTGCTGATCATCTTCCCCCCGTGAACACCCTCAACGACTGGAACCCAATCTCCACTGAGGACACCATCCGCCTGATGAACTCCATACACTCAGGATCCCCCACAGACCCATGTCCTCACCACATCTTCAACAAAGCAGACTCCGTCATAGCACCGCACCTCCGAGACGTCATCAACTGCTCCTTCATCTCCGCCACCTTCCCGGAAGACTGGAAACACGCTGAACTCACCGCCCTCCTGAAAAAACCCACAGCGGACCCCACCGAACTCAAAAATTACCGCCCCATCTCGCTTCTTCCATTCCCGGCCAAAGTCATCGAGAAAGCAGTCAACAACCAGCTCGCCGCCTTTCTCGAAGCCAACAAATCCCTCGACCCCTCACAATCTGGCTTCCGAGCAAAACACAGCACTGAGACCGCCCTCATCGCAGCAACAGATGATATTCGTACTCTACTGGACAATGGAGACACAGTCGCCCTCATCCTCCTTGACCTCTCTGCAGCATTCGACACAGTCTGCCACAGCACCCTTCTACAACGCCTCAATAACATCGGAATCCAAGGAAAAGCACTTGATTGGATCACCTCGTTCCTCACTGGAAGAACCCAGAGAGTCCGCCTTCCACCATTCAAATCCGAGGCCTCTGAAGTCATCTGCGGCGTACCACAAGGATCCTCTCTCAGTCCCACCCTCTTCAACGTATACATGAGCCCCCTCGCGGCCATCGCACGCCAACACAACCTCAACATCATCTCTTACGCGGATGACACTCAACTGATCCTTTCTCTCACCAATGACCCCAGCACCGCCAAAACCAACCTACACGAAGGAATGAAAGAAGTCGCCGAATGGATGAAACAAAGCCGTCTAAAACTGAACTCAGACAAAACAGAAGTCCTCATCTTAGGTACATCCCCCTCCGCATGGGACGACTCCTGGTGGCCGGAAGCCCTCGGAAAAGCACCCATCCCGACAGACCACGCACGGAACCTAGGCGTCATCCTGGACTCTTCACTCTCAATGAACAGACAAGTCAGCGCCGTATCCTCTTCCTGCTTCAACATTCTTCGCATGCTCAGAAAAACATTTCGTTGGATCCCCTCCGAAACAAGGAAAACAGTCACCCACGCTCTGGTCACGAGCCGTATGGACTACGGAAACACCCTCTACGCAGGTACTACCGCAAAACTCCAGAAGAAACTCCAACGAATCCAAAACGCCTCAGCCAGACTCATATTAGACATCCCACGCAGCGAACACATCTCTGGTCACCTTAAAGACCTCCACTGGCTACCCGTCAAGAAGAGGATTACTTTCCGACTGCTCACCCACGCACACAAATCACTCTACGACATCGGTCCAGAATGCCTCAACTCTCGACTGTCCTTCTACACCCCCTCCCGCCAACTACGTTCTTCCGGCCAAGCCCTCGCCACTGTACCTCGCATCAACAAGACCACCATGGGAGGCAGATCCTTTTCATACCTGGCTGCTAAAACATGGAACTCACTCCCCGCTTACCTTCGCCTTACCCAGAACCACTTAACATTCAGAAAGCAACTTAAAACGTGGATATTTGACAAGTAATCCTCCTCCCCTTCCTAAGCGCCTTGAAACCCTCTGGGTATGTAGTGCGCTATATAAATTCTTTGACTTGACTTGACTTGACTTGAACATTTTCGGAGGGGTAATGGGGGTAAATTCACTCTGATCGACTGGAGTGCTGCTACCCAAGCCATTTAAGTCATTGCTAATATAGTGAGCTGTTGGAGAGTTGTTACTCAAATCTCCAGCGCTTGATGAAGTGAACAGAATATATATTTGACCTACTTTGCTGCAGTCATGTTGGCCTATCTTTTCACACTCTCTTTGATTTGTACGTAAGCCAACATTGGAGCTGCATGTAGTATGAACAGCTTTAGGACTCACTGACAGGCACTGTGAGAAACTGGCACTGCATTCTGCCTTAAGTAAGTACAAAGCTCTCAAGCATGTCCCATCATAATCACACACCCACTGTTTTTACTTAATAAGACACATGGCTGCAACTCAGTCCACAGTATGCACTATCATATAGTGTGTATTAAACTGCAAATATACATTTGTAAATCCTCATCCTCTTAAGTAATGCACAATGAAAGATTACATGAAGCATTCATGCATCTCAGCATAAATGGGCAAACATGGCTGGTAATGGAGTGACTGTTAATGTAAGAATGTGTGTGGTGTGCATTTCCAAAACAGGTGGCTTTATTATTGCATGTACTGTACCGTGATTATTATTACTTCTACATGTTACAAATGAAAAGCTTTATTTCAGGTTGATGGGAAGCCTGCAGGAACCAAGAAGAGGCAGGCAAAGGGTTCACACCTGCCCAGACAGTGGTGCTGCAATTACACATAATAATGGTATTGTTACCTGTGTGAAGTCCTGAGCAAATTCACTTTCCTGTCAAAAAATGCAGTCTTCCATATTTGATAGCAGTGGCACGTAGCTAAGGTTTATGCATATTTTGGAAAGACCAGGTAAATGCCAGTAGCATAACATTATGCCATGGGCTATGGAGCAAGCATGGGAAATGGCCCTTCTGACTGTTGTGGGGATAGGAGAATATATGGCCCCTGGTGCCACTGCACCTGCTGCACCAATGATAGCTACTTCCCTGGTACTAACGTCAGAGCAGGCCCAATAAATGAAAACAGTGAACCTGTGCCTGTAAAAGAAAATGATACTGTTGGAAAGTGGGTTATTGGTAGGGGCAAATGTAGGTCTGCCACTAGCAATAAAGCCACTAACACTTGATAGGACCCAGCATAGGTCTTAGAAAATTATTCCTATGGTCTATCCTTGGTATGTGGCTGCGAGCAGACAGGCTTAACTTCAAAGACAGGTGTGTAAAGCATTTAAAAACACAATTTCAGTAAATAATTGAAACACCACGCAAAATATAAATCCAACACCAATTTATAAAAATAGGTAATATGTTTACCTTTTAAATGACACCAAAACGAAAAAATCCACTGTAGGGAACCAGAGATATGAATTTTTAAAGATTAGTCACGTTTTAGGGCTTAGAAACCAACAGTGCCCCTTTTAGTCATTTCGTTTTCTCTGTCAGGGACACACCTTTATAAATTGTTCTGAAGAATTTTCTCACCACTGTGGTGGGCCGCCTTCTTCAGCAAGAGGGGTCCAGTTAAAACACCTTCCTGGACTTCTACTTACGGGTCCCAAAGTATCCAACACGCCATTCAAGGTTCTAGAATCTCCAAGAGGGTCCTTGAAAGTGTGAAACTTCAATTCCGCAATCCACTTGAACAAAACCCTAACAAATCCACTGGTACTCCAGGCTTTGAATTCTTTGTGGGGCTGTCCAGGTCAGCTCTATTAACCTGTAGCTTGCAGGGAGTCCACTGAATCCTTTTGCAGCAAGGTAATCCACAGGGCTGCAGTTTCACTTGGTGTAGTCCTCAGAGGTCAGGCCTTAGAGTTCCTTGTACAGCAAAATCTTTTCAGCAGGGCACTTCTTGCTTAATTCAGTTTCAAGCAGCAGATCTGGAGGGCTCTGCCCCTTCCAGATACTTTTTCAACATTCTCTGGGTCAAGCACCAGGTCACTGCTGACCAATGAGAGCAGGGCAACTCCTCATAGTTATGACCACATCCTCTAGAGTGTGGCATTGGTTTGTCCCAGAGTGCACCATTCTTCTAAATCCATAATGGCTGATTTTCCAGCAAGGAGGTAAGAGCTGGCTAAACACACCCCCTGGGATGGCTTATTTCCATGAACTCTCTCCCCCCTACCATCTGCACATACCTTCCTTAAGCCTAGCCCTGACTCTGGGTCAAGAGTGTCAGATTGAAACTGAAACCCAGGCCTCCCCTCTGCCTATAAAGAGGATGGTTTACGACTCCACCCCCTGGCCTGGCATTCCTATAGACCAACAAACTGCCCTCCCAGGAGAGGGGTTCTTTATCACCTCTTCAAAGCAACCTGGCTAATCCACTTAACTCTGACCAATCTTGTATGTACACTTTAGGAGAAATTCAACAATATCATATTGTTGGATTTACTACTACCATTCTGGGAAGTCTTTGAATGGTCCGGCTAGTCCTCTCCTATCAATTATCTATTAATCAATAACTTCCTACCATGTTAACATATGGGCCATGGGGGTTGCAATGGGGACAATGACTTGGGCCACTTTTCTAGCACCAGGGCTTATAAAACCATATTTTATAAGTATTTCCCTAATTTCTACAGGACCCCCACCCCCTGTGCAACTAGGGAAGACTTCAGGAGTTCTGAATCTGCAGAAATATTGTAGATCTTCCATACCAAGTTCTTCTAACATCAACGTCGAATTTGAGCAGCTCTTTAATACAAGGTGGGGAGTGAAATGGAAAATTTCACTTTACCCAGGCATATAAAAACTCATTTTATAAGGGCGTACCTTATAGATAACTGACCCCCAACCCCTGGGATACCTAGGGGAGACCCTGGGGATCCCTAATATGCAAAAACATGGTAGTTTGTTTTATTGTTTAGGGCCCCTACCCCAAAAGTCGAGTTTGGGCACAATTTAAGGTTTAAAAGCTGTCCTGGCAACCAGTGCTGCTTTTAAACTGACCTCTGGCTTCATCACTGCACACATGCTGGTGCAGAAAATCTGCTGGCTTCTAAACTGCCATGGCCCAGGATACTGGAGACTTCTAGGTAGTTTCAATCCCCTTCCCTATTACATACTAGGGGCTTATGGGGTAGGGCATGCCAATTACAGGAGTACCCCACCATACATAGTGTACCCTAGTGTATGTTGGGTGTCTTAACTGTATTCTAACGTGTTCCTTCTAGCTTGGCCCTGGGCCTGGTTAAACAGAGCCCAGGGTCAGAGTCAGTTACCACCAGTTCCAGTCAGCAAAAAGTTGGGGGTACCCAGGGCACAGGATGGCTTTGCAACAGATACAATTAGTGTTGTGCAGACGTGTAGCTTCCATTGGTGCAGCAGGTGCAAAGACACTGGGGCTCGGGCCAGAGGGGCCCACAGAATGCTGACTATTGCTGTATTTCACAGTTCAAACACCCATTTAGTGGCTGATTTGTACACAATGAAACTAGAAAACCTGCGATTGATCCCAGCTTTCTCTCATAACCAAATTGTGTGACCGTAAGCAAATCGTTTATTTCAGCAATATGCCATCTTCTTTATTATCATATTTGAAAGCATCTTTAAATAAGTGAGTCCAGCATAAGAGGCATACAAACATATTGTTTTGATTTACTAGACTATAATGTTGCCCTCTATTCAAGAATGTGGGCCACATACAGAGTGCACATGACAACTTACTTTCCTCAGTTCACAAACCACATTGCTATGGGGGAGGGAAAGAATGGTTATTTTTTTTAAACGTACTTTTAATCAGTGGATTTTTGTATTTTGAAGAGGCTATATCTTATTTTGGGTGATGGTTGCTGCATGATTAATGGCTCAGATTCTAAAAGGGGCCTCTGCACGGATGCACTAAGAACTATCAGACTGATCTTTATCCACAAGCATCAGCTGTCCCTTTCTAAGCTCGAACAATGCACTGTGCACTTTAAACTTAATATTATTACCAGGCATTCAAATAATGCCAATTGATGCATGGCAGTAAAAAAATACATTTATCAGAGACACCACTGTTGTCTGTATATTACTGTAGCCGCTGCCAATTTCAACACTTATGAAGCAAGTGGCAAGTGCGCACCTTGTGACCAGCCCTTAATGTACTTAAGTGTAATTGTTACACCCCATCAATCCCCTGCCCTCCTCCCATCTTCCTCACACCTCTGTCACAATGCAATGATCCCTTCCCCCACAACAAACATCAAAGTTTCTTTCAGCTAAGGGCACAGTCCCAGTCAACCAATTACGCCCAGCCCTGCTTCTGAACCTCTGCATCACCCCATCTCTCTCTACACTGCCTCTTCCACAGTGAACTGCTTCTGCCTTCTCCACACTATATTGCCTCCACTTCTCCCAGTGGTTTTCCATCACAGAAGTGACTGTTTTCTAATGCAGCTCATGTTATTTAAAGCAGCTGCAAACGGCCTCTTGTGTGAATGGTGAAGTGTGCGTGCTTCACACTACAGACTGCGCACTAGAAAGTTAGAATGCACGCGCACACATGCGCTCACACAGGGAATAATGATCACTACCATAAGTGACCATAAGTGACCACTGGGACAGACTCAGGGCGTTCAGTGGTTTATGACTAATTTTAGAGGGAAAAAAAAGTGCAGCTAGAGTTTTCAGAAAAGCTAATTTATTGTCTTCAAGCAGTGCCCCAAAGTATTCTGATTATCAAAGACCACCCCGAAATAAAACTAAAGCTATACCTTAGACAGACTGTTGCCCTGTACATGAAAAGATCTTAACTTAGTCTTTTTAGCCCCAAACACCATTACCTGGGATTTGCTATAGTTGGTGGAAAGGTCTAATTGATTCATGTAACTCACAAAACCATCTAACAAAGTCTGGCGACCCAATGCGGTTCTAGCCAATAAGACAGTATCATCAGCATATAACATGCAGGAATTTGACTCAACAGGGCGTGTTTGCACACTGGTGAAGGAGGGGAGGGCCTGAGGTGACATGTGTGCAAACATGCCCTGCGGCTGTTTTAAATTGGGGGATAAGGTCCCCTTGAATCCTGAGAGTTCCTAGGGTCAAACTAGCCCGCTAGGTACCTCCAGTAAGCACCAGTTGCAGAGAGGTGTAAAAAGGGGCACGGCCTGGACCACCTCTCTGCAACGCTGCACAGTGGCGCTTAGTGGAAGCACCTGGTGGGCTAGTTAGCCCCCAGGGGCCCTTAGGATTGAAGGGGAATTATTTTCCCAACTTAAAACGCGCCACAGGGCGTGTTTGCACATGTCACCTCAGGCCCGGTCCTCTCCCTTCACTACTGTGTAAACACGCCCTGTGGCCGGTTTAAGTTGGGCGGTTAAGTCCTCTTGAATCCTGAGGGTCCCTAGGGTCGAACTAGCCCACTAGGTACCTCCAGTAAGCACCACAGAGCTGCCGTTCCAGAGAGGTGTAAAAAGGGGAGTGGCCTCTGAACACCTGTCTGCAACGCAGCTCCCTGGTGCATACTGGAGGTAACTAGTGGGCTAGTTAGCCCCCAGGAACCCTCAGGATTGAAGAGGAATTAATTCCTCAACGTACAACTCTCCAGGGGGCGTGGTTGCACAGTAGTGAAGGAAGGGGGCAGGCATGACGTGACATGTGTGCAAACACCCCCATGGCGCGTTTTAAGTTGGGGAAAAAATTCCTCTTTAATCCTGAGGGTCACTGGTGGCCAACTAGCCCACCAGGTACCTCCAGAATGCACCAGTGAGCTGCGTTGCAGAGAGGCGTTCATAGGCCATGCCCCTTTTTAGGTCTCGCTCGAGACCTATTGTTATTAAGTCGGCTCTCAAGGGACGTAGACAGGGGCACGCGCGGCGATTTCACAGCGTTGACGCGCATGCCCTGCCCCCCGGAGCCGTGCACATCTCAGTCAGTCAGCCATGCCTCTCTCTCAGTCGCGCGCACACACACGCAGGCACACACACACGCAGGCACACACACACGCACACACGCACACACACACGCACACACACACACACACGTGCCAACCCCCCAAGCCCCACTTACCGCATCAGTGGCCTCAGCCGCCACTGGTGCCACCAGTCCCCTGGGCCATCCACTCCGTGGGCGCGGGCTTCTCCGAAAGACATAAGTCCCGCCCCACGACAGCCGTGAGCGTTCACATCCCAAAACTGGAAGTTCGGGAGTGTTCCCGAAACCGGAAGTTCGGGAGTGTGCACGCCCACGGCTTGTTTAACTATGCTTTAGCTTTGTGAGCGGCTTCACTATTGAGGGAG
This sequence comes from Lissotriton vulgaris, assembly GCF_964263255.1. NCBI lineage: Eukaryota > Metazoa > Chordata > Amphibia > Caudata > Salamandridae > Lissotriton > Lissotriton vulgaris. The sequence continues at coordinate 1,878,829,610 of NC_141685.1, read as the reverse complement.
ACGTCGCTTCTCATCTTAGTCTGAGACGCTTTGGAAGTTGGCTTCTGGCTGAGTGTTCAATTGAACAATTCATTTACTTTCCCCCCCAAGAGTGCAAAATATTGAATGGAGCTGTAGGTATTCGTTTTATTTACACCCGCGAGGGGAGGCCTAGTGGAGATGCTTTTGTTGAACTGGAAGACGAAGAAGACGTGAAAATGGCACTGAAAAAGGACCGTGAAATAATGGGCCATCGATACGTTGAAGGTTGGTTTGGAGTGTCACATCAAAGTTCATAATCCTGTATTCCTCGACAACCATGTTCTCATAACCCGTTTCCCCCTCATTGTTTCAGTGTTTAGGTCGAATAACGTGGATTGGGTTTTAAAACACATAGGCCCTAACAGCCCAGACACGGCGAACGATGGTTTTGCTCGTCTTCGCGGTCTCCCATTCGGGTGTGATAAAGAAGAGATAGTGCAATTCTTCTCGGGTATGTCGTGTTCCTGTGTAAAAGTGCCATTGATTAACTGTCATTTGTCCGATAGTATTGCACATACGCTCCCGCGCCGCACATTGACCTATTGTTTACGAGTTCGAATCTGTATAGTTTTAAAAATGGTTCTTATTTAAGTATCGCATGCGCCCAAATTCCGAATGTTTACGTTTGTCCTCATTACTGCCTTTAACTTGAGTGCTATACCTTAAAATCCATAACATGCAAATGTTTCTCTAAAACGTGTTTTTTCAGAATGAGTGTATACTCCACTACATCGTGCTATCGCATTTGTGTTGTGCAATCAGCTGCTGTGCTTACGCTTTCAGGATCTATTTGAGGGTATACACTGGGACCACCAGCCCATTGTGTTCTAAGAGCCACTTATGTTTAATTAAAATCATTGTGCACTACTAATATTGGTGTTCTAATAGTGACCACATCCGACAAGATCACATGTGCCCACAGTATGAAAGATTACCAGCAGTGATCACTTCACCTTGGGTGCATCAGGCAGTGATGTCAGCAGTAATGTGAAAATTGCTTTGCTAATTTCGAATGCCTCTCCCATGCCAATCACCTCTGCAGCACCTCAGCACAAAAATTTAGTAATTGGGCTTCCAACACGATTTCACTCTAAAATCTGCTTTAAATATATTTGGACGTTCAGCCATTTGTCTTTAGCGTATAAATTCTGAAACACACTTTCACCTTGAATTCACAACTTTAGCCTGTTATTAATTCAACAAATCAGAAAGTTCCAATTTAGTAGGTAGAGATGTACATAGTGCTATTTCTAGCTAGCCATTCTTAAACAATAATTTTAGTAGAATAGACGTGATCCACGTTATGCATCTTACCAACAACGTTCAGTGCTTCGTTTTAGCATAAAGATCTCAATGAGTTGCATTTTATTTCTTTATGTGGGTGTCTGCTGTTAATTTGCTTATTGTCTGTTTGCGTTTTCACATGTTTTTATTAAAACACCCTGTTGTTTAGTTACTTTAACTTGAAGCGTGCGGGGTGTGTTATTTACCTTACAGTACCTTGATTTGTGAATGTTAAAAGTACAAGCGCTAAACTACCGCACTGTGTTTAAATGATTGTGTTTTTTAAAGCATTAAGATTTTTGGGCATGTGATGTTAATGTTCCCCCCCACTTGGGGTTATTTGTCCTTGGGTTGAACGGTTGGAAATCGTGCCAAATGGGATAACACACTATATTTTTCGCTCAGCGCTCTGTATGTCCTCTAGGGTCACTGACGTACGGCTAACAAGGGAGAGTTTCACACCTACAGTATCAGCACGTGCAGTATGAACGTCTAGAGAAATTTTTAGACCGGACAGACCGGCAGGCTGGCTTATAGAAAAAAATGGCTGTGCCAGGGCAAGGAAGCGCGCGCACCTAGGAACCCGGTCAGACCCAAGAAACACACTTAATAAACTACGGACACCACAAGACCTGAAGAGAGCACTGGGACCACTGCACCTGTTGCAACATTGATAGCTACACCCCTGCTCGATACTAGAGACAACTACTGCTGACCTATGGACATTACAGGAGATGGGGCACAGCAGGCGTGGTCCCCTTGAGACAGCAAAGAACAGGCACAGGCAGCCCTCACTAGGTACACAGCAGGGCAGGGTCACAGCTGGTGCTCTTTAGATGTCCCCGCCATGGTCTGTAATGATGCTTGCTCTGTAATTTTCCCAGGTTCTGCATCTACCTTCCTTCATAATCTCCGTTCCGCCTGGGTGGTCCCAGCTGTTCACTTCCGGGTTTATTTTGAATGTTGCAGATAGGGGAGGCTGCATAAGGAAACCAGTACTGAAGTATACCATCCAGGAAGGAGTCCGGTGCACATAGGCGCCCAGATCACCATCATCTTAAAACGTGGCGAAGTTTTATCATCATCGAGATGGGGCACAAATGTTAAAATGTTCAAAAACCTGACTGCCTGTGGCGTGTCGGTGAACAGGATTCAAGTGTCACCTATGCAATATTTGTGAAATCCTATGATGGTGCGAAAAGAGTGTGATCAGATTGCCCAGGAAACCTACATCTCTAGGGCAGTGTGCACCAGCAGAATGACATGGGTACCATGGTGTACTGATCTAGGATGGCAGAAGAAAATTATTTTTAGACCAAAACCAAAACAAAAAAAAGGAGATAATAGCGCGCAAGAAGAAAAAGCGAATAGGATGAGAGAAAGCAACACGAGTGGGGTGGTAAGCACTTGTGGGAGACAGCTAAAAAAGTATTGAAATTGCAATAGGTCTTGCCTTTGATTAAGTTAAAGCCATTTGCTTTGCTAATGGTATTGTATAGCAAAGCAAATGGCTTTAAATTAATCAAAGACGAGACCTATTGCATTTTTAATGCTTTTTTTTTTACTTCCTCATTAGTTAATCGCCCCACCTCCAATTTTTTTCTGGTTGGGAGACTCTACCACCCTCACCCTACCACTCTACCGCCCTCACTCTACCGCCCTCACTCTACCGCCCTCACCCTACCACTCAACCGCCCTCACTCTACCACCCTCACTCTACCACCCTCACTCACTCTACCGCCCTCACTCACTCTACCACCCTCACTGACTCTACCGCCCTCCCTCACTCTATCGCCCTCCCTCACTCTATCGCCCTCCCTCACTCTATCGCCCTCCCTCACTCTATCGCCCTCCCTCACTCTATCGCCCTCCCTCCCTCTATCGCCCTCCCTCCCTCTATCGCCCTCCCTCCCTCTATCACCCTCCCTCCCTCTATCGCCCTCCCTCCCTCTATCGCCCTCCCTCCCTCTATCGCCCTCCCTCCCTCTATCTATCTATCGCACTCACTCTATCTATTGCATCACCATAGCATCACTCAGCACCACCACAGCATCACTCAGGGGCATCACAACATCACTATGCGCTACAACAGCATCACTGAACGCCACAGCATTACTTGTCGCCAAAACAACATCACTCATCGCCACCACAGCATCAATCTGTGCAACCATTCAACAACAACTGGTTCAAATATGTTCTGTCAATGTTTCAAGCTTTATTACAAATGTCATAAAAAGATGTTAAATGTTTTCGCTTCTGTTCTTGGATTTTCGTCACAATAAAATATATTGAACATAATCTTCCCAAAAGTTATTTACAAAAGTTTAAGCTATTGGCATTATACATTACAATACCTTTTAGTTAAGTATTAATTATTTAAAAAATTAAAAGCCATTGTTATTTGTAACATCAATACATCTAAGTCACGTAAATACAACACACATTGCATTACAAATGCTATAGGTGTCACATTTGCGAAAGTTAAAACTATTGGCATTGTAAATGACAAAGCTATTAATTTAGCTATTTTCAAAACCAACACATAAATACAAAATTTGTCATTTACAATACCAATAGCTCAAACATTCCTAATGCGAGACCTATTGCATTGCAAATGCTTGTTACAACACTCTGCAATGCAGCTCTGTGGCACTTATTGGAGGTACCTGGTGGGCTAGTTGGCCCCCAGGGGACCTCTGGATTGAAGAGGAATTAATTCCACAAATTAAAATGAGCTAGAGGGTGTTTTTGCACACATGTCACCTCTGGCGCGTTTGAAGTTGGGGGATTAAGTCCCCTTGAATCCTAAGGGTCCCTGGGGTGCAACTAGGGGACCTCATCAACCTGGGCCTATCCGTTGGGGACCATGGGGGGGTCCACAATCCCCCCACGGTCACACCGGCTCCCTGAGTTCTGCGGGAGCCGGTATTGCTTTTCCACATGGGGAGCTGCTAAGATGCAGCTCCCCGAGGGTAGGCCCCTTGGGACACTGCAGGAGCCGGCCCTGGGGGGTGGTGGTCCCCAGGGCCCTCGAGGGCTCCAGGAGGGGTCTGTTGGGGGGCTAAGAGCCCCCACGCAAATATATTCATAAAGCACCGAGGGTGGCGGTCTCCGGGGCTTGGAGGGGCCTTTGAGCCCCCACCCATTAATTTTTTAAGCCCAGGGGGTGGCGGTCCCCGGGGCTGGGGAGGCTGTGAGTCCCCTGCAAATATATTCATAAAGCCCCAGGGGTGCCGGTCCCCGGGGCTGGGAGAGGCTGAGAGCCCCCCGCAAATATATTCAAAAAGCCCCGGGGTATGGCGGTCCCCGGGGTTTGGGGGGGCTTTTGTGCCCCCCACCCATTATTTTAGAAGCCCCAGGGGATGGCGGTCCCCAGGGCAGGGGGGGCTGTGAGCCCCCAGCAAATATATTCATAAAGCCCTGGGGGTGGCGGTCCCCGGGGCGGCCTTCGAGCCCTCAAACCCATTTATTTTTGAAGCCCCGCGGGAGGTGGTCCCTTAGCCTGGGGGGGCTGAGAGCCCCCCACAAATATATATTTATAAAGCCCTGTGGTGGCGTTCCCGGCCTGGGGGGGCTTTAAGCCCCCCCACCCATTTATTTTTGAAGCCCCGGGGGGAGGGGGGGTGACGGTCCTCGGGCTGGGGGGCTTGGCAAAAATATTCAGAAAGCCCCAGGAGTGGCGGTCCCTGGGGCTTTGGACCCATTTATTTTTAAAGCCCTGGGGGGTGGCGGTACCCTGGGCTGGGGGCTGTGAGCCACCCACAAATATATTCAGAAAACCCCAGGGGTGGCGTTCCCCAGGACTTGGGGGGCCCTTTGATCCCCCCTACCCATTTAATCTTGAAGCCCCGGGGGTGGCGGTCCCTGGGGCTGGGAGGGGCTGTGAGCCCCCCACAAATATATTCAGATAGCCCAGGGGGGTGGCGGTCCCTAGGGCTTGGGGGGCTTTTGAGCCCCCCCACCCATTTATTTTAGAAGCCCCGGGGTGGCGGTACCCGGGGCTGGGGGGGCTGTGAGCCCCCTGCAAATATATTCAGAAAACCCCGGGGGTGGCGCGGTACCCGTGGCTTGGGGGGCCTGAGAGCCCCCGCAAATATATTCAGAAAACCCCAGGGATGGCGGTCTCCGGGACTTGGGGGGCCCTTTGAGCCCCCCCACCCATTTATTTTTGAAGCCCGGCGGGTGGCGGTCTCCGAGGATGGGGGGGGCTGAGAGCACACCGCAAATATATTCATAAAGCCACGGGGGTGGTGGTCCCCAGGGCTTGGGGGGGCCTTTGAGCAGCCCCCCACCCATTTATTTTGGAAGCGCCGGGAGTAGCGGTCCACGGGGCTGGGGAGGCTAAGAGCCCCCGCAAATATATATTTATAAAGCCTCTGGGTGACGGTCCCCGGGGCTTGGGGGGCTTTGAGCCCCCCACCCATTTTATTTTGAAGCCCTGGGGGGTGGCGGTCCCTGGGGCCGGGGGTGGCGCGGTACCCGTGGCTGGGGGGCCTGAGAGCCCCCGCAAATATATTCATAAAACCCCAGGGATGGCGATCCCCGGGACTTGGGGGGCCCTTTGAGCCCCCCACCCATTTATTTTTGAAGCCCGGGGGGTGGCGGTCTCCGAGGATGGGGGGGGCTGAGAGCACACCGCAAATATATTCATAAAGCCACGGGGTGGTGGTCCCCAGGGCTTGGGGGGCCTTTGAGCAGCCCCCCACCCATTTATTTTGGAAGCGCCGGGGGTAGCGGTCCACGGGGCTGGGGAGGCTGAGAGCCCCCCGCAAATATATATTTATAAAGCCTCGGGGTGGCGGTCCCCGGGGCTTGGGGGGCTTTGAGCCCCCCACCCATTTTATTTTGAAGCCCTGGGGGGGTGGCGGTCCCTGGGGCTCGGGGGTCTGTGAGCCCCCCGCAAAAATATTCAGAAAGCCACTGGGTGGCAGTCCCTGGGGCTTTGGGGGCTCTTTGATGTAAATTTGTTTGGAATATATATATATATATATATATATATTCACTGAAAAAAACATAGGTTATAGACCATATATAGTTAGGAATTTGCATTTACAAAACCTTGAAAATTCACTGAAAAAACCATAGGTTATAGACCATATATAGTTAGGGATTAGCATTTACAAAACCTTATTTTACTCGCATAAAACCATTGAAATTCCATATATCGTTAGTTGCACTAACTATATATCGCAGATCCGCAATCCACTGCTAATGATGTCACATATTACATCATTCATGACATGGTCAGTGACATCACTGATGACATCACTGATGACATCTCAAATGACATCACTGATGACATCACTGATGACAACACCCAGTGACTGTATGTTTCTGTAAAGTTAAAATATGTCTTACATATTGAAGAATGAGTGGATGTATAAGTGTCTGGATGAAGGATTTAGTAGGTGCATGACTGACTGTATGAGAGAATGATTAAATGTGTCTCACTGAGTGCATGGGTTAGTGAATAAAGTGTCTTAATTTGGCAATCATTATATATGTTGTTCTGTAAACTGCTGCATGTTTAAATCAGTAGCTATATCAGTAACTATATGGGTTATTGAATGGTTGCCCAAGTATTTGTATGGGAGACTGAGTATGTGTGTGGGTGGCTGGGAGGTGTATGACTCTGTGCATAGATGTGTGAGCAGTTGATTCCCTAGGTGTATGGGTTCAAAAGTGCATGTAGAAACAGCTGTATGGACAGTTGACTGTGTGCATGAGTGTATTGGTGAGTGAATGGATATCTCAGTGCTACATGTCAAAGTAAGTACATATATAAAACACAGTCCATGTGAGAATTGACATATATAAATAACTGAACATAAGAGCCAGTGAATGTGAGAGTGGCTGTATGGATCATTGTGATCTTGTATCAGGGATTGTATAAGAGAGTAAATATGTGTTAGTATATGTTTGAATAAGTAAGGTGTGTATAACTGTATAGTTGAGGAAGTGGAGGTGTGATTGATTCTTTGCATGACTGACTAGGTGTGTGAGTAACTCCATGGATGTGTGACAGTCTGTGAGTGTCTGTTTACACTGAGTGTATCTAAGGTTATATTACAGTCTGAAGATGGTCATTGTATTATCACATAAATGATATCATCAGTGATGTGATCAATAATGTCAAATGAGATGTCAGTGATGTCATCAGTGATGTCATTTGAGATGTCATCAGTGATGTCATCAGTGATGTCATTTGAGATGTCATCAGTGATGTCATCAGTGATGTCACTGACCATGTCATGAATGATGTAATATGTGACATCATTAGCAGTGGATTGCGGGTCCGCGATATATAGTTAGTGCAACTAACTATATATGGAATTTCAATGGTTTTATGCGAGTAAAATAAGGTTTTGTAAATGCTAATCCCTAACTATATATGGTCTATAACCTATGGTTTTTTCAGTGAATTTTCAAGGTTTTGTAAATGCAAATTCCTAACTATATATGGTCTATAACCTATGGTTTTTTCAGTGAATTTCATTGTTTTTTTAAAAGCTAATATCTATAGCTGTAAAATATATTCTTTATTACGTGACGTATCGCGTAGCCCGTGAGACGCCTCATGATGCATCGCATAACCATGACAAATCGTCTCTGCAGCGCAAACAAAACCGCAATCGCAATTTTTTTTTTCTTTTGCCCCGCGGGGAACTTTAATAGCCCCCTCATCAATCCTAGGGGTTCAGGAGGAGTCTACCTTACCCCTTTCCTTCATTTACACCTTTTTTTTTTCCACCTCTTGTCTCTCGATCCCACAGAGAGACAAGATGGCGCCGCTCCAGACTGTTTACAATGTTAACAGCCAATCAGCTTCACCTCAGACTCCGGTTACACTGCCGGTTAGCTTCCCGGTTAGCTGCCCGGTTAGCTGCCCGGTTCGCGTACCAAGACGCGTCTCTACGGTGAAAAAATCGAAAAAATTTTTTTTTTGGGCCCCGTGTGGCTCTATAATATCCCCCTCATCAATCCTAGGGGGTCAGAAGGGGTCTACCTTGCCCCCTTTCCGTCATTTCCCCCTTTGTTTTGGCCTCCTCTTGTCTCTCGATCCTACCGAGAGACAAGATGGCGGCCGCTCCGGACTGTTTACAATGTTGACAGCCAATCAGCTACTCCTCAGACTCCCGATACACTGCCGGTTAGCTTCCCGGTTAGCTGCCCGGTTCGCGTACCAAGACGCGTCTCTACGGCGAAAAAATCGGAATTTTTTTTTTTTTTTTTTGGGCCCCGCGTCGCTCTATAATATCCCCCTCATCAATCCTAGGGGGTCAGAAGGGGTCTACCTTGCCCCCTTTCCTTCATTTCCCCCTTTGTTTTCGCCTCCTCTTGTCTCTCGATCCTACCGAGAGACAAGATGGCGGCCGCTCCGGACTGTTTAGAATGGTGACAGACACCGGAGAGCCAATCAGCTTTGCATCGCAAAGTTCCGGTACGCGAAAAGTACGCGAACCGGAGCGCTGCCCGGAGCGCTGTTACAGATATATATCTTTTTTTAAACGTTAATTTCTCAAAATCCACTGAAGCACATATATTGAGACCTAGCAAAGGCACATCGGGCTAACAGTCCCTACAATTTTGCCAAGTTTCGTGCAAATCCATTCAGCCGTTCGAGCTAAAAGTGAGGCCAACCGCCCTATGGAAAAATGAATGGGAAAAACGTGTTTTGGGACCCCCCTTTTTTCTCGGCCCCCCCTTAACGACCCCCCCCCAAATTTACAGGGGCTGCTCAGAAACAAAATGTGCCATTTTCCTGAAAATTTCAGCCAATTCCGTCCACAAACGCCAAAGTTATTAGACATAGAATTTTCAAAAGTTCCATAGAGAAAAAATCCTAACTATATATACCTACTGGCTATCGCCAGTATGTAATATATATATATATATATATATATATATATATATATATATATATATTCACTGAAAAAACCATAGGTTATAGACCATATATAGTTAGGGATTAGCATTTACAAAACCTTAATTTACTCGCACAAAACCATAGAAATTCGCATATATAGTTAGTTGCAATAACTATATATCGCGCACCCGCAATCCATGGAGAAGTGTGGCTCAGTGGTTAGAGGCGGCAGACCCAGATGCTGGGATCGACCGTGGACCAGGGTTCGATTCCCCGCCTCAGCGGGTCTCGGGCTCAAAAATTCCACGGCCTCGACAATTCTCGCTCCGGTGCCTACTCGACTCACGGGGTCTCACTCTGCAACTCTGGGCAATAGTTTGCTTATTCTCCACAACGGCCCCTCGCGGCGGGATGCCTGGCTTTCACCCTGTGGACATCCTGCCGGGGCCTCTCACAGGGGAATACCAGGACGGGTTCCCTAAGCAAACGCCAGGATGCCCTTTGGGTGACAGGTTGCGCTATATAAGTACACCTACATTTACATATTACATCATTCATGACATGGTCAGTGACATCACTGATGACATCACTGATGACAACATCCAGTGACTGTATGTTTCTGTAAAGTTAAAATATGTCTTACATATTGAAGAATGAGTGGATGTATAAGTGTCTGGATGAAGGATTTAGTAGGTGCATGACTGACTGTATGAGTGAGTGATTAAATGTGTCTCACTGAGAGCATGAGTTGGTGACTAAACTGTCTTAATTTGTGCATCATTATGTCTGTTGTTCTGTAAACTGCTGCATGTGTTGATCAGTAGCTATATGAGTAACTATATGGGTTATTGATTGGTTGCCCAAGTATTTGTATGGGAGACTGAGTGTGTGTGTGGGTGGCTGGGAGGTGTATGACTCTGTGCATAGATGTTTGAGCAGTTGATTCACTAGATGTATGGGTTCAAAAGTGCATGTGGAAACAGCTGTATGGGCGGTTAACTGTGTGCATGAGTGTATTGGTGAGTGAATGGATATCTCAGTGCTACCATGTCAAAGTAAGTACATATGTAAAACACAGTACATGTGAGAGTTGACATATATAAATAACTGTGCATAAGAGCCAATGAATGTGTGAGTGGCTGTGTGGATCATTGTGAACTTGTATCAGGGATTGTATAAGAGAGTAAATATGTGTTAGTATATGTTTGAATAAGTAAGGTGTGTATAACTGTATAGTTGAGGAAATGGAGGTGTGATTGATTCTTTGCATGACTGACTAGGTGTGTGAGTAACTCCGTGGATGAGTGACAGTCTGTTAGTGTCTGTTTACACTGAGTGGATCTAAGGTTATATTAGAGTCTGAAGAGCTTCATCGTATTATCACATGAATGATGTCATCAGTGATGTCATCAGTGATGTCATTTAAGATCTCATCAGTGATGTCATCAGTGATGTCATTTGACATGTCATCAGTGATGTCATCAGTGATGTCATTTGAGATGTCATCAGTGATGTCATCAGTGATGTCATTTGAGTTGTCATCAGTGATGTCACTGACCATGTCATGAATGATGTAATATGTGACATCATCAGCAGTGGATTGCGGGTGCGCGATATATAGTTATTGCAACTAACTATATATGCGAATTTCTATGGTTTTGTGTGAGTAAATTAAGGTTTTGTAAATGCTAATCCCTAACTATATATGGTCTATAACCTATGGTTTTTTCAGTGAATTTCAATGGTTTTTTAATAGCAAATATGAAAAGCTTTGAAATGTCAAGTACGTGGTAGATAAAAACATTTTCGTGTCTATGCACGCTGATGTGCTTTGAACGCTGCCCCCCCCCCCCTCCTCTTTTCTTTTAGGAGTATTCTCACTTTGCAGATAGTGAAGGGTAGGTAACGTAAGCCTTTGCCCCCGTTGTAACCCGTCGTGCTTGCTTTTCTCTCCATTTGATTGATTGTTATCCAAGCATTTACTGTTTTAGAATTGGATCTTTTTGCTTCATTCTCTAATAACAAACAAGCACAGAGTCGCAATACTCTGTTTAGTCTTTGCAGATAGTGAAAAATCGTTTTAAAAAACAAAAGGAATCGAGCAAAATCAGTAGGCCACTAATGGGATCTCTTTTTGACCTCGCTAAAATAGAAACATTAGGAACAACCCCTCATGAGAAATACGAAACTAGTGAGATGAACTGAGCTCGACGCCATGATGACTGCAAGACAGCTCGGCTCCGCCACCCACCCCGCCCAAATTCTATAAGTTTCGGTGGAGCCCCAACGTGAACAGGTAGAGAAGAACTTGCCCTCCTCTCTTTGACTGAAGGTTCTTGTAGCCTGTCCCTTCTGTTGTCATTTAACAGAACTTTTTGGACTACTGAAAGGGGTTGTGTTCCGACCGCTGGTTGGTGGAGACATTTTGACTATATTCTGGACCTGCGTTTTCGCGTAATGCGTCATTTGACGCGCCGCGTTAGCGCACCCGGAAGTACTCCGGTGCGCAAGGCGCAGCTTCCCGGAAGCGATCCAGAGCGCGGCGCGCAGCGCGTAACATAAGCATAACAGGTCATGTTACTTGTTAATAAAACTTTTCATTGGTTCATTTTACTTTTGTTATTCTAATGATGAAAGGCTTGGTCATAATAACGCCTTTTATTGCTTTCGAACATTTTTTTTTCTTAAACATATATGTTATAATGTTCCAGGCTAATGTATTTTCCCGGGAAATTTACAACTGTCCTGCAAGTAAAATATTCCTATTTCGAGAAAAAGGGCGTTTCTTTGTCCCATGAGGGAGCCGTTGAGCAAAAGAGGCTCGGCCTGCTGTCTTAGTCGCCGATAGGCCTGAATATCAGATTCTTATCGATCACTTTATGTTACAGGAGTAGAAACCACAACAGCCCTTGACCATTTATCTTTGCGTATTATACCTTTTAACCGTCATGTAATTGGACTGCTTTATTTCACTTGCCTTTTACTGATTCAAAAACAGTGGCTATTATTCAAAACTTTTCCAATGTAAGTACTACTACCATGTTTTGTTTTAAAAACCTTTATTGTGAAAATGTCAGTATGCAAATACGGGCCTATAACCACGTGGGCCGGCCACGGAGCAAACTGGAATCGTATATGATTAGGGGACATTTACACTGTAGAACAACGTAACGGGCAACCCATTAGGTTGCAAGAACTAAGGTGTCTAACATTTGCGGAATCGGTGAACGTACATTTTATAATTAAAGTACGACAGGGCCAGTTACAATAAAATTATCTAGATATACATTTGCGGGCAAGTACCATGGGTGACGTTAAATCGAACTTTCAATAGTACAGTAATCAATAACACATCAGAACTTAATATCAATAGGGATGTCCAAATGTTCAATCAGTACTCATCCCCGCCCGCCATGTGCTTCAAAACTGCATACGTATCTCGTGATATCAAGGTTGGGCAACCAGTACACAACAAGGAGTTACGAGTCTCATTTATACCGGCGCCATTTTGGGCGAGGCCGGGCAGGTCCAGGATATAGTCAAAATGTCTCCACCAACCAGCGACTATGATGATGTTCATAAGCTCTATTGATTAGATTAACACTCCTCTCTCCACATGAAATTAATTTGCCGCAAGTTAAACATGTCATTTTCATTTGTCCAAAGTTCTTCTGAAGATTTAGAACCGTTTCCCTTGCCTCTGATTCTGACACTGCCACTTCAATGGTGGATGTACTGGCAGGTCGGGCATTATCCACCAAATCAAACTGCAGATGAGATGCCTTCACCTGGAGAGGCGGAAAAGTTCCGTTTACGCCGCCTCCCCCCCCACCCCCCCGGGCACCCCACGCCGTCTTTCGGCGCAGCATTGTAGGATGGCCACACCAGTGAAACTTGCTGGACACCACCTCGGTGCCATCCGGATATCACCGCGTTCGAGTCACTGTACTGCAAGAGTGGGAGAAACTCAGCTGGACACGCCGTCTTTCGGCGCAACATTGTAGGATGGCCACACCAGTGAAACTTGCTGGACACCACCTCGGTGCCATCCGGATCTCAGCGCGTTCGAGTCACTGTACCGCAAGAGTGGGAGAAACTCAGCTGGACACGCCGTCTTTCGGCGCAGCATTGTAGGATGGCCACACCAGTACGGCAACTTGCTGGACACCACCTCGGTGCCATCCGGATCTCGTCGCGTTCGAGTCACTGTACCGCAAGAGTGGGAGAAACTCAGCTGGACACGCCGTCTTTCGGCGCAGCATTGTAGGATGGCCACACCAGTGCGGCAACTTGCTGGACACCACTTCGGTGCCATCCAAATCTCGTCGCGTTGTGCTGCCTTCGGCGTACTGTAGCAGCAAGAGTGACCGCAACTCAGCTGGACACGCCGTCTTTCGGCGCAGCATTGTAGGATGGCCACACCAGTGCAGCACCTTGCTGGACACCACCTCGGTGCCATCCGGATCTCGGCGCGTTGTGCTGCCTTCGGCCTACTGTAGCAGCAAGTGCGGGCGCAACTCGGCAGGACGGCGAGTGAAACGCTAAGGGGCACCGCACTGCACATGAGGTGCCTCCACCTGGGGAGGCGGAAGAAGGCCGTTCGCGCCGCCTCCCCCCGGACACCCCACGCCGTCTTTCGGCGCAGCATTGTAGGATGGCCACACCAGTACAACTTGCTGGACACCACCTCGGTGCCATCCGGATCTCGGCGCGTTGTGCTGCCTTCGGCCTATTCGCACATCGGTCCGCTACTGACGCCGCCTCATGGGCCAACGGGTTTTCTATGCTTTTTATAACCCTAAGCCGCATAACAGGTCATGTGACTTGTTTATAAAACTTTTCATTGGTTCATTTTACTTTTGGTTTCCTAATGATGGAAGGCTTGATCATATGACCTAAAAGTAACACTTTTCATTGGATTAAAACATTTTTTTTTCCAAAACGATGAAAGACCCACCTTTTTTTTTCTCACTCGGCAATCAAAAAAGGTTCCGTTAGATGACAACAGAGGGGACAGGCAACAAGAACCATCACTCAAAAAAGGGGAGGGCAAGTTCTTCCCTACCGGGTCACGTTGGGGCTCCACCGGAACTCATCGAATTGATAGTCTACAGTGTTTCTGGATGTTTCAGACTGAAGCTGGCGTCAGCATGAGAGCACCACCATCTCGTAGCTCCGTCGTGGCCATTCCGCAAGCAATCATGGCAGCCGCTCCCCACCGGAAGCCTGCGGGAGTCGGGGGCCCCCAAGACTTTTGTAGAATCTTCAAAGCTGAGGGGACACTTTCGAGAATGGAGCCCAAGCCCTAGCAGACAAGGGTCCGAGTTCCAAGGTGTACCAGGGCCATTTTAGTGGACCAGGCCCAAATCCGAAGAGCCGGCCGCCATTTTAAGAGTCCTGTGGCAGCCGCCTATCGCTGCACCGCAAGAGTGGGAGCAACTCAACTACATGGTGAGCGAGACGCTGTAGCAGCAAGAGCGGGCGGTAAACAGCTGAATGGCGGATGAGGCACAGTGTAGCAAAAGCGGGCGGAATGGCAACTGAAACGGTAAAGGGGCGCCCCACTACAACAGACGAGCCTCCACCTGGGGAGGCCCATTCACGCCGCCCCCCCCCCCCCCCCCGGGGCGCCCCACGCCGTTTTTCGGAGCAGCATTGTAGGATACCAAAACCAGTGTGGCAACTTACTGGACATCACCTGGGTGCCGTCCAGATCTCAGCGCGTTCTGCTGCCTTGGGACTATTCGCACAGCAGACCGCTACTGACGAGGCACAGTGCAGCAAAAGCGGGCGGAAAACCGCTGAATGGCAAGTGAAACGCTAAAGGGGCGCCCCACTACAACAGACGAGCCTCCACCTGGGGAGGCCCGTTCACGCCGCCTCCCCCCAGGGCGCCCCACGCCGTTTTTCGGAGCAGAATTGTAGGATACCAAAACTAGTGCGGCACCCAGGTGACATCACCTGGGTGCCGTCCAGAACTCAGCACGTTGTGCTGCCTTGGGACTATTCGCACAACAGACCGCTACTGACCATTGTTGCTTCTGTTTTAATAAAAAAAATGTTAAGGTGTTTACTGTTTTTGTTGCGATGTATATATTTATAAGTTATTAAAGTGTTATAATCCTACTACTTTGTTGGAGTGCTATATATTTTTAATGTGACACATAATTGTGAAGACTTTGATGTACAAAAAGGCATCCCTGGAATCTTCCGCTTCATGCTCGGTCCCACACACCCTCACAGTGAGAATCCCCTCCCCAATCACATTACAGGATGGTTATCAGATAGTACGAACGCGTGTGGTGTGACGGATCTCATCGAGTGGGGGCCTTGATCTACTGTAACTCCTTCGAAGAGGGGTGATTCTTTACAGTTGAGGCCTTAAACTACATCCGCAGGGCTACGTGATAGCCTGGGACAGGCCTGGACAATCAGACACAAAGGAAGAGGAATGTCAGAGGGTGCAGGGTAGTGAATAGGGTGAAAGGGTGGTGTCGGGCGGGCACAGGGTGTGATTCTCAGGGAAGAGCAGCGCAGATGGGGGGAGGTTTATGGCCCATGCATAAGACAGAGAGCGGGGGTGACCAGTGCGTGGGGGAGATGCTTGCGAGGGTGGGGAGCCATGCTGAGGATCAGCGGCGTGCAGAGAGTGGGTCTGGTCAAGGCATCTAAAATGGCTGCCGTGCACGACAAAAGTGTGGCATTGGAAAAAAAGCAAGATGGCGCAGACAATGTTTATCAATACGGATTAATTTATAACAATTATTTTTAACAATATATTTACTCGCAGTGACAAAATGGTGGTCAACACTTCCTGATTTCCTTCGAATCGAACGTTAACAGATGTCACGATCGGCGGCGTGCAGAGAGTGGGTCTGGTCAAGGCATCTAAAATGGCTGACGTGCACGACAAAAGTGTGGCATTGGAAAAAAAGCAAGATGGCGCAGACAATGTTTATCAATACGGATTAATTTATAACAATTATTTTTAACAATATATTTACTCGCAGTGTCAAAATGGCGGTCAACACTTCCTGATTTCCTTCGATTCGAACGTTAACAGACGTCACGCAGCAAAAAAAAAAAAAACGCTCACGCGCAGCCGCTGGAAGACATGTATCAACATATATGAGCCTCCTCAGCCACCCTCAGAAAACATAAAGGGTCAGGATACGTCTCCCGTACCCCCTTATACCCTGTAATTTAATTAAAACGAAATACAAAATGGCGAATTCCCATTTCGCTACCTGTTCGCGAACCGGGAAGCGCTTCTACCGTGAAAAATCAAAAAAAAAAAATTTCCCACGGGACCCTTTATTAACCCCAACATCATTCCTAGTGGGTCAAGAGGGGTCTACCTTGCCCCCTTTCATTAAATTCCCCCTTCGTTTTTCTCCTCCTCTTTTCTCTCGATCCTACCGAGAGACAAGATGGCGGCCGCTCCGGACTGTTTAGAATGTTGACAGACACCGGAGAGCCAATCAGCTTCGCTTCGCAAAGCTCCGTTACGCGACAAGTTCGCGAACCGGAGCGCTACCCGGGACGCTGTCACAGATATATCTGTTTTTTAAAACGTTAATTTCTCAAAATCCACTGAAGCACATATATTGAGACCCAGCAAAGGCACATCGGGCTAACAGTCCCTACAATTTTGCCAAGTTTCGTGCAAATCCATTCAGCCGTTCGAGCTAAAAGTGAGGCCAAACGCCCTATGGAAAACTCAATGTTAAAAACGCGTTTTGGGACCCCCCTTTTTTCTCGGCCCCCCCTTGACGAACCCCCCCCAAATTTTCAGGGGCTACTCAGAGACAAAATGTGCCATTTTCCTGAAGATTTCAGCCGATTCCGTCCACAAACGCCAAAGTTATTAGACATAGAATTTTCAAAAGTCCCATAGAGAAAAAATCCTAACTATATATACCTACTGGCGACCGCCAGTAGGTAATATATATATATACATATATATATATATATATATATATATACATATATATATATATATATATATATATATATATATATATATATATATATATATATATATAATTCACTGAAAAAACCATAGGTTTCAGACTAGTTATAGTTAGGAATTAGCATTTAAAAAACCTATTAAATTCACTGAAAAAACCATAGGTTTCACACCAGTTATAGTTAGCTGGAAATTTTACTGACATAAAACCATTGAAACTCCCACGTTATAGTTAGTGGGACTCACTATAACTTGCGCGCCTGCAATGCACTGCTGATGACGTCACATATTACATCACTCATGACATGGTCAGTGACATCACTCATGACATCACTGATGACACCATCCAGGGAATGTGTGTCTTTCTGAAAAATCAATATGTTTATATATTTTAGTTTCTATTTTTGAATATGTGTTTCAAGGGTTACATTACCCTGAAAGGAGGTCTGTCACTCGATCACAAGGATGTTGTCACTGTTTTTTTAGTTGTTTTATATTTTTTAGTATCAGTATGAGTGATGTAATATGTGACGTCATCAGCAGTGCATTGCAGGCGCGCAAGTTATAGTGAGTCCAACTAACTATAACGTGGGAATTTCAATGGTTTTATGTCAGTAAAATTTCCAGCTAACTATAACTGGTGTGAAACCTATGGTTTTTTCAGTGAATATGTATATATATATATATATATATATATATATATATATATATATATATATATATATATATATATATATATATATATATATATATATATATATATATATATATATATATATATATATATATATATATATATATATATGCTGCAGGAACTCGTCTCAGTCTCCCAAATGAAACCGACAGCCAAACATGCAAAAGTATATATATATATCCCCGCTTCCAACATCCACGGATTCTTAATCCATCAAGAACGTAGCACACGCAGGGGGTAGTTCCACAAAGAATTTATTACGGGAACTCTACAGCAACATGACGCGTTTCGCCTTCGGGCTTTGTCAAATTGTGCAGAGAGCCGAGGCGCCCGTCTACCTTAAAAGACATCATTCATGATGTAATGTGCAAAGAAGGACTATAATACATATATCAAAGGTGGCCGCCATCTTGTGACGATGTGAACATAACTATATAGTAATCACACATGCAACTCAGGTTTAAATAACCAAAATTTCTCGCATGGCCAATGTAAATACATATTATAATGGATTAAGAATCCGTGGATGTTGGAAGCGTGGATAATTCAAACGGGCACCCCCCCGTTTTGTGTGCACCCGCTCATGCGTGCATCTGGCTGGTGTTTTGAAGCTGCTATATATATATATATATATATACATATATACTAGCAGCCCGTCCCGACGTTGTCCGGGTATGAATTGCTGCCGGCTAGTAGTATATTGTTTCGTAGGATTTCATTTTGATAGCATTTCTTATCTGTGACAGGCCTGTGAAAAGCTCCGATTCACAGTGCGCGTTCAGTAGTGTGTGAACTCTAGTTTCCCTACTTTATTTTCCTTGCAATATTATATAGCGCGAACTCGACAACATGGCATGAGCACAATTAACATTACAGAAGAACACATTGATTTGTGGTAGGCACGGGGAGACAAAGTGATTTGCCTGGAATCACAGGATGTTGAGCTGATGCCGAGATTCTAACGTAGCTCCCCATCTTTAAAGTTCGCAATTCTAGAACTTGTGGTGGGAGGTCTGTCTAAAAGTGTATGTCGGTGCTGGGCATCAATGAGAGAGACCTGTGCATTTTTCCAATTGGTGGTGAAAAAATATGAGTATGTTGCTGGAGATGTGGGCCGCCGTGCCACCAATGTACTTACGGGGAGGGTAAACACCCATTATTCCGCAAATTTCTTTCCGCATACCATCACTCTGCATACTTTCATTACGAAAGTACCATGACTCCGCAATGCCATTATAACACATGGCATTACATTTTATATGCTTTTACCACGCATACATTTACAACAAAATTCGTTGTAAATGCATGAATGGTAAAAGCATGTTTTTTAAAAATGTTTGGATAAGGCAAGTATGGGTATAGGGGTATATGTTTTGGGGTACTGAGGTATATGTTTTGGGGTGTTTGGGTATTTTAATGGTTCAGATATAGTTTTGGGTTATGGGGTACAGGGGTATTTTTAGGGTTCAGGGCTAGGCTTGGGTTTTGGGGTATGGGGTATTTTTAGGGTTCAGGGGAAGGTTTGGGTTTTGGGGTACAGGGGTATTTTAAGGGTTCAGGGCTAGGTTTGGGTTTTGGGGTACAGGGGTATTTTTAGGGTTCAGGCTAGGTTTGGGTTTTGGGATACAGGGGTATTTTAAGGTTCTGGGCTTGGTTTGGGTTTTGGGGTACAGGGTATTTTTAGGGTTCAGGGGTAGGTTTGGGTTTTGGGGTACTGGAGTATTTTAAGGGTTATGGGCAAGGTTTGGGTTTTGGGGTACAGGGGTATTTTAGGGTTCAGGGGTAGGTTTGGGTTTTTGGGGTACAGGGGTATTTTTAGGGTTCAGGGGTATGTTTGGGTTTTGAGGTACAGGGGTATTTATAGGGTTCAAGGCTAGGTTTTGGTTTTGGGGTACAGGGGTATTTTTAGGGTTTAGGGATAGGTTTGGGTTTTGGGGTACAGGGTAGATTTATAGGGTTAAGATGGGTTAGTGTTTAAGGGTGTTGGGGTATTTTATAGAGTAAGGGTGGGTTATGATTACGGGGTGCAGGCGTATTTAAAGTAGGGGTAGGCGGAATTGGCGCGAACTTGGTACAATAAATCCGCAATATTTTGTTCCGTCAGATTTCCAATTATTAAAACAGAAACCTCATATATTCAAGGTAAAATAACAAGCCTTTCTACATGCTAAAATGCATATAGTCATTTCACAAAAGTGAAATTAGCTTCCAGCAAGCAGTGAGAGAATTGATTATTTTGAGATCAAGCCCCTGCAAACCATTATGGGACGAAATTAGCAGTGGGAAGTGAATATTATAGTATCCAAATAATTCTACAAAGAGCTGCAGTTCACCTCGTTCTCCCCAGTTGTCCCCAAGAGGCAAATGCAATAGCATTTAAAATATTATACATCAAGCTGCAGTTCACCCCATGGTCCCTAGATGCCCCTGTTGAGGCAAATGCAATAGCATTTAAAATATTATATATCAAGCTGCAGTTCACCTCGCCATCCCTAGATGTCCCTGATGAGGCAAATGCAATAGCATTTAAAAAATTATACATCAAGCTGCAGTTCACCTCGTCATCCCAAGATGTCCCTGATGAGTAAAATTCAAAAACGTTGAAACCCTTTCATGAATGCTAAAAATTATGCTAAGCTTATCTCGGAATGCTTTGCAGGGCCTTTTAGTTGTATTTTTGCCCATAACTGTGCTTGGGGTGGTTCTAAGAGAATGGGACCTCCACTGAATTACTATTTAAAGGGAGCAGGAATGTATAGAACCTGGGAAGAAAAAACAACCGTCGTGACGGAATGCCCCCAGCGATTGTCCCGCCCCCAGCACACACCCACAGCACAATGCAGACACGCCCACAAGGGACTACTTTGCTGGCACGGTTCTTTTACATTTTAAATGTATATGGTGGGCGTCTGCATAGCCTATGTCCTTCTGCTGCAACTGCCCTTTCCAACGCTGTATTGGGTGTTGTGATTGGTGCTGTGGTTGCCGAGTTTACCTGGCCAAAAAGTGCAAGTTCTCTCTTTATAATAGTAGCATAGATATATATATATTACCTACTGGCGATAGCCAGTAGGTATATATAGTTAGGATTTTTTCTCTATGGAACTTTTGAAAATTCTATGTCTAATAACTTTGGCGTTTGTGGACGGAATCGGCTGAAATTTTCAGGAAAATGGCACATTTTGTTTCTGAGCAGCCCCTGAAAATTTGGGGGGGGGTCGTCAAGGGGGGGCCGAGAAAAAAGGGGGGTCCCAAAACACGTTTTTCCCATTCATTTTTCCATAGGGCGGTTGGCCTCACTTTTAGCTCGAACGGCTGAATGGATTTGCACGAAACTTGGCAAAATTGTAGGGACTGTTAGCCGGATGTGCCTTTGCTAGGTCTCAATATATGTGCTTCAGTGGATTTTGAGAAATTAACGTTTAAAATAAGATATATATCTGTAACAGCGCTCCGGGCAGCGCTCCGGTTCGCGTACTTTTCGCGTAACGGAACTTTGCGATGCGAAGCTGATTGGCTCTCCGGTGTCTGTCAACATTCTAAACAGTCCGGAGCGGCCGCCATCTTGTCTCTCGGTAGGATCGAGAGACAAGAGGAGGCCAAAACAAAGGGGGAAATGAAGGAAAGGGGCCAAGGTAGACCCCTTCTGACCCCCTAGGATTGATGAGGGGGATATTATAGAGCCACGCGGGGCCCCCCCAAAAAAAAAAAAAATCCGATTTTTTCGCCGTAGAGACGCGTCTTGGTACGCGAACCGGGCAGCTAACCGGGAAGCTAACCGGCAGTGTAACGGGAGTCTGAGGAGAAGCTGATTGGCTGTTAACATTGTAAACAGTCTCGAGCGGCCTCCATCTTGTCTCTCTGTGGGATCGAGAGACAAGAGGTGGAAAAAAAAAAGGTGTAAATGAATGAAAGGGGTAAGGCAGACCCCTCCTGAACCCCTAGGATTGATGAGGGGGCTATTAAAGTTCCCTGCGGGGCAAAAGAAAAAAAAAATTGCGATTTTTCGCGGTACAGGTGCTTCCTGGTACGTTAACCGGGCAGCTAACCGGCAGCGTAACGGGAGTCCGACATATTGTGTTTTTTGAACGTTTGTGATATGTGCACATGTGGATTTTGTCTAATTAAGGTTAAAAAAATATATATATATCTTTAAGCGTGTTCTGGCGCGCTTTCGTTTTGGGTTTGGTTTGCGCTGCAGAGACGATACGTCACGGTTATGCGATGCATCATGAGGCGTCTCACGGGCTACGTGATACGTCACTTAATAAAGAATATATTTTACAGCTATAGATATTAGCTTTTAAAAAACCAATGAAATTCACAGAAAAAACCATAGGTTATAGACCATATATAGTTAGGAATTTGCATTTACAAAACCTTGAAAATTCACTGAAAAAACCATAGGTTATAGACCATATATAGTTAGGGATTAGCATTTACAAAACCTTATTTTATTTGCACAAAACCATTGAAATTCCATATATAGTTAGTTGCACTAACTATATATCGCGGACCCGCAATCCACTGCTAATGATGTCACATATTACATCATTCATGACATGGTCAGTGACATCACTGATGACATCACTGATGACATCTCAAATGACATCACTGATGACATCACTGATGACATCTCAAATGACATCACTGATGACATCACTGACATCTCATTTGACATTACTGATTACATCACTGATGATATCATTTATGTGATAATACATCTTCAGACTCTAATATAACCTTAGATACACTCAGTGTAAACAGGCACTCACAGACTGTCACACATCCATGGAGTTACTCACACACCTAGTCAGTCATGCAAAGAATCAATCTGTGAGAAGTTGGCCTGATATGTAGTGTTTCCAATTCTGGAACCACTTGGTATAAGTCCAAACAAACCCCAAAGATGTCTGGTTGTAAGTCAACCTTGTTAGACAAGCTATCCTAGTGGTAGCATGGACTAAGCAGCCTTAAAGGCTTAACTTAAGAGGTCGTGTTAAGCGAGCTGTTTTACCACATACAATCCTGTAATCAAATGAAAGGACACCACACAAGTATATATTATAAAAATATATGTATTTATTTCTAAATTACTCCCCAGTACTCTTGATGAGGAAAGGGGCACAAGCATTAAATCAAAAGCACAGTAAAACATATAAAGTTGCACAATTATGGATGAGGGCGGGTGGCCACTCAGACCATATACTAAAAAAGTGGTATAAGTAACACTTCTCGAACAATGGTTAGGCCTAGGGCCTAGAGATTCGCTGGGAGCAGTCAGGACTAGCAATGATGAAGTCGGGAGTAGCCCACAGGAGACGGGTGCAGCACGGAAAGTGCGGCGCGCACCAATGCAATGTCAATGGTGCGTAAAAGTTAGTTAAAGTGAATTAAAAGATACTTCTGCTGAACCTAGAGACACAAAACTTTAGACACAGACCCTAGAGGTGGGTACCAGTGTATGTACACCGGCGTTGCAATGTTACCTCACCCACAGGCCGTGGGTGCACAGGGTCGAAGTGGCGTCGGGTCCTGACACGCAGGTTCTTGGTGCTTGAAGCTGTTGCAGCTGCAGGCGATGTGAAGCAGAAGTGTCCGGTGCGATCCAAGGGTGGATCGAAGTGGAAAAGTACCTGAAAGCAGAGGGGACAGAGTCTGGGTCACTCAGCAGTGACCAGGGTGGAACCAGGACGGAACCAGGCAATGTCGGGCGCAATCAGGTGGTTGTCGATAGGCTTCTCTCTGCTGTCACGTGGGCTCTGGGGCATCTGTGACGTCCAGGAGCGGGTCACGATCTGTCCCACGTAGGCTCTCGCCGTCAGCACCGTCGGCTTCAAGATTGCAGCAAACAGCACTTGGCAAAAGCAATCCACGCGGAACCGGGAGATTGCTTATCACTCGAACCAGGAGGGTCAGAGTGGGGGCTCCTTTTCACAGGAGCTGGTGCAGATCTGGAGCAACCAGAAAAGCAAGTCGTATTTCAAGTTTCGTCGGCACAGGGGCCACAAGCCAGCTGGCAAGTGACCGGGCCAACGCGTCGAGCCCACACAAGCAGAAGGGCCCCACGCAGCACTCGTCGAGTGTGGAGGGGTGAGCTTTAGTGCAAGTGGAGCTCGGGGCTGGGGCTTCTCAAACCCCGGTGCACAGCTTCGAGGATCACTCGTGGGCTGCACGGTCAGCGTCTCGTGGCCTTTTCAAGATGGCGTGCCCCACGCTTCCGGTCGCCTCCACTGGTCTCAGCTCTGCAGGGACTGTGGATCGGGCAGGTAGAAGGCAGGCAAGCTTGATCTCGTCGATCTCTGTCGCTCGAGTTCCGGCGGGAACTGCAACAAAGCAAGGGTCGAGGGCTGGATGGTGCCTGTTTGCACAGGGTGGTCACTCCTTGACCACAAGGGAGATTCTTCAGTCTTCTAACGTCGTGTAGAAAGTCGAAGGGTCCAGAATTCGTTTCTTATGTTTCTTCAGGATGATCTGCGTTGCATTGGCACTGCTCCCCCTCTTATTCGAATCTGGGGGGTTGGACATCCTGCTAGGTCCCCTCCTATGGGTGGGACCCAGGAAGGGGGTGGTTACACCCCTCTCCTTTGATCCTGGCCGCGCTGGGACAGGGGCTGGGAGGCCCCAGAACCGGTTTGGCCGGATTATGCAAGGGGCAGCCTTGTGCTCCCCAGGCAGTGTCTGGTTTCTTTGAAACCTCCCTACTCCAATCCACTATCTCCTGTCTGGGGTGGTTTGACACCGCCCTGTGACAGGAAACTCTTTGTCCAGGACTCCTCTGCCGAGTTTCGGTCAGCAGCAGGAGGCCAGACCCGTGTCTGTGGCAGGGGCATCCATTTTGTGGATCTGAGGCTCATTTTAAATCAACCGCATTTTAGCAAAAGTAACATGTCGTCCCCTCTAGAGGGGTGGAATGCTACCCCCGTCGCCAGGACTGGCGAGGGGGTAGTATTCCAAATCGTATGACACCTTACACGACATATTTTGATAAAGCCAAACCAAAGTTGACATATAACCGCGAGGATTATAATGTACTTAATAGTATATGGTTTGGCATTATCCCGGAACAGCTAAGGGAATTGGTCCCGACAGCTGCAGACAGGCTCAGCTCATGCTAGAGCACCATCTCACATTAAACCACGCACTCTGCCTTCAGGATTGTTAAGGCCTGCCATAGGAGTGGCTCACAGGTTTATATGTGTCCAGATAGGTTTAGATATAGGCATACTATATCTAAGCAAGGGGTGATTACACCACCTTGCCCCAGCTGAGTGATCAGCCAGTTGTGTCAATTTTAGATAGCCAGCCAGGGGTGGCAAAAGATATGCTGCAGCCCCTGGTAGGCCTTGGATGCACCTATGCCCTGGGCACCTATAGTGCTCTGTACAGGGGCTGATAAGGTGACCCAAGCCAATCTAGTTATGCACCTAGGGTACATGGAATCCATTTTACAGAGAGAGCAGATAGCCTGGGGCCCTGATTAGCAGGGAACCAGGCCAACTAAGTCGAAAACCAGCTAAACACAGGGCAAAAAATCTGGGGTAACCATAGTCAGGTAGCCACCTTCCTACATAACCCCCCCCCCCCCCAAACGAAAGGAGATAAGGCTATCCTTGGCCAGGTAAGCCTATATTGCCTGAGTGGCCATATAAGGAAGTACCTGCACTAGCATGGGTACCCCCTGTCTCATGGTCCACTAAGCAGTCCCTCACCGTAGGGGTATTAGAGGGTCTCCACCATAGGGAATCACTACCTTGGGTGTGTTTATGCAAAGTTAAAGGCTGGTTTGGATATGGAGTATTGAAGTGAGGCTCCACTAATTTTGGGCTCAACTTCCTCCAATTATCTTCCACCATGTGGGCCTTTCTTTATTCAACTGAGTTGCACTGAGCTCTCAGGGTCAACCTCTGGCTACCTAAAGCTGGAGGCTGGGTCCCTCTGTTTGGCTTGCTGGAGGGACAGTTCAGGTTTGGGCCCTTTGGGTCCCAGGTTTGGCTGTGCCCAACAGAATCCATCTGTGGGAGGTCCCTAACTACTTTTAAGGGGGCTCCTTCAGGAGTTTTTAAAGTTTTCACCTTACTAGGGCTACTAGTTTTGGTGCCCCTAATCTGTTGATGGGGGTGCTTTATTTGACAGGGGGCCCTCTGGGTCTCACTGTCCTTCTTGTACTCTGCAGCCCTGGGCTGACTAAGGCAAGGTAGAGAGGGGCAGGTTACCTGCTCCAGACTGGATCCCACCTGAGAAGAGTCCACTGCCATCAGAGGCTCTGTCAGGCCAGGTCTAACAACATCTGGGGCAGTTCCTTCATCAGGGGTAAGATCAGTTCCCTGAGGAGGCTGATCCTGTCCTACTGTCTGGTGAGGGGGAGATTTCTCTTCCTCCTCCATGCTCCCAGTTTGGGTGGAGTGATCCATCATTTCAGGCTTCACAACACACATATCTGTTTGAGTTTGGGCTGTGGCCATCACAGCCCCACCAACCTTTTCAGGAGGAGACTCAGTTTGGGTTTCTGCTGTTATCATAACAGCTTTGCTATTCTGTTTTGGAAGAGCTTCTGGCAAAGATGGGGCAGAGAGTTGCTCAGCCCTACCAACCTTTTCAGGAAGGACATCTTGGATTGGGGCTATAGCCAGTACAGCCCCACTAACCTTTCCATTGGAATTTACCATTCTAGAATGGATTTCCTGTTCAACCTCAGCCCAGGCTGAGATTTCCAAATCATTACCCAGTAGACAGTCTACAGGCAAGTTTGGTGACACTGCCACTCTCTTTGGGCCAATGACACCTCCCCAGCTGAGACTTACTACTGCCATGGGATGATTTGTTTGGATGCCATCAATGTTTGTTACCTGGTATGTGGCACCAGGTAAAAGTTGCTTAGAGGGGACTATACAGTCAGCCACCATGGTGATGCTAGCCCCTGTGTCTCTAAAAGCTTCAACTTTCAAACCATTGATGATGGGTTCTTGTCTATATTTGCTCAAGGTATTTGGGCAAACTGAGAAGTTGGCAAACCCCATGCCAGTCTCATAAACAAGATTATTTGGGGATGGGGACCTGGATAGGCCAGGGTCCCCTTGGGCTCCAAAAGTAAACCCACCCAGATTCCTGGGTGTGCTCCCACTTCCTGGGGGATTACTGCTGACAGTAACAGGAGGTGTTGGAGCTGGCTTTGAAGGTATGTTTTCTTTATTGCCAATCTTGGGACAACAGCTGTCTGTTTTGTAATGCCCAACCTGTTTACAGGCATGACAATAAGGCTTTTTGTCAGTTGATGAAGTGTCTTGGGACCCACCCCCCTTCTTGGAGTTTTGGGGCCCTGGGGAAGTGTTTTCTTTACTTTTATCCCCACCCTTATCTTGAGGCTTGGTAGACTCCTTCTTCTGGTTATTGTCCTGATTCTTAGGCCTAATCCTGGTTCTGACCCACTTATCTGCCCTCTTTCCCAATTCTTGGGGAGAGGTCAAATCTGAGTCCACCAGGTGCTGGTGTAAGAGCTGGTTCTGACAATTACTTAGGATCTGCTCCCTCATAATCAAATTATACAATCCTGTGAAGTCATGTACTTTGCTGCCATTTAGCCAACCCTCCAGAGCCTTAGTTTCACAATCAACAAAATCAGTCCAGTCCTGAGTCTGTGTCTTCTGGGTATCTCTGAACTTTAACCTGTACTGTTCAGTGGTTAAGCCAAACCCATCTATCAGAACACTCTTCAGGACTTTGTAATTGCTGGCATTCTCATGTCTGACAGTGAGGAGCCTATCTCTCCCTTTCTCTGAAAAGGAGTACCATAAGATCGCTGCCCACTGTTCCTCAGGAACCTGCTGTACCATGCAGGCTCTCTCCAGAGCAGTCATCCATTTGTGGATGTCATCCCCTTCCTGATAGGGGGGCACAATCTTTGTCAGGTTTCTACTATCATAGGACCTGGGTTTCTCTTTAGGAACTTTGCTGCCACCAGTGGCATCTAAGCCACACAATTTTCTTTCTCTTGCCAAAGCAAGTTTAGCTTGAGCCAAGGCTACCTCTTCCCTTTCTATTTGGAGTTGGACAGCCCTCATCCTGGCCCTATGCTCTTTTCTCTGGGAGGGAGTCATCCCTCTTTGAGATTCTCTTGAGGCACTAGAAAGATGAGAGTCCCTTGATTGAGATCTCACCCTCCTGTTACCTGGGAGAATTTGGTTATGAGATCTGGAGTGGTGCTGGCCCTCTCCATTCCCATGTAGGTCCAGGTTGGCCTGGTTAAGCCTGGCAACCTGTACCTGGTTTCCCCTCTGATCCTGATCTTCAGGCTCTTCTAAATCTGAGCCTTCCTCTTCCTCTTCCTCCTCCTCCTCTACTTCATCTTCAGGAAGATCCTCATTCTCAGGGGAGTGTATCCCTTCACCTGATTCTAAGGGAGCCTGACTCACCTTATCTAGGTCATCCTTTTCTAGGAGAGCTACCAGGGAAGGAATGGTAGGGCCTCTGCCCTTTTTTAGCCCCCTGGCTGTGCACAAGGCACTCAGGTCTTTGTGGCTAAGGTTGTCATATCTGGATGTTGTCCCTATAGGATCAACTATTACAGGAGCAGAGCCTGAGGCTCTACCTGTATCAGACATGACTGCTAGTGAGGTGTAAGTGATGCACTTACCTACACTAAGTGGTTTCCTACTGTACCTTGCTAGTGAGTTGTAGTCAGGGTGTGCTAATCCCTTTAATCTACAACTACTAAGTTCAGTAGAACTTAATATGCTAAGCTTTTGATTTATATGTACCTAGAGGTACTTGATGTGATCTTTCAATTTGATCCTTATGCTCCTCCCGTTAACTCAGTCCTCAGTCATGTCTCTTAGGTTCCTCAGCGCTGGGATACTTCCGGGTGACTATGCGCTTTATAAAAATAAATAATAATAATAATAATAATAATAATAAAGATTGCAATGGTAAAACAAACAGCAAGCTCAAATCCGCACCGCTGCACACCAATGTGAGAAGTTGGCCTGATATGTAGTGTTTCCAATTCTGGAACCACTTGGTATCAGTCCAAACAAACCCCAAAGATGTCTGGTTGTAAGTCAACTTTGTTAGACAAGCTATCCTAGTGGTAGCATGGACTAAGCAGCCTTAAAGGCTTAACTTAAGAGGTCGTGTTAAGCGAGCTGTTTTACCACATACAATCCTGTAATCAAATGAAAGGACACCACACAAGTATATATTATAAAAATATATGTATTTATTTCTAAATTACTCCCCAGTACTCTTGATGAGGAAAGGGGCACAAGCATTAAATCAAAAGCACAGTAAAACATATAAAGTTGCACAATTATGGATGAGGGCGGGTGGCCACTCAGACCATATACTAAAAAAGTGGTATAAGTAACACTTCTCGAACAATGGTTAGGCCTAGGGCCTAGAGATTCGCTGGGAGCAGTCAGGACTAGCAATGATGAAGTCGGGAGTAGCCCACAGGAGACGGGTGCAGCACGGAAAGTGCGGCGCGCACCAATGCAATGTCAATGGTGCGTAAAAGTTAGTTAAAGTGAATTAAAAGATACTTCCGCTGAACCTAGAGACACAAAACTTTAGACACAGACCCTAGAGGTGGGTACCAGTGTATGTACACCGGCGTTGCAATGTTACCTCACCCACAGGCCGTGGGTGCACAGGGTCGAAGTGGCGTCGGGTCCTGACACGCAGGTTCTTGGTGCTTGAAACTGTTGCAGCTGCAGGCGATGTGAAGCAGAAGTGTCCGGTGCGATCCAAGGGTGGATCGAAGTGGAAAAGTACCTGAAAGCAGAGGGGACAGAGTCTGGGTCACTCAGCAGTGACCAGGGTGGAACCAGGACGGAACCAGGCAATGTTGGGCGCAATCAGGTGGTTGTCGATAGGCTTCTCTCCGCTGTCACGTGGGCTCTGGGGCATCTGCGATGTCCAGGAGCGGGTCACGATCTGTCCCACGTAGGCTCTCGCCGTCAGCACCGTCGGCTTCAAGATTGCAGCAAACAGCACTTGGCAAAAGCAATCCACGCGGAACCGGGAGATTGCTTATCACTCGAACCAGGAGGGTCAGAGTGGGGGCTCCTTTTCACAGGAGCTGGTGCAGATCTGGAGCAACCAGAAAAGCAAGTCGTATTTCAAGTTTCGTCGGCACAGGGGCCACAAGCCAGCTGGCAAGTGACCGGGCCAACGCGTCGAGCCCACACAAGCAGAAGGGCCCCACGCAGCACTCGTCGAGTGTGGAGGGGTGAGCTTTGGTGCAAGTGGAGCTCGGGGCTGGGGCTTCTCAAACCCCGGTGCACAGCTTCGAGGATCACTCGTGGGCTGCACGGTCAGCGTCTCGTGGCCTTTTCAAGATGGCGTGCCCCACGCTTCCGGTCGCCTCCACTGGTCTCAGCTCTGCAGGGACTGTGGATCGGGCAGGTAGAAGGCAGGCAAGCTTGATCTCGTCGATCTCTGTCGCTCGAGTTCCGGCGGGAACTGCAACAAAGCAAGGGTCGAGGGCTGGATGGTGCCTGTTTGCACAGGGTGGTCACTCCTTGACCACAAGGGAGATTCTTCAGTCTTCTAACGTCGTGTAGAAAGTCGAAGGGTCCAGAATTCGTTTCTTATGTTTCTTCAGGATGATCTGCGTTGCATTGGCACTGCTCCCCCTCTTATTCGAATCTGGGGGGTTGGACATCCTGCTAGGTCCCCTCCTATGGGTGGGACCCAGGAAGGGGGTGGTTACACCCCTCTCCTTTGATCCTGGCCGCGCTGGGACAGGGGCTGGGAGGCCCCAGAACCGGTTTGGCCGGATTATGCAAGGGGCAGCCTTGTGCTCCCCAGGCAGTGTCTGGTTTCTTTGAAACCTCCCTACTCCAATCCACTATCTCCTGTCTGGGGTGGTTTGACACCGCCCTGTGACAGGAAACTCTTTGTCCAGGCCTCCTCTGCCGAGTTTCGGTCAGCAGCAGGAGGCCAGACCCGTGTCTGTGGCAGGGGCATCCATTTTGTGGATCTGAGGCTCATTTTAAATCAACCGCGTTTTAGCAAAAGTAACATGTCGTCCCCTCTAGAGGGGTGGAATGCTACCCCCGTCGCCAGGACTGGCGAGGGGGTAGTATTCCAAATCGTATGACACCTTACATGACATATTTTGATAAAGTCAAACCAAAGTTGACATATAACCGCGAGGATTATAATGCACTTAATAGTATATGGTTTGGCATTATCCCAGAACAGCTAAGGGAATTGGTCCCGACAGCTGCAGACAGGCTCAGCTCATGCTAGAGCACCATCTCACATTAAACCACGCACTCTGCCTTCAGGCTTGTTAAGGCCTGCCATAGGAGTGGCTCACAGGTTTATATGTGTCCAGATAGGTTTAGATATAGGCATACTATATCTAAGCAAGGGGTGATTACACCACCTTGCCCCAGCTGAGTGATCAGCCAGTTGTGTCAATTTTAGATAGCCAGCCAGGGGTGGCAAAAGATATGCTGCAGCCCCTGGTAGGCCTTGGATGCACCTATGCCCTGGGCACCTATAGTGCTCTGTACAGGGGCTGATAAGGTGACCCAAGCCAATCTAGTTATGCACCTAGGGTACATGGAATCCATTTTACAGAGAGAGCAGATAGCCTGGGGCCCTGATTAGCAGGGAACCAGGCCAACTAAGTCGAAAACCAGCTAAACACAGGGCAAAAAATCTGGGGTAACCATAGTCAGGTAGCCACCTTCCTACACAATCACATCTCCATTTCCTCAACTATACAGTTATACACACCTTACTTATTCAAACATATACTAACACATATTTACTCTCTTATACAATCCTTGATACAAGTTCACAATGATTCATACAGCCACTCTCACATTCACTGGCTCTTATGTTCAGTTATTTATATATGTCAACTCTCACATGGAGTGTGTTTTACATATGTACTTACTTTGACATGTAGCACTGAGATATCCATTCACTCACCAATATACTCATGCACACAGTCAACTGTCCATACAGCTGTTTCTACATGCACTTTTGAACCCATACACCTAGGGAATCAACTGCTCACACATCTATGCACAGAGTTATACACCTCCCAGCCACCCACACACATACTCA
The DNA here is from genome assembly GCF_964263255.1 of Lissotriton vulgaris. NCBI lineage: Eukaryota > Metazoa > Chordata > Amphibia > Caudata > Salamandridae > Lissotriton > Lissotriton vulgaris. The sequence goes on along the minus strand of NC_141685.1, from coordinate 1,878,797,693 downwards.
GTCTCCCATACAAATACTTGGGCAACCATTCAATAACCCATATAGTTACTGATATAGCTACTGATTTAAACATGCAGCAGTTTACACAACAACATAAATAATGATTGCCAAATTAAGACACTTTAATCACTAACCCATACACTCAGTGAGACACATTTAATCATTCTCTCATACAGTCAGTCATGCACCTACTAAATCCTTCATCCAGACACTTATACATCCACTCATTCTTCAATATGTAAGACATATTTTAACTTTACAGAAACATACAGTCACTGGGTGTTGTCATCAGTGATGTCATCAGTGATGTCATCAGTGATGTCATTTGAGATGTCATCAGTGATGTCATCAGTGATGTCACTGACCATGTCATGAATGATGTAATATGTGACATCATTAGCAGTGGATTGCGGGTCCGCGATATATAGTTAGTGCAACTAACTATATATGGAATTTCAATGGTTTTGTGCAAATAAAATAAGGTTTTGTAAATGCTAATCCCTAACTATATATGGTCTATAACCTATGGTTTTTTCAGTGAATTTTCAAGGTTTTGTAAATGCAAATTCCTAACTATATATGGTCTATAACCTATGGTTTTTTCTGTGAATATATATATATATATCTATACTACTATTATAAAGTAAAAACGTTGAACTTTTGAGACGGGTAAATTCGGGAACCACAGCGCCAATCCACACACCCGATACATCATTGTAATCGTCAGGGTGTGCAGATGGACATAGGCTATATAAACTATACAAATATGCGTTATTTAAAAAATTTACATAAAAAAAAAGTAGTCCCTTTGAAGTAGCGCCGGCCGCGAGCTGCGTGCTGACGTCAGGAGCGCGGGGAGGTGCGGCGTCCAGGAGCGTGAGGAGGAGCGGCGGACATGGCGCGGGGGAGGAGCGGCGGACAGGCGGTGAGGAGCGGGGGACAGGTGGGAGGAGCGGTGACGAGCGGCGAGGAGCGGCGGAGCAGTGAACTGAGGAGCGCGGGGGAGGAGCGGCGGCTGAGGTAAGGCTCCGGGGGACCCACGGACAATGTCGGGGCAGGCGGGGGTCGGGGCAGTCAGGTGTCAGGGCAGGCGGGGGACGGGGCAGGCGGGTGACTGGGTGGGCGGGGCCCGGGCTGCTGGTCAATGTCGGGGCGCCTGGGGTTCGGGGCGGGCAGGGGCCCGGGCTGCTGTAGAATGCCGGGGCAGGCGGGGGTCACGTCATGGATAGAGCCAAACAGCAGCAATGTCACATCGCTCCAAAAGAAAAGTACACTGTGCTCAATACCAAGAGCCCCAAATAACTAAGGGCACTAAAGATCGTGGCAGGGGCCCGGGCTGCTGGACAATGTTGGGGCGGGCGGGGGTCGGGGAAGCCTGGTTGCTCCCAGACAAGGTCGGGACGGGCTGCTAGTATATATATATATATATATATATATATATATATATATATATATATATATATATATATATATATATATATATATATATATATATATATATATATATGATTTGGCTGCTCAGAGGGTGGCAGTGTGTGTATGGCAGGAATCTGCTGGTATGGTCACTAATCTGTTTTTAAGTGCTGTTGTTTTAATCTTTAATTTCACTTACCTGTGGGAACGGAGAGGTGACTCTGCTCCTGTTACAATGTTCCCATTGATCGGCCGGGTCCGTCCGTGCGAGCGGACCCGCCATCTTGGAGGCAGAGGTTTTAGCGCTCTAGCTCTTTCCTGCTCCACGTCAGGGCTCCATAAAGTCGCAGATGGCACGAGCACTCCGGCACGCTCAGCGCCAGCCATGCTGCCCATTTGGGCGTTGGTGTGGGCTCTAATGTGGGATATGGCCCCATAAGATACTCTAGTGATGAGCTTTACCATATAGGTAAGTCAGGCAGAGATAAGGGGGTTCTCTGGTTCGCTGAGTCTGCTGATCCCATTGGAGACTTTTTAGACAAAGGTCTTTTAGCCTGTGGGCTTTTAAATGTTAGGTCTCTGCCCAAGCATAGTGTGGACATTGAGCTGATGCTGGATTCACATGAGCTCGATGTTCTGTTTATGGCAGAGACCTGGACCTACCCAGATTGTGAGGTTGACCCTGGCTGGGCTTGTCCACCGGGCTATTAAATCCATCATCAACCTAGGTGGAATGGGAGGGGAGGCGGGGTATGGGTGATTTATAAAGACACTTTGAAGTTGGGGACTATTGATATTGATGTAGTTACAGGATTTGAACTACTTGGCTTGGCCATTAAGAATGATTCTGGTCTTATTTTAACGGGGATCATTTGTTATAGACCTCCCGGCGCTTTCAGTGTATATCAGCAGCAATCACTGTTGGATACCTTCACTAATATGGCAGCTACACACCGTAGATTAGTGATTCTGGGTGATTTTAATTTGTGGTTAAACGGTTCTCTTGATTCTGGTTTTTAGAAATGTACTTCACTCATGTGAAGGTCTTGGTCTTTTCCAGCAGGTCTCCAAGGCCACTCATAAAGGTTGGCACCTTTTTGATTTAATTTTTTCAGAAACCCATCTCTTGCATATTGGAGAAGCTCTGTCCATGGAATGGACAGATCATTTTCTGATTACATTTTTTTATTAACTTCAGCACCCTTAACACTCAGGCACCTCGCTCAATGATAGAATACATCAGTAGAGACTGGAAGGCTCTCCTACGAAGAGGGGTTCTGATTCTTTGTTCAAGGTTGGGGATTGCTTCTCTTTAGACAAGCAAGTCGAGGAGAATTATGCCTCTTTGTGCCTGAAGATCACCTTGGCCTTGGACTCCTGTGCAACTCTGAAAAAACATAGATGTAGGGGCAGACCCTCGGCCCCTTGGTTTAAGGATAATTTGAAAGATCAGAAATTAGCGTGCAAGCAGGCTGAGAGGAGGTGGAGGAGAGGTTACAAGGAGAAGGACAAGCTCATGTGGAAATTTAAAATTGAGGGCTATAAGAAGGAGATCAGAAGGTCAAAGGCAGAGTAACTTTCTTCCTTAATTTGTAATGCCTCTAATAGCTCCAGAAATATTTTTAACATTTTGAACAGTCTTACTAGTCCTGACTGTTCTAAGAATGTGATACACCCCTCTTAAGAACTCTGTGAGAACCTGGCCAGGTTCTTCCATGATATAATCACATTGATTATTGAAGATCTGGAGGGGGATTATCTGGAAGCAGGAGCTGTAGCCTCAGAGGCTATGAGCACTGACGCTCCCGTGGTGAGTGGTTCAGAGGGTGGGGGTACTAGCCCCACTTGTTTGGCCGCTAACTATCTATCTGAGTTGTTGCCTCTAGCAGCGGAGGATTTCAGTAGGGTGGCATGGGGTATCTCCTCCGGTTCTCCTCTGGACCCAGTACCACATTAAATTTTGGAAGGAGTTTGAGGAAGAGCTTGTTCCAACTCTCCTCTTGATTTGTAACCAGTCTCCAGCTAGCGGTGTGGTTCCATCTCAATGGAAGCAAGTACTGGTGACACCTCTGCTTAAGAAGCCTTCTCTTGATACAGAGTGTTCTAAGAACTACAGGCCTATTTCCCTGTTTCCTTTCCTGGCTAAGATTGTGGAACGAGTAGTTAGTAACACTGTCTAGGCACCTATAGCAACATAACTTACTGGAGGAGGTTCAGTTTGGATTTCGGCCATCCCACGGTACTGAAACGGCCTTGGTGACCGTTGTGTATGAACTTCAGAGGCGGGCAGACAGGGGTCAGGCAGTGGTGCTGATCTTGCTTGACCTGTCTGCCGTCTTTGATACTGTCAACCATGAGATCCTGCTGAGAAGATTAAGAGACGCAGGGGTGAGGGGTTGTGCCTTATGATGGTTTCAGTCCTTTTTACAGGACAGACAGCAGGCGGTGTCCCTCCCTCCCTTTCAATCTGCCTTCTCCAATGTGTTGCATGCTGTGCCACAGGGCTCGGCAATTAGCCCAATTTTATTTAATATTTATCTGAAACCCCTGATTGCGGTCATCAAAGCATACAATATTGACATTGTAAATTATGCTGATGACATGCAGTTGATTCTCTCTTTTGAGGGAGAGGAGTCGACGTCAGTGGAAGTGTTTCACAAATGCCTGTGGGACACGGCCTGTTGGTTAAAGGACAACTCACTACAATTTAATGCAGGTAAGACTGAGGTGATTTTCTGTTCAGCGAACAGTATTCCTCATGTCCTGCCCAGCAACTTTTGGCCCTCTGATGCTTCGACCGCAGTCCGGCCTGTTAAAACGGTTCGTAACCTGGGCATTATGTTTGATAACAAACTTACTATGGAAGCCGAGATTACAAAAACGGCGGCTTGTTGTTTTGCGATCATCAGATCTCTGCGGAAAATCTTTCCTTTGCTGCACCCTCAGGCGCGTGCGCTAGTGGCAAGTAGCACGATTCTCCGCAGGCTAGATTATTGTAATGCCCTGCTCCTTGACTCCCCAAAGTTCCTTTTGGACAGACTACAGAGGATCCAGTCAGCGGTGGCTAAGTTAGTTCTAGGGCTGCCCAGAAGGTCCTCTTCTTTTGCGGCCTTGGCAGAATTGCACTGGCTCCCTTTGAGACAGAGAGTTCAGTTCAAGTCTCTCTGCCTTGTTTTAAAAGCCCTTCATGGGCTGGGTCCTGTGCTCATGCGGAAACAATTTGAATGGTATGTCCCTATGGGAAGACTCCCCTCCTTATCGGCGAGACTGGTGAAGGTACCGAAAGTCAGGTCAGGTGGTAGATCTTTTGGTGCGGCAGCGGCCAAACTTTGAAACCAACTTCTGTGGGAGATCAGACAAATTAGGGAGCTCCTCCCGTTTAGAAGGAGTTTGAAAACCTGGTTGTTCCCCAAGACATAGTTCGCCTGCCTATGCTTCCGACACACTTTTTTCCTGTACTCCGAGCTAATTAGCGCCATATATATTCACTGAAAAAACCATAGGTTTGACACATGTTATAGTTAGCTGGAAATTTTACTGATATAAAACCAATGAAATTCCACGTTATAGTTAGTTGGACTCACTATAACTTGCGCGTGCAATGCACTGCTGATGACGTCACATATTACATCACTCATGACATGGTCAGTGACATCATTCATGACATCACTGATGACACCATCCAGTGAATATGTGTCTTTCTGAAAACTAAATATTAGTGAGTAATGTTTAAATATTTAAATATATATATTAGTGTTTCACTTTGTGTATAAGTGGCTACATGTGTTGGTAAGTAGCTACATGCGTATGTATATGGGTTATTAGATGTTTCTCTTAGTATCAGTATGAGTGTCTATATGGTTTGGTGGGGGTATTACTTAGCACATAGATGCATGAGTGACTGACTCTCTGTTTGTATGTGTTTTGAAGACAGCATATGTGCAGGACTGTATGGGTGGATGAGTGTGTATATGTGTTTGTTAGTGAGTGAATGACTGTCTCACTAGTGTCTTTATCAGTAACTACATATGTTTTAATCTAGTATATGTGAATATTGATGTATATAAGTGAGTATATGTGAGAGTAAGAGATTGTAAGAGTTCCTGTTTAAATAAGTACGTGTTTCTATAAGTGATTGTTTAAGAGAATAAATATGTGTAATTTTCAATAGAAGTAAGGTGGAAGTGTGTGTATAACTCTATATTCAAATAAATGGATGTTCAATAGTTTATTTGCACGTGTGAGTATGTGTGTGAGTAACTTTTGGATGACTGTCGGTGTGTAACAGGATGTATAGGTGTATCACTTCATATGATGAGTGAGTATATGTATGAGTGACTATATAGAACTGTTCGTGAATGAGTGGATGTGTATATAGATGGTGGAATTACTGAATTGCTTGTTGTAACTGATATGGGTATCTCCATTTTTTTTAAATTTCAGTTTCTATTTTTGAATATGTGTTTCAAGGGTTACATTACAGTGAAAGGAGGTCTGTCACTATGTCACAAGGATGGTGTCATCAGTGATGTCATGAGTGATGTCACTGACCATGTCATGAGTGATGTAATATGTGACGTCATCAGCAGTGCATTGCACGCGCAAGTTATAGTGAGTCCAACTAACTATAACGTGGAATTTCATTGGTTTTATATCAGTAAAATTTCCAGCTAACTATAACATGTGTCAAACCTATGGTTTTTTCAGTGAATTTCATAGGTTTTTTAAATGCTACTTCCTAACTATAACGTGTGTAAAACCTATGGTTTTTTCTGTGAATTTCATTGGTTTTTAAAATGCTAATTCAGAAATATGTCGTGTATGCAACCTATACTTTTGTCAATAAAGTTCTGGCAATATTTTTTTCGAAAACAAGCCGTTTTCTTCACTGTTCAAGTTGCATAGAGACTCCTTGTAAAGTGATACAGAAAAGTCTGTACCTTGCCTTTTTTTAAACACATTAAAATTTGTCTGTAAATAAAAATAGCCTTACTAAACTTTCGTGCGCGACCCGGTGTGCGCACTCTCGGCAACAGTTGTCAATAAAATGGATATCGCATTTCCAGGCTTTCGTGCGCGACCGAATGCGCGCACCTGCCTATATATTTCGTGAAAACTTTGCAATTTGAACTTATTGAATTTCTTCATACACCCCTCAAAGAACTTATAGTACGTCAAAGAGACTGTACCTAGACTTCTTTTTTATTCTTATGAAACTTTTCAGTAAATGGAGCCGAATGTCTTTTTAAACTTTCGTGCGTTACCGGATGTACACACCTTGGTATTTTTTTTAGAAATATAAAACGTTTCATACTTTAACAATTGTGTGCTTAAATCCAGCTCAGAAGATATACAAAATCAGGATGGTAGTTGGTTCAACCCGGACCGTTTATTAGAGGTAGATCGTCCGACTCCACCGGAGGACACCCCTAATAAAAAGGACATATATATAAAATGCGGACTAGCCGCTGTATCGTGCTAGCAAACTATAACATATAAATCGTTAGAAAAAACTAAAGGAATCGAGCAAAATCAGTAGGCCACTGATGGGATCTCTTTTTGACCTCGCTAAAATAGAAAAATTAGGAACAACCCCTCATGAGAAATATGAAACTAGTGAGAGGAACCGAGCTCGACGCCATGATGGCTGCAAGACAGCTCGTCTCCGCCGCCCACCCCACCCAAAATAACAACAAATATTATAAAGATATACAACACACCAGCAAAGTAACAGGGTAAAACGTTTTATTAAATAACTATTTACATGGCAGCCTGCTGTAACATGAAAACAACACTTTCAATTGGTTCTTAATAGTTTCAATTCTGGAATTTACACGCAGCACTCCACCCACTTCCCTCACTATCTTTTCTACTCTCAAGAGAGAACAACGTCCTACATCTTTCGGAAGACTTTGGTGAAATGGCTACCGTATCTCATTCATCTTCCGAATCTGACCAAAATGATCGACTACCTTTAATAAGAAAAAATAAATCTTTCATCTGGCAATTTTTCACTTATCCTGAAGATCAAAAGAAAGTGAATGCACCAAAAGTAACCTGCACGATATGTGACTTGGTTCTCTCAAGAAGAAATCCAGCAAAAAAATATTCCTTTTCCATACATACCATGGTGCGGCATGTCAAACAAGTGCACCCTGTGCAATTTGCAGAGGCAACGGCAAGAGCCCTGGCCACGCTATTACCATTAGAGGTGGCCAGCACATCTTCTGATCGACGACCTGTATCTCCATCGAGTGCAGAGATGGACTTCAGATATGTAACTATATATGGTCTATAACCTATGGTTTTTTCAGTGATTTTCTTTGGTTTTTTAATAGCAAATATCAAAAGCTTTTTTGTGGAAAATGACTAAAATTAGGTATACATAAGCGGCGTTCATTTATGTTCACCACAGCCACTGTTAAAAGTAAAGTGAAAGTCGCGAAACAGTGGCCACGCCATCTAGTCCCTTTTAGGCCCTATCATGCACGTAAGTAACAGCCATTTTCTGTGTCATGGCCTCTCTGCCCACTGCCAATAGCCTATGATTGTTCGAAATTGGTTCTCTTTGGGTCATTCTCTGTTCACAAATAAGCACAGAGTCGCAATACTCTGTTTAGTTTTTGCAGATAGTGAAGGATAGGTAGTGCACACTTTTGTCCCCTTTGTAACCCGTCATGCCTATCTCTGCCCCGTTTGTTGGTAGTTGGTTCAACCCGGACCGTTTATTAGAGGTAGATCGTCCAACTCCACCGGAGGACCCCCCTAATAAAAAGGACATATATATAAAATGCGGACTATCCGCTGTATCGTGCTAGCAAACTATAACATATAAATCGTTAGAAAAAACATGAAACTAGTGAGAGGAACCGAGCTCGACGCCATGATGGCTGCAAGACAGCTCGGCTCCGCCGCCCACCCCGCCCAAAATAACGACAAACACTATGCAAATATTATAAATATATACAACACACCAGCAAAGTAACAGGGTAAAACGTTTTATTATTATTTTTTTTTAAATTTTTGTAAACCTTTATTATGCATTAAGAAAGAACAAATACGGGCCCACAACCATCAGGCCGGCCACGAAATCACAAGGAGCAACAGTGCGTGCAAGTCGGCGACACAGCAATACGTAATACCATCGGCCAATATTTAAGAGTTACACTGTAAAACACCATATCACCGTGTCCCAGGATTAATGAAGGTTAATTTTAAATTTTTCTTGCAACTATTGAATTCAATACGTACTGTTTCTAAGTCATAAAAGAAATAATAAATCAAGAAGGCAGAGTCTGTGCAGGTGGGACCTGATTGAGACTACAGTTCACCATACAATCTAATAACCCGACAAACAAGTCCCCACCCAGGCGGCGTGGCAGCATACAATGACTACAACAAGGTATCAGTCCTAACATCCCACCCAGCAACCGCCGCCACCCATCCCCTAGCATGCCTAGACACGGACCAAGACAGAAAAAGGAAAAACAAAAATGAATAAGGAAAAAATAAGGCACCATAGAACCGAAACCAACTAAAATACTAACCCCCCACCCTACACGCATGCAGAGGCTATGGCCTACCCCCCCCCAGCAGTGTGTCTGTCGCCCCATAAACCCGAAATATAGCGAGAAGAAGAAAGAAGTAAGAAAGGAAAAGAATACCATAAACTCCAAGATACAGAGAGTGAGAAAAGAGAATCCTAATCTTCGACTCTCAGAAAAAATTGGGAGGAGGTCATTTTCACATACTCCCGGTCACCATCAGCCGACTAAGCGTCCCCGCCCCAATTATCATAGGCACAACTGAACTAGCAAGCAGAACAGCATATGGGGAGGGTAAATTCCAATTGCGCAAGCAAAGCAAACAATAAACCGTCCCAACCTAGTCCCCGCCCGCCCATGCGTTCATTCCACTAAATAAGACCTAGCCCTGGCCCGATCTGGGACGCCCCCCTGCGCCCGCCCCTCTTGAGAAGCCAGCAACTGCGAAGAGAAAGGGAGAGCCCGCCCCTACAAGAACAAAGAAACAAAATGGCCACACTCGGTAATGAGGAAATGTCCGAGGACAGGATAGATGTTGCCAGTCCCAAACAGAGTCAATACATAAATGGAGCTGCGTGTCAAAAGCCATATCACCACACAGTGCGGGAGTTAGCAATGTATCCAATAAGTAGGCACAGTCAGACAGGATAGTCAGATATTGCAGCGGCGGCCCCTTGAGCTCCATGGGCGAGGTTATGCTCCGCGTTGGGGAAAGAGACATTGTAGCAGTACAAGGGTGGATAGAATGTACCTCCCTCTCCATGCCGTCACGAAGCTGTTGATCAATTGCACACTTCCCCGGCAACAATGTTTCACGGACAGGGAGCAGCGGGGACTGTTCATTAGGGCAAGGAGAGAGGACGGGCAAGATATAGTCCGATCCAGACAGGCAGCCATCCAGCTTCTCCTCCAGCAGTCGCGAGCTCGCACACCACTCACCCCTCAGTCGAGTAAGAGCCAGGAAAACAGAGGCGAGGGTAAATGGCGATTGGTCATCCATTGCCTCCGTGGTACGTGACGCTTCAGCCAGTTCTGCTCCCCAACCGGGTGCAAGCCGGATATATCGGTCAGGAGCCAGGGCGCCGTCCGCCATTTCTATAGATGAGCCAGCCGTCGTGGTCCCGCCGTCAGAGCAAGCAGCGATTGCAGGCAGAGTCGGAATCAGGAGGAGACGGGCAGCTCCGTCGGGACAGGGCAGGTCCTCAGTAGCAGGCTGCATGCAGTGGGGGGGCTCTACTCCGATCGGCACAGGAGAGGCGAGGCAATGAGGGAGTCCCGGCTGCAGGGGCACCTCCGATGTCGGAAAAGCAATGAGTAAAACATTTTATTAAATAACTATTTACATGGCAGCCTGCTGCAACATGAAAACAACACTTCTAATTGCTTCTTAGTAGTTTCAATTCTGAAATTGAACACCCAGTACATCCAGAGGTGATGTCCGACAAGTTGTGTGGGGGGATGCCTTGCTAATGCCCCCACCCCCACCACCTTCTGTAGGAAGGACTCTGGATATGCTTGGTCCCTGAGAGGCTTCGATCTCCCTGCCTTGCACAAATGTCATAAGTTCTGGATGTTGAGTGCCATACTTCAGGGTCCGACAAGTTGTGTGGGGGGATGCCTTGCTAATGCCGCCACCCCCACCACCTTCTGTAGGAAGGACTCTGGATATGCTTGGTCCCTGAGAGGCTTCGATGTCCCTGCCTTGCACAAATGTCATAAGTTCTGGATGTTGAGTGCCATACTTCAGGGTCCAAGAAACGCGGACTCGGAGGGGGCGCTTGGCTCCTGCCCCCTCCCCAAGTCTTGTTCCCCTGGTATGGCCTGAGATCGCCCACGACATAGGCGGCCGGCTCCCAGGGTCAGGCGGAACTTGTTGCCTTTTGATGCCTCTTCCATTCTGGACCTTGTCCCACAATCCGTTTGACCTGAAGACACGTCCTGCGGTGCCCTGGTCCGACCATCACATATACCTGCGCCAGGAGACGGCGTGGGGTGCACTGGAAGGGAGAGGCGGCGCGAACGAGCCTCTCCCACCTCACCAGGTGGAGGTTTCTTAGCTACACCCCAGCGCTTCACTCGGCCAGCTGAGTTGCGCCTGCTCATGCGGCACAGTGCCTCGCTCGGCCAGTTGAATTACGCCTGCTCTTGCTATTACAGCGTCTCACCCGCCATCCGCCTGAATTGCACCCACTCTTCCGATACAGCGACAGGCGGCTGCCACGGAGCTCAGGAAATGGCGGTCGGCTCCACAGACTTGGGCCTGGCCTGCAAGGATGGCTCTGGGCAACCCTGGAACTCGGACGCTTGACTGCTAGGGCATGCGCCCCATTCCCAAAAGCGTCCCCTCAGCCTTGAAGATTCTACAAGAGTCACCGAGGCCCCCGACTCCTGCAGACTTCCGGTGGGGAGCGACTGCCATGATTGCTCGCGGAATGGCCACGACGTAGCCACGGGGTGCTCTCATGCTGACGCCAGCTTCAGTCTGAAACATCCAGAAACACTGTAGACTACCAATTCGATCAGTTCCGGTGGAGCCCCAACGACGTATCGCGTTGTTGCGTAATCCGTCATATGACGCGCCGCGTTAGCGCACCCGGAAGTGCTCCGGTGCGCGAGGCGCGAAGCGCAGCTTCCCGGAAGCAATCCGGGGCGCGGCGCGGAGCGCGTAACGTAAGCATTTACATTTCAGTTGGTTCTCCCTCACAATATTTTCAATGTCACATAAAAGTCACCCATCACCCACTGCCATCTCTGGCTGTGTCCATGGTAACACCTCATTCTGCACCTGGCTGAAGGCACAGGTCAAAAGTTCATATCTCAACGTTCTACAGCAAAGTAACAACACTGTTTTCCCTCCAGAAACACCTGCCTATCCACAGCTCTGTTACATGTCATTTTTTTCACACCCAATAGTACTTTTAGTTTTACATAACATTAACATGCAACGTAGTCTTCAATCTTCACTTATTAGAATCAACCAATCATTTTTTGTTTTTCAACCACACCAAGCCTCATCCATTTTTTTATCCTGACTTTCAGCTTCTAACTACCATTCCACTTCCAGAACCCATCGGAGTACGAGTGCATCTGCCTTGAAAATGAAGGTTTGGCTTTTAGGACACAGCTATATTCACTGGACTGGAAAATATGCAGCAAGCAGACGAATTTCCAACCTTCATTTACCAAATGTGCAAATAACGTGGATTGGCCAAAGAGGATTGAGATGTCACCAATTAATCCCATTGGTGAAAACTTTTATGCATCTCCCAGAACCACACCTTATAATTGTGCACTGTGGTGGGAACGATCTAGGCACATTGACTGAAGTAGGTCTGGAAATGCTTCTAAAAGACACCTTTGAACAATTGATGACACTTTTTCCTCGAACTGCCTTGGTATATTCCAATATATGCTAAAGACAGAAATGGAATTGGTCCAATCAACATTGTGCACAAATTGAGAAAGCAAGGAGACATGTAAATAAATCTGTTTCTGCATTCCTCAGAGATTATAGCATGGGTTCTATTTACCACAACGACTTGCGTTACCACATGCAAGACATCTATAGGAGAGATGGTGTTCATTTCACGGATGAGGGAAACAGAATCTTCCTCTGCAACATCAGGTCTGCATCGGTACTTACTTATAAATGCAGAAAAAACTCAATTAACACAAGGGCTCTTTTCAGAGCCACCTTATATCAAAGCACTCAAACTTCTGATTTATCTCCATTTTCACACTCTTGTAAATAGGTGTGCGCGACCGAGTGCGCGCACCACGCAACTTTAAAAAATAATATATATATATATATATTTTCGCCTTTAAGGGCCTTACTGCACACCCTGAGAAAACCTACGCAGCAAAACAATCTCTACCTTCTCCCCTTTCCATGTTCCAACGCTTTGAAATCAACAATATATTTACTCGCAATGACAAAATGGCGGTCAACACTTCCTGATTTCCTTCGAATCGAACGTTAACAGATGTCACGCAGCAAAATTCCGCTCGCGCGCGCAGCCGCTTGAGTGCGCGCACCCGTCCGCGCGTATAGATATATAATTGACTTTAACTTTCATTTCCTCAGCAACTACTGAATGGATTTACACCATTCCAAAAAAAGCGTAATCTGCGAGCCGGACTGTACAGTTTTGCCAAATTTCTTATAAATCCATTCAGCCGTTCGACCTGTAGCCGAGTCTAAAGGTCCTATGGAAAATAACATGGAGAAAACACGTTTTGGGACCCCCCTTTTATCTCAGCCCCCACTTGACCAATCCCCCCCCCCCAACTTTTAGGGAAGGAGCGCAGCGGACCGAGCCATCTTCTTTGAGAAATTCGCTAAGATTCTTCAACCAGGGCCAAAGTTATTCCAAATAGAATGTTGAGGATTTCCTATGGAAACTAGGTCCTAACTATAACTACCTACTGGCGACCGCCAGTAGGTAATATATATATGTATATATATATATGTATATATTTGTTTATATATTTGTATCCCATAGGCTTGAGAGGCTGAGGAGGAATGAGAGTAAAGTGCAGCAGGGTTGTTAGACCTGGCATACTTAGCGTAGGAGTTTCCCAGACATTTTGCCTTTTACCTCCTCTTTTTGTTGGCCCAAGGACTCTAGCACTTTACCACTGCTATCCAGTGCTAAAGTGCATGTGCTTCTCCCCTAAACATGGTAACATTGGTGTATACCTGATTGACATATTTGTTTTGCTAGTAAGTCCCTTGTACTGTGGTATGTCAAAATACCCAGTGCCTTTATTTCAAGTTTTACGAGTAGGCCTGCAGCACTGATTGTGCCACCCACATAAGTAGCCTTTGAAACCTGTCTCAGGCCTGCCATTGCATAACCTATGTGTGCAGTTTACTGCCACTACGACTTAGTATTAAAAATTATTTTCTAGGCCTAAAACGTACCGCATATAAGTCATCCCTAAGTTAGGCCCTAAGTGACCGTAAGGGCTGGGTGCTATGTAAGTAAAAGGGTGGGACATGTACCTGTGTGTTTTACATGCCCTTGTAGTGACAAACACCCAAATTAACTACTGTGAGGCCTGCTCCGCTCATAGGTTAATATTAGGGATTCCTTAAAATACATTTAGGCTGTAATTCCTAATTACAGAGGAATAGCTGCTTCATGGTTTATAATTTTGGAATAGTAATCACATATCCTCTTTACTGGTAAAGTGGGATTTGGCATTACTAGTTTAGAACTGCCACCTTTAGAAAGTGGGCATTTCTCTGTTCTTAGCTCTTTGTGTGCCTTCCAGCCTGTCTCCAATACACGTTTGGGTTTGGGTGACAGTTACATTTTATGCATTCCCTCTAGACAGTCACAAACACAGGACCTTCAGCTGTATATGCATTAGTCTGCATACTGATGGGTCTGGGTCTTTCTGGTCAGAGGGAAGGGAAGGAACTGACATGTACACTTCAATAGGTAGTACCCTACCCTCACACAAAGCACTGATCAACCACCCAGGGCTAGCCTCGCAGACAGGACTGGGTTTAAAGGGGACCTGGGCAAGATTTTGCTTTGAAGTCACCTTCACGTCAAAGGCACATTTGGGTATAAGTACTTGGTCCTGTAACCAGACATCGCTGGCTCTACACCAGCACATTGCCAGAAGGAATTGCTGTGCTATCAGGAGGGACTGCCACCCCGCTAACTGCTCTGGTGTGAACGCCAGCGCTACGCTCTATTCCAAGAAAGAACTCCATTGTGTGCCCATCCGCACTTAAACCCCAATAAAAGAAGCACTCCATGCTCGCTGCTGTAAAGGACCCAAGGGTTCAGTGCCGTAGTACAGCAGAGTCCGGAACCAAACCCAGAATGTCATATCTGACCGCCATCCTCATGTGATCAAGTGTTGCCAGGGCGATGACGTATTCCATCTCCAACTCCTGTGGCGAAAGACTGCCAGATCTGCCCAATTCGCATGGTGCCGCAGGAAGCTAGCTCACCACAGCCGCTGTGGCCCGACCTCGCACTGTGAGAGCTTGCTGCAGCTGGTGTGCATTTCGATGAGGGACTGCCAAGGGCCATCCTGCCAGGTATCGCCACATCAACCTGCTTCAAGGTACTGTCAAATCTGAGATCCTTTGGTCTCCACGCAGACTCCAGTCACTTCGCAGTAGGTTGCTGACCTGAGCCTTTAGAGGCTGGCAGAGCCTTGTTCCCCCCGCTCCGATGCCTCGAGAGGTTCTTCACCGATCATGGATCATCATAATTGCACCTGAAAGTCTACCATAAGAAACCTAGCAGAAGGGAAGGTGCTTCTGTGCGCGATGTTCATTTGGTGCATCTAATATGATAGTTTAAACATGCATAACTAGTTTTTTGTGGGGTATTCATTGTGGTACTGTGTGTGTGCATAGCACAAATACTTTACACATTGCCTCTTTTGATAAGCCTGCCTGCTCTACACCAAGCTACCAGACAGTGAGCACAGGTTATCTCACTTGTGTATATAGCTTACCCTGACTAGAGTGGTAGGTACTGCCTGGCCATGGTGTGTCCCTTAGCCAACCATAAACACCATTTCTAACAATGGTACTATTTTTTACAACATCATTTCTTAAGTGATCTAATAAAAATCATAATTAAATCTTTTTGGGATAGAAATGAACTTAGTCCAAAGCTGCCAGCATGAAATCCATGTAAATTGCCTAGTACTTATAAACAAATTACATTTCCCATATATTGCATTCACAGATCATAATGCATTCTGTGCAAAATAAAACACCCAACTTCCTCTTATATCCTATTTTGCGCTAAAGTGAACTGTGCCAATAGATATCAAATAGTTTCAAAAGGTATGTGTACACCCTTGAGAAATACAATTCACCCCTGATGCAATAACATATTCCATCAAAGCCAATTCACCTTCTCATTTCACTGTAGCAGTCATTCATTTTCAACTAATGTTCTATTTTGTCTAAAAATAAGTCATATTGAAAAATACTAAAAAATAGTCCTTCTTTTGTCTTGTTTGGACTTTCATAACCCTGATTTCGAGTCCTTGTATAAATAGAAAGCTTTCAGTGATTGAGACTTATCACAAAATAGTGTGTTTTCGTTTTGTCTAATGGCATCTAATCTCAAATGTTCACAAATGGACATGTAATTTTGTCTCTAAGTTGTGTTCCCATGACACTTCTGTTCCCATAAGTATAATCAACCTTGGCTCAGTTCTTCTCAGCTTTAGCTCCTGATCACCTCCTATTGATTAGCAGTTATGCATTGGACCCCATAGTATTGTATTTCATTGGTGTGGCCTTTCTGATTATCCCAAAAGTGTTCTGCAAGCAGGTAAGCCAGTTCATGATTTTAGATTGCATGAAGATACTGCACAGTTCTATGCTTAACTTTATTTGTTGTCCTTCCAACATAGCATGTGATATGCTCATTGATCTGACTTTCTTGTCAGTTATACAATTTGAAAGTTTTGTTTACTCCAATTCGCATGCTTTACATTTTCAGCATTGCCAGAAGCCCACTTTATTTTGATTCTGAATAAGCCAATTAGTTCTTACTTTCTTTCTGAATGCAGATAGCTCTTTGTTAGAAGATTTCCAAGATTTGGCACCTTTTTATTTGTAATGTGTGTATAAAATGGTAAAGCTTGACACAGATTTCCATCCAGGCTTAAGATTTTCCAATTTCTTCTAGTGATTTCCTATAGCTCTGCATATGAAGTATTGAAATCCATAATAAATCTATTTTTGTCATTAGTTTCTTTTACTTTTATGACTAGCAGTTCATCCCTTTTCTTTGAATATGCACATTGCATCAGATGTTATAACATCAGCATCAGATAAACCCTTTGACAATATATCAACCGATCAATTCCATAGCCTGACGTTCAAAATCCTCCTCCTTCAAGCAATTGCACCATGCTTGCAATAGTTTGTCAAAGCATATACTCCATTTGAACCTTTTAAAATGTTGGCATGAAGTGTATTTTTGCATGCTGTAGTCTTTCTATGGATCTTGGTACAGATCTTGTTCTCATGTTCAAACACTTCAGTATCCAAAAATTTGATTGTATCAGCACTGATTTCATAGGTAAATATTTGTTACTATTTAAGACCTTAATGAAGGTCTCCAAAGTAGCTTTATCTCCTTCCCAAGTGACAAAAAGGTGATCTATAGATTGGGCCATAGTTTCACATGGTACAGCATTTCCAAATGTTCTCCTCTCCACACTAGCTCTGTCTCCCACCATTAGATCATGAGGTTGGCATGTGTGGGGGCAAAGGAGGTTCCCATGTCTTGTCCTTGTTTTTGAAGTAAGTATGCGCCACTGACGATGATGACATTATGCTTCAAGCAAACGTTTATCATATCCCCAAAACATTCTAAATGTTATAAATGGCTAACAAATATTGTGTACCTGCATTAATACCTTGATCATGTTCGATAGAGGTATATAAAGAGACCACATCTATTGTTGCCATTAGATGACTCCTTCCAAGGTATTCCATTCATCTTAGTTAAGAAATCTGTCAAATCCCTCAGGTAAGATGATAATGTGTTGGCATAGGTAAATGTCAATAAAAATAGCAAGGTGGTTTCTAGCAAGGAACCAATAGAGCTCACAAAAGGCCTTCCAGGAGGAGGTTATTTACAATTAGGAACCTTTGGGTGGAAATACATAGTGGGAGTACTGTATGTTATGTCTTCAGATACATCCAGTTTCCTTATCAGTTAGATTCCTTCCCTCCATATCATTCGTTTTCTATGATAAATCGCTATAAATTGCTTAGTACGATCATTTTTTTACATGCTGTACTGTTACAACATATTCAGCTGTCTCTCACCTCCCATGATATATTTTGAGAGTTCTATTACGACAATATTCATGCCTTTGTCTGACATTTTCACCTAAGTATAATGCCTATTTAATTTTTTTCCAGTGAATTTCTATGTTTTTTTTAATATAAAGTAAGATAATGTTACAATTCATAACTATGCCATCATGTTAAACTTTGCCTTTTCAGTGAATTGCTATGTTTTTTAAATGTAAACTAAGACGTTCACTGCTCTGTGTGTGTGTGTTTGATCACCCCTTTTGAGTTACACATTCGTGGCATTTCTGTTTGGGCTGCATACAGAACTACCAATAACCAACAGAACTGGGGGTCTGATATCAGCAATGTCACCTACTGCCTTAGACTACTCCAAAAAGTGAGTAAAAAGGGAAGTCACACAAGGAAAGAAAAATGAAAGCAAAAAGACAAGAGTGAACAGAAGGAAATCATTGAGCAAAAGCTTGGATTCCCATCAATAATTGCTGTGATCAATATTATCATTTGGTTATCCGCCCATATGGATGATTTGTATCTTGATCATAGAGACTAACTTCCAAACCAGGGGAAATTCACTCAATGGGATCAGAACAAGAGCCCCAAAGAAAGAAAGAACAATTTATATGTTCCTTAGTTCAACACCACATGGTAATTACGTGCAGTGCAAACGAAACAAAGCATGTAGTGATTAAAATAGAGTTGTGAGGAGAAGAAACAAAATTTTATTAGGACTATTACCTCACACCCTAGTCTAAAAACAGAACAGTGCACTGAGACAGTACTAGGTGACATTGCTGATATCAGATCCCCAGTTCTGTTGGTTATTGGTATTGCGTAGTTTGGGGATTGGAACTGTGTCAGGTCTTTAAAATATCCCTTTGACCCTATATCTCTCTTCTGTGTTTTTTGCTGCATACAGTACTACACAGTCTGGTACTCTATGGCTATCATGAATTGATTGTCTGGAGGATTACAGGACATCCTGGCTTTTAGCCAGGCCTTTAGCTGTGGCTTTGGTGAGCATGCAAGATGTCTGTACCCATGGCCCTCTCAAGTGCTATAGATTAGGATGGAACTTCTGGTTTGAGTTTGGAGCCACTTTCTACTTCTTTCATGTTGGTACCTAATCTTTTTGATCACTTTCTCCAAGGAGGAGAATTATAGATTTGCTATTTATGCAGGTCATTTTCCAATTGATAGGGAGATCTATATGCACACAATATTGTAAACATAACCAAAATTGAATATTGATAATTAGATAGTGCTATGATAAGCAACAAAATGATTAGATAATATAACATGTAAATACTAATCATGATATAGCACTGAAGTTAAAGTAAATGGGCTGTTTCTTTGATCTTAAAGAAAACTAAATGTATTAAAATTTACAATGGAAAAGTATAGTACAGCTCAACAGCTTAACCGATTCACTAAAGAAAAGTAGCATAAGGGTCCAGAACGGCTAAACGAACGTGTGATTGTGGTAATCACCTACATACAGTGGGGCTCTCAAAAAGAATATGCAAGAGAAATGGGGTAATTTAAAGATGAGATGAAATCGCTGAGTGATAAATATGGAAAGGATTTGCTAATCATCGGGGAAGACTTTAACCATAAGTGAAACCCCCAAAAATTAGATCCTTGGTTGAAGGAAATGTTAAAAGCGTATGAGATAATGCCGGCATACTTCCCATTTGTACTATGAATAGGCAAGACAAAGCACTAGGGACATTTTTAGGATCAAAGGTGTTAATTAGCCTAAATAGTAGGATAGAATCTGATAGACCAACAAGAGGTAATCAATTGTGCCCCATAGATCACTTCTTTGTATACGCTTGGAACTTTGCCTTGGTAAAAGTGTTTAAGGTAATCAAGTGCAAAGAGAGCGACCATCACCCATTCTTTTGTGAAATAGTGAGAGGGCCCCCAAGAGTTTGTGAAAGAGTTTTACCACAATCAATGGATTACCCAAAATGCTTGACCACAAAAATAACTGATGAATATTTAACAAAATTAGCCAGCTTTTAACAGAATCTATCCTTTGAGGTAGCACGAGATCAGACTGTCCCATGGTTTGAAGAAAAAATGTGTCAGGTTGTACAATGTCTCAGAGTCAACCTAAAGAAGAAGGAAAAGGGCGGTAAAATTTTACAAGTCTGGGGTAGAAAGCAAATGGGCTGGTTTGATACTGCTTATAGGGAAAAAAGGATATTGAGGAGAGAAGAAAGACGTATGAGGCTAAGGTATGATCGGGAGTGTTTTAATAATTTAAAAAATGTCAGGAAAGTATATAAAATGTTAGTGAGATCCAAGAAAATGAGTTTTAAAGAAAAATGCTGGGACTCCCTTTTGGAAACTATAGAAACAAAAAATATTAAAGGGTTCTGGAAGCTGATCCAAGATGCATCGGGTAGATCTCCTGGAACCATGAGTTGTGTAGTTGATGAGGCATCCTGGGAGGAGTACTTAGTCATATATATATGGCTAGCAGTGTGCCAGTATTAAGTGAGGAATGAGCCCCTATGTGGCGGGCAGCAAAAGAACTAATACCTTCATGCTCCATTGAAAATGTGAAGGACACCATTAGGAAGTTAAATTTGACCTGAGCAGAAGGGCCAGATAACTTACCCGCGGTTATAATTAAAACAGAGTAAAACTGGTGGGCACAATTTTTCTCTAAGACGTTTTCCACCATACTAGATTCAGGTACCATCCCAAAATCATGGAGAGGAGTGGTAATTGGCCGCTGCACAAAAAGGGGACAGAAAGGACCCTAAAAATAATAGATTAATCAATCTATTACATATCGGTGTGAAAGTGTTCTCTAAAATAATCTTAGGCAAATTGAAGAATTGGGTTGAGTTACATGCGATTGTCCCTGTGGAGCAAGGAGGGTTTAAGGAGTGGCACTCAACCATTGACCATTGCTTTACCTTATGGGCATTAGCTTGGTAGTCGGTAGAACAGTAAGGTAATTTATACTGCTGTTTTGTGGACTTTCGGGCTGCATTCAATCAAGTAGATACAGAGTACCTATGGCAGACGCTAAAAAGATATAACGTTCCTGAAGAACTCCTAGTAGTCATCCAAGAGTTGCGTAGTGAGAACTGGGCACATGTTATTAAAGGCACAATGGGGGGTTTGACACAAGAGATAGCAATCAATAGTGGTCTAAGACAGGGCTGTGTACTGGCACCACTCCTTTTTTCAATTTTCCTTGCTGATCTGCCTTCCTTTTTAATGATGGAAAGAGGTGCAAGCCCAAAGGTAAGCGGGAAGTATTTGTCCTGCTTACTGTATGCAGACGATCTAGTTATTCTTGATCAAACAGAATTAGGTCTGCAAAGGTAGTTAAATGCATTTGATAGATATTGCACATCTAACAACAGTTAACATGGATAAAACAAAAAATATTGTGTTTTAGGAAGAGAGATCAACAATGCAATTGGTTCTTGGGGCAAACGAAATTAATAGTTGTTAATGAATACAAATACAAATACCTGGGAATATGGTTTGAGAAATCTTTAAATTGGGGCATGCACCTACAGGCCCAGAAAACCAAAGCCTTAGCCTCAGTTTGCAGGTTAAAAAAATTCAACAGTAATTATGGAGCTATGTCCCATAGACCCGTGTTGAAGGCCTACAATGCAATGATCCCTCCTCAATTGCAATATGGATCAGAAATGGTATGCTTAGGAGGACAGCGAGGAAGGGAAATGTTTAAAAGCCTTGTTGTCATTGCCCAGCTCATCAATGATACAAGCCTATAGGTTAGAACTAGACTTGTTATTATGGAACATTCAGGTTCAAGTAAACTTATGTAGGTTTTGAAAATGGCTGGGGTCATGGGAAGAGAAGAAAGTGTTACGTTGGTGTATGAAGGAGATTCAGCAGAGGGAATTAAAAGTGGGCAAAAGCAATAAGGAAGAAACTCTACTCCATCTGTGACAATTTGAAGGTGAAAATTGACCCCTTATCGCTGCATATTGAAGAACCTACTGTGTACTAGTTAGTCTAGACTAATTGATATGGTATATCTGAGACAAAAAGAGTCTGTGCAATTTATGTTAAATAGCTGGAGCAATGATAACTGGTACCCTTATTTAGACACCTTACCAAATCAATGGTTGAGAATGGAATTGTTAAAGGTGAGAGTAGGCATTAATCCCGCTCGCGCAAATGAGAAAATAAAAAGTACATTAATGGACCGTGATGGTAGATGTACATGCGGTATGGGCATAAAATGTACCTGTGTACACATTTTAATGGCTTGCCATAAATTGTTAGCTCTGAGTCAACAGCTTTTTTAAAGTATGGTACAAGGTCACGGGTGCAAGCAATCGAGCTCCTTATTGATATGCAGTTCCTTGACATTGCAATTGCATTGGCAAAGTTTATCCAAGCTGCAAAGAGGTTCCTTATGGAATAGGGAATGAAAGAATGGACCAAGGGGTGATAAATAGAGATTAATTGGGTAATTTTAGTTGTTTAAAGTAGAAGCTAAACATTGGACCTTATACGTATTTGGAATGTGCTCATAACTTGAGTATGGAATTTGGTTTAACAAATTAAGATAGATGCTAGAAAAACAAGTTGTTTATGAGATAAAGAAATAATGAAATTGTATATTTTTCTAATCCTGTCTTTATGGTTCCTTTATAAAATTCTAATATATATGTTGTATTTCATGCTGCTTTATGGTATTTTATGTGGGCTAAAGACCAATGGTCATAATCAACTTACTTTTGAATCGATTGAATTGAAAAGTAGCATATGTATCGGTGGAGTCTAAGACTGGCCCCTAACATATCTTTATACCTATAAGATACTCACAAACACAATTTTCAGTTTATGAATGCCCTCAAATATACACTTTTGTGGGCATTCACAAACCTAAAAGACAAACCACATCATATAATGCCATGTGCATACCCTTTGATTGGGATTTCCTACTGTGGGTGTTCTATGCTCTCATGATGCAGAACTCTGTAATAGTAAATTGCTGAAAATCCTCCCATTAGCACAATTACAAGGAAACACCAGGGAAAAACACTTGAGCCCTAATTCAATTGTAATTTATTTAAACAATTGAGCCCCTGGGACTAAATACGAAATAAGGCGCTATTTATAATCCCTGAAATATAACGATACCACAGGATAGGTTATTTATTGGGTGCGGTTAATAACACCTAATATGAGTTCATGGGGAATAACATGCAGATTTTGGTTTTTGATGCACCAAAATCTGCATAATATAGTAAATATATAATATATGATTTATAAATATAAATCCATACATATAATATATAAATATAATATATAAATATAATATATAAATATAAATATATAAATATAATATAAATAAATATAATATAAATATATAATTATAAATCTATAAATATAGTAAATGTTTTCCCTGGTTACATTTCGGCAGGTTTGACCTGCTGCTATTGAATGAATGTTCGGACGAGTTAAATACCTTCAAACTCATAGTTCCGAGCCATGCATAAACAGCAGTTTACGTATTGGTCAGAATATTATGAGGCTTTCATAATTTGGCTCCTAGATTTAGCCTGAACACATTTGGCTTCGACATAGGACTTTAAGTGCCTTTGTCATTTTTACTGTTTTGCAGCCATTCAAATTCCGTGCACATTAATTCCACCATGTTTATTACTTGGAGAGGATTTTAATAGAAAGCATGTTACATAGTTCCAGATTAAAGCATGATGAGCAAGGAATAATCAATAAAAACGTACAACCTTTGGAGTTTTCTCATTATCCTAATTCATTTTCTGAGTTTACATTACCTTTTCATCATCACTGGCATTTATAGGATTGCAAAAATTTCATTTACAAAACATATTATTTTCTGACACAGAAACCCAAATTCCCATGACATACAAACACATTTAAGGAAAAACATGCAAGCAAAATTTGAAATGAAGACACACCAGTTTGATTGGTATTTGACAATGAGTGACATCCCATAAACTGG
The DNA here is from genome assembly GCF_964263255.1 of Lissotriton vulgaris. NCBI lineage: Eukaryota > Metazoa > Chordata > Amphibia > Caudata > Salamandridae > Lissotriton > Lissotriton vulgaris. The sequence goes on along the minus strand of NC_141685.1, from coordinate 1,878,773,920 downwards.
GATAAAAAGCACACAACTTTAAACCCTGCTGAACAAACACGAAGTTAGTCAGAAGATATAGGGCCAGATGTAGGTAAAAGTCATTTACAGATTCTTAAATACCGAATTTTACCGATTCGGTATTCAAGAATCGGTAAATGAGATGTAGGAAAAAAATCGGTAAAAAATACAGATTCGGAAAAATTCGGTATCAGACTTTCGGTAGTTACCGAATCGGTATTTACTGAATCTGTAATTACCGAATCGGTAATGGCCATACAACCCTATGGGCCAAAAGGCCCATAGGAATGCATTGGAAATACCAAATCGGTAAATACCGATTTGGTAAATACCAAATCGGTAAATCCCGAATCGGCAAGCAAGTAAAAGTGAAACTAATGAAAACAGCCAATCAGGTGGCACCACCCTCCCCCACCCTTCCAGGGATTGGCTACCCAGGCAGCTGCAACTCATTAAAAGGTTCTGGAGAGGCAGTCAGAGCTGAGCAGAGAGACAGAGCAGCAGGGAGAGTTTTGTTTGAATTGAAAGACTGTGATAATGGCAAGCAGCACTGAGAGCCAGAAGGCTGAAAGAAAACGAAAAATAAAGTTCAGCAGCATGGAGCTGCAGGTACTGGTGGAGGAAGTGGTGAGGGTCCACAAACAGCTCTTTGTCAGGCAGTCCCTGACTGTACCAGATTCAGCAAAAAGAAAACTGTGGACTGCCATAGGAGAGAAGGTGAATGCTGTGGGTGTGACCCCCAGGAGCATAGAGGACCTGAAGAAAAGGTTCTATGACATCAGGAGCCTCACCAAAAAAAATAAAAATGGCAGAGATCCACAAGTAGGCTGGTGTCACCGGTGGAGGCAGGAACCCAGCGCCCCCCCTGACTGACCTGGAGGAACTGGTGGCCTCAACCATCGAGCCGGACAGTGTTGTGGAAGTGACAGCTCAGCCAGAGCTACTACAAAAGGTAAGAGGCTTGCGCAGCATGACACCTGTAGTCAAAGAGTCCATCAATCGGAGATAAATAGTTGTAGAGATCTTTATTACAGGATAGTTAGCAGAGTAAGAGCGGACCCTCCACAGCAGCAGCAAGACACCAACTGCCACAGTGAAGAACCCAATGAACAGACAACACAAGAATATATACAAGTATTCCAAATAGACTAGAAAGGCAACTTACATGTACTACACATCTTCTCCCTTTCTGTTGTGAAAAAAGAAAGAGAAAAAAAAAAAACTTAACAGATAAAATCTTGCAAATAAGCAGGAGGCCGTCAAGACCTAAGTGAACGTGTACCGACAAGATCATTGTGCGTGGAGGGAAAAACCTGTGAAGAAACAGGAGCATCACCACCCCGAGCTAGTAACTACACTATGTACTGGAGACTCAAGGGACATATGATCAGCCAACAAGTAACCACTCATGGAAGAAGCAGCAGTATCAGGCACAAACGAAGTAGAATCACTCTTAGGCAGAGCAACAGAGGACAAGGTAGATTTCACTCTCTTGTAGAGAGCAACACGTCTGAAATTCCAACACTCCCTATTATTTAGGATTACACAATGATTTAACACCTTCTTAACCTTGAAAGGCCCCTTGAATTTAGACAATCCTTTTTGCAGGCTACCCAACTTAACTTTAACTAAATCACCTACCAAAAAAGGAGAAGAAACAGGAACATGGGAAGAGGATGGACTAACCTCTTCCCCATCAAAAGTGTTAGACTGAGTCCGCAAAGTAACAACATCTCTCATCCATGAAGGAAACATCTTCAACCCAGGATCACGTCCTCTCATCAATTGAAAAGGTGACAAATCCCCAACAACTAAGGGCGTAGTGCGGTAGGCCCATAACATTTAATCCACCATCTTTCTGACAATGCACCCACCACTGGAAGCCATCTGAATAATGCCCTTGACTACCTTATTCGCCCTCTCACATATCGCATTGCCCTGGGGATTATACAAGGACGTGCGATGATGAGAGATGTCACAATCTTTCAAAAACACTTGCATGTCTCCGGAAGTGAGCTGAGGTCCATCATCAGTAATAATGACAGAAGGTAGACCCTCTTCTTCAAAAAGATTACCCAAGATTCTGATAGTATTTGATGTAGTGATCTCATTAGTAAAATGGACAACCAACCACTTGGTGAAAACATCGACTACCACTATAGCAAATCTGTCCCTCTCATTTAACTCACCCATCGGACCAATGAAGTCCAAGCAGATTGTGTGCCAAGGCAGACCAGGACTCTGAATATGAGTATCAGGAACCACCCTTGGACCAGTTTTCAGACGTTTCTCACCCTCTCTGCACATTGGATAATTTTCAACCCACTCAACCACTTGCAAATCTATGCCTGGCCACCAAAAGTGGTCCTTAATGCGTCTCTGAGTGAGAGTCTGACCCATGTGCCCCTCATGTGCCAGAGCTAGTAACTTGTTTCTCAACCCAAAAGGTGGTATAAATTTCTCACCCTTAAGAAGAATGTCATTAACAATCGAAAGCTCATCCAAAACCTTTATATAAGGTCTCACCGATATAGAGACTGAACTCTCACGTCTTCATCCCAATCTAATCAGTTTGATAACTTCTTGAAGCAGTCATCTCCTTCAACCAATCACTAGACGAGAACACACCTTCACCAACAAAAACAGCATCCTCAACTGAAGCCACAGCAATGTCATCACTGTCTAAGGACACCTCTGAGTTATGAGAAGAACGCCAGTCCAACGGCAACCTCGAAAGACAATCGGCCTGAACATTCCTCCACCGCTGAATATATTCTACAGAATACTGAAACTCTTATAACATGGCTGCAAGCTTCATGAGTCGGGCTGAACCTTTACCCGCTCCTCCCGGTGAAAGTATTTTGATAAGGGGTTTGTGATCAGACCTTAAAAGGAATTTCATGGCCCACAGATACGTACGGAAGTATTCAACAGCCCAAGATGCAGCTAACGCCTCCCTTTCAATGACCGAGTAATTTTCCTCAGTATCTGTGAGAGTCCTTGATGCGAAAGCTATGGTAACCTCTGATGACCCCTTCATTTGCGAGAGCATGGCACCCAAACCATGCGCACTAGCATCGACCGTGACAATAGACTTGTTATGTATGTCAAAAGGAAACAATACTTTTGCATCACAAATCTCCCTCTTAATGTTTTCAAAACACTCTTGTTGTTGGATTCCCCAGGTAAAACTCACACCACGTTTGAGTAAAGATCTAATTCCAACAGTCTTATCAGAAAAGTTTTTAACAAATTTCAAATAATATTCGATCAGTCCCATAAAGGAACATAGCTGATCCTTATCACATGGTTGAGGTGCAGAACGAATGGCTTCACACAAGTTTTTTTTTTGTTTAATGCCTGAGGAAGTGATGGTGTAACCCAAATAATCCACTTGGTCCACCCCAAACAAACACTTATCCTTACGCAAGGTAAGACCAGCAGTGGATAACTTCTCCAAAACAATTTTAAGTGTGGCATTGTGTTGACTTTCAGTTTGACCATAGATCAAAATGTCATCCTGAAAATAAACGACCTTTGGTACACCTTCAAAAATGCTGGAAACCATTCCTTGGAAAACACTCGCTGCTGAAATGAGACCGAAAGGGAATCGAGTGAACTGATAGGTACCCCATGGAGTGATAAATGCTGTCAAACATTTAGAATCCTTATGTAAATCAATTTGGTGGTATGCACTCCTGAGATCTAGTTTAGAAAAAAACAAACTTTGCGCCATTAAGAGTGGTAACAAGCTGAGTTATGTTGGGTAATGGAAAGGTGTCAGCCACAACACACTGATTAAGGGACCTTAGGTCGACACAGAAACGGAGCTTGCCGTCCGATTTCTTCGTGACGACAATAGGCGAAACCCAAGGAGAAGCCTCCATCGGTTCAATTACCCCGGAAGCCAACATGTCATCTAAAAGACTTTTTACATCATTTCTAATAAAAATAGGAGTGCGTCTATCTTTGTGTTGGACGGGAATGGCATCTTTTTTAAGTATTATTCTATGGGAATAACCTTTAGGATGACCTAAATTTTCAATGAAGACTGATTTGAAATTTGAAAGTATAGAATATAATTCTATGTCATCTACAACCATGACTTGAGGATCTGCACGGGGATTAACAATGATGAAAAGATCGTATTGGTGAACCCACCCCAGGATGGCAGGACCAGACTCAGAGACATGAACTTTCCCTTGAATTTGTGGAAAACTTGACAATTGCTTGAAAATACCCAAGGATATCTAAGGGTTCACCCTGATAGCCACCCGGAGAGATGTCTTTCAGAAGAAGAGGACCCATACCCCACACTTCTACATAAACACACTTTGGAATGATAGTGTAGCGTGAACCAGTGTCCACCATTAAATGCACATCTTTCTCATTGATAGTAAACAATGCTTTAGGTCTGTTTTTCCGTTTGAGTTCTTCATGTTTTCAAACTATCATTATCCCCAACCACCAAACTTTTGTTAGAATCCTCATTTGATTCTGGAATATCATTTATACAAGATACAGAAGAACAAGGTCTGCTTTTGCATACCCTAGCATAGTGCCGTAACTTGCCACATTTCAGACATTCTTATTTAAGTGCGAAGCAAAATTTTGAGTCTGTGGCATGACCATAACTACCACACCTCAAACATTGTTTAGAGGTTATTGGTTTGAAAGTGTTTTGACTTTTCACATTCCCCCTTTTCTTGTTAGGAAACTTCTTCTGCTTGATGAGAGCAACGTCGTCCTGATCATCATCCTCGTGTGGACAAAACATGTGAGAGTGACCATACACTTCACTAACGTCACTAGAGTTTGCTCTCTTTTCTAGTTCTTTCATACAACCTTCCGATTGCTCAACAATCTTGGCTAAATCAATTGCAGTTTGAAGATTGGGTTTATTCGCTGCCCATAAGCGCTCTTGAATTTTCTTGTTGTTGCATTGTACTATGAGCTGGTCCCTAATCAGCTCATCAGTCATGTTGCCGAATTTACACTTGACAGACATTTCTCTCAGTCTAGATACAAAGTGATCTATAGTTTCACCAACCTTTTGACTTTTGGTGTAAAATTTGTATCTGTTCATCACTAGATTTTCTTCCTTGGCATATCTTATTTCCAATCTCGAAATAGCCTCTTTGTACTCATCTAAAGAAGCTTGTGCACCTGCCTGTAGGACTTGAGGTAAGTATTTAAAAACACGTTGGCCCTCTGTACCCAGTGAACTCAACAGTAGAGCTTTTTTCCTTTTAGCTGAGTATTCTTGAGCATCCAACGCATCCAAATAGTTTTCAAACATTGGAAACCAATCCTCCCACGATATACTTGGTTGACCTGGCATAGGAAGAAAGCTAGGTGGTTGGACTTCAGCATCACTTTGTAAGGCAACGTGTTCCGACATGGTAGAAATAATTTGTAGAATAAATTGTCTAAATGTGTAAAAATAAAACGATTGTGGTGATTGATTGTAGTTCCTAAATAAATGAAGCAGGCACAATGTTTTGAGAAAGGAAGAAAAATCTATAAAATGCAAATAAAAGAGCATAAGATAAGTAAATTACTTGAAATGAATGCGCACAAGACGTGCGCATCGTCGTTGCATTGCTGGAGGTGAAACGATGTCTTCGGTTTCCCTGGCAACCCAAGATGGCCGCCTAATGCGTGCTGACGCTTAAGAAACACTGCTCACATGGTTTCTGTCTGTTGCGCGCTGACGTTACGGAAACGCTGCTGAAGTCATAACGAGGCTCAGAGGTTTTGTGCGTAGTCAGACGTCAGACAATCTTCCACTAACTCCCCCCAAGCATTCCATCACGTCATCATTCTCTGTGAGGGACAGACTGGAACAGAAGACAGAGAGAGAACGATGCGGCTGAGCAGGTAGGTAAGCGAAGAGAAAAGTAGTACGCAAATTGTTTGCTACTTGCCGGCAGTCAGAAGAAAAGAAATTCGTTCTCGTAGAACACATGTCGGGTTCACCTCAGCTTGGTCCGCTATTAGATCTTTGGCCAGAAGACGGGTTCGATGTATCGTCGCCAAAATATTGTAGTAAAAGAGTCCATCAATCGGAGATAAATAGTTGTAGAGATCTTTATTACAGGATAGTTAGCAGAGTAAGAGCGGACCCTCCACAGCAGCAGCAAGACACCAACTGCCACAGTGAAGAATCCAATGAACAGACAACACAAGAATATAGAATGTAGAACATAAGCCAACAAGTATTCCAAATAGACTAGAAAGGCAACTTACATGTACTACAACACCCCCAAGCAAACAGCTCCCCTTTAGCCTTTGTGTACAGGTCAACCCCAGTCCAGTACTGCTAGCACTATACATGAGCACTGCATTATGGGAAATGTAGTCAGCTAATGTAGGACCATATGTAAGTGCACAGAAATCAGCAAGGCACTGAAAGCAAATGAGACTAATGAAAGTGAAATGTGCAATGCATTTATTAAAGTGACTGTAACACATTAGCACTCAGTTTACATACGCTTCTTTATACCTAGGGGCTACATCAGGCAGTGAAGCATCTGCATCACAAGGGACTGCACCAGCGCGGGAGGAGAGTGTGGAGGCAGGGCCAAGCACCATAGATGCCTCGCAGGAGGAGGAAGACAACACTGCCATCTTCCATGAGGATGACCCTGTTCATCTCCTCGTGTTTCCCCACTCCCCACACCTATCTCAATCCCCCCATTGGTGTTCTCACCTGAGAACTCCCTGTCACGGTCCCTGCCAGCACCTGCTACCTCACCAGCCAGGAGCAGAATTGTGGCCCCACTGAGAGTCATGGCGGGAGCTGAGGGTGAGGCTCCAGCATCCACACAAGTCACTCCTGCTGCACAGCAGTTCACCCATCAGCCCAGCACCACTCGCCGCGGCCAACGCACTCCCAGCAGTGCAGGTCCATCTGGAGAGGGCACTGTGTTCCGTGGCCTTGAGGGGAGCATGGTGCGCATCCAGCGCATGCAGGGTAAATCTATTCAGGCCTGCCACCGCCAATTCCGGACCTTAAATCTGCAAATGGGAGACATGGGCAAGGGCATAAGTGAGTTAGTGGAAAGCAACAGGGAGGTTGCAAAGACCAAAAGTGACATTGCATCTGGAATGCTACACATGACCACCGCCATCAACCAGCTGTGTGCAAAAATGGAAACCATTGAGCACACAAGGCGCAGGGATGCGAGTGTGCACAACAGGGCAATGAACCGGCTGGCCACGGCAACTTCCCAGCTATGCCGCAGAGGCGTGAACATGCAGGAGAGCCTCACGCAAAACACCGCGGAGGTAACCAGGGGCATGGCCAGGATCACCAGTGTCCTGGAGGCCATGATCATTTCTCATACTGCTGTCAATCCTGCCCTGGACATGGCTGAGGCAGACGACAGCAGTAGCCGCAGCAGCCTGGCTAGCGCTGCTGTAGAGCCATGCAGGAGCACCAGGCGCTCAGCAGAGCCTGCAGGCCATGCTGAAGGGAGTGAGCAACATCCCAGTGGCTCTGGGAAGCACAGCCGAAAATGGCATTGACAGTGTGGGTGAGGCAACCCGGGACTTTACCAGTCCCCACCTTTAAATAATTTCTTTATTTTGTTGCACATCAGTGGATGAACGTTGTGGCAACATTACATTTCGTTTTTCACATTCACAACCTGTCTGTGTATCTTTACTCACTCAGAAATAGTTGTCTGTAATCTCCTCAGGTCTGTATCTGCCATCACTTGGTGTTGACACTCCAGCAGGTTGGGTTTCTGGCACAGCAATGTCGTCGTCATGATCCTCGTGGTCTGACAACTCCACCTCAGTGCCCTTCTTCACCGCAAGGTTGTGCAACATGGCACAGGCAGCAATGATCTTACAGCAGGTGATGGGGGTATACTGCCTTGCACCTCCACTCTTGTGCAAGCATCTGAATCTGCTTTTCCATATGCCAAAGGTCCGTTCTACTACATTCCTTGTGCTTTTGTGGGCCCGGTTATACCTCCTCTGGCTGGGTGTTGAGGGGTTGAGGTAGGGGGTCAGTATGAATGAGCGGAGGGCATATGCACTGTCTCCTAGAAGGATAAGGGGTAACATTACTCACATGCATACATGTACTTCACACTGCTATTGTTATTATGGGGGTCTCACAATGTGTCTCACCTAGGAGGTATCCTTCACCAAAGTCCCCTGCAGTCAGCCGTGCATAGATGCCGCTGTTTTGAAATATGTAGGAGTCGTGGGTACTCCCAGGGAATTTTGCCATAAAGTCAGTGATGGCGCACTTTGCATTGCAAATCACCTGCACATTGATGGTTTGCGTTGACTTCCGATTCTGGTATATGCATTCTGTGTCAGCAGGGGGGCAAATGGGAATGTGCGTTCAATCAATGCAGCCAATGATATGGGGGAATTGTGCCATCTGGTAGAAGTCTGCTTTTGTTTGTACCAGTTCCGCATGGGTTGCAGGAAAAGAAATGTATTGGTCCATCCTCTGTAACATGGCGTCAAGGAATTTGTGGAAGAACCTTGACAGGCTGCTCTGGGTCACCCCACCTACCGCAGCAACCACACTCTGATAGCTGCCAAACGCAAGCAGGTGTAGGCTGCATAGCACCTGCACATGCGGTGGGATAGCGTGTGCCCTTGGGGTGGTGTGCTCCATCAGTGGTTGGAGGTCCCTGATGAGGTCCAAAATGGTGTCTGAGTCCAGCCTGTACCTCTGGATGATCTCTGCCTCGGTGAGCATGAACAGGGTGATCCTCTGTCTGTAGACCTGCTCCTCTCTCTGCCATTCCCTCTCTCCTTCCTGCTGTAGCCGTAGCCATCTTGCAATGACATAAAATGCCACCATACTGTAAGTTGAATTGAATTTTGGGTCCTTTTTTATGGGTTGCAGTTGGTTACCACCTGAATCCAATCCATGGTAAATACCGACTTTTAAATAGCGATTTTGAGGCTAATTCGGTATTTCTGTGCTTCCCTACATCTCAATCATCGTTTTTACCACTTCTTATTTTCCGATTCAGTATTTTACCGATTCGGTAACTCTTCCGATTCGGTAAATATACCGAATCGGTATATTTACCGATTCGGAATATTAGCGATTCGGTAAATTTACCGATTCTGTGTTTTTTCCGATTCGGTATTTTACCGATTCGGTAACTTTACCGATTCGGTAAATTTACCGATTCGGACGGATTTCGGACTTCTACACCCCAATGGCTCAATACCGGTCGGTAACGGCCGAGAATCGGTATTTTCGGCCGTTACCGACCGGTATTGGGCCACCTACATCTGGCCCATAGAGTCCAAAAGAAGTATAAAAAATATATTCACAAACAAATTTCACTTGAAAATGCGTATGCATTTTTAAAAGCGGGCAAATAAAAATGTATGTAGCTCGTCGTGTGGGCCAAGCTTTCTGTGCTACTCAGCAAGATGATATGAGCTTTTCTTTAATTGTTGTAATTTGTCATTTATGTTGCACGCAATCTGCCATTGTTACAGCATTGCAGCACAATGTTCAGACCACTGATGATGTCCACAGTGTTTCATACGTTCCTATTACAGAATGGAATCAGATTCAAATGTTTGTGTTGTGCAGTCAGTTGAGTAAATAAGTGTGCTCTTATTTAAGTGACTGTGTCAGTGTATGAACCTTAGTCAATTGTGGATTTATGGGTAAACCAGAGGCTGTACTAGGTCGTTTGCGCATCTACTAATTTGGTACACATGCCCAGCTTTCAATTACATTATATTTAGAAACTGTACTAGGTCGTTTATGCATCTTCTAATGTGGTACACATGCCCAGCTTTCAATTACATTATAATTAGAATTTACGAGAAAATATTATTAAACTTGCAATAATAATTTGACAGGATGTTTATGCTTTATCTGCCTTTTTTAAAGATTGTTTGAAGGTTAGCGCTTTCTAATAACTGCACTGACTGTCTCCAGACTACATTACCTGTTTGTGCATAAATCCTCACTTAGTGAAAAGTGGCCAACTTTATTTTAATCTCGTTGGAAAACGAATTAAAAGACAATGCAAGATCAGACTTCAAAACATTTTTATTATGCGATACATCACACTAAACAGCTTTACAGAGTGTTCTGCAAACGAATATTTGGAAATAAATATTCATAATACATTTAAAATGTACAATTTGTTTTGATAGGCAGTGTTCATAAAATCAAGCAGCAAAAATCTATATAATTTTCTATAAGATTGTACCTAAACTGTACATTGTTACATAGGCAGTATGAGTTAGATTCAGTGTTACATAAAACTCATAGAAACCATTAACTGTGCCAGGATTACAGCCACTGTTGCACTTCATAAAGATGGATGTAATTCATGTCTCTGGCATCAGATCATTGCTCTATTTTGTCTAACATTAAGTAATAATTCGTGGTACAAAACAGTTCAAATACAAAAACAAATTATGTACTTCTGTATTTATACAAATATATATTTCTCTTCATATTGCGATCTTTATATTAAAATACATCTTAATGCACCAACATTAAAATAAATAATATATTCTAGGGGAAAGAATCCTGAAACATTAAAAGGAAGCATAACATGATTTTGCTGTCAATGTTTTCTTAAAAGTACCACATCTTTATATATACTAACATTTAGATTTGCAAACACACACCGAAAAGGGATTTACTGCCAATGGGGGTACTTTGGCAAGGCTACCCATAAGGATCTTTTCCCATAAAGAGGGGTTCTTTGCTGTATTCAAATTGCTAAAAACTCTACAACAATGCTCTCGTTCTCTGAGAGCTCTGGTCGCTTTTTAGTTCTATGTTCCAGAAAATAATGAAGCATCATACATTATTTGTTTTTCTTTCATTCATTATCTATCACCTGAAAAAGCAGTTCTCCAAAAATATTTTTGAACCTTGTAAAAAGGATGAACACACGTTTTGACCCCTTATAAAATAATGTTATTGACCTTCATGCCCGTAAAACTTTTGTTCAATATCCAAACTTTACTTTATACCTCCTTTCTGCTACATGGTGTGTGTGTTCTGCACATACATTTGCTTGTGTGTACATACACACACACATATGTGTGAGGACATATTTACCCTTTCTGAAAGCCCTTAGAAATGATGAATAATCCTCAGTAAAGCAATGGACATTTTTTGGCACATTGCTCAGCATAAACATGGGTATTCTATAAAGCTATGCCCAACAAAGCACTAACATGTTTACTAGGCTTAGGTGATTCAAAAATAAAATGTATGCATATATGTGTTTATGTGTGTGCTTTCATGAAGACTTTCTTAAATCCTAAATGCCCTCAAGGAGACAGTGAAGTGGAAACTGCAAACATTATTTACTGGTACAACTTGTGTAGCATCATCTGACATTCACGGAACAGTAAATAATGCATTCATAATTATTTTGAAAACCAAGCTTTCATAATCAGAAACAAATAGGTATAAAAATGTTAGCTAAAGCTTTGACTCCAGAGATTACTTTACACACTGTATCCGCTGTACTCATCCACAACCATATTATTCTATGTAACAATTCATGCTAATAATGGAAGCATGAAACAGCTTTAAGACCTGGTCTCTAGAAGACATCAATGTCATCAAACAGGGGACACTTTCATTGACACTTACAGTCATATACAATAAAGAATAATTTGTAGTTTTGTGAGTAATTGCTGCTACATTATGCACAATTGATCAAGTATTTTTTATAAAGGAGACCGGATTATGTCAAGCCAATCATGGCCAGATCAAGGAATAGTTTTTTTGCTAAGAAATTCAAGTTTTAATCATCACAGCTTCCTACATCATTATTTTTTCAGGACCTGTTCATATTGAAACGTGATTTATGTACACTAATATTCGAAATTGTTTGCAAAATTGTTATAAAACATCATCCTAGGGTATTAGCAAGTGAACACATTAATATTATTAGCTAGGAAACAGTATCCAGTTGTGGATAGTGCAGCAATAATAGAAGGCAACCATTTCGAATGAACCTCGTCAGGCAAAAAATCGTAACAGCAGCAGATTTGCATTTTTGGGTATATTTTCTGGCTTGAACTGAAAGCAATACTCTTTGAAATTTAGAGGTTTTCAGTTGTTGTCTAGATTCGAAGTGCTCCTGTGCTTAGTTCCATTTGTCTGGTAATGTATTTACAAGCTTAATTCATCTCACAGAAACACACCACCCTGGTTATCTTACCTATTTAACATCTTGGGATATCAGTTTGTTTCACTTAGGTGTCTCTCTTGTTTGACTTTAATGCCTTTGGTTTTAACTGATGTTTGAGTATGAAGTTTAGAAGCCTTTTTCCAGTACGACCCATAAATCATGCAGTCTGCTTATAGTGAGCCATAGGCCTTCATTTACTGAAGTTTGCGTGGGTGCTAACGATATGCAATGCAATTTAGTTCTACACATACTGGCCTTTAAAATTGTAAATGACTTAACACTGTCTTTTGCTTTGTATTGCATCACAAGTGACGAGGCCACATTTAAATAAAAGAGGGCAATAATCATGTTACCAGCCAGAGTAATAAAGCCAAACTCTTCACTGGCTCAAATTAGATCCAAACTTATCAATTAAACATACAATAGAAACAGTTGCAAAGGTAAAACAAAGAATATCATGTTAATATTTTCCATCGTTTCCCTATTAATCAATTTGGTTTTCAATTTCTTTAATAGTTGCATATGTATATGTGGTAAGTCAATGTACAAAAATAATACAGTCATTTAGCTGCGAGCCTGTGAACACCATTTTGTATCCTAATGTCAGGGCTCGCAGAAATATTTTAGCTTGTTCTATTTAGTGCATTGCTATCTTCTCTAGGGGTCATATGTATCAAAAAGTAATTTTCCGAGGCCCATAGGCCCATAGGAATGAATGGGAAGACATTCTCAATTTGCGATTAGCAATTAGTGAATCGCAAGTTGAGAATGCAATTTCAAGGGTGCAGGGGTGTCAAAAGGACACCCTATTGCACCCTTGAAATAAGCATGAGTGCACATGTGGCACACATACATTCTACTATTCTATTTGTATAGTGGATTTGGGCATCATCTGCATTCAAATGAAAGTTAAGCCCCTTAAGTGGTCTTACATACATAACAATTTGGCTTCCTTTTTTTGTACCTGTCACATACTTTTAATGAATGAAGATTTGAAAAATGTCAGTAATATGAAAATAAAACCTGCCAAATTCATAACTTTAATCATGAGAATATTGTGACAGATAGTACTGAATGCAGTTGTCAAGTTTATGACACTTCCTCATTCCTAGGGATAAAGGCAAACACTTAAAGATACTCAGATATGCACTAAGGTTAGTTGTCTTCCCCCTTTTTAGCATACCCGCCAACAAGTGTCTAATAATAATTATAACTCAAGATGTTTAGGAGTCATTTTGCTTGCACCCTTCTCCATACCCTTGATAAGTGTGGATGCTTGTGAAATTGATCAATAATTATTTCACTAATCAATGTCTTAATTTGGCTTTTTCAGTAGTAGGATTCTGAAAATATTATGAGTACCTTGATCACAGTCACTAGAGATTAATCAGATGTGGCATCTCTGGGAAGGCATAGTCCTCTATGCACTTGTGTTGTTGAATGGGAAAGATGAAGAGCCTTACATTATGATTTGATAGAAAGGTAAGCTCCCTCCATTGTTGAACTATATTTCCTTGTTTCAAAATAATTTTTGCAGACAATCCCTCAACCTGTGTGTGGCATTTTTAATACCTGTTTCACATTCCTACATTCATATGATCTAATTCACTTATTTCTCCCAATAATTGTATTTAAATATTGTAAAATGCATTGTTTGTTCAGGCAAATGCTTCCTTATAACTTTTTATGTTTCTAGAGGGGCGATCAGGTTGTATTTTGGTATAGAGTTCTTCTTCTCACTTCAGTTTTTCCAGCACTTAAGTAAATGGCGTTGCTTTGGGATTTTGTACTATTAGTCTTGTATGTACTGAGTGTCTCAGGAAGGTTTCTTTACAGTGCTTCTCAGTCACTAGATGTCCTTAAGAATGTGGCAGTTGATATGACACTACCGTAGAGGTTTTAAAAATACACAATATAGAGGAATTATTAAACACTCAGGATTGTTTTTCCATAATTAATGGAAGTAAGTTATTACAGGACATTCATCAAAGTCTAGAATGTTCTTTATTGGTTTTTCCATCCAATATGAACAGTAGCTAATGGACAATGCATATCTTCAGTAGTGCCATTCAGGCTTTCCACTTAGAACAGAGGTATTCTTCTGAAGTTCGAGCAGTGGTGTCCACAGAATTTGTTGCCTATTGTTGTCTTGAGGTGGCAGTACAGAACCCACCATACATTATATTACTTAGACAACGTATTGTATTCAAATTAAAAAGTACCTTTTTAGCCATTTGTAATGTGGTATCAAAAGTTATGCATAAATCTTTGGCAATTCCCTAATTTACTCTTCCTAAGGGAGTGTACTAACTCCCCTCAACTGTAAACTCACTAATATACATTGTTAGTTTTCAATCAAGTACGATCCATAAGTGTATTTGATTAGGGTTTGTATGCAGGTTGAAAATTTGGAAAATTACTTGCCTCATTGATACAGTTTTTGTTTTTGTGCTACACTTAGATGGTAAAAGACTATAGCAACAGTATACGCATCTACTGAGGATTTACATCGAACTACAAAAGATTTCTGGGCTACAGCAACAAGTCATCTCAGATCACATTTGCCTATAACTGCATTTTGCTGCATCTTTGACAACATTTGGGTGTATTCAGCTGCAGCTAGAGCTACACAAAGAAGTTAAAATCATGCTTGTCCTACAACAGATCTATAGAATGATGGGGCATATTTGTACACCATGTGGTATTGTAGAAAAACGGTCAGGGTTGCAGGTCCTGAGTTTAATGCTCAGTGCATCCATCAGTTAGAGTACCTAAAAGATAAGTGCTCATTGCTGGAGTGTGGCAGGCATTGCAGATTGAAATTTTTAGTGAAATGTACCCTTAAAGTTTAGTTAGAGTACCTTCATCTAAAATGTACATATCAGAGTTTAAACTGTCAACATTCTCTGAGGGCGCACAAATGTACAGTGTCTTAAAGGCCACCTATTTGGCATAGAATGTGAGTTTATAACACACATCGCTGTTTTCATTGCAATGCAGCACTATGGCAAAATATTGCCAAAGGCATAAACAAGAATGTTCTGCAGGTAAAGAGGAAGCGGAAACCCTGGTTGCTTCTCTTTGTGGAAACATGTCACATTCTCTTGAACAGAAGTACGCTTTGCTACAAGATGGAAGATGCATGACATGTGAAAACTCCTCAGTTGTCTATGAATATGGAGCGAAGCTTCACCTTTGGCTAAGAGGGAGTAGTCTAGGATTGCTGAACATAAGCCTGTTATGGAGCATCATCAGAACATGTACAGTGTTTCTATTCACATTCGTGATGTGTGTGTGTAAAGCTGTGTCTTATTAAAGAGTTGCTTGTACAGATTGCTTGCCAAGACGGAGTAGGCCCAAGGGTATTTGCCCCAGCAAAATGAGAAGGGCTATTGCATGCAATGGAGGCAGACACTCAGTAACCTGCTCCACTTCAAAGTATAAGCTTAGTAGCCAATGCAAAGCTGTGCATGCCTCTTGCTACACACATATACATTAATAGTTCTTGTGTGTGGCTGTGAATAGCTCTGTACACCAAAAGTGAGTCTTTAATATTCAGCAAATCCATTTTTAAAGTCTTGTCTCTTGCACCTCTTCCTCCGTTTCTTCTTGTAGGGCTGTGATCTTTGGTCGGGACACGCGCTTGCTAGAGTTTCTGCGATGCAGTGGAAATAGCTTCATGCGATCTGACTGGCTGATAGCCTGCTTAAAGGAGCTCTTCTCATTCATCAGTTTCTGAATGGAGTCATATTGTCGAACTGTGTTGTCTTCTATCACCTGATACAATATGTGAGAAAGATTGAAATTAGATTATAAATTCACTACTGGTACATAGAGAGCATTGCATCATTAGTTTCACACATAAAGACACATTGGCAGAACATTTTAATGTGTGATATAATATAATGTAATGATGTGTAATACATAATGTGGCTATGTCATGGAATGACTGGTCGTCCCCATGATATTTCAGACAGAGTAGTTGGCATCTGGCCCCTGTTGAGAATGGCACCACTTTTCCCACAAACAAAAAATGACTTCAACCCTACCTTGGCGTCAGTCCTCACTATAAGATTTTGGTGACAAGGATGGGATTTAGGATTTAAAAATCCTAATTTTGTGAGCAAAGGTTTTTCAAAATTTAAAGAGCCAAAGCTAGTAAGTGACATACAGAAAAACTCAGTCAAATTGACAGATGGGAATTGGTGGAGTACCACTCGCATTGCTCTGGATACCAGCCATACTGGAGGTGGTGCTACATGTGATAACCTGTGTGAAAAAAGTCTCAAAGGGAACACAGATGGTTCAGTGAGAAGAAGTGTTTGTCATAAATGTATTCCCAGGAAGCTAAAAGATTTTGTTCGCAAGTAAATCGTACTGTCATACAGTATTGTACTTTTGTTTAATATTTCATTGGTGCTCTGCTCAGGTATATAGTTTTATTTATTTTTAGCAAGGAATACGTGGTGTTGGTAGGATGTCTTCTTCTCATTTTCTTCTTTAGTTGTATTTGCAATGCTTTAAAAAAGTGGGAGACATTTGGTGATGTGTAATACAGAAGGCAGCTATGTCATGGAATGCCTGGTCAACACCATCGTATTTCAGACAGAGCAGGTGGCATCTGGCCCCTATTGAGAGAGGCACAACTTTTATTACAAAGAACTGCTTCAACCCTACCTTGGTGCCAATCCTCACTTCTCATAACCCCACATTATTTTACAAAAAATATATCACATGATGTACAAACACATTGAGATAAATGGAGCAATACAGATAAATGTAAAGGGAGGGTGGGCAATGGAACATCTGAGAAACTGAGAGTGAGCAAAGCACAGACAGAAGGGAAAAATGTGAGAGATAAAGACCACAAAAAATGGAAGAGAAAACTTATAAAACAAGGGGAAGAAAAGAGAGAAAAATAAGCCATAACATAATTACTGTAAACTAGAGAGAGAGAAAGAATTATTTTTTCTTTGTTTGCTTTATTTGTTTAATATCTTTAGAAACACATCCAATTTTCTTCATTTTGTATCATTTTGTTATTAAATTATAAATACCCTTCATTACAAATCATTTTGTGATCTTTATGCTCTTTATGTCTTAACTGTTGTTTTGTTACACTTCAAACCATATTAATATATCTATGAAGGTCTGGTTTTCTTATCACGACAATCTACCAGATAAGAACAAAGAATGTCATTAAGGAAAGGGCTGGATTACCCTCAGTCACAGCTCACATCAAGACACAGCAACAAACTCCAAACCATACTAAAATGCTTCCCGGTTTGCTTGAAAAGGCACTTTCACATCAGAGTGCGGACGTCCATCCATTTGGCTTTCAACAAATGACATATCAATCTTTAAATCCATATCTCTTGTTTGCAATGAACTAGATTGCCAAATACTGGCCTATCTTGCCAATTCAATTGTCTCTTACCTTCCAATCACATGTTTAAAGTACACCAGGCAAAACCTACTGAACATATGATTGATCTGTCAAGATATTTTTGAATTTCGAGGACCTTCCACGTGCATAGCTATTCACTGTGGAACCAAGAAATATCAGTCAAGACACCAGGACTCAGATTCATCAAGGGCTTCTGTTAACCTTGCGTCACACGGCTACGCAAGTCCTTAAGTTAGATTTACTATGCCATGCAGAGGAACATTTCGTAGAGTAATGCAAGGCAGCACAAGTTGCTGCCTTGTGTTACTCTGTGTGGGTAAGGCATTCCATAGGTGGAGAATGGGTGTTCCCACCAATCCACCCATTGTTTTTGGCACATTCCCATATTTATTAAGACTAGTAAACCTTTGGAATGCATCTAAATGCTACACCTTCCCATGTGAGGCGTAATGAGGCGAAATGTCTTTATTTTTCCTATTTTTTTCCTCTTCCTAGCTGTGCTGCATAACGCAGCGCAAGTAGAAAGAGGAGCATGGCTTTCAGGATTGTTTTTGTACAGGAAGGTGTCCCTTCCTTCACACAAACAATCCCGTCTATAACGCTAGCACCAGGGCTTAATGTGTAAAAAAATAAGTGCAAGAGCTCTCGTCAGGAGGCCACTTCAGCCTCCAGCACCCATTTCCCCGTCCAGTGCTGTCAATGACAGTACTCACATGACTACTAATCATCACACACTACAAGTGTGATAATTCAGACTCTTGAAGGCCCCCAAAGCTGTAAGAATGGCTTGGGCAGCAGGAACTATTGGTCATTTTAATGTACATTGAAGAACAACTTGTTTAGTGCTCATCTCTCTAAATTGATCAAACAGTGCCACCATGTAGCATAAGTGCAAGTGCCAACAATTAAGTGCCTATGCTGTGCACTGGAAACCACCGGCTTGAAATAAGCACTGGCTGGCACCCTTGCACCATTACACAAGGGGGCCTGCGTTGCTGCTTGGCTGCAGCGCAGCGAGAAAGCAGAAATGCGCCATATTTTATTAAATATGGCACATTCCTACTCTCAACATTTCTTGCAGTGCAGTAAGTTGTCTTGCTGTGTTTTGCTGCTATCAAAACCTAATAAATACGGGCCTTATTTTCTCAAATATAGGTTACTGAAAACCACGTTTTCAATCTGTCTTATCCTCTCTCCCTCTTTTACTCAGGCTAGCTGGTGAGATGTCTAAAACAGAGTATTGCTACATTACTCAAGTTTTCTAGACACAATTGTCTCTCTCTAATGCTTCTACTTTATCATTAGGAGAGATGAGGGCTTCCATCAGCTGGCTTTAATTTATTGCTTGCTCACTGTTGAGGCGTGTGTCCATCAATATGATCCTTTACCTCCTTTATGTTTCAGATCTCAAAACACTGAGACTATTACAACCTGGTTTGCAATGCTTTACGATAACCCAAATATATAGAGACTTCTGTTTTCCATCACCTGCAAGTCAGATTCCCTACTATATATAATAACTTGGAATAGAACTCTGGAAATTAACTAGCACTCTCATGGAGTATGCATGGATGAGTTCCTTTCAGAATCTCCACAAGTTAGAGTAGCACTATGAAAAGTTGAGACTATCCAAAACTATATAAATGAATTGAATGTATGTTAGATCTGACTTCCTTGGCAGAGTTGTCCCACAAACATTTTGCCTTCACTCCACTTTTACTGAATTTGTTTTTGTTGGGCTTAGGACTCGGTGTACTTTAGCACTGTTAACCAGTGCCGAGGTGCTTTTGCTCACTCCTCTAAACATGGTAAAATTGGCTAACACCCAACTGGCAAATTTATTATACCTATTAGCCGCTAGTAAAGGGTTACTACATGTCCTCAGGCCCTGCAAATTAAATACTATTAGTGGTACTGTAGCACTCATTGTGCCACCCTCTTAAGTAGCCTTTTTAAACATGCCTCATGTCTGCCATTGCAGCCTGCATGCAGTTTTAAACTGCCATTTTGACCTGGAAAAATAGACCTTTTATCCAGGCCTGGATGTCCTTTTAATACATGCAAGTCACCCCTATGATAAGCCCTAAACAGCCCTGGGCCATCCTGAACTGATAGTAGGGGCGAGCTGTGACCTACCACACTTCCATTTCATAGGGGCTACCTCAGCACCACACGCAAAAAACTTCATTTTTGTCACTCCAGACATCCAGAGACTGGGGCAGTGAATAAGGACATTCCAGAACTAGATGTGGCGGACAGTCTAGAAGATTCTTCCACTTTAAAGCTGGTACCATGTATAAATATTGAACCCTCAGCCCAAATCTTTAGGACACTCCTGGACCTATGGATACTAAAGAAGAATAACTGCCCTGCTGCCAGAGGTCTGCCCTGCTGCCTAAGGCCAGTCCTGCTGTCTGATAAGGAAGACTGTACCTACTCCTTTCACCCCAGGCTACCTTTAGTGGCTCCAAGGATCAGTTGGCTGACCTTCTGTCCAGAGATAGAGGCACATATTAGGCTCTGGAGAACTATTTGCAACTGAACAGCTCAACTCCTGCAACTGAACCTGCAGCTGGACCAACCTGAGCCTTGGTGGCCTCTGCAAGACTCAGTTCTTGATCCCCAAAAGGTGCCTCCCCAGTTCCTGGGCCCTGGATTGGCATCAGAGTGCACTCCTCTGAAGAGGAAGGATAAATCCTGAGGTTTTTAGCTCTTCACATCCGAAATGGGCCCTTGCGCACCAGGATCTTGCTGCCCGTGATGACCACCAATGCGAAGCTGCGGTGAACCTGAATCTTCGTGGTACAGCGACTGCCAATAACAACAGGCAATGTGGGATCTGCACTTGGTGGTACAGCATCAACAGCCCGGTGTGACCACCTACGCGAAGCCCTGGTAGTGGCCATCAGGAACACCCAACAGGATCTTTGTGCTAGAGCGACGACTGTCCATATCGCCCAGCCTTCTCTTCACACTACAGAGATGACCACTTGCAGTGCTCTCCCTGCTCCTTGTGGCCTCTTCTACCGCAAATTAGACTTTTCTAGCCAGACTTTGAGAAGAAAACCTTTTCAACATGACTAACCTGATCCCTGTACCCAGTCCGTGCTCCATAGGGTTTGGCCTGAATTTGTGAATTTCAACTGGTCTGGCATGACCAGATAACTGTGAGTGTTTCTCTGTGTTTTTGGGTGCTATACTTGCTTTAAACCTATGAAATTGCATATTTCTGGTTCTACTGATTGGATGTTTGATATTTTGGTGTCCAATAATTTAATTCTTGTATGTACTTTATTCGATACAGAGTATCATAAAAGCATGTACATTCCAAATTCACAATTTAAAAACCCATTATTCCATACAACCAGTAATATAAAATTCATCAGCATTTCTATTACAAATATCTATACAATAAAAACAATAACATTTAAATAAGGTAAGAACAGATAAAAACAGTGCATCACAGAGCTAGCCTGTACAAAGCCTTGGTCATATTTAAATCGCTAAAAGCTTCAAGCGTGTTTGTTAACCAAGCACATCCCAAGTATTTTTCAACCCCACAGACCACAGTAAGGGAGGTAGTATCAGTTCTTAAAATTCGTAAAACTACCCGGTAGTTCCTTGACACCAGCATTATACAAATAGGTTTTAGCCATTTGCTTCTCGCACATCTATAAGCTGGGCATGCAAAAAGGAAATGTGCAATGGACTCCGTAGTGGCTGCACAGCCAGGACATGAAGCTGTTGCAACTGCTGAATCACGCCTCTTCCAGCCTGCAATTAGATCGTTAAGTGGGAGGGTTCCAATTCTCAGTTTCATATACAGCGACCTGTCCCTAGGTGTTTGGAAGAAGTCTAAATAGGGTTCCAGTTTCCGGACAGGCTTATGTTCCAGAAACCACTCGGTAAGACCCCCCTTGTTCGGACTCCTCACCATCTCCGAATCCACCCATTCCCAGTATGCTTTTTTGATGTCTTGTTTGGGTGGCGGGATCTGGCTAGCCCATGCCTCCCCATACTCTATATCCGATACAAGGCGCCTGAGATTGGAAATCCATTTGATCTTATGACCTGTGTCCACTTTGATAAGTTCACTAAGAGCAGCAGCATAGTTGGCCAGTTCGGGAGTCGTTCTTATACGAGCACAAAATAATAAAGGACAGAGGCGTACAATGTCCTTGATGGAGCGTTTACCCAGATCTTGATAAAGGGGTTGCATTGGGGTAGAGGGTGGAAGAGAAACAAAACCTCTAAAAAACCTATTTTCCGATCTTTCTAGATCGGCAGAATTCTCGAATCCCCATAGTTCGGACCCATATAGGGCCGAGGATAACGCTTTCCCATCATAAACCACAAGGGCCGGGACTACTCGTTTACTTACAGAGAGTCGTTGTTCTCTTAGAATTGCCGCGGACACCTGCTTATGGTTTAAGAGCATTTTGGCCATATGGGTACTCCACTTCATTGAGTTGGTAACTCGGATTCCCAAATAGTCAACAGACTCGACTAGTTCTAGTAGGGTGCCATTAAGGGAAATGCTGTTTCTGAACCGCTTCGACGGTGATAGTGTCATTAGCTTAGTTTTAGTAGTATTAATGGATAATCCCCGTACATCACAGAACTGTCTAAATCTGTCTAATAGTTTTTGGAGACCGCTTGGGCTTTTCGATATCAGGAGGTTGTTGTCGGCATAGAGGAGTGTAGGGGTTTTCTCTTCGGCCAGGGTAGGGGCATCAGTTGGAACCCCTCTTAGATGGTCTACCACCCCATTCAAAAAGAAAGAAAACAGAGTCGGAGCCAATATGCAGCCCTGGCGTACCCCCTATTCACCTCTATCCTCTCTGTTAGCTACCCCTGTACGCCCCGCCTTATCCTAGCGTAGTTTCCCCCATGGAGTCGTTTGATAAAATCAAGGATCAAGGGGGGGAATGCCCAGTTCAGACAGCACCTGCCAGAGCTTTGCACATGGGACCAAGTCGAAGGCGGTCTTCAGGTCAATAAAGGCCAGATATAGACTGCCTTTCCCTGACCACAGTTTTCCAATCTTGCTTATGTATCTTGATAGAGCTATGCATCTCTTTCATATTTTTCGGGCCTACAAGGCCCAAACGAGAGAGACTCCATTTTCCTTTCTGCCTCGGCTGCTCAAGGCGCTTGTAGGTCAAGAGTGCTGTTAGTTATGAGCTGTTGTTCACTGGAGAGGAACCGGTCAGAGCTGGCCCTTATCGGAGGAATGTAAGCAGAGCTCGGGTTTTAGACGAAACAGCAGCTGGCCACTGTGGGAGCGTCGGAGGCCCGGAGCCTAGTACAGGAATCTGGTGGGCGGCAGGTTACTGTCTGGAAATTTCCATGAACGAAGAGCTCTTTATATTATCGAGATGTAGAGAGGAGAGGCAGGCAGATGACAGTTAGCAGTTGCAGTCGACAGTTGGAGTTTGGAAAGATCGAAGGCTGATGATCTTTTGGAGAGACTGAAGTTACATCGTGAGTCAGTCTGTTAGAGCAGTTGGAGATGGTTAAACGTCGGAGTTAGAATAATCAGAGTGAAGAAGTTAGTTGAACAGATGGTTTCCAGAGTGGTTGAAACTATATCATTAGATTGAAGTCTGGAGGTGAAGACAGTTCGTGGGAGAGAGGAAGTCAGTGCAAAGTGATCGGTGCAGAGCTGAGACACAGAGAAGAAGAAGACGAGAGAAGGGTTCCAGTGCTTTGAAGGGGCATAGCGGTGCAGGCGTGTATCCGTGGGTGCAGAGTAGAATCTGAGATGAGCCAGGTCACAGACGAGAGAGGGACCCAGATGACAGCTAGAACCGGACTCCGTAATTATAAGGTGAAGTCTGTCCTGCTATTATAGTGCATAAATATACTAACTCTTTTCTTTACTTTTCAGGCCATGCTTAGATTGTTAGGTAGTATTGTGACTTTATAATATAATGTTTTCTTTGTCTGTTATTGTGTAATAAAGGGACCCCAGTTTGTAACGAACATATATATTTGAGTATTGTTTCTATGATAAAGCTAACCTGTCTTTACAGCCAGGTGCCAGCGTATGGAAGGATAGGCGATTCCCTTCCTACAGGTAACTGATGCGGGAGATTGATGTGAGTTTTATGTCAGGGAATAATTCTTAAGTGTAACAATTTGGCAGTTCTTGTGTGAGAGGATCGGATCTCCTATCTATCACATGAGGGATAACAATTTATATAAGATAGAAGACACTCCCAGTAAATATTAGGTATTTAGAAACTTCCCCAATAGAGAGAGAGAAGAAGGTATTAATAGGACAGTGAGATCGCTTAAGATAGGGCATTAATGAGAACACCAATTGGGATTGGTGTGTAATGAGATTGCTCAAGATAGGGCATTAGTGAGAACACCAATTGGGGATGGTGTGTAATGAGAACGCTCAAGATAGGGCGTTAATGAGAGCACCAATTGTGATTGGTGTGTAGTGAGATCGCTCAAGATAGGGCTTTAATGAGAACACCAATTGTGGTTGGTGTGGTAGAGTGAGCTGCTCTCCACTATGAGAAGGAGGGTAGAATAGTCCGGGCCAGATTGTCGCGTGGCTATAAGGTAAGATCATAGGATGAGATATGGAATTCCGTAGTTATTAGTGACTATTCTTACTAATCCCTTAGATCTAGCAGTGTTTTTGATGATATAAGCTTGTATATTGCGAGTGCCCCATTCCCGGGTAAGTACTCAGGAACCATTGTAAATAGAGTCTGGGAAGGGATGGTGTTACGTTTTGGCAGGGTTGGTTGTATCTAGGTGAGTGGGTGATTCTTGGTCTGAGAATCCGGTCATTACAAGGAGCAACGTGTCTACTTTACCGAAATATAGATTATAAAAATGGTCATGCCACTGTGGCCCCGTGATGTGATTAGGGATTGGGTCAGATCCCTTTCGGGACCCTTTGTTAACTAACTCTCAAAACAGAGCAGAGTCTTTCTGATGCCAGGCAGATTTAAGGTCCTGCCAATGGGACTCTTCCCAATTACGCTTTGCTGCCTCTTGCACCCTGATATATTCTTTCCTTGCCATTCTTATAGTTGCGGGACCTTTCTCCCTTAAGGCTAGAGATAACACCTGCATCTTTTCCCTACATGGAGCCGAATACCAGGGATTAGTAGACCTAGGTGGGCATCCTCTCGCTATACTGCTTTCTCTAAGGGTAAAAAACGTACCCAACCTTTCTATTGTATTTTGGTAAAAGTCAGAGAAAGGAAAAGCAGGAATTTTCACAGGGTTACCATTGACCAATTCAAGCTCCCCAATCTTTTCATCAATAAGCTCTCTTATGCTATGCAATTTGTCATCTTGATGTAGGACCTTATGCCATTTAAGACGTCAGGTACAATTAGAGGGCACAATCTCATTCTAGGGCCATCAACTGGATTAGAAGCGATGGCTGCCCATTTGTTGTAAATTTGCATGCATAAGGGATTATGGTCACTATCCAAGGTGTGTCTAACTTCCATGTCTACAAGATCCCCCCATAGACGGACATCTAACAAGATATAATCTATCCATGATGGGGAACTAATCCTATTAAAGGTATTAGCTCCACACAGATCAGAGAGCGTTCTACCATTTGCTGCTCTTAAGTTATATTCAAGATTTAAGGCATTAATCTGGATAGCCCTTTGTTACCATTTCTTGATGGGGGCTATATTGAGAATTGGTATAGCCCATTTATTGTCTTCCTCATTTGTACCCAGAAGGTCCTCCCTGCTCAGTGGTTCGTATGTGCAGTTAAGATCGCCTGCTACAATAATATTGGAAAGAGGCGAAAGGCATGATAATTCTTGCTCCAATACTGACAGGGTTGATGATATTTGAGCCTCGGAAGACCCTCTCGCATATACATTAAACAGTTCCACATTTGTGCCATTGTTTGGCCCTTTAATCGTCAAATGTAGAACATCGTGTGAGAGTAAATTATGTATGGTGATGGACCAATTCAAGGAGATGTTAATCCATATGTGTAAGCCTCCTGAGGGAAGCCCTTTCCCTGAACTTAAAGCTGGGACAAAATATGTGGTGTACCCTGATTTATACAGAGGGGCCATACTCCAAGTTTCCTGAAACAAACAGACATCATGTTTCCCTATAAACTCATTCCACTCCGGAAGAGACAATTTTTTCTGTAGACCCGCTATATTCCAGGAAAGAAAATGGATCACCCTTGTACTCCGCTCGTCATCCCCAACATTGCTACCTTCGACACACCTCACCAGATCATCATTGCACCCATCCCCCTCTATTCTTTTTACATTTAAACTAGTTGAATAGGGAGCAGTCTCGCAGTGGTTGACTCCTAATGAGTCACTGGGCAAATCTTGTTGTTGATCCCCATCTAGTCAGTCTACAGAATTGAGTCCGGACTCTTTCCCCACCCTCCCTTGAACTTCCTGCTCAGCCTGGCTAACTGGTGACCAAAGAGGGGAGCGTCTAATTTGGATCATAGAGTGCTCAGGGGGAGAAGTACGAAACTCTAAGGCCAATGGATTCTCGGCTAGTTCTGCATTTGTTAGCTGCAGCTCAATAGAGTCAGTCAGGAAGTAGGCCAATGTGATCCTCCTTACTTCCAGCATGCCTTCCCGTATGATTGACCTACATCCCCTCACATGCTGTAGCCAATGAATGGCTTTGTTAAGTAAAGATTTGCTACTCTCATAACCATGGCTATATATGTATTTGGGGACTCTGGTCATGTAAACAATTGGTAGGTTGCTCCTTACGTGGGTAGTACTTCGTGTATTTGATCTAGCTGAAGTATTCTGCTCCTCAATGCAAGGGGGTAAACGCTGAGGTCTTGCTATACTTTGATATTTACCAGGGATTCCTCGCGCTTTGGCAGTCTCAGCGTAGGATCTGGTAGTTCTAGATCTTGTGGCTATATTGGTGGGGTCATGGGCTTGTTTACATGGGAGGGAACTGGGCCTATCATTCACCCCTGGAACAACTCCTGACAATACTCTGGTTGCTAAAGTTGTTGGGACAGACGGTGGAAGTGGCATGGGTATAGAAAGGGCCTGATCAACTCTACGTGTTAGCACTACAAGCATTTCCTTTAAGGATGCCACCTCTCTTTGGACTGTTTCAACTTTCTGCAACAGACCCTCATTTATAAAACCACAATTGCATCCAGTTTTTGATGTAGACATAGTAGCTGAAGTGTTATGTTCGCTAAGTGAAACAGGTAGCATACCCTCAGTGATGTGTTCAAAAATTGCAAACCTATTAGTGCAGAGAAGTGGTTTGACAGTTACACCATCATGTGATACCCCTTGGATAGCGGAACCCGTGTTTGAAATGTCATCAGGAGGATTTACCATTGAATCCTCAACCGATGGAGTGTGGACTGTAACTATAGGGAGCTTTTTGACTTGTTTTTTAAAAATTGGCAGGATTACTCTCCTTTTGCACTTTGCTAGGGCCTCATCAAGAGGATTAGCCGAATTAATAGTATTGTTGACTCCCTAAGCTTCTTCGCATTCGTTAACAATTGCTTCAGTTCTCGTAAGAACACAGTTACTTCCCACATGTAACGCTTTCTTTGCCTTTTTCCCTTTCTTATTCGTGTTCATTGTAAACCCCCAACCTCCATTGGCTTCCTTTTCCCCATTTCACAAATGGTTTACACCAAACTCAGGCAGTCAAGTTTAGATTTAGTGTCCAACTTCTTTTTGCACAGGCACCTTTTAAATAGAGTTCCCATTGTTCAGCCCACCTAATCCGGCTAGATATTATGAACAGTACCATAAGTCATTATGGTCCATGACCCAGATGAAAGGGAGGGGGCCCTGCCCTGCCTCTTCCTGGCGATGACTGGCTAAGATGGGCGGGAGGCACGAGCTGCAAAAATACTGCCGGTGGTGAGGGAGGGGCTGTATCTCGCTCTTCCTGCCCCGCTGGTCCCTGGGGCTTATAGTCAGCCCTGCTGCCGGTCTGGTCCGCGATGTGTCTCCTGCGAAGCCGAAGGCGCGAGCTGCAAAAATACTGCTGGTGGTGAGGGAGGGGCTGTGTCACTGCTCTTCCTGCTCCTTCCATTATACTATATTTTTCTAAATTACTGTGGGATTTTTCTTGTATTGTGTCTTTATTCATTACTGTTTAAGTGTTGATTAAATACTTTAGACATTGCCTCTTAGTTAAGCCTGATTGCATTTGTCTCTAGCTACCAGAGGATCAAGCACTACTTAACTTAGTGACTCTTGTGGTTCACCCTGACTCTGTTCCTTGGGAAAGGCTCACACCCTCCTCAACCAACAACCCAATTTCTCACAAGGCCTTTCTGTCTTGTACCAAAGCATCTGAACGGATTTCCTTTGTATGGCCATTGCAAAAACATCAGAACTTTAAACCTGATATGTAATTATCAATTTGTTAGTTCGTTTTCATTATTTATTTTTCATTTGGCTGATTATTTAGGAACTACTTGTCATTAATACTCCCCGTAATATGTCCAATAACATAAGTCCCTAGGTCAAGATGCGTACTTCTTCAATATGTAAAATCACACAGGACCACATACAGTTCACCCAGAAAAAGGTGTGAGAAATAGAGAGAGTACCTCACGGTAGAACAACCCGAGGGGGTTCCCGGTTAACAAATGCCGGTATACCCACTTCTCATCATTGGCCACTCTCTCTATGTGAAAAGACAAACGTGCACCAGAAAGAATAATAGTGCAGACGTGAGAATAGTGGTAAAAAACACACAAATAGTGACAAACTTATCAACACTGACACCCACTAGTAATGTACAGAAACATATAAATAGACCCCTAACCAAACACAAAAAGATAATTGTGTAGCAGGGCTTTGCAATCCTATTGGGTGGTAAAATACCGCACAGTGCCCCAAGTGCGGAGACTCCACTGTTAATGTAGAGATTCCATACTGATAACTTTACTACATGTAAGCTACCTTTGTGAATTGCGTCCTATGTGATTATTTAAAGTGAAGCAAGGTATATATTACATGAAAACAATGCTATATAGAAGATTACTTTTTCTCATATAGCGTTAAACTTAGTAATGACATGAGACAGTAAGTCACTATTTGACAGCCTGAATATACACCACATAATCTAGCCCTTGAAAGCATTACAATGACCCCTAGAGGTAGAAACAAACATATTCACAATAATGTTTACTGACCATGGATCACATACAGAAAAAAGTAACAAACAAATAAATACCGAATAGTTGCAACTAATAATGGTATAAAGACGATTTAGTTACACAGTCCTTTTTGATTATAGCTCTTTATTGGCTATTCTTATGTTAGCATGGTTGAAACATTTTCCTTTTATTGTCAAACAGTATATGGAGCAGTACACTTCTGCGATGCTTATACCAATAATCAACAAATATTAACATGTGCAAGCTGCATTTTTATGGAACAATTACATATAAAGATTAGAACCATAGTTTGAAACTTGTACACCCTGTGTTCATGTTTTTCCATCCAATAGTGTGCACCCATCACCCTGTACTCTAGTGCTATCCCACCCTCGGAAGGCTGTGTCTGTGCCCGTGGGACTGTTGTGCACAGTAGTTGATACATTTAAGCGTAGCCTTGCCAAGCATCCCATACTATAGTATCTAAGTAGTGTATATTGTTCATTCATAGGCTCCATGGGTAACCAGGATACTTTGTGTAGTTCTTATGAGAGGATCAGTGTCCTATCCTACGTTGGAGTGCTAGGTCTGTCTTTTGGGGGCTATGCCGTCTGACTTGGCCTATGGAGCTAACAGTTGTGTATCCCATTCAGTAATGGAGGCTCTCCTTCCCAAGCTATTGCAGTATAAGAGTCATAACGCAGATGTATGAGTTGCATCACTTTAGCAATTCTTGGAGCTATTGCAACACTGGGGGCACTGTAAGTGCCTCCCAGTTTATTGCTATGATTCACTTCCCCAGGAGTAGGGCTTGGTCTATAACTTCATAAGTGGGTTTGGCTTTCAATGGTTTAGTAAATCTTTCCTGTAGACAAACTTCTGCAGTAATGGGCAGGGGTCTCCCCGTTAGGTCCATCAATATGCTGAGCAGAGACCTTCAATATGAATGTATATGGGTTCAATCCCACAACATATCAAAAAAGTCACCAGAAGCAGTCTGACATCTGAGGAATCACCGATGGGTACTTTGGGTACATTTTGGTCTGTCATGCTGGGGACAGATATGTATAGTCTAGGTAGTTGAGTTAAATGTATTTGAATCAGGTGTTCCTATTCACAGTTTTGTTATACTCCAGTATTCATCTCCATTCCTTGTCAGAGATGGCTTTTTCTACCATAAGGTCTTCAGAGCATTTGTGGACATGAAAATCATAGGGGGCAGAGATTTGTGTATGCAGCTCAACAGCTTTCGCTGGCCAGTGCTTCTGATCTCTTTGGTTCTGACTCACCCTCTCTCCATGTTTCTGTGATCACCTTCAGCAATGCCCAGCATGTCAGGAATGGCCTAAGTGTAAACCCTAGTCCTTTACAAGATTCTCAAATGCGACAAGCGGAACCCTGCTATATAAGTGACCAATTGTGGTGATCCCAGCCTGATGCCATGATTGCGTGTGGTGTCTATCTGCCACTGTCACTAGTTCCGGTGTTACCCATAGTGGGAGGTCTGAGGACTATGAGGCCTTCGCTCTCAGTTTCCGTGAGTAAGTGTTCCAGCAGATTTTGATTGTTCTCAGTGCATAGGGGTAGAGTTGCGTAGGCCTCGCCTGACTGTTTAACACTCTCGGAAGATT
This sequence comes from Lissotriton vulgaris, assembly GCF_964263255.1. Taxonomy (NCBI): domain Eukaryota; kingdom Metazoa; phylum Chordata; class Amphibia; order Caudata; family Salamandridae; genus Lissotriton; species Lissotriton vulgaris. The sequence goes on along the minus strand of NC_141685.1, from coordinate 1,878,743,578 downwards.
CCCCTCTCCCAGGAGATTCCCAATACCTTGTCTTTCGGGATCAGTCTCTTTTTTGAGCCACTGCACCATCCAGACCAGCTGAGCCTCCACATAATAAGCCTCGGGGTTAGGCATTCATGGCATGGTTTTTATCTAACTTTTTGCCACCAGACTTCCTGTTTTTGCTGACTTTGTTTTTGCTGACTTTAGGACTCAGCACACTTTTCCACTGCCAACCAGCGCTAAAGTGCTTGTGCTCTTACCCTACAACATGGTAACATTGGATTATACCTAATTGGCATATTTAATTTACTTGTAAGTCACTAGTAAAGGGGCACTTTCATGTGCCCAGTACCGGTCAAGTAAATGCTACAAGTGGGCCTACAGCACTAGTTATGCCACCCACTTAAGTAGCACTTTAAACATAGTTCAGGCCTGCCATTGCAGAGCATGTGTGCAATTTAAGCTGCCATTTTGACCTGGGAAAATAAACCTTTAATTTCAATTTCAATTAATATAAGTCACCCCTCGGGTAGGCCCTGGGTAGCCCAGACTGCAGTGTGCAATATAGTAAAAAAAACAGGACATGCACTTTTAGGTTTTGCATGTCCTGGTTAATGTTTCACTATTGCAAGGCCTATCTCTCCCATGGGATAACATTGGACCTGTCAAATTACATTTTATAAGTGTTAAGTCCAAATGGGAAGAGATAACCAGTTAATGTGTGGTGTCTCTGGAATCACAATTTAAAATCATAACTTATGGGGAAGTTGGATTTTAAATGCAATTCTGATTATGAGTAGGAAGAGGTTGGCCAAGTCCCACTTACACTTAATAAGGCTGTGTCCTGTCTCCACACAAAGGGCTGCATACCCCCTGAAGGAAGGAGCCAAAGAAAGGAAGGCATGGTATCTGTGTACTTCAAAGTCACGCCTCTAGAAGCTTCTCCCTGCTTCAAAGAAATAAATGTGTATAAAAGAAGGACCTCAGAAACCAACTCTTCAGTACACCAATTGACATGTGGATACTCTGGCAGAACTGCTACAAGGATTCTGCTGGACTGCTGCTCCAAAGGAATAGCTGCCCTGCTGTGCTGACCTGCTGCCCTCTGGCCTGAAGAAGAACTAGACCTGCACCTTCATCTTGAACCCATGATCCCTTAAAGGACTAGTCTGCTGGCCTCCTGATCTGAGCCTCAGGTACATAATAAGCTCCCCAACCAGCTCCTGGACATAGCTCTAGTGAGTTCCTGATCACCAAGGGATGCCTCCCAGGTCCTCTGGCTCTTAAATAAAGCATTTGTGCTCTTTTCAACCACAAACGGGCGCATTTGCACCAAGACCGAGTCACTCAAACCGAAGTCCAGCACCAGCTGCCAGCCTGTCTCTTTGCACAGCAGCATCAAAAGCCAGTGGGGGACCACTAATGCGAAGCTCCAACCTGCCTGTCCACGACATCCGGCCTGCTCTACTTGCTCCCGGCAACTCTCTGCAATGCATACAGGACTCTTGGTACAAAGCTCGAGAAGAAAAAACGTCAGTGGGACAAATCTGGGACTGTATATAACATGTGTTCCATTGACTTTGACTGAACATTTGACTTTGACCTGATAGTCATGGTTGACGCTTTATGCTTTTAGACACTAATTTACACTTTGCTCTTTAAAAAATTAATAACTCTGGTTCTATTGATTAGAATTTTGGCCTTTTGGTTTAGCTTTTTTTATGAAATTAAGCTCCATCTTTCTAACTTGATGTGTGGGGGGGGGGGGTTCTACTGTATTACTGTTTGAAGTGTTGCACAAATACTTTACACATTGCCTTTAAGTTAAGCCTGACTGCTCTATGCCAAGATTCTAGAGGGTTGACCACAGATTAATTAGGGGTTTGCTTGTGCCTTATCCTGACACGGATTGTGGTTGCTGCTTGACCGGCACTTACACCCCAGTCAACCAGTAACTCAATTTCTTACAAACGCCATCGCTAGGCTCCTCATAACAGTTCTGGAAACATTGTTTTCAGATTGCGGAAAAAGGTATTCAGCAATCTTAGGAGGAGAGCCATCAAAAATACTGCAGTCATTAGAAAATTATCATTTTGATTATAGCTACATACCCAAAGGGCTGATAATGGAAGGCAGTGCCAGAACGGGATAGTCTTTCGGATCTTGGTGACATATTCATCTAGGTTACCTTTCTTTAAATCTAGTTCAGAGTGGTATATCTGGACCTCGGGATCTTTAAATGTGAAGCACAAGTTACTACTTGTGTAATGAGATATCTGTAAGAGACATTAGTTAGTGATAGATTCCTTACCTTAGAATATCCCCAGTCGTCAGACTGGATCTGGAAACGTTTGCGTAGCAATACCCCTGCGCGTCGGTAGGCGTCGTCTGCGGCTCCGCGTCCGTCGCCGGAATGACGTAGCTGGAGTACTTAGACGCCAACCTCGCGCGCTGACGTCAGTTCTTATGCACAGCTTTTCCGCGCCAGATACGCAGAGCCATGATAGAACCAGCACTGGTGCCATGAAACTAGGGCCCTGAAAGGCTGATGGATCAAGGATTCGCATGTGAAGCGACTTGCTCGTACTCATGAACCTCGAATAACATATAACGAAATAACCAACCTGTTTGTCTTACTAATTTACCCCTTCTTCATCTATATTGGGAATCCGAGAGAAGCTTGCTTATGTGTTTTCTAATCCTAATACGCTTGCATCTAAAATGGCTGCAGCTACGGGGGAATTTCTACTGCGCATGCATCTGTCATACCCACGTGACATGACGTACTCGCAACTTTGGAGGAAACTCTTTCACATCTGCGCACTAGTGCTAAAATGGCTGTTCTGTGTTCTCATATGCGAGAAGCTTGCATTGCTGCTTTCGCTAAGCTGTTTGTTCTGCTTAATCCTAATGCTATAGTTTATATTAAAGTAATGGGTATAGTGTAGAGATTCATGGTATACAGTGTAATAATTTATTACTGCTTTCTAAATTGTTTCCTTTTACTTTTCATGTATGGTACTCTTTGGGCCTGGGAGGTGCTTACTACTCCATTTTGGAAGTCCTTTCTGCGCATGTCACATTGCGGAGGAAAATTGAACTCTGCAGCATTGGAACCCAGCCAGATGGCAGCAACAGCCAAGAAGCGCCTGGGAACTCGACCTGCGACCCAGCTAGAGGGACCTGAACTGTACTGAAATTTGTTACAATTGTATTCAATGTTATATTCACCATTGTTAACCAAAAGGCATATGTCATGAGAACCTGGAATTTAAGGGGTGTAAACGGAATTTAAATAAGGAATCTGAGAAAGTCTAAAATGTAGGTGGTGTAATGACCTGTCCTCCTCCTTTGTCCAATCAAAATTGGGGATCTTTGCACTTGCAACATTGGGGGGTGGTACGCTGACCTGAAAAACAGTATAACTAGCGTAGGTTTAGCTAGAGAAATTGCCCGACTTGTCCGATTAGCTGACCTGTCACTGACCAAACGCACTCAATAGGTGACGGAAAACAGAGAGCTGCGGAGCACTCTGTTGGGAGGTTCGAGAACCCAATCTGGGTTTTGGGAAGTGAAAGTCCTGGCGAAGCACTTTACTGATAAAAGTTATAACCCAATCAGGAGTTTGTCAGATCCCTTGCAGAGAGGGAGTAGCGCAGGCGTTGCAACCGAAGCTGCGGGTTCTGGTCTTAACCTTTAGTGAACCGGTCCTGATCCAAATTCTGGGGTTATCCTGTCCTGATTGCTCGCCTACTGGCACTGAAGTCTTTGGGGTTCCTCCTGTCTTTTCCAACTGACCCGTGGCCAGGGTTGGTCTTCACTCTATTCTAGGTAAATATAAGTCTGTGTGGGTAATTGTCTTTCAAAATTGCGTCCTTTTCTCACCTTCCCGAATTTTCAAAACTTGATTGCATATGTTCCTTTTCTTTTCCGTCCCTTAGTAAATGAGATATTCATGTATTACTGACTGTTAGCGTGTTCCAATTTTCAACCCACCTTTAGTCAATGCTAAATCGTTTCTATATAGTTTATGTTCCTTTTCTCACCCTCCCTTTAAGGGGATAAGTTGAATCTATAGTATGTTCCAATTTTTACCTTCCCTACAGTTTATTGTGCTAAAACTGAATTCTTGAATTGCACAATTGTGTTCTCTATTCAAACTGTCAATGAATTACGAAAGTTCTTGGGTTTAGTATGTTCCCTTTCTTTACCCTCCTTTAATTAAGTTGCGAAAGTCTGTTATCTAAAATTAGTATGTTCCTTGTTTCACCTTCGCTTTATTTCAAAGCTTCTAAATGGTTGGCATAATCTATCTTATTCATAGCTATACGCTGTTTCTGATTTTGGTTATTGATAGTCTGATAGCGTTTAACTTATGGCTCATGACTTATGATGATGATGATGATGATTAGATAAAGAGTTTGAACCTACCCTGAGTCTGTGGTTATTGGGGAACATCACTTACAACGCATTTTTTACAACGCACTACCATTACATCGCAACCATTACAACGCATACCATTACAATGCATTGCGCTGGGGGGCGCTCTAGGATAGGGAATATATTTAATTTACTATCCAACACCTTCCCTGCTATCCACGGGGACTGGAGTTGGAATAGTAAATTAAATAATTCACTATCCAGCGCCTAAAAGCATTATGCGTTGTAATGGACTGCGTGGTAAAAACCGCGTTGTAAAGGCATGCGATGTAAAAGCATGCGTTGTAGTGACACCAATCCGTGGTTATTATATAATTACAAATGTTATGATGTTTTGAGTGCCTTTTCCCCTAACTCAACTCCCTGATCCATCGTGTTTAGGTATCTAGTGACAAAGATTAGTAGGATACGGGTATAGGAATTAGAGATAAAATCACAATATACTGGTAGTAGAGCATGAGTTACCTAAATAAATGTTAAAGCATACGATTTGGAATTATGGGCCCAGGTGAGTATTTGTACAAATTCTAGTTGGGTGACCTACGCGCTCTATCAAGGGGATGACCTTAACCGTAGATATCCGTTCGCAGAACGGGGAGGATGGGTGGGTCGGTAAGGAATCTATCACTAACTAATGTCCGTCGGAGCCGCGTGGGTGGTGTCACCCGAACCCCCGGCCGCGTTGCACGAGCGTCGGGGTGGGTCGGAAGAGCGATGACCCCTTTCCGACCTCTCATGCCTCTTACCTGAGGATCTTGATCCCGAAGACTGATGCCGACTCTCGGAGCTACCAGGGCTCCGACCCTACGACCGGTCCCTCGACCTCCTGTGGGACCGGGACCTTGAACGGCGCGGGCCGATTCCCGGATCTCAAGTCGCTTGCGGAACCGCTCCCGCCTAGCCTTAGACATCAGGGCCCGGCAGTCGGAGCAGGTACGGTTGTGGTGGTCGAGGCCTAAGCATTGAAGACACCGGCGATGGGGGTCGGTAACCGACATCATTCGGTTACACTTGGAGCAGGGTTTGAACCCGGGCATCCCTACCGGCACCGTAGGAGTCGAGCGACTCGAGAAAAAACAGATCAAAAGATTAAAAATGTTTAGTCAAAAAGTGACTAAGGGGTAGAGCTTCTCCGTATCTGCGCTAGCTGGCGCGGAAAAAAGAAGAACTGACGTCAGCGCGCGAGGGCGGCGTCTAAGTACTCCAGCGACATCATTCCGGCGCTAACGACGCCGACGACGGACGTGGAGCCGCGGACGACGCCTACCAACGTGCAGGGGTATTACTACGCAAACATTTCGGGATCCAGTCTGATGCCTGGAGATATTTAAGGTAAGGAATCTATCACTAATGTGTCTCTTTCAGATAGGTTCTCACCAGACAGCATCTCCCACACAAGAAGAGTGGTCAGTCAGCTGTATGAGCCTAAAGAGGAACCGGCAAGACTCCTCCCAATTGATCTGGAGGCCCGACACTTCTCCAAACTCACTCAATAACAACTCATCTGGAGAAGAGTGTGCTCTGGTATTCTTAGAAACAGTAATGCATTGTCTGTCTACCAATCTGCCACGTGGTGCTTATTCCCTATTTCAATTCCCCAGGCTCTGCCCTTAGTTCGCAATAAGCATGCCAGGGATTCTAGGGCAGAGTGAACAAAATGGGGTATAGAGGACATCCCTGTCTAGTTCCCCTGTGTAGTTGCGACTAATCAAAGAACACTCTGCTAGTGCGCTTGGCCATAGTTTTCATGTATAGCAGTTGTATCAGCTTCAGGAAGCTTCCCACAATCCTCATGGCTTGGAGCACTTCTGTCAGGTAAGGCCGAAGTAGTATGCTGAAGGCCTTCTGAATTTCTAAGGAAACCCCAAATGGGGTTCCTAAATGGTGGCCAACTAGTTCCATAATTTGGAACAGTTGGTGAACGTTAATGTGTGTTGCAGCATAGGGACAAATCTACATTGATACATTCGCACCAGCCCCACTATGTACAGGGGCAAACAATTGGCTATAATTTTCCCCAGAATCTTATATTCAATGGTTAGGAACAACAATGGTCTATAAGATCTGAGATCTAGCCAATCCCGACCCTTTTTCGGCAAGACTAAAATGGTGGGTTCCTTGGTGGAGTCTGGGAGCACCCTTTCCGCAGTACCCCTGTGTACATGGTGTGGAAACTGGTAGCCAGTGGGGCTCTATAAGCAGTATACAACTCGAGGGGTGGGGGGAATCTATACCTAGCGTTTCTTCCCTTTGCTAACTGGTCTATGACGATATTTACCTCTTACATCTCCAAATCTGCATTCAAGGACAACCTTTGTGCTGGCTTGGGATTCAAGTTTGGGCCAGAAATCGAGCGATTCGGGTGGGTTGAGGAGGTCTCACGGGTCCCAGATGGGGTTTTATATTAATCGACAAACACCCTATTAATTCCTATTTGTGTTGTGGCTATCTACCCAGTACTCGTCTGTATAGCCCCATAGTTTTCTGTTGAGTGTTTGATCTCACCAACCAGGCCTGGAGGCGGCCTGCCCTGTCTCCCTCCCCATGTTGACAAGTGAGATGTTCCCCATAGTGCATGTGTCAGAGCCGTTCCATCAGTTTGTGATTTATTGTAGTCAAATCTAATAGACATGGTCTGCCCCTGAGGTCTCCAAAGTTGATATTTCAATTTCTCAGAGTGGTACCTCCACATTCAGCACTTTCATCATCAGAGTTGTCTTAATGTCATAGGAGGTTTTGATGCATAGACCTTGAATAACTACTTTTAAAGCCTACCATTCTACATTCTACATTCGAGTGAGAGACTGCCATCTTCGCTTTTAAAACACTCGTCTATCACTTCAAAATCGCAGAAATTGGGATCCAGCAGGGTATCTAGATGCAGTCACCACATTGTATTACCATCAAAACCCTCTCTAGTGTCAACTTAATAAAAAGACTGTTATGTTCTGAGTCAGTACGGCATAGCTATTCTGTTTTGCAAATGGGTGATATTCAGCTCTGTAGATGCCAAGAATCTATCTATTCTTGTGCACAGTCCCCAGAACCCGGAATAATTGGAGTACTTGCTGGTCTGTGGGTGTGCATCCCTCCTAATGTCCCCCAATTCCGATTTAGTGGATCATTGGTGAAATTCTGTGCCAGCAGTCTACATGGTTCCCATGGGAGAGATGGTATTGAGCGTTCCAGCACACAATCTAGCACCATATTATAATCACATCCCAAACCAGGGAACACCAATGGACCAGAGAGAGTGTGTGAATAGGAACCTCAGTTGTCTAGTGTTAGGTAAGTAAACGCTATCAAGCACTAGTAACGTCCCATCTACTGTGACACCAATAGATCTAGGTCAATTCTTGTCCAAGTGATTGTGAGGGAGACCCCAGGTGCACTTCCATCATCAGAGTTGTCTTAATGTGATAGGAGGTTTTGATGCATAGACTTTGAATAACTACTTTTAAAGCCTACCATTCTACATTCGAGAGAGAGACTGCCATCTTCGCTTTTAAAACACTTGTCTATCTCTTCAAAATCGCAGAAATTGGGATCCAGCAGGGAATCTGGTTGCAGTCACCACATTGTATTACCATCAAAACCCTCTCTAGTGTCAACTTAATAAAAAGACTGTTATGTTCTGAGTCAGTACGGCATAGCTATTCTGTTTTGCAAATGGGTGATATTCAGCTCTGTAGATGCCATGAATCTATCTATTCTTGTGCACAGTCCCCAGAACCCGGAATAAATGGAGCACTTGCTGGTCTCTGGTTGTGCATCCCCCTAATGCCCCCCAATTCCGATTTAGTGGCCCATTGGTGAAATCCCTGTCCCAGCGGTCTACATGGGTTCCATGGGAGAGATGTTATTGAGCGGTCCAGCACACAATCTAGCACCATATTATAATCACATCCCATACCAGGGAACACAAATGGACCAGAGTGAGTGTGTGAATAGGAACTTCAGTTGTCTAGTGTTAGGTAAGTAAACGCTATCAAGCTCTAGTGACGTTCCATCTACTGTGACACCAATAGTTCTAGGTCAATTCTTGTCTAAATGATTGTGAGGGAGACCCCAGGTGCAATCCATATCAATGAGTCCATTGCAAAAGAGCAAAAACTACTCTGCCACGTAACTGGCCCACCCACGCTTCTATAGTTACTGGAACATTGAGGCTGTCATATGCATCTCCTGTAAACAGTCCCTGTCAGAGCACTGCACCACTGTGCTCAGACCAATCACGATGCTGCTTCTCATGTTGACAGCAGCATTGTGATTGGCTTAGTGGAGCCTGTGTGCTTCCTTCTTCGTTCTGGGAGTCAGAAGAAAAGAGGAAGAGGAAGAGGAGAGACGGCAATCATACTCAAGTAAGGGTATTTATATTTGATTCCCTCCTCCAACACCCCCTCCCCGCCATACCACCCCGTTCCTTAGCAGTCACCACTGAGTTACATAGATGGCTTGGGCTCCAGACCTCCTACTCCACTTTCTACCCGCATTTTCCCACCCCGGAAAAACAGCTGGTTATAATAAATAGCCAGTCAAGCTCTGTCAATGATCTTCCCCCACCAAAAAAACTAGGCATTTGAGACACATAAAACCAAATCTTAGTAATGATTTCTTGATAAAATGTTGAGGCAATTGTTTTTTTTGGTAGAATTTTAGATTGTCCAATGGATTCTTCCTGCTTCACAACAACAGACCCTCAGACTTTGTAAAGAGGCCTTTATCCATCTTCATTACACACACTTAATACAGCCAAAGAAAGGTGGCTGACAACTTTACAGAATTATAACACTCCTAGTTTTTAAATGCGCAATCTTTCCTATACACAATTTGCAATGGTACCTGGTACCTTAATACCAGTAGTTTCAATTAAACTATTCCCTTTTTTCAGAAGAGCTTGACCGCTCACGTTATATTGTTCAATCAATTACACCTATTCATTGTGATACTTTTTTCAATTTAGACAAAAAATCATGAAAGCAAACAAATTATAATAATACTTTAAAAGTGAAGCAGAACAACATTGCAGATACATTAAAAATCCTACAATAAAATATAATAGCAATATATTAAAAATACAGCATAACAATATTTCACATGATTGAAAAGGGGATTGTCACCACACCGTAGCCTGGTCGTTACTCATAATCAAATATTTTCCTGACACAAATCACAGACTATAGGTAACTAGATATACTAAAACAGATGGGTAAAGATATACATTTTTGCAAAAACAAAAGGGCAGGGCAACATTGCTTGAGCTAATGGCCTCATAAAATTGGCAGGATAAAATGTTTCTGTGGTATCTTATAAAATGTACAAAAAAATATAACATGAAAAGTGCATTGATCACCATCCCTCAGGCAGTTAAATAAGGTGACAGACCAATGATTTGTTTTAGGAAAAGTTACAAGTCGATAGATGATATCAAATCTGAATCTTGTCAGAACAAACCTGTGTTGGTGATTCTAAACATATTTAAGATAGGGCTGCATACCATCAGTAGTAAGCATCATTTGGTTGTTTATGATACCGGGTTTAGCTAGTTCCACAGATAGCCTTTGACCTTCAAACAGTGACAAACAGCACTTTTTAAACTCCCTCCTGCATATATGGTGTAAAGAGTCAGGGTTATCAAAAGGTTCTGTCGACCATACTTCCAAACAGTCTTATGCATTTCGACCATGGGATTTGTAAAGACAGTGACGACTTAAGACAGTCATTGGCAATCTTTCAATTTAGGGTGGTGTCCTCTCAGATCTAGATCCTATTCCATAGCAAAATTGGTTGGACTTCAATCATATCGGCTAAAACCAGAATGCTGAGCTCATTGTGTCAAACAAAGTATTTAACTACCTTTAGTAATGGCATAGAGTCTCCTAAAGAAGGCATTCTCAGCCAATTGGAGGAGTTTGAAGTTGCTGTATCCCCACACTCCCACCTCATGCAATGCCACAGGTACACACTTAGCCTTGTAGATAGTACCCAGTTCACTCAGGTTCTCTTACCGAGCTTAATTTTGGCAGTGTTGTTTGGGAGTTAAAAACCATCATTGTAAAAAACACTAGGACCGGCTGGTCCAGTATTAAAAAACTCATAAGTCATTGAGTTGCTTATATTTTTCCTCCCAACTCTAGTTTCTCTCATTTGTCGTTTGTAATAATTGTTGTTTGTGATGAAGCCATTATCATTTTTTTGTAATTTTGTTGTAAATGCTTGATGTCAAAATGTTTTCTAATGTGTAAATAATGTTGGTCTTTTAATGTTTGTAGAAAGTTTAATTAGCCTTGTAAATATTTGAATTCATTGTCTTTTTCTGCTATGAATTTTTGAAAACTTGAAAAAGGTATAAAATAATGAACACAAAGTAATGTGGTCTAGGGAAGCGACAATAAATTGGTTTCTTACCCTTCAAAATACGTATTGAGTAATTGTGGTGTGGGCACTTTGTGCTGCTTGTTAATTGTGAAATTAAGCAGCACCAATGAAGCTTATACAAAGTGCAATTTTCTGGAATAAATGGTCTGTTTCCATGAACTCTGTGCGTGAAATAAAACCCCTAGGTAAAAAAAGATGGAGCAAAACGTAGCTTAAAATCCCCAACCTTGAAATTAGGGCACTTCATAGCTTTAGGCCCGTATAATATTATAAACGTTTTACCCAAATTCACATTTAACCCCAAAGCCTGTATATAATTGACAAAGCACATGTGTAACCTCTGCAACCCCATGGGGGTACGAGACATGTACACTGTGTCATCAGCATAGAGGAGGGCTGGAATCTTCCGATGTCCGATCTGAGGGAAGTCCCCGCACCGCTCACTCAAGACTGTACCCAAGCTGTTATTGTACAGAGTGTACAAGAACAGTGCTAGAAAAAAACCCTGCCTACCTCCTCTCTCTATGTTGAATTTGCAAGTGCGTTCACCTCTGAGTCCATAGCATACCCTAGCCCTGCTCCATGTGTGCATCTCTCTAAGAAAATAAATTATTGGCGGGTCAACCTCTAACTCCAATAATACTTTCCACAATTTGTCATGCACCACACAATAAAACACACTCGATAAGTCAACATATGTCAAAAACAATTGCCCATTTTTAATTTGTGTATATTTCCAATTGACAGGTTTATGTTTAAGACCCTACTCAGTCGTCCTCATTCCCCTTTGAAAGCTATACTGTAGATCGAATAGAATACCATTGTTTTCCCATTCTTCCAGTCTAACTGTGATTTTCACCAAATCATCAAGTAGAGAAATGGGGCTGTACTTACTGGATTACAATGGTCCCCCATTTTATAATGAGGACTATCAAAGTATCCCACCATGAGTTCAAAATACCCGCTCTAAAACAAGCCCTATGTACCTTGTTTAATATAGGACTCCAGAAAGGGATATTAGCCACAAAAAAGGGCAACAGGAATACCGCCTGGGTCCGGCGCTTTCCTGCCCTTGATATTAATAGAAACCCTGTTGACCTCCTCTAACGAGATATACAACTATGGTCTCCTGGTAGTTCATCCACGGTGGCATGGTCAGATCTCAATGGTACCAACTGAGGGACACAAGAGATCTTCGAAAAATGAACAACCCAGTCAATTTTACTAATAGGAGTCTCTAATCTGGGGACAGTTTTGTTCTTTGAAAGAGGGCCATTAACACACGCCTGTAGCTGAGTAGTATATAGTCTTGTTTGCTTCGAGTAGTGACTCCCAAGCAGCATTTTTTAACTCTTGTTTCCTCTCTTTAGGTGGTAACCAGTTGTCCCACCGGTATGCTTTGAACTGAGAGGTACATCTAAGAGATTTATGAACAGGAGCTTTGAGTCTCCTGTGGGCCTTTGAGTCATTAGAATGAAAACCAGCCAGATCCATTAACTACACATTCTTGCCTACATACTGCAGGGGAGAGTGCTCTTTTAAATCTCATTCAGATAACATTTTAAAACTATTAATTTAAAAGGCAAAAGAAAGAGATCAATTTATTACCATCGGTGAAGTGATCCGCTGTGCGCTTTAGAGCTGCAACAAAGAATGCTTGCAAATGGAATCTGACTTCCGAGACTAAGCAAGGATTGTCCATTTGCATTGCTGTGAAGTCAGAAAATGAAAGACCTATCCTGTTTTGAATCAACCTGCCACACTTAGGGTATGCTGTTTTTCAATTTTCAACAATCAGTAAAGGAAAAATAGTACACCACACTCACCAGAAAGTACTGGCACTCCAGCATGGCTTCAAGTCTGTGCTCACAGAGTATCACTGTGCAGTCTGCAAAGGCGTGCTTCAGAGTTTTGCGAATGATTTGAAATGTGCTGAAATGCAAATATTGTTTCAAGAATTTAAATGTTATATGCCAAACAGATGTGCAGACATTTCAATGCCCTAATTATGTTAATATTTTTAACAACTATGGCCTAAAACTAGCACCATTTAAAAATTCAACTTTAGAGCTTACATAGGATCCAGATGAGCACTGGGTTCATCGAGAAGCAAGATTTTTGCTTTGCTGAGAACTGATCTGGCGAGACACATCAGTTGTTTGTGACCATGGCTCAAGACGCAACCACTGTCAAGAAGGACAAAATCGAGCTGACCCGGAAACTGCTCAATCACAGACTTCAGTCCAACCTGCACAAAAGAGGAGACAAAAAGCACAAGAAATCAGTTCTGTGAGATTCTTCAGCAGTTCAGACCTCATTCTAAAGTCTTGACTTATCATAGCTAGTGATTCACATTTTAAAGTGCAATATTCACTTTCCCGAAAGTAATTGGTAAATTTAGGATAACCTACAATGTCACACACAAATTCCAACATGGAACTGTACTTACCACATGTCATAATTCTGTCATCAGGTTTAAAGTAGACGGAATGGTCTACGCTTGTTGTAAAGCATATTTTAGCTTTCTTCAAACCTGGACAATTTATTGCTTTTTTGCCATACTTTGAGATATATGTTGTAGCAAAATGAACATAGTAATATGTACCTAACCATGAGTCATCGACATTACAGTGGGTGGCCCATTTCTAAGGAACCAACAAGAACATTCTTCCTGCTAAAGCAAGCACAAAGAGGGGCATATTGACAAGAACTTAAGACTGCCATCGGGTACATTTTTCCACGTTACAGCAGCTTTTTTTTATTGCCGTATTTACAATTGGCTGCTTACTGCGGTTAGCATCGCTTTTTCAGCGGAACTGTGAATTTTCAGGATCGCCACTTCTGTTAGCGGGACTTGATAAAATAGGATGCAAGGTAGGCATTCCCATGATAACACTGCTGTTAACCACACTTGGCAATATTAAATATGAAATTCCAGTAAAGTGATAAGCCCACAAAACTGCCGGTAAGTCCAGTTAGAGGCAGTTCTTTAAGACCAGAAAATAGCTGGTCTTAAAATTGGTGCAAACACTTGAGTCAACATATATGGTGTTTGCGTGCTGGACAGCGCTGCAAGGAACATTGCTGTACTGCCCACCTATCAATATGATAGGATGCATTCCTGGGCTCCATTCATAAAAAGTGTTGCATCGCTGTACCAAAACAGTGTTAGCTCAATTTTCACTGCACCCTCCTTGCGACACCATGGATGCGCCGGATTAAATGTACGGCGCTCCCTGTCATAATCAATGACAGATACATCTGGAATCCTGATATATCTGTTAGCACTAAAGTCATGAATTTCTACAGTTTTGTCGCAAGCATGATACAACTCCAGCAATACATGAAGCCAGCCTGTCCCTATGGTACTGTGTCACACTTACACCTGCCATGAGGAAGCCGTAAGGTTTTGACGCAGTGGCGTCCTCAAATGTTCGCAGTAAAATCTGAGATACTTCACTGCATCAATCCTAAGAGGCTTTGTTGCGTGGGAGCGCCCACCCTGCATACATCATACCTGATGCAGGTATAATGTGGCACAAAGCTTCAGAAGGTCATGCATGTGCCTGGATGTGCCACTTTGTAAATACTGTGCAACGTGGTGCAAGAATCACGCTGCAAATATGTCAAGAAAATGACGCTTAAGTGGTGTTAAACTGCCGGAAGGGCCAAGCCCCCCTGTCTTTTTATTTCCCCTACGATGGTGCACAATGGCTGCCATGTGACAATGCATGCACCCTTGCCCAATGGTGCAAGGGTGATTGTGTTATGGAGTTGATTGATGTTGTGGCTCCATCTCCACTCAAGATGTCTGCAGGTGTGTCTCGACTAGTGGAGGGTGGGAGTGAACCAGTTGGCCTTCTTGGAGTGTTGTAGGCCGGTTTATCCTTGAGGGGTGCTAGAGTGTCAGCGCAATTAGAGATCCATCGGTGGAGGTTGTGCACTGTGCTGTTGGTGTTTGTAAGTGTTGGCAGAGTGGTGGTGCTGAGGGATGTGACAAGAAGTTCTTCTGTAGTCTTGATTCAGCTGCAACGGGGAGGGGACAATGATGGCAGTGGTGTATGGTGGGCGTGGTGAAGGCGTGACGTATACAATGATGGTTGATCCAGGAGAGTTTGGTGGTGTGGCTTTAGTTGAATGTTCCTGCTGGCGGAGAAGACGGAGTTGAGGTGTGCTGTTCTGTGTGGGTTGGAGCGGTGACGGGCTGCTTGAGTCCAATGTTGGTGAGTTTCTCCAGGAAGGTGGTGGTGTTCTGGTCACTTGGGTTGTCCAGGTGGAAGCTGAGGTCCCTGAATAGAATGTACTCCATGGATGGGAGAGTCTGGGGTGCGATGAGGTCTACGATGGCATCAGTGAATGGGAGGTCATGGGCCACGGGGCATGTAGACAAGGGTGCCTGCTGAGGGTGGTGTTGGGTTTGGTCCGCATCTGGAGGTGGAGGTGTTCTATGGTCACTGTTGGGTCATTACAATGTGCGGTCAGTCGGAGTGTACTTTTGTAGATGATCGCAACGCCTCCTCCTCGGTCAGGGTGGTTCTTGCGGGTGATGATGTAGCTGTTGGCGATGGCAATGGTGATTTCCGGTCTGTAGCAGAGGTTGGTCCAGGTTTACAAAGAAGAAGGAGATGTCTGAAGAGTTGGCGCTGAAGAGGCCCAAGATTTCTGCGGCATGTTTGTGGAGGAACCACACGTTGCGAACAATGCATTTGAGATGGTCGGTGCGCTGTTTGTTGGCTTGGCAGCGAGAGGCGCTGGTGTGTTGATTTGGCAGTAGGTGCGTTTTCAGTTTCGGCAGGCAAAGGGTGCAAGATGGCAGGCGGAGGGGTGTCCAGGGTTGTGGACGAGGAAGGTGCTGGCATCATAGAGGTGGAGTGTCTGGGAGGCAAGATCCCTTGCACTGGACGCGGTCCATTCATGAACAGTGCAGACAGGTTTGCCTTTGGTGCACATTTGGCGCACCAGTTGAACACCCTCCTGCACATGGCTGTACAGCTCCCCAATTAAGTAGTGCTGCGGGGGGCTGGACAGCTGAGAGGCGAGACACGTGGGAAAGGACATTGAAGGGGGTAGGCCTGTCGGGGATCGCAGCGTGAACGAGGGAGAGGACAGGGAAAAAGGAACCTTACATAAGCACAGGAAAGACAAAGCCAAACAAAGCAAAGAAAAAACATACAGAGCCAAAGGTAGAAAGCAATGGAGAAGAGCAAAAAGAGGGACAGAAACAGCAGATTTAGAGGAGGGCAGACAAGCAGCAGAGCAGTGAAGCTCTACCACTGGACCACCAATGATGAGGCACAGCCAGGAGCCTGTGTGGGGAGGAGGGCCTCGAACACCTGACCTCTGGGTCAGAGGAACCAGCATCAGCAGATAGGGACAGTAGCAGCAGCAGCAGCTGCTAGATGGTGCTGCACTTTGGGAAGAGCAAGTCCACTAAGGGATAGTCCCCTGTACACTCAGAGATCACTACCAGGGGTGAGGAAAGGCTGCACCACCCGGTTGTCACTTCGATCTAACAGTGGTGACCAGATTCCGTGTTCCCCAGTTCCCTTGCGAGTAACGGCAGATTAATTTGCATACCCAAGGGCCTGGGCCCAAACTAGCCCCATGCCCCTGGCACCCACTGCCACCAATGGCAGATCTCAGTGACTTGAGCCAGTTAATTGAGTCCCCCAGCAGCACTGTGCTGTGTCCTCGGCAATATGCGTCCTCCACAGCACAGGTATTGCTCAGGGAAAAGTGTGCGTCACCCACCGGTGCTAGGCCTGGGCCCGACACGACCCCCAGGCCTCCTCCACTCGCCGTCCCACCTTCACCTCACCTGGACATCAACATTGGTGCTAAATCTGCAGCACTCTCTTCCAATTTGTGACTCAGCCAGCAGAAGCCTCAGCCACGTGGGATTTCACAAGCCTGGGTACAGTAGTCACTGCTAAGTCCGCTGAGGAAACCCCTTATGCAGGTGATGCAACAGGGTCCCCTTAGGCATGAGGCAACAGTGCTCCCACCACACAAGTTTGGCATAGCTCAGGAGCCTCACACTCCATAATGTCCGGCCAGTGCCACACCCTCCGGCCTGTGGTGCAGAGAGGTGCAGCCCAACATTGGCAATCTCCTCCGTGCACCCCGGTGTAGTGATGGCGTGTGTTCTGTAATGCAGACCTCCCTACGTTGGTACACAGGAGTGCATTTGCTGATCACAGCTCCAAGGGGCACTAGGCGATCTTCTCACACAGGTCAGCAACTTGTCTCCATGTGACCTGCCGGACTTCACCACTGGGTAAGAGTGATTGCCGATGCCTCAATGTCTACCACCACAGCCCGAAGGCTTGGTCCCGACACGGCCCGCCTCCAGCATCAGGCAGCAGCAACTCCACAGCACCTCCACCTCCCACTCTGAGTCTCAGAGGCAGGCCCAGCGAGGCCTCCAGGCCCCGGGGACTGTCCACACTGCCAGCCTTCGGCTGCCATGGTGTTGCAAGGGAAGTGCTATTAAGAGTGATGCATCACTGGTTTTCCCAGTGATGCGCCTCTTTTCATATATGGGGCCCTGACTCTGCATTTCTTCTCTTGCTCAGACTCTGGATGGTCATCCTGGTTCTTCGTAGGTTTGGGGTTGTTGTTTGCGTGTACTAAACTTGCGCTGGTTGCTCCATTCTGCATTCCATTGTTTTTCTTTTCTTTTTATCATTGGTGGTGGACTTATAGGTTATTTCTGCCTCTAGAGGCAGGAAAGTGATGGTGGACTGGCTAACGTGAGCTTTTTTGCCTCAAATTGGCTTTCGATCACTTTTCTCTCGCTAGCGGCAACATTTTTATCACCTTGAAAATAGTGCTAGCGGCAGTTTTCGTGAGCAGATCTTATAACCATGTAGCGACGTATTATAAATACGTTGGTACCATGGCGATACTTTTGGACGATACTCAACGGTACAAAAATTGCCGTTAATGCTAGTTAGCGGCAATTCTTGAAAAATATACCCTAGAGATCAATGGCATCCGCTTACAGGCACAACAAAGTGACATCAATTGAACAGCCTAGTATTTGCAGTTATCAGTGGATAGTACTATTTCTATGGGAAAGAACTTCAGTTGAGTCTAAGATAGAACACTTTGTACTAAACAGATAGCTGAGGCAGGGCGATAGTTCAGCATTAATATTAATTTGTCAGTATTTACAGAACCTGCCATGGGAAAAAGGAAAATGAGAAATTATGTCAAGAGGTAGAGGTAATGTAATCTTTAAATCCTGGTAATAAAGTGGGACAAATGTTTGTTGCATACTTG
The DNA here is from genome assembly GCF_964263255.1 of Lissotriton vulgaris. Classification (NCBI taxonomy): domain Eukaryota; kingdom Metazoa; phylum Chordata; class Amphibia; order Caudata; family Salamandridae; genus Lissotriton; species Lissotriton vulgaris. The sequence goes on along the minus strand of NC_141685.1, from coordinate 1,878,725,494 downwards.
TGGAGTTACTAAGATAGCTGGGCGACCATCTTTACTTCCTCATTTGGTAGAGAGCTAGAGTGAACATGGGGCTGTGAGTCAAATGGAGTTGTAATTAAGGTATCAGATTTATTTTTTACAATTTTTGTGTTTCTTCGCATATGGTTTGGTGGGTTGGTAGATTACTGTGATTGGTGCAGTGATGTATGTGATATATGAGGTCACAAATAAAATTCGCAATGTGATGGATGCTGCTTTTGACAATACCCATGTGTACAGCACGAGCACCGTTGGGAACGGCAATAACAAATTGTATTTGCAGCAAAAAAACCTATAGGATGATGGCAGCAAATACTCCCTCTCTCAAACCAAAGACAATGTTCTATTTCTGTGTCAGCAATGTTTCCATCATCAATTTGTCTGGTGAGAGACAAAAAGCTTGATTGCCAATATTTGACTTACTCATCATTAAAAAAGGTTTCCGTAGCTGTGCAGTTACTTTCCAGACAACTTGTAAATGCAAGTGACATTTTTAGTTTGTCAGAAAACTCTGACAGTCCTTTCAATCACCTTCAAAATTGAAAACTCGACAACACATGAGAATGCCACAAGCCCTTACAATGCATTGACTGTTCTAGTTTCCTAATCCTGTATCCACCAATATCCAACAACACTAGAAAACGACAAAAAATCACAACAATGCGTTCAATCCTATAAGCTCTATTTGCTGAGGTCTATACAAGTCCAATTACAGACAAATACCAAAAATGGCTTTCTTTTCTTCGTGACCAAGTCAGGAACATAGTGAGACACATTCCAGTCAAAGATCAAAACCAGTCACATCTCAGAAATCCAAGGTTGCTTTACACTTGACACAAGCCACATCTCAGAAATCCAAGTTAGCTTTAAACATGACCCTCTCATCTACTGTGGTGTTCTCAGAAAACTCACCTTTAGCATTTACAGTTATGGTACTACTGTGATACTAGCTGACAATAGGAACTTTTTGGCCTTTGAACTCATTTCTCAAACTTCAAAAAATGTAAGGAAAGTACTCCTATACTTGGTACTTCTAATTACTTTACATGTAACACTAATAAACATACTGAAATACATCCTGGGACTTCAAATGTAAATGATCTTGTCCCACACTTCAGCCATATTTAATACTTTCCAACAACTTGTACTTAATAATGAAATCTGATAGACATACAAAACACCCATCACTGAACCCATCCGTCACCCACATGAAAGTTCTCACAATTCCAACAGACATAGCACTGAGAACCATTGGTCCCAAATCATCCGAGCATCCAGAGGTCCTCTCATGAGACTGCAACTGCAAACCAGCCACCCATGAGAGATATAACACCTCCACCTTTCAGAAACATACATTAACAGTGATCACATATTAGCTTTTATTGAAACATGGGTCATTGATGGATCTGACACAGATTTCAAATACCTCATTTGCTTTAGAATCAAAGGAATTCTTGAACATAAAAAGGGGAAGGGGTCACCCTGGTCTACTCCACTTGCTGATCTGCACAGAAAAGCACATTCCAATCTACTTTTAGTTGAAATGACCGATTGCAAAATCCAAGTTTAAGTTTAATAGCTCCTTCATCTTTGCAACACTTTATTGATCTCTTGAATGGAACTCTAAATCCTTATTTTCACCTACATTTTGCAACATGTATTTAGCTCCAGAAGTGTCCTGATTTACAATTTGTAAACTGGGTTTAATTAAAATGATCTCACACAACAATATCATCCTGCCAATATTTTAAATTTCAATGGGTGATGCCTTGAATATCTGGTCAGCCATATAGTTGGCACCCTACTTATTTTGCAGACGAGCTGCCCAATTCTGTTGGCTCTCAGCAAATCCACAGCCATGACAGTATCAGACTGGAGACAAATACGTGCAAAAAAGAAAAAAACAATGCAACAGGCCTTCTCTATTTATGCACTTATGGTCTGGAAAAATATCACCGTGTCATTTCGAACTGCCCCGTCATTAGTGCAATATAGGAAAGAGCTGAAGAATAAGTAACAGTCTAGTTTAACCCTTAAACCCTGCTCCCCTCGAGTCCCTTGTTAACTGTACCTTTGTCTTTGACCCTGTACATTGCACCCCTGTTTTTTAGGTCTCACCTATGCAGCGCGCAAGAGCTGCTTTGGAGTGACCTTTTGGAATCCCTCTGTACTTTTTTGGAAACTCTTACATGTACTGCACTGCTTCCATTGAGCCCTCGTGCATGTACGGCGTTTGCCTTGCGGGAGCGAGCAGCAGCGCCATCTATTTGCAATTATCGCACCCGCCACTGCTCGCTCCCGTAAGGTAAACGCTGTAGATGGACTTTAACGTTTGCGGCCGCACTTGTTTATCAGCTCTTGTTTGTCTTTCTCTGCCTCCTATGTTTGTGGCAGGTTTTTATTCCCAGAGTTCAAAGAAGCAGGATGCACAGAAACATGGCACACACAGTCTGTGCACATTTGTGCATGCATGTGTTTGCATGCGTTAGCACATTATATTTAAGTAGTGTTGCCAATGCTCAACTTAGCCTTTGTGAACTGAGTCCAAAGTTTGTGATACGGGTAAAAGAATTTGCTAACCCTGTTCTCCTCGCCTCACTCAGCTGGTTATGCATCATGCAGATGGCTCCCCACCAACAATATTAAGATGCAAACTGCTCTGAGATTAGGCTGCGGAGGGAGAAGAGGAGACAAAGGCGAATCTTCTCCATTCTTCCTGCACTGTCAGCTCATTCCCGATCTTGTTTTGCCTTTTTGTTTTCTAATTTATTGTTTTGTTCTGAACTCTTATTTTTTTTAACAACGGCAGGCCCTCATCACTATAGCTCATTAAAATCATTTGGCGCTTGAAATATTTTGCTTCCCCTTATTTCCTTTTTGGTGTCTATTTGCCACAGAGGCGCTGTTATCCAACTTCCCCGGGCCAAAATGTCCCTGTGTTATTTTGAATTGCTTTATTAGAGTGAGACTCGAGGTTCCTGGCCGCGCCTCAAATCACACACACATATGCATACGCACAGGCAATCAATTATGCATCAAATGACTTTTTGATTCTTTACTTTTTGTGAGGCGTTTTCATGCTGTCGCACCTTAAAAGGCTGTGCTTGCCGGCGGAGGATTACTCCGTACCAAATAACCTGCTTTAATTGGTAACTAGAAACAAGCACAGCAGCCCCTGTGAACAGCGATAAACAGCTCGGCGGGGTGGGGGCGGGGCTTAGCGCCCGAAGGAACGGGGGAGGGCGCTTCAGAGTCGGCTTACCGGTCAACTAACCTTGTGTCATGAAGGTGGCGTTTGTCTATGCACGTTTGTCATGCCCATGACTACAACAGGAAACCAACTTCGGGGCAATTCACACCTATGTCAAGTGCTCAATTTGTAAAATAAGAAGTGCGGGTGCGCTAAGCATCCTCAAAGCCCACCGCCTAGGCTCAGCTGCTGAGTACCATGGCTGCATAGCAGTGGTTAATTTGGAAAACAAGCACTGTCATAGCCAATAGGTCTCGCCTTTGGGACCTTATAAGTGTTTAGCTATGCAACAGTTGATGTTGCACCAAGGATATTGTGTTGCATAACTAAATACTTTAAGGTCCCAAAGGCAAGACCTTTTGGCTATGCCAATGCTTGTTTGGATATTCTTGCACTATAGAAATATCTCACACTTACACAAAACATTCACTAGTTTCCCCACCATTGTAAAATTCCACAGGCCCTCAAGTATTGGCCTATTATTGCCAAATTATACCGTGGCATGTCTCATCATGGGTTTGAAGAAATTCAACATCACCCCAACACTGAAGGAAATACATTGTTCGCCCTTCAGGCTAATATCATCTTCAAGACCAGCAGCTGCAAAACCTACATGGCAATGATGAACAATACCTTCTATTACCAGGCCAAGAAAATAACTTCCTCAGGCAGACAGTGTCCTACCAAGAGCTATGGAATTGTCATACTAGAATCAAATATGAACAAATAGAACAAAAAAAGAAGAGTACCTTCGTATTTCTGTATTTCCAGGATATACATCCTGGCATAATAACTGCTCAAACCCTACGCAATTGAGAAATAAGTATTAGCCATGCCTCTCCAAGGAACACAATGCTCAAACATTATAAGTATAAATCTGGCCACCCTCACAAGTGACTGAACTCCCAGACTTAACCTATTGTTCACTCACACGAATCTACGTTCACCTGGATAACAACTCTAAAAACTATGCCAACATTACTGCCTGCCTAGACTACATACAACACAGGTTCAACATGGGCATTTTCTCTGATTAAACAATGGCAAAATGGGAATTCTTCTTCGACTAGGACACTACACTACCTGTTTACCATTTTGTTGTCCGCCCTCCATTGGTCCAACCCCACCACTATTAAAAAAATATTAAATACGGGATTGTCTTTCAGCCATCCCTTCATTAACTCCCTAAAATAATGCCATTTTCTATGGACGTGATTTATTTTTATTGTACCAGATTAGCATACATATAATGCCAGAGCTCCAAAGCTATCACGACTATACTTGCCTTACAGCACATAAATAAATAAATGCATATGTGTCTCTTGACTTAGCTGTAAATTGGGAGAAGTTTGAAGCAGGGAGAAGACATCTTTGCATGAATCCGAGCGTGGATATTCAGGTGACTGACTCAGAACGGAGAGGACTGAATACACAGGAAAGAAGAGAAGTGATGTGATAGTTGTGACTGGGAGGTGGGGTATCAGTCGCCGGAAAATATATTTCAATCACACGATGTGCTGTGTAAATATGTCCACTGATTCGACCTCCTTAATACAAGGAGCACATTGTGCTGGTGGACACAATGTAACCAAACGTGATAAATATGTAACTTGCCAGGTATAGATATGAGGATAAAATGTGGTTATTTCACTTTTTGAGCCCGGAGAAAAGGAGATTAGGATGTGATACGATAACACTGTTTGTGATTCAGAGAGAAAGTGAGAATGCCCGTCACAAAGAAGGAAAGGGAAGCTAGGCGAAATCAAAACCGCAATCCATTTGTACAAAGGCTGGAAACGAATCTCTTCTGATTATTTGTTCCAATTTCCCATCAAAATAGAGAAGGAAACCTGTGTTGGTCATTTCCAGTATTGAGCAAGATAAGAGTTGGCACCGAACCAGCAAGTACCGCTGACAGAATAAGTGATAGTGTAATTACGTGCACTCCACTCATTGGTACCATGACACATCATTGACCTCCCGTCTCCTGGAGCTGTGCCCGTGTTAGCTACTCTACCTGCACTGCTAATCCGATTAGATTTCCGGATTTGGTATTCTATGGGAGAACAAAACACCATTTTCATTTCTGTTTAGATTACCCAGTTAGCTGGCGGGTTCCCTTTTGAAGCTATGGTAACAACATAAAAAAACTGAACACGGAAATGCTGATCATGCTGTTTATTTGATGATGAATCAGCAGAGTGGACTCTGGAAAGGAAAAGTCCAAGTTTAAAAATCTGAAGGCTCATTGTATTGAAGTACTGACTTGATAGCAGTGATGCGCAAGTGGAATGTTCTCGCTTTCGTAAAGCCAATAGGTTTGGCATTAGCTGCCAAGAATGTGACTTTTGTCAATATTTTTGCTTGCCATGAATTTTGTTGACATTATTGGTTGGCGAACTGCAGAGCCTTCCCAAATATAAAAAATGAACATTGTCTAAACGCTAAAATATTTTTGGGGCTTAAAAACAAACATGCATTGCTTTAGCAGTCCCTAGCATTAAAAGGAACCACTCAAAACCTCAAAGAAAACGTCTCTCCAAGACGGAACCAACGCCAACGTACACAACAGCAAAGACCTCTTCACCATTGTCAAGGAGTTCGCCAGGCCCAACAGCGAGACCACAGACGTCCCACCCTCCCAAAACCTTTGCAACAAACCCGACTCCTTCCACCACATGATCATGCAGATCTATGACAGCTTTGACACACAAGATCCTGCCACAACAGCCGCCACCATAGTACGCAACCGCGCCGCAGCCCAACAGATCTCCACTCATCTCAGATGACACACTTAAGACCATGAAGAGCATCCATCTGATCCTTGCCCGTTCCACATCTTTCATAGATTGCTGCGAGCTTCGCCGCACCATCAACAGCTCCATCGATACCGCCACCTTCCCCGATGACTGGAAACATGCTGAGATCAGCCCCCTGCTAAAAAATAAGCCATCCAACTGCTTGAACGACCTCAAGAACTTCAGACCTATTCTCCGTCTACCCTTCCCAGTCAAGGTCATCGAAAAGGCCATCAACTCCCAAGTCTACAAGTTCATCGAAGAGAACCACAGCCAGTACACCTCCCAATCAGCTTCCAAAGCAACCACAGCACCGAATCTGCACTCCTCACTGCCACCGACGACATCCGCTCCCTTATCGACCGGGGCAAAATCGCAGCCCTCATCCTACTGGAAATCTTTACCACCTTTAACACTGTCTCCCACCAAGACTCCCGGACATCGGCATCAGTGTCAAGGCACTGGACTGGATGCACTCCTTTGTCTCTGGCAGAACACAGCAAGTCAGACTACAACCGTTCCTCTCACAAACTACAGAGATCAGCTGTGGAGTGCCCCAGGGCTCCTCCCTGATCCCCACTCTCTTCAACCTATACATGTCCCCCACTCGTGGCCATCCTTGTTTCTGACGCTGAGTATAGATGGAAAATAGTCTACTCGATGGAAAAAAGCTACCATTGGAGTGAATGCAACTCTGTAGATTTGACTATAGTTCATTCACCTCATTCTTAAAAGCTTTAAGAAAAAAGGTGTCCCCTTTCAGAAGTCACACTACCTGTTCTGAGTGCAACAGGTTACAAAGAGGGTGCCCTCTGAAAAGGAGTGGCAAGCAGCACCAGAAGGAAAAACCCCAAAGACATAAAAGCATTCCTGGATACACAATTGTAGGACACTTCTTGCAAGGCTGGCTTTTTAGATCTGGGTAACATCAAGACTGGAGTAGAGCCGGATCAGACAGGACTGGAAAAGAGCAGGAATTTGCAGGCCTGGAACAAATAGTACTGGAGTAGGGCTGGAGCTGGCAGGACTAGAGCATAGCAGGAGTAAAGAATCCAATAGCAGTAGTAAGCCAAAGGATTTACAATGCAATGGTACACTGAACTGAAACTCTTGCGCACTGGAAAATAGGAAAAACTTGAAAGGAAGGGGCTGGTCTTTGAACAGGAACCAACCTGACAGGAAGTTAATATTCTCAGAACTGTTTCCACCTGACAGAAAGAGTTTTGTCTCAGAAATGAATATGCTGAAATGGTGTTCACATTTGGTGGCCTTAACTGAATGGCCTCCGTGCTTGATGGCCGTTCTAAAAGGAAGGTTGTGTTTGGTGACCATATTAGAACAGAGTTCCACTAAATGACTAAATGGGAGTTGAACTTCAGTTTCTTGTTTTCTGCTATGCCTGTTGCTGGCTCTGAACCATAAGTAGTAAGGGGGTTTAAGATGAGTTCGGCTCAGCATGTGGACAGAGAGGCATGAATAGTAAATATAATTCAGGAAAGAAGATACCATCATGTTGGAGAGTTCAGTTATCCAAATACTGTAACGCCGAGGCCGTATTTGTGGCTCATATGAGAAGGTTCGCTGCAGGAGAGACCTTCCCTAAATCTGATTGCCCTGAAGAAAGTCACATACCTTGGTTCCCTATTCTTTGTACAAAATATGTTGCTTTGATTCAAACAAGCAAAAATAAACAACAACACTCTAGGTTATTACATTGCTATCCTTTCTGCCGTGGCAACATTTAATCAATGCATAAATGATGGATATCTTTAGCTGTGGGTGAAGTGCACTAAGACCAATGTGTTTTCCTTAAACACTAACCAAATGTTCTTAACTTAAAACCTGGACAAATTCACAAAGCAATTGCTTCAACAATGAGCCCAATGCTGTGCACAGAACAGGCAGGATGTAGACATACCATGCCAAAGTGGCATCACAGCAGATTAAATCCCAATTGAATCATATTTTAATAGTCACGCAGGTTGCATGCAGGTTGAATGTCCAAAGTATCCACAAGCCTAATCCTGTCTCCTGTGTTTGGTAGGCACAGGAAGTCCGAAAGATATTCAGTGATATATTTAGGAGATGATCAATGAATATAGGAAACTCAAATATACTGGTAAGGATCTCTAAAGTTGAGCTTTATTTACTAAAAAAATAAATGTGCCATGGAGAAAATCTGAGGTACCTAAGTATTAATGTACCCACCTAGTTTTGAGATGCTCCTCGTAAAATAATGAGGCGATTCCATATATTGATGCCTTACCAAATTCAGCATTAAGGCTAGGTGTGCTAGCGTTTAGAATGGGGATAAATCCATTTTTTTGTGTTATTCTGCAAATACTGAACTTTTAGATATCAAGGGAAAATGTATATGTGGTTTGCATGCAAGTTGTGATTCTTTACATATTTTATTAGACTGTTTGTGGTTATTGTCGGCATAAAAAGCACTTTTAAGGCTAATTCTAAGAAAGTATGGAATATTATATCGTAAGCAAGCCTGTGGCGTTTTAATGGACATGAGGATATGACTTGTGCAACAGGAAGACATGTATTTTCCTTAAATGATTTTTGAAAGGATTTTAATTAATCAATTTTCAACGTTTATTTGGTGATGTAAACCATGCAATAGAAAGATACTTATTAGCTGTGAAATTCTTTAAAAAAACCTATAATTGACTGGGATAATGTATAATACTGTATTTTTAAATAGGGGCTATTTTAAAGTCTAAGATCTAAATAAACATATTTTTGACTGACTGACTAACTGTCTCCTTTGTACATTTGAACCAAGGTTGATTTTTGACAAAGGCTAAATGCCAACCTCTCTCTTGTATGGTGAAAACCCTCAGGTTAAAACTCCATTTTGAAATATCTTTAGTGCTTTTTTCATCTAAGCAGAAAAACCAAACTAATCATGGTACGATCATACATTTACCTTTGACCAATTACAGACACATGTTTAAATTGGTCAACTTTTTTTTATATTATCATACACACCATGTAACTGATGTTTTTTCTTAGTTTGAAAAATAACATCCCATATGCTTTCCACAGGAACATTTGGTGTGGATCTAGATTTCTATTCACTTTTCACTTTTTTAGAATGTGCAAGTGTGACTGTGAATGTATAATAAAGGACGATGGTGTCTTCAAATATCAAGATCGAGAATTTTGATTTTGCTCAACACCATTGTAATATATTAATGAGAGGATATAGTATGGATCAACATTGCCTTGTTTGCAGATGATGCACAACTGAGTTAATTAATAAATATGTAGGACAAACTAACCTGAGAAAGTAATTTGTACACATTAGAATGATTCTCCCAGTACGTGGTAGACTCTGCAATGAGGAAATATGCAACTAATCCCATATGGAAATGCCAACCAAACTAGAACTGGGCCATGTGTGGCTTCTTCACGGCAAGAAGCATCTTTATTCTCCCAAGGTAGCTGGAGAACCCTGGGATCCTTCCCTTAAACAGTGCTGTTTATCTAAGAGCAATTTGGGATTGGCACTACTATCACCACCCACATATATTTACAGGAATAAGATGGTCTAAATGTGGAACAATCTAAGTAAGTTAGTAATGGCAAATCATTAATCATTCCCGATGGCAGGATATAAAAATCCATCAGGCACTGTTTACCGCCTGATGCTCCTAACAGTCATATCTGAGGGTAGTATTACACCCACTACTGCATACAAGCATAGGTCCCCATTTCACGCTCTGACCCCTTGTGCCTGCTATCTAGTGTAGTAATTATGTTAATATATATTCTGTAAAGGAAGAAAACCCCATGATGATGTAAATCCACTGGTTCATATAATACGATGACCTAAACCTAAATAAAATTATCTACAATGAACTTGTTCAATAGAAATGACACCATAACATCTTCAGGGGGTAGATTAGTTTCAGGCTTTTCTAGCTATATTAAAAGACCATGAGTAACTAGTGTGATGTTGATACACAATTCAACTTTTCATCATCTTGATTTAAAATATGAACAGTGTTTCAATATGATCACATTTTCAAAATGGAATTACAGTTTTGAAAGTTTATATTTAGAGAATATTTAATTGTGAATGCTTTTTTTGGAAGGATACATGCTCTTGAACACAACTATAAGTTTGTGAGTTTGCACTGTAGGAATGAAAATAATGCTTCTAACAAAATTGGCGCAAAACATTACCTCCTCTGTAACTCTCCATATTTCTTCATCACTCCAATTTCCATAAGGATCTAGGTTCTTTCGGATACTCCCAGAAAATATAAAGACTTTCTATTAGGATAAAATGACAAAAAAGGATATAAAGCATTTGCTTATTCAAAATATATTTTAAAAATCTCACTTTACCACGAAATAACCAAAATTAGAGCAAGCAAAAACTTACAAGCAAAAAAATAGTTCATGTTGTGCAGTTTAAAGGCACAGTTCGTTAATAAATAGGTAAAATGTCATAACTTACTTAGATCATAATTTTACATACTTGTAAGTTGCAACTTTTGGTGATTCAACACCAGTTCCATCTTAAAATACAGAATGTACACATGGCATTCATGCATCTAATTGCATTTCTGTAGCCCCACCAACACTAACTTTACTCATGCCGAACTTAATCATATATTTAGTTTACATTTTTTTAAATAGAATGCTTTTATTGCTGGTTTGTTCTTATATTCTTCAATAAAGAGATGTCTCCATACATCAATTAAACTAAGAGTATGCTGTTCCTAGGATATTACAGAAAGGGAATGTTAGACTATTGTAAAGATAGGTCAGAGGAATCTGATAATTCAGAAGCACGAGTCCTCACCCACATAATTGGGTGGGATGCTTCATCATCGGGCAGCTCCTTGTTGGGCCTGCACTGCAATGCCAAACTGGACCCTTGAGGGGGCTCTTTGCCAGAGATCATTTAGGTATTGATAACCGCAATAAATTTCAAGTGAAGAGTCTAAATTGGTAAAGTGAGAGATAAAAATGACTTAGAGTTACCGAATAAGTGTTTATTTAAGTGGTGTCTCTTGTCATGTCTAAAAACAATGTGGGGCGATAAAGCAGGTAATACTCCTTCAAATATCAAGGAATATTTTCATATTCACCCCTTATGAGTGCTAAATGGATTACTGCAGATCATCCCACTTTTCATTGATAAATGACTAGTGCATTGAGGTTTAAATTGAGGATTCAAATAATTGTAGAAAACATGTTTTAAAAAGTCTGTAACTGCCTGACGTCTAGTAATTTGGGGCCATCCACAAAACATGCATTGCATTTCAACCACCACTCTGTCATTAATCAGTCGCACAAAGAATTCGAAAGAAGAATAAGGCAGGCTAATTTCAGTATGGTTGGTTTGTGTCTCATCTTTTTAATTGTATAGTATTTAGGTTAAATGTATCTTCTGCCAGAACAATCTTATCTTTTTTTTTAGCAAATAACAGCAACCGCAAATGTCAGAAGCAATCATCAGAAGACAAATCACTGTAGCAAAGTTTGTAACCCTTCACTTGCCAGGATTAGAAAGCGTGGGAATGGCAGACATGAAGTCAGCTTGCAGACCTTGTCAGGGAACCATGATGCAAGAATCCCTCAAACTGAAATCAAGAAAAACTGCCTCTAGGTAAATCAATGTAAACTGATCCAAGACTTTTTAAAGCAAGTCTTGCCTTGTCACCCAGCTGATTCTGGCACTGGATAGTGACCATCAGATCGAGACCAAGACTTTCCACAACTGCATGAAAGACATCACTATATGGCTAAATGCCAACTTATTGAAACTTAACAGAGACAAGACAGAGCTTCTGTGTTGCTCTGCTGATACATTTTTTGTAAGTCTCCCAGCCAACTTTTGGCCTTTACCTTTTCAGGAAGAACCATCCCCTCGGACTTGGTCCATAATTAGGGTGTCACCTTCGACAGCAAGCCATCTTTCGAGGTTCACATCACTAAAAGAGCTGGACTCTGTTTTTCGCTTTTTTGAGAGTTGCAAAAACTTCTTCCTCTGCTACTAACATTGCCAAAACCCTGGTTGTGCGCAGCATAATCTTGAGCAGGCTGGATTATTGTAATGCCCTTCTCCTACGAGCTCCAGCCTTGTTGCTGCAAAGACTACACAGGGTATAGGCCATTGCAGCCAAACTGGCTCTGGATAGGCCTCGAAGATCCTCCACATCAGATGCATTGAAGGAGCTTTATTAGCGCCAGATTAGGCAAAGAATCACCTTTAAGGCTGTTTGTACTGTCTTTAATGCTCTTCAGGGCCGTAGTGAAGTCAACTTTCAGTACGCCTCACAAAAATATGCTCCGGGCAGATACCTCTGCTCCTCATCAGCTAATCATGTTTGTATTTCAAATTTTAAGAAGACTAGATAGGAAGGATGTGCCTTCTCAATGATGGCTGCCAAACTTTGGAACTGGCTCCCAGCCTCTGTTAGGCTTTCAGCTGATCTCCTATGGTTCAGGAAGTGTTGGAAAACCAGGCTTTTCTCCCACTACCTCCCACTGCCACTTTATCTTCTGAGCTGCTGACTGACTACCAGTTGAATGCTCTAGCACCAGGATGCCTTTTAGGTGGTAGTGCAGTTTATAAACTGTAAAACGAAATAAATAAATGTCACCTTAGGCCCATTTTCTTTTTCGTTACTTGGTGCACCGTACTGAGTAATAGTGGCTGCAATGGAAATGTTCCTGTGACAGTCTGCCAATCAGAATGTAGAGGTTTCACAAATCCACAGCCAGATTTGTTATATTATGTGTTTGTAGAGCACTCAATCATTCGGGGGGAGGTATACAGCCACGGCCCGTGGAGGGAGTTCCGGTGGGGCAGAAAGGTGGGGCGGGGGAGGGGCAGGGTGGTGGGTGCTAAAAACCGGAATATGGATAATTGGAGGTAAGTAAACAGTTTATTAAATAAAACAAATTTTGAAGCGTGCCCTATATCGCAAAATGCGATGCAGCGGGCGCTCCGAAATTCGTTTTATTAATTAAATTGTTTACTTACCTCCAGTTATCCATATTCCGGTTTTTAGCACCCCTCACCCTGCCCCTCCCCCGCCCCGCCTTTCTGCCCCACCACAACTCCCTCCACGGGCCGCGGCTAGAGGTATATCCTACACTGAAACAGGAGCGGGAGGTTCAGGCCTAGGGCTAATTTGGTGGAGCCTATTCAAAGAGCCATGTCGTGATGTTCTTGCAAAATTTGAGAATTGAATCTGATTTGCAGCAGCAGGTTGGTTCAGTATGTAGGAGAATGCCTGACTGCCGGCTCTGGTTCTGCATATGCATAAGGTGTGTGTAAGCTGAGGTCCGGCTGAGTGGTGGTGACTGGTGAGTTTGGAGAAAGTGATGTGGTGGTTAGGTAGGATGCAGCCCTGTTGTTTGAGGCCCGAAGGTGTTGGTGTGACGAATTTGAAAAGAGTTTGCTTTTGCATGGACAGTCAGGGGAGTTCCCTGTGATGTTGGGAGGTGTGCATTTATCGTGTAAGGTTGAGTGTGATCTGGCTCCCAAGTTCTCTATGGTTTGGAGGAATCTGGTCAGTTGCATGCAGATTCTGGTGTAGAGGGTGTTTCCATACACCAGTTTGATCCTGATGAGGGCTTGGGTGATAGATTTGTGTGTGCCTGTGGGAAACCGTTTGAGGATCATCTTCAGGGAGTGGAAGCAGGAGGAGATTAGGGCAATTGCTTAGGGACTCATGCTCAGTTGATTGTCAAAAATAATGCGAGGTTCATGACATGGGCATTGAGTTTGGGGGAGGGATCAAATACGTTTTGCTGCTGAAAGGAATCTGTAAGAAGTCCCACAACATACTGGTAGGAGCTCTACTTTATTCCTTAACCAACTGCGACATCCATGCAGAAACCGCCGCCAGAACCCTGGAATAGAACTCACTCTGAATTCCATGGAAACTTTGCTTCACAGAATTCTGTCTACTCCTTTCACCGTTTTTGGTTGCAGACCGGGTTTGCAATCTCGCCACAGAGCAGAGCAGCGCAGCACAGAGCGAGGCGTCAGCGGAGCGGAGGGAAACGCAGCAGTTACCGCCACTGCTATGGCACCGCACCAAGAGAAGTCAAGCCAAGAGTCGCTGCGTTTGTGCCATGGTTGTGCCTTGAGTGCCCTCATTGCCTGTGCCCCCCGCTCCTGTGTCCCCGCTCCCAAAGAACTTGGCTGGGAAAGTGGCGGGAGTCCCGCCGTAGACCGGAGTGATCAGAGCGGCCGGGCGGGGTGTCAGCAGAGTCAGCAAGATGAGCGCAGCAGCGCAGCAGGCTCTTCGAGCATCCTTGCCCTGTCTCTGCCCCATGCCCCTTGCCCCGTTGGGCTCAGAGCGGTGGTGGGGGAGCGGCGGAGCCTGAGAGCTAAAGCTCGACTGGGCTCAGTAACTTCAAAAAACTTTGCGTTTCCTTGGCTTACAGCCCCTAACAGTAAACGTCACTGCCGCCGCCACATGCAAGCAGGCGATTGAAAGGCTTGCTCAGCGGAAAAGCAGTGGAAGGCGGCAGGCGGGGAGCGAGCCTCGGAGCCCAAGGAGCAAACGCGGCGGTGAACGGAGTCCAGGGAGCAGCAGGGAGCCAATGCAGCAGTGAACGGAGTCGGAGGTGAACCGTTGCAGTGCTTGTATCTGGGGGGGCATCCACTATAACCGGTCCTGCGCCTCCTCCTTCCCTGGTATCCCCCAACAGCAGCAGGCCCTGTAACCGTACAAACTTCAGCTGGACATGCTGTGACAGCGACTGACACCTGTGATTGTCTGTAGCAGTGTCTCCTGTCTCCTGTCTCCTGTGTCCTGTGGCTGCCTGTGTCGCCCTAGTGAAAAGCCTCAGAGGGGCTAATTCAATCTGCCCACCGCCTGCCTGCTTCATTAGCCTCCATCAGCCCTCAGCCACACCTGCACTTACCTGCTCTGCCTGCGTCGCCACCTCGCATTGGCTGCTCCACCTGGCTGTTCTTGGCTGGTTTTGGCCAGTCTGGCGGCTAGGGGGTGCCACACACAGTGTGTCACAGCAGACAGGACAAGGCAAGACGCGTGGCTACTCCTGGTAGAGGAGGTGATCAAATAAAATCAAGAAAAAAAAATCAAGAAAATCAGGAAACACAAGCAAAACAAGGTGATAAAGTGTCTAAAAGCAAGGAGAAGGTGGGCAAGTAATACGAGCAAAAGTTATCTGGCACCAGGATTCGCCTGGATTCACTTGAAATCATCAGGCTGTGTACAAAGCCCAAAACGTCAACAGGGAAACCAAATAAGAGGCGCGGAAGCAGGAGCTTTAGGATACCTATCAGGAACAACAGGTATAATAGCCTGTTTCGGGTCTCAGGTAGAGAGACACAGATAGACAGATACCTCAGGTAGGGAACTAGACTTGAGATCGGGCAAAGAAAGGCGGAGCATTTCAACAGTAATTAGCAACCAGAAAAAGAAAAAGAAAATCCTCAAGGTGCCCGTAAACACCCAGGAGAAATCAATGAGAATCGACTCACTGAGCAAAACAGAGGATGAAACCTTAGTCAAACTGGATACGGAAAGGGAATTAGAAGCAGAGGGTCAGTTGTTAGTCCAGACCAAATCACAAACACCCCTCTTCCAACCACAAATGTACTCCAGATTTGCCTTCATAAAAGACGCCGGGGCAGTGCAGAATCACAGGAGCACCACACAGAAGGGCCCTCCCTCCCCCCTGTGCCCGGAAAAGATTCCCATAAAAAATCCAGATAATCTAGATACGGTACCTGCATCGACATCGGCATCGGCGAGCTCCCTGAACAACGATAAAACAATAAAACATCCCCTGGACCCAACGTCTGAACCTAAGCCAGATGAAAACAGTGCTCAAGACAACGAAAAAGAAGGGAATCAACTCAGGCGGCAAAAAGAAAGCGTAGAATGCAGCAAAGAAGTGCCCCAATTTAGAGCAAAAGAGACGGGCTATAACAAGCACCCCAAGCACCCCAAGCACCCCAAGAACCCCTTAATCCAAAACCATTCAAACCATTCCATTCCTTTCAAACAACCACCCCATAGGGCCCCTGGAGTGGCTTTGGAACCAAACATCTTAATCCAATCCAGCCATCTTGGCCCAAATACAACACGAGACTTAGCATCAACAGCCGCAAACGGCTCAGCCCTCATCCCAATCCCACATTTCCTCATAGGAACACAGGAGGGATGCAACGATACTGACGAACTAGAAAATGAAGAAGATGTAAGGTCTCAACACTCATCTACAGACAAATTCTCAACAACTAATACAAACGGCGTCTGGAACCAAATTTAAACCCCATCCCCAGAAAACAAGTCCATCAACAAACTGCAGGTTCGGTCCCCGGGTACAGCTGGATTTAACTCATCCTTCCTGACAACAGAAGAGTGGGAAAAAATGGTGGATACCTATTCCCAGGGAAAGTGTGATATGCCACTGCACGGCATAGAAAGCAAAATACATGAAACGCCAAAGGCTCTAACTACAGAGGAGAGCGGTCTATGGGCATCCCTTCTAAACACCATG
Organism: Lissotriton vulgaris; assembly: GCF_964263255.1. Lineage (NCBI taxonomy): Eukaryota > Metazoa > Chordata > Amphibia > Caudata > Salamandridae > Lissotriton > Lissotriton vulgaris. The sequence goes on along the minus strand of NC_141685.1, from coordinate 1,878,708,907 downwards.
AATCTCTCGACAAAAGCCATGGAATACCACTCGGACAAGATGGATATCCAATTAACCCTTCTAAACCGCCTAACCACACATGTCATCAACATCGACAACAAGCTATTAGATCTGAACGAGCTGATTAAAAGAGCCCAATCAGAAACTACAATCAATCCTCCAAGCTTCATGTGTTTTTCAATTATCGACAAACTAGCCACCCTCCCGGCTGTAATGAGCGATCTCCTAACAGACATAAAGTATGCAAACAACTCCCAAAGGAAGCAATGTTAGTCGGAAGCGAAGAAAGAAAAAATGCAGACTATGCCTCAAAGCTAAAAACAGAGGCTACGAATCATCTCAAATCTAGCAAGGAATCAAACAGCTTAAAAGCCCGGTCTAAGGAAAGGTACGAATTGAGCACACATCAAGAGGGTGTCCAGGACGGACAAACACCACATTGGAACAAAATCTTGAAATTAGATCAAGCGGGATCCTCACACTCGCTTCAACAAGAACAACAGCTGCAGTGTAATCCCACTGATCCGCCAAATAACTCAGAAGCTGGAGACCAATGGCTTGGCAGAAAGCAAACAGCAAAACAAAGACGGAAAATGAAGAGAAAAGGGAGAAAGAAAACATGCACCATAAAATCGTTCTTCCAACAAACAAAGAAAACGGTGTCAGATCCCGAGACGGAACAAGGAAATACTCACGATGAACTAAACTCAAAAGTCAAGCTGAGTCCCCTTAACGACCTTGCTCTATTGTGACCAGAAATATCATCCCCACAGACCAAACTTTCAGAAGCCGACAAAATTAAGGGATCAGTGGCAGAATTGACAAAGCAAGAATATCCAGGGACAATAAATAACAGTGTAACAAATTCCTTAGGAACCCAAAAAGTGGGAACAAAAACTGCTGAAAACACGGCCTCGCAAAAAATGGGGGGCTCAGACTTCTAGGAACTTGCCATCACCACGACCCCAACAACAAGAAAAAAAGAACCTGAGGTAAAGTTCAACATGGAATTACTGAACCGGAGAGGGCGAGTCCCTCAAACCCCTGGAACACTCCAAAGAACAGAACATGAAATAAAATCAGAACAATCTCTGGACAATGTCACTTACGATACCCACAATCCAATTGTCAATACGAGACCACAGAACCAGAGAGGGCAAGCTCCCTAAGCACTCAGAATATTCCAAAGGACTGAATTGGAAAAAAACCCGAACAACCTTCGGAGAACGCCAATCACGCCGACTACAAATCAATACTATTCATCCCAGAATACAGATCTAAGGGCCGAGAGGACATTCTAAACGGAAGCAACATCCTTCGGGTATTAAACTCAATAACAAACCTGGGAAGATTAAACACCCAGGATCTAGAGGCCGTAGAATTTATCACTTACAAACATCTGTCTGAGCAGGAAATAACAAAAACTACCTGGATTTCCAAAGATCTGGCGGGAAAAATCTTAAAAGAGGAAAGGCAACTAGAGGCATGGGGAATTCGAATAAAACTGTATCACAACCCCGGCTACCCCGAACCATTACTCCGTAATTTTCAAGAATACATTTACCCAACCCAGAACAAAGATTGCCCTGGTGCACCTAAAAAATGTATATTAAGAGGAGGCTGTGGAAGCTCAGCCGAACAAAAGGTCAGAGATCCAAGAGGGAGAGTATTAGCTGTATGTCGTCTGTATAAGATACGATTTGTGAATCCGCAATGTATGACGGGAGAAAAAGCTCCCTCTTCCATTGGTGTGGCTTTCATTTTTTAATGGATTTGTGAATCCTCGATGAATTTACCAAACAATGGAGGATCTATAGATTAACTATCCTGAAATGTCTAGAATCTTAAAGTTTCATGGCCAGATAGAACACTTTTTAAACACTACTTTCTTGAAAAACCACTAAATAGATTTACACCAAACTAATTAAAGGTTTTTATTTGAATAAAGTTCTATTTAAATGGCAAGCTTTGAGTAATCTCATTTGTTGTTGAGTTAAAATGGAAAACATTTTTGCCCCCCTCTCTGCTTGTGGGATATACTCAAAACTTACCATAAAGAACCCAAAGTGAATGTGTTTTTTTTATATTATGCAGATTCATCAAATTGTGCCAATCTTATTAAGAAAACCAAAAATGCACACTAAAAAAATTAACCCAGATGTGGCCACCAGAGCAATACAAAGATAAGATTTTAACAACTTAATATAATAACGCACATTATAATTATAAGGAGCATTAGAAATGTATAATGAGTACAGGTAACCCTAGGGGTTTCCCGGTGTAGAGCGGGTAAGGAGGGTGCAGAATAGCCATGAATTAAAAAAGTGAAAATGAGTGAAATGCAGTTTGTCAGAGAATCTGGAAGGGAATTCGATCATTTCAGGCCTAAATAAGCAAAAGCATACTGTTAGAAGCCGGCGTTCCCGCGCGCACCATTTTGTCAAGTGCGCGACCTGGACCCCCCCCGGCTCCCACATTAGGCCAAGAAAGGACACCCTCTGAGACAGCCCTGCTCACCCCCTTAGTAGCTTAACATGAGCAGCCAGGCTTATCTCCAAGGCACAAGTGTTCAGTATGTGCAACCATGTCCACAGCAATCCCAATGATGTCGCCACAAATGGACTCAACACGACTTTGTATAAAACGAGTTAACTTTATATAGAAAGATATACGAAATGACCTCACGATACAACTTCCACACATATACAATGGGTAATATTGTTTCCAGTGGGATGGGCTGCTCTAATCCCCAACCACCGCTTCTAAGCAACAGTTACGCAGACTTTTAACTGTTCTCAACAGCTTAGGTACGTTGTATCACTAGAATCACAGACATTGCAAAATACAAGCAATACTGCACTACTTAACGATGGGTTCCTGTACAGTGCCACAGTGAAACAATCAATGCGCAGCCTCACCAACATGTATTGAGTCAACACAAGATAATGCAACTCGGATCGCTACCAGCATGCCCTGTTCAAGGAAGAAATACAGCAATGCATCACACTGCAATCACGTACAGTGCAATAGGAAGACAATGTAATGCATATTGCCACCAGCATGCCCTGTGCAAGGAAGGAATAAGGTAATGCGTCACAGTGCAATTCAGTACAGTGCAGTAAACAACCAATCAATCAATCAATCAATCAATCACAGGCATTTATATAGCGCACTACTTACCCGGAGGGTCTCAAGGCGCTAGGGGGGGGGGGGGGGAGTGCTGCTACTGCTCGAATAGCCAGGTCTTGAGCTTCTTCCTGAAGGAGAGGTGGTCTTGGGTCAGGCGCAGGTCGGTCGGTAGGGAGTTCCAGGTCTTGGCGGCCAGGTAGGAGAAGGACCTTCCTCCTGTTGTCGTTCTTCGGATGCGGGGGACGGCGGCGAGGGCGTGGCTGGTTGATCGGAGATGTCGTTTGGGAGCGTAGAAGTTGATGCGGTTGTTGAGGTAGCTAGGGCCTTGATCGTGTAGGGCTTTGTGTGCGTGGGTGAGGAGGCGGAAGGTGATTCTTTTGTTGACGGGGAGCCAATGCAGGTCTCTCAGATGTCCGGAGATGTGGCTGTGTCGTGGGATGTCGAGGATGAGTCTGGCTGAGGCGTTCTGGATCCGCTGGAGTCTCTTCTGGAGCTTGGCGGTGGTTCCGGCGTAGAGGGCGTTGCCGTAGTCCAGTCGGCTGGTGACGAGGGCCTGGGTGACCATCTTCCTGGTCTCGGTGGGGATCCACCAGAAGATCTTCCGTAGCATGCGCAGGATGTTGAAGCATGACGAGGAGACGGCGTTGACTTGTCTGGTCATGGTGAGGGAGGAGTCCAAGATGAAGCCCAGGTTGCGTGCGTGGTCTGTCGGTTTGGGTGCGCTGCCCAGGGCGGGGGGCCACCAGGAGTCGTCCCAGGCGGAGGGCGAGGAACCCAGGATGAGGACTTCCGTCTTGTCTGAGTCCAGTTTCAGGCGGCTGGTCGTCATCCACTCGGCTACGTCTTTCATCCCTTCGTGAAGGTTGGCTCTGGCGGCGGCGGGGTCGTTGGTCAGGGAGAGGATCAGCTGGGTGTCGTCAGCGTAGGAGATGATGTTGAGGTTGTGTTGGCGTGCGATGGCCGCGAGGGGGCTCATGTAGACGTTGAAGAGGGTGGGGCTCAGCAAGGATCCTTGAGGGACGCCACAGATGACTTCGGTGGCCTCTGACTTGTACGGTGGTAGACGGACTCTCTGTGTTCTTCCGTCGAGGAAGGAGATGATCCATTCCAGTGCCTTCTCCTGGATTCCGACGTTGCTGAGGCGCTGCACTAGGGTGCGGTGGCAGACAGTGTCGAATGCCGCGGAGAGGTCTAGGAGGATGAGGGCCGCTGTTTCTCCGTTGTCCATCAGGGCTCGGATGTCATCGGTGGCAGCGATGAGGGCGGTCTCGGTGCTGTGGTTGGCTCGGAAGCCAGACTGTGAGGGGTCGAGGGATCCATTCGTCTCGAGGAAGGCGGCCAGCTGCTTGTTGACGGTCTTCTCGATGACTTTGGCTGGGAACGGGAGGAGCGAGATGGGGCGGTAATTCTTGAGTTCGGTGGGGTCCGCTGTAGGTTTCTTGAGTACGGCGCTGAGTTCGGCGTGCTTCCAGCTCTCCGGGAAGGTGGCGGTGTCGAAGGAGGTGTTGATGATGTCCCGCAGGTGGGGTGCGATGACCGCGTCGGCCTTGTTGAAGACGTGGTGAGGGCAGGGGTCGGTCGGAGATCCGGAATGGATGGAGTTCATCAAGCGGATGGTGTCTTCGGTGCTGATCGGAGTCCAGGCGCGGAGGGTGGTGGTGGGGGGCGGTGGTTCGGTTGTGGCGTGCGTCGGTTGAGTGCTGAAGCTGTTGTGTATGTCCGCGATCTTGTTGTGGAAGTAGGAGGCGAGGGAGTTGCAGAGGTCTTGCGATGGGGTGATGTTGTTGTTTTCGGCGTTGGGGTTGGAGAGCTCTTTGACGATGTTGAAGAGTTCCTTGCAGTTGTGTGCGTTGTTGTCTAGCCGGTCCTTGAATGCAGTTTTCTTAGTGGCGCAGATCAGTTCGTGGTGCTTCCGGGTGGCAAGCTTGAGGGCGGTCATGTTGTCCGGTGTTGGTTCCCTTCTCCAGGCTTTCTTGACGGCTCGGCAGTTCTTCTTGGAGCTCTTGAGTTCGTCGGTGAACCATGGGGCCTTCTTGCTGCCGGGTCTGCTAGGCGGGGTCCTCAGTGGGGCGAGTTCGTCCGCGCAGTTGTTGATCCACTTCGTGAGGTTGTCGGCGGCCTGGCTGGGGTTCGCTGAGCTGGCGGGGGGGTGTTGGCTCAGGGAAGCGGCAAGCTGGTCGGCTGTGATCTTGTTCCAGCTTCTTCGAGCAACCGGTTGCTGGTGGTGGTGGATCGTCGTTCTTCTGAAGGTGAAGTGGACGCAGCTGTGGTCCGTCCAGTGGAGTCGAGTGGCGTGGCTGAAGACGATGTCTTTGCTGGATGAGAAGACGGCGTCGAGTGTGTGTCCGGCGAGGTTGGTGGGGGTGGATACCAGCTGCTTGAGTCCGAGGTTGGCGAGGTTGTCGAGCAGGGTGGTGGTGTTGCGATCGTTGTTGTTCTCCAGGTGGAAGTTGAGGTCCCCCAGGAGGATGTAGTCAGCGGAGGGGGGGGCATGCGGGCTGACGAAGTCGGCGATGTCCTCGCTGAATTGTGTGCGTGGTCCCGGGGGTCGGTAGATCAGGGTGCCTCTGAGTGTGGTCTTCGGGTCGGTGCGGATCTGGAAGTGTAGGTGTTCGGCGGTTTTCAGGGTGTCGTCGGTGTTGGTCGTGATGTGGATGGTGTCCCTGTGGATGAGGGCGATACCTCCTCCAGTCTGTTTGACGCGGTCTTTTTGGGTGATCTTGTAGCCCTCTGGGATGGCGATGGCGATGTCGGGCGCTGAGGAGTCGTTCATCCAGGTTTCCGTGAGGAAGGCGACGTCAGGAGCTGTGGTGTCGAGGATGTTCCAGAGTTCGATGGCGTGCCTGTGGACGGAGCGGGTGTTGAGCAGGATGCACTTGAGGTGGTTGCTGCTGGTGTTCGGCTTGGCGGGTGCTGGTGTGGGGCAGGTCCGGATGCAGGTGAACTTGCAGGCGTGGCAGCTGAAGGGTCCGTGGGTGCGACTCGGGGTGGCTCAGTAGCATCCAGGGATCCCGCCGGTGTTGAGTGCAATGAGTTCGGTGGCGTTGTAAGACAGTCGGGTCGTCTTCCGTCGGTGGGGGCCAGGGGTCCTGGCGCTGGGCGCGGTCCAGGCGCGGACGGGCGCAGACGGGCTTACCTTTGGCGCGCCTTCGGCGCTCATTCAGTGCTCCCGCTGCGCGCGTCCGCTGCGCGCATCCGCTGCGCGGTCGCTCCGGGGGCGTCATAAGAAGGGGGACGATGGGCGGGTCAGCTGGGCGTCGGTCTCGGCTCGGCCAATGGGCCGGTGGTGGGCGGGGCCTGTGGCGAGCTGCAGCGGGAACGGGCTAGCGGGCTAGCGGGCGGCACTGCAGAGGCTGGCCCGCTCGGGGGGCCTCTGGGAGGAAGAATGCGGCAGGGAATGCAGGCAGGAGCAGGCTGGAGCAGGAGGCAGCAGGATGAGCAAGGGGGCGACCCGGCCTGGTGAAAGGCACAGTGCACTACGCTAGGATCCTGTATCCTGCAAGAGAAACATAACTTAGTGCGTAGCGCACTAACCACTGAGTTCGTTAAGCACCACTAGTGTCAGACGTTGTCCAATAGTTCGATAGTTCATTAGCAGCAAATATGCAAAGTGTTATACAACTTTTTTTAGAGGTTATGCGACTGGTTGCCCCCAACACGGATCACCGATGACACCCAAGTTCCACTCTGGGCCCTGGCCCCTGTACTGCCCCATTTGGGACCAGCACTGGCCGAGATCTGGGCCGAAGCATTAGGCGCACATAGCAGCCAGCAGCGAGAGTCCAAGAGAGTGTCCCTCCAAGCCCGCACCCCACCCCAGGCGATGATCTACTTTACCTGTGGGGGGCACGACCCTACTTTCAACTCCTGCAGCAGTGGATTGGCCTCAACCCAGAACCTTGTCACTACGGGCTATGGCGCGTTCGAGCCGGTAGTTCAGCTCCTGCGGGGCTGCCAGTCCGGGCCGCCAACGTTCAGCACAGACTCCTTTCACAAAGCCTTCTACTCAATGCTGGTGCCACCCTACGCTACCTTCGAGGGCCTGATCATTTGGCCCTCTTCTCCAGTGCTGTTAGGACTTCTCCGCTTCCCGGTGCTCACCGTTCCCTGGTACTCTTCACCAGTACCTCAGGTGGCAACTTTGACAGACACCCCTGGCGCATCCGAGACTCACTCCTCCTCCAGCCTCCGATGACCAGGCGCACCTCACTACGCCTCGGCTGGCACCTTAACACGCACCCTGTGCGTCTGAGTGTCGCTCTGTCTCCTGGTGCACACAATCTTCAAGCACTCTCCTCTAGTGCCGCACCTGCACCCCCACACGTACCCTGCATGCTGGAGACCCGCCTTGTTTCTTGGTGCACACGTTGATCCAGGCGCTCACCACGCCCGATTTGCACTACGACATGCACACTGTGCGTCTGAGTCTCACCTCTCCTCCTGGTGCACACGAGGTACCAGGCGCTCTCCATTAATGCCCTGGCTGTACCACCACACGCCGACCCGCGTGTCGGAGATTCACTCCTTTTTAGTGCCCACGATGTCCCAGCACTCTTCACTAGTGCCTGGACTGCACTGCAACACGCACCCCCTGCGTGTCCCAAATCTCAGCTCTCTTCCACGATGCCCACAATCCACAGGCGCTCCAACAACTGTAGCCGCACCAAGACACGAACCCTGCACGTCCCACCACTGCACCACTTGAGACTTCCTGGAAAATTTTATGTTCCTGTGTTTCCAAACAGGGAGTCACACGACGCAGCACACAGCAAAGTCCTGCTCAGAAAGAAGGGGGGACACAACCCACTGTGTACCCCACCAGTCTCTCCTCGGTCAAGAGCTACAAACTGCCCACAAGGCGCAGGTCATGAAGCAAGGGTCAAGTGTCTCCCGTAGCCTCTTCAGCAACTCTTCCTGAGGCAGAGGTTTTCTTCCAGATCGTGGACAGGTCAAAGCTGCCAGAGACTCGACCAGTCCACGGCATCTTCAAGGCGCTCCCAGCACTTCTCTGAACGACACCGAAACCGTTCTTGACAACATCATCAACATAACCAAAGTCTAGGGGTTACAGTACTTTCATTTATACCTCTCAGTGTCTTTGAATTTTTCTTGTGTTCAGGGGTCCCGACCCCTCCCTAAATCAGTCCTGCGCATCCCCCCCAGTGTCACTGTCCTCTCTTTGATACTAGGGTCCTGGTTCTTTGCATTGTATTGTATTGTATTGTATTGTGTTCTTGTACTGTCGTACTGTCATCCTACAGGTAACCTGGCGCTTCAACTTATCAGATGGCACCAGCACAATAAGAATCCTATTTGCCAGATGTATTGCTCATTCCTTGGGAAGAGCTAGGTCTTCAGGCTTTTTCTAAAGAGAGACAAAGAATTATATTGTCTGATACTCTGGGGCAGGCCATTCCAGAGGTGTGAGTCTGCTACTCCAAAAACTCTTCCTCCCATCCTGATTTTCTTAAATCTAGTAACATTTGTCAGACGTGCATTGGAAGAGCGAAGATTTCTCCCAGGGTTATACCAGGTACGTTTTTTCTGCAGAGGTACTGGGCCCAGACCATGTGCTGCTCTGAATACAACAAAGAGAGACTTAAGTTGAATTCTCTCCCTGATGGGGAGCCAATGAACTTACCTTAAAGCCAGCATTGTTGAAGATCTACACTGCCTATTTAGCAGTAGTTTTGCTGCTATGGACTGGACTCTCTGCAATTTCAACAGCACAGATTGTGGAGCTCCCAAATACAGAGAGTTGCAGTAGTCTAGTCTGCTCAGAATAATGCTCCTCTCTACAAGAGATCTAGAATCACTAGGCAGTAGTGGGAGAATCTGGCGAAGTGCTCAAATTAAAGAGACACAAATGCCAACTGTTTTGTTGGCTTGGGACTCCATCTGGAGGTTGTCATCTACCATAACCCCTAGGTTGCACACTGTTTTAACTGGAGTGGTGTGGCTCACTGGTTAGAGGCGGCAGACCCGGAAGCAGAGAAGGGCCCGGGACCAGGGTTCAATTCCCGACGCGGCAGGGTCGTGGACCAGGGTCAACGGACTCGATAATTCTCGCCTCAGTGCCTACTCTAACCAGGGATCACACTCGGCAACTCTGAGCATTAAGCTTGCCTCATCTCTACAACGGCCCCCCACAGACGCCGGGGATGCCTGGTTTCACCTTGGAGATATCCAGAAGGGACCATCTCACAGGGAAAGTCAGGACGGGTCCCCCAGCGTTCTACAGCGCCAGGACACCCCGAGATGTGGTAACAGTGCGCTTTACAAGTATCATCATTTAACCAGTTGTTTATCCTTGGGGTGAGTCGGAACTCCAACGGCGGTTGCCGAGACATTTTGGCCGTGGCGCAGTACACGACCTTGGTTTTTCCACCATTAAATTGTAAGGAGTTTGTCCTGAGCCAGTTAGAGGTCTGTTGCATACACTCCTGGAAGATGTCCTTAGTTACTGCCTGGTCCCCTTCCAGGGAGAACACCAGTTGGGTGTTGTCTGCGTAATTAACTAAGTCATTTCCAAAGGACTTGATAATAGGTATTAGAGGGTCACAGGTATACATTGAATAAAATTGGGCTTATTGCAGAGCCCTGTGGCACCCCATGGCGCACCAGGGTCTTAGCAGACGTGAATGGTGTAATGGTCACAGCCTGTTGTCTACCCGTCAAATAAGATTGCAGCCACTTCAGTGCCCGTCCTTTCACACCTATGTTCTTTAATCACTCAGAAGGAGATGGGTCTATTGTTTTATGGCTTGACCCAGGCCTCCGCACCTCGCAAAGCCTCTCCTTCTCCCTGCTCAAGGTGCAGAGCAGCATGGCGCTGTCTCCACCCCTCCCCTGGGGCATGAGTTCCCTCAGCCTTTCTCACCTCTGCCAGATCCAGGCAGGCAATTCACATTCTGCTGAGACACACAAAAAGGTCTAAAGCACAAACTCTGCCATTTTCTCAAAGAGCTGCTTCTGGACACACAGCGACAAAACCATCTACCCAAAAAGATGCGTTAATGATGCAGTGAGTTCAGACATAGCAAACTTCACTGTTACATTTCCAATTCTTGGGAAACTAACAATACTACACCCAGCCTCCCCCATTCTGTCCTATGGGCAGGATGGCCCTTTCACCAGGGAAAATGAAATGGAGTATTTTCCACTGTCAGGGCCTAGCACCCACACTGGCACTGGTCCTGCTTTTTGCCTACACTGCGCCCTGACTAGGGGTTACCTAGGGCATCTTACAGGGGTGCCCAATGTATATGCAAAAGGGAAAGTCAGGCCTGACAAGTGGTAGCGCTTGTCGGACAACATGCTGATTTAGCATAATGCACACAGGCCCTACACTGAAGACCTATGTTCCCTCTCTGCGCATTTCTTTAGTACTAGCCCTGGCTCATAAAGTGCACATCACTTAGGGATCTTGCTGGTAAGGTAAACATACCAACCAGAGACAACCAATCACAACTACAATTTATACAGAGAACATCTGTACTTGCACAGTGATTAGCATTGGCAAGTACATACAGCATCTAAATCACAGGAGGCAAAGGCAAAAAGTTAGGGGTAATCACGCCAAGCTATGCCAGGTCTAACATATATCCTTTCATGCAAGACAAACAGAACCTAGACACCGTGAACAAGGCCCGATTTGAGTATCTCAGGGAATGAAAAGGATGATGCGGACGTACCAAATCCTGAATGTAGTGAGGACCAAGTCCGGTCTTCCCCTTAAACATGAAATATAGTCCTTTGAATTTGATACGATTTGAGAGCGTGAGCCAATGCAGCTCATTAAGAAGATTTGAAACTGAAGCAGATTTGGGCAGCCATTAAAGAAGCTTAGCAGAGGCATTCTGCACTCACTGCTGGCTTTGTCGGCTCCCAAATGTAGCACATTGCCATAATCTAATCTGGAGATGATTAGGGCCTGAATTACAGTCTTTTACACGGAACCAAAGGATCTTTTTTAGCCACATGAGCACTGCAAAATAAGTGGCCATCACCTTAGAACACATGCAACTTCATAGATAACGTGTCACCGAGAAGGAAGCCGACGTTCTTTACCTTTGAGGATGGAGTAGGCAGAGCACCTAAGGAAGCAGGACAATTTGGTGGGCCCTAGAGAGCAGGGTTCTTGCATAAAATCCTAACCTCAGTTTTGTTCCCATTCAGCTTGAGTGTCATTGTTCCATAGGGAGAAACGGCTCAAGCCCGAACTGAAATCAGAAGGTCCATGATTATGAGCTGAAGTAAGGATACGATGATTAATTCATCAACAAAAGGGCAAATATAGATGTGGTCAAAATGCATTCGTTTGTCCTTTTACTTTTGCATTTTGTTCCTAAGGCACACCATTCCCTTCCATTCTTTTCTCCCATGCCTCAGTGGAGAAACTCAATTTAGCAGCTTTCACATTAAATCATCCTTGGGTTTTCAGTAACCCTGGGCAGACTTCACGGAGTTGCACTATGCGGAACACCACGAAGTGCAAACAAACCTCCGCCGCACTTCGCGAAGCTGCGCAAGCAGCGGAGAACGATAGAAAAATGCCATTCGCGGTGATTGCACAGTGCCCAATGCTTGCCCGCACTGTGCAATCATCGCAAACAGCACCATGCACAGCACAGGTGGTCCCAGCTTTCGTTTTCTGCCGCTCAAGTACATTTCTACTTGAGCGGCAACTTTCTCAATACGAACGGGCTGTTTCTCAATACCAGCGGTCGCGAGCATACTCGACCACTCGCAATGAGAAACCTGACCCACCCTGCATTGAGAAATCTCACCAGGAGGTTGATTTTCCATGCTTGTGATCTCCAACTTGACTTTGATGAACCCAAGCGAGGTAAAAAGCTCCGCTTCGCTATGCGGGGTGGAGTTTTTTCAGAACTCCGTTTAACGTGGAGTACGAAAAACTCTGCAAAGTCAGCGAACGGAGCGGAGTTCATCGGTCAGGGTTAGTTTTTAGCTGTTCATTGAAAAATAATAAGATGATCAAAGTTATTTTGCCAATCCTTACATTTTACAGTTTTGTTTGACAATTCTTTAACTTACTAATGATGGCCAGGCTTGCCAGACATTTTTACACGGACTGGAGCTAAAACTTAATGCTGTACCTTCTGGATGCTATAAACACCTGTTTCTAAGTATTATAAAAAAATGTTGTCCATATTAAGAGAAAACAGGGTGTTAGGCCCCACACGGTGGTCTGGCAACCTCAACTGCTTCATTATTGTTGAAGGCAGCAAGTTTGCTTGCAATTTAAAATCTATAAATAAATATTGCTCAAGATGAGTGATGTGCTGCAAAGGACAGGGAATGGGGCATTATGCCCTCTCTATTCCACCTTGTGACAGCTCTGCTGATAGCCATGTACTACATAATATAATATTTCCATTGATTGTGTTGGACTTTTCTCTTTACTACACAACTGACTACTAATTAATATTGCTTAATAATATGCAAATGATGTCCCTCAAACACATCCTTTTTTGAGTGCTTTCAATACAACTCTATATTTTATTGATATAATATTTGTTATTGGCATGCACTCCTGCCATGGTATGCCCCTTTTAAATGCATGGCCACCATCATAGAATATGCGTAGCTAACTAGGAAGGAAGTATGAGAAAATGAAAGAGTGGGCAAATAAATAAGGGGTAAAGGTAGGAGGACTGGTGGTCGATGTGGCTTAAATTTAGAGGACTAAGACAGAGGTGCTTCTAGATCATCATGGCAATATTATCTCCATTAGTAAGAGTGTTGAGATTCAATTTCAGTTTTAAATGTTTCAATTCATGGGGCAGTCATTTCAAACTATGTATTTTATTATGCCTAAAGCTGCAGCCTTGAATTTTACAAACTGATCTTGGGCATCTTGCTGGCAGGTGAGTACGCTTGGTTGGTTTTTCTTTATAAGATGACTACTTTAGTTATAACATTTGTACTGTTAAATCTAGAAAGTCTACTTGGAGCTGGGTACATTTTTGATAATCCACAATTCTTACCTGTGGTACGACTCCAAATGCTTTTCTCCATTTAGGGAGAGAGATTTTATCCCATGATACTCCATCAATTTCAATGTCTCCTTGTGTCAACATCAGCTTCAGAAAGGCAGACAGTAGTGTACTTTTCCCTGAGCCAGTTCTTCCAAGTAAACCAACCTTGAATATATAAAACAAATACGATTGATATTGAGCCATTAATTTTGACAGTTAATAGGCACTTACCTGTTGCACAACACTAGTTAATAATACCTAGGTTCCACTGAGTGTGCCATGTGTGAGACCTTTGCTGGATGTTTTGGTTGAGGACCATGAAATTACAAGGCACGTTCCAAAATTAAAAAAACAAATTACAATGTGTATTTCAATGTAACAAAATATTTTTTTTAAAACACACCTCAGAAGGTTGAAATTTATGTAAAAGGAAAGTGCATTTGAAAAGCAGTCGAGATCAAATAAAATAAACATATGAAGAACTAGACATGGCCTATGCACTCTTGAGTGTTACTTCTTGCTTGAACTGTGCATATTGTACAAAATATCCTAAGGTCATCATCAAGGCACATCTTAACTAAGGATGATGTAGGGTTATATATAATATGTTTGTTTCAATGTCATCACTTCATAAAAAAATAAAACATAATTCAAATACAAGAGTTCAAGTTCAAACAACCTTTTGACTCCAGTTTTCCCCTTGAATTCCTCCAAGCTGCCATCTACCTAGTCTCCTGCCCTTCTCTTTATATCAAACTATATAAATATTTTAGTTATCTGAATATACTGTAGATGGCTTAACGAAATGAACTTATTGAGTGTCATTGTCTTCAAACACATGCCACGGTAAATCCACAAGTTTAGGAATTTCGATTTTCTCTATAATGTATTAAGAGGATTAGCCCTTAAAAAAGGCATGAACTTGTTTCTGACTAAAGTGTGATGTCATAAAAGGCCTGGTTATGTCCCAAGGACACAGAAACTCATAGAAATATTTATTTGAACAAATCATCAAAATCAGGTTTTGTCTCAGAGAAACATACCCATGAATGCCTAGGCATCAACGAGATTTCCAAACAGGCAGAACAAACCACGATGGACCTAGCATTAAAACTCCCCTTTGTCAGAAGAATAACGGAAAATGAGGCTTTCTGCTACTGTAGCCAAAGCTTCATGCAAATTTTCAATATGGAATTGTCGGCTGTAACAATCAGGTTTGGTGTTTTCACCCAGAAAAAATGAGTTTGGAAAAAAGATCCACTCGCAATCAGGTGGAGCGGCATTCATTGAGATAATTCTGCTCTGCCTGACTCATAATCAGTGCTACTGTGGAATGTATTTCAGTATTATATCAGACATTTGGAGATGGTCTCCAATCATGTTGCAAAAATATGTTTTTCTACATGCAAATTACTACGGATTTATTTTTAAAACGAATAGTCTAACGGTTCTTATTGTGCATCTTCCCACTTTTGTAGAGCTTTGCAAGTGTCTCAGACTACTTCATCTCCAAAACTGATAACATTCGATAATATTTTCATTCGTATTTGACAGTTTTAGCATCAGACATATGCTATCTAATGCCAATTCTCCATGTAAAAACGCTTGGTAAAGGTTCAAACTCTCACTTTCAAAGATGTATGTTTCAGATTTAACTGTAACTAAACCAATATTCCTACATGATCCATTCTCTTTGAGCCACGAGGTGGATCGCCTCCTAAGTAGTCTCTCACTTTCAAAGATGTTATTTCAGATTTAACTGTAACTAAACCAATATTCCTAAATGATCCATTCTCTTTGAGCCACAAGGTGGATCGCCTCCTAAGTAGTCCTCTGAGAAACTCTATAACATACACATTGTGATGTAGTACTCTCTTTGTCAAACTCTATATCAGCCTCTCTAAAACTAAACTTAGACCAAAAAAAGAGTTGTTGTTTGGATGCCCGCCTAGAACTATAGACCACTGCATGGTGGGCCTCTCAATTTAGACCACTTCACATATCAGTTTAGGCAGGTCAAACCTGAGAATTACTTTAGGCACAGACCTTTAACTTGCCCCTCATATATTTTTTTTATATAGCGCGAACTTGACCCGAATCGGGTATCAGAGCGCTGTACATAGCAGCAGTTGCAGTACATGAGGACACATTTATTTATTTATTTTGTTAGGTACGGGGAGATTAAGTGATTTGCCCAGAACAACAGGATATTCAGCGCCATTGCCGAGGCTCAAACCCAGTTCCCCAGATTCAAGGTTGAGTGCCCTAGCTGTTAGGTCAACTCCTCTCTGTTTTCTAATATTGAGATCCTGAGGAACATTGATCCATTTCAAATTCTTAATGGCAAATGTTTGATGATATAGGTGACTCTTTCATTTTAATTGGGCTATGGCTATCCATTGTTTTTGGTTTACTGAATTAATCCAGATTATTCAGAATACACCAGATATTTGGAATGCTCTCAATTCCTAACAGTTTAAGCAAAATTAAGGGTTGATTTCAGCAATTAGTAAAACTACACTGGCTCCCAGCGCCCAAACAAATTTTGTTTAAGACTCCTTGAAGTAGTTTTCATAAGATTCTGCAAGGGCACCTTCATGGCACAAAGTGCTGCAAAGTATAGCAATAATTGACTCACCATTTAAAGCGAGTGGATGGAGCATGAAACTGTGCAGTACTGAACGCCCACCCATGCAGCCCATAGTAGATATAAGCTTTTGTATAGCACCCCAATCCATAATCATTTTGGGTCCTGATTTTTGGAGGGAGAGAGACTAAAACCATATTTCCTTACCCCCTCCTGTGCTTGTCCTCTCAGACCTTACTGATCTCCCCTATGTCTACAAGACCCATTCAGATGGTTGAGCCTTCTCCTGTCTTATTGTTCTGAACTGGAAATTACTTTCTCTGAAAGATCAACTTATTCAGAATTTTTCAATATTTTAGAGAACTTCTACAAACATACCTTTCCACTTACTTGTCCTTTTTGGCTTTTAAGATTTATGGGTCAGATGTGCAAAAGTTGATTTGCAAAAAGTGGTAGCATATTGTACACTGACATTTTGCGAATTGAATATAATTTTGTGAACTGGTCTATGTACTAACAGGTCAGTTAACAAAATTATTATTCATTATTTGACCTATTTCCTTTCTATTCATGAGCTAGGCCGTAAAATGAGACTCACTCCGATTGGTTGCCATCAGAGGGATTGTGGCCTGCTGGAGTCAAATGATCAGCGTGTCTGTGATCATGTTATGTTTTTAATGCAACACCTTTTCATTATGGGAAACAGGGCTGCATTTGAAGAAATAGCTGGAGAAAAGTGTGTTTGAGAATAGTCCACAGAATTTTACATTGACAAAAGGGAATGGGTTACCACCCAAACTCTTGAGTCAGTAACTTTTCAAGGTTTTCCAACCGTATTATCATGACCAAACTTTAACATACTGCATTGTGAATCACAATTTAGAAGGGCCACACTAAACACATCGTTCCAAATAGCAATTCATTATGCATTTCTTACATCATTTTGCAATTTGGCGACCATTTACTGAATCGCAAAATTAGTTTATGTTTATGTTTACAGATTTCTAGAGCGCATGGCTGCCCGTAAGCGTCCCAGCGCTAATGATAGAATGAGTGAGGCGAGAAAGGAGGAATTAAGGGAACAGCCAGGTCTTCAACAGCTTACGAAAAGAAAGGAGGTTAGGCTGGGTGCGAATATTCATTGGAAGCAAATTCCACAATTTAAAGGCATTGTAAGAGAAAAGGCGGCCTCCTGATCGCGCCCTTTTAATCCAGTTATTGAAGTCAAATGAAGATGTGTGGACCGAAGAGTTCTGTTGGTTTTATATGGAACAATAAGGTCTTGTAGGATAGGGGGGTCTTACCATGCAGAATTTTGTGAGTGGTGCATAGGGCCTTAAAATGTACTCTTTCCAGTATGGGAAGCCAATGAATTGACCTAAGGGCTGGTTTAGCTGAACAACGGTTTTTGAAGCCAGTGAGAAGCCGGTCGGCAGTATTTTGCACAGCTTGAAGTTTAGCCATCACTTTCTTTGGAGCGCCGAGGTAAAGGGCAATACCATAGTCCAGTCTAGACCAGGGGTCTCCAACCGGTCGATCGCGAGCTACCGGTAGCTCACCGAACCCCCATGAGTAGCTCGCGCATTGCGTCTCAATTTTATAGCCTATTCTTGTCATTTATGGTTCTTAGGCCTATTTTCAAAGCCTTTCCTGCCATCACCAAAACCAGCTGCTCAGATTGGTCTAACTGAGCTTAGCTGGGGCGGGGCAGGGCAAAAGATGATGACGCTGTTGCGGAACTGGGGTCCACGCCACCTGCCTTTCACAGCTTTGCACCGCAGTCTCGATTGTGTTCCGGAAAGTCTGCTACCATGCAGGTGGCGCAAGCAGTATTGAACTGCTACGAGTGCCACCACCTGCCTTTTTCTGCCTCGATTGGAACATATTGCAGCAGCAGATCAAACACGGTAAGCACTGACCTGGCCAGGAAACACCGGCATAATGCATTGTTTTCTAGACTGGAGCTGCGATGTGCCCCTTAGCCGCTGGTATGCCACGGGCTATTGAAAGACTGATAATATCTTTTTCTCCCACTTTCCAGCTCTGGGCTATAAATCAGGACAGCAGTCTGTTGCCAAGTTTCAGTTTTCTTTACCAAAGGCACACGATAAAGAAAAGCTCTTCCCTCCGCATTGAAATATACATGATTTGTAATAACCAGCCAGAGTGCAGGACCTCTAGTAAAATACCTCATCCATTACTTGAGAACTTAACATTTAAGTTAACCATCTCACATGGGTACTCGCTAACTCCCAAAAAGAATGTAATTGTTCCACTCTTCAGAACCGCTATGAATTTAAGATCTCGTTTAAACTCTTTCATAGCCTCTGTGGCCAGGTCATTGACAGAGCACAGGCACGCTCATTTAAATTATGCATGTGTTGATATCCAATATTCAACGATAGGAATGTGTGTTTTCGATAGTAAGACCAAATACAGATGCTTTGGAGAAGTGATGACCCAGGGATTTTACCGCAAATGGCTGCCTGGAGAGTGTCACTGGGCGGCCCCTCACTTAACTTCAGGACAGCGGCAACCCAATCACTGTGTGGAGGCCCAGGGCCAGGCGGCAAATGGTCCCGGAATCAAGGCCTCGCCTGAGCTCAGCCTTCTGCAGCCTGCAGTGCTGCAGCCAGCCCTAGCAGGCCGTAGTGAGGTGCTGCCTAGAAGTGCCACCCATCTGCAGCTCCCCGCACACACAAACATTAGGACTCATCTGCGACTGGGCAGCGGCCAAGTAAAGTAGGTATCATGCCGATATTTCTGGTCCTCCATTTCCCTGATGCTGTATTATTGCCCTCTCTGATGCCCAGTACCTGTTTATTGCCCTCGCTGGTACCATATTATCTTCGTGTCTGGTTGCCCTCACAGACGCCTTGCCATTGTACTCTTTTAGGCCTTATTAACCCCTTTGATGACAACAATGCTAGTAGTGCCCTCTCTATTGTCTTTAATAATGCCTCCTCTGATGTCTTATTTTTGTCCCCTCTGAAGCGTGGTCATTGCCCGCCCTGTCCCTGTTATGTTTATTTTGAGGCCTCTGGGCAGGAATTTCAATGATGGGGGGTAAGGGAGGCAAGAGAGAAGTAAGGAGTTTTTAAGGTTGTTAATGATTGTGGGGCAGTTAGTTGTTGCAATGAATAAAATAGATTTTGAAGGTAATTAAAAAAATAGAGGAACCACAGTACTATGGAACCTGATGCACAACAGCTTTAGAAATCCGAAACTCTCCTATGGTGGAATTGGTGATCTAATCAATTCTAGGTGTTTGAACACATGGATGATGATTTGATATTTTGTCCCATAAACGCTTTCTTTCTAACTTCTCTTGATAAAATGTTATTAAAAGTGTCACACATGATATAGGACGTAAATACCACTAATAAGTAGTATAAACATAAACATTTAACGGGTATGCATGCTAAAGACTTGGCATCTGTGTGCGTTAGTCCAACTCTTGATGCATTGTACTTAGCAGGGCTGGTGTAATTTCTGATATTGATATTTTTCCTTCGTCTTCAATGATTGATTGATTTTGCTCGTGAGAAAGTGTCACTCATAGTCGTTGAAATGTCACTCATAATTACACTGAAATTATGAAAATGTCAGACATGGCAATTTAAAACCTTGGCAGCTATGATGACACAGCAGCAGCTCACTAACAATACTGCAAATAGTCTCTGTGAAGCTGTCCCATTTCTAATATGTGATATTCTGTTTTGATCAAAAGAAACTTTTAATGGATATTGCATGAACATTAACACAACATTTCTCTGCAAAAAGTCTGTAGCAGACTCTCGCACGTCATCCACATTCATAATAAATTGAAGGAAAATTATATTTAAAATGGTTTGTTTAAAAAATCACATTTGGTAAGGAATATATTTTCAGGTTTAACTTTTGCAGTGTATGAACAAGTTGATTGAGGTTCACAAAAGGAGGTCTTAGGCTTGTATCCCACATAGCTCGTTATACTTTCCAGGAATGCATCCAAGCAAGACAAGATTTTGCTTCAGGTAGCACAACCTGCGGCTGTCTGTCACTTCAAAAGATGGAGTTTGGCCCCTTTTGTTTTAAACAACACTAAGGGCTCAGAAGAAATTAGGCTTAAAGTCAATGAAACTGGGCGTAGGGCGTCTCTCAAAAAAAGAGTTATTTGGCCTTTAGTAGCTCACGACAATTTTCACGGACCAGAAGTAGCTCCCACTACAGAAAAGGTTGGAGACCCCTGGTCTAGACAATATGAGTCCCTAAATCAATATCTTCCCGTACTGGGCGGGGAGCAGAGGGAGAATTTTGCGGGAAGTACGAAGAGGCCATAGCATGTTCCGGCAGTTTTCCTTGCTTGGGTGTTTAGCGTAAGGCCTTGGTCCAGCCAAATCACCAAGCTTTTAATATCAGACTTTGGGACAGGGGGCCAACCCATACAAGGGGCCACAAGGTTTCAGGGCGGAAGTGTGCCTGGTTGCCTATACCCAGAATCTCCGTCTTGTTGCTGTTAAGCTTAAGATGAGATTTGTCCATCCAGCTCGTAATATCCCCAAGACAGGAGTAAAGTTCGATGGAAGGGTGGTCCTGTTGACTTAGTGATAGTACAGTATTGAAATGCCCTTTTGCAAAGGAAACCTTCCGATTTTACAAGAGCTTTGTGAAAGCAAATTGGCTTTGTACATCTGGCACTTTCTTGCAAGCAAATAACTTCATCTTGGCATGTACATTAGTCAACAAATTCTTTCCTCGTGCATCCGGTACACAACCATATACAATGTCCGCTCTGCAATTTCAGTGCAGTTTGCTCTGTTCTAGGCAAGTAGGCATTCAATATTTTGTGCTAATTTAAATATTGTAGTGACTTTATTAAACTGGGGTATAGTATTTTCACACGCCGCTGATATATTTCCTAGAATTTTACAGTTAATCAGTTTTCCAAAAACTGATAGCCTGTCAGTTCCACCATAAATATTTGACAGCATTCCATAGACTAAGAATTCTTGCCAGGAAAAGCCTGCATTCATACGCCCCTCTAACCGACAAATGATTACTTCAGAAGCAGAAACTGCCAGCACCATTAGCTAGCAGCAAGAAAAATGCTTAGATGACCGGAACTCGCACGAATATGTTTGCAATTGAAAGTGTAGTGGATTGCGGTGGACTGTCGCCTGCTAGTGACAGTAGTTCGCCCTCAAATAAAGCATTTCAGAACGGCTGCATGGCGTGTACGCACATACCAAAGTGACGTATTCTACTAGGCACATCACGCTGTATGCTTCTGTGCCCTGCTCAAGAGGTCGCAAGCCCAGAAAGTGTACAGCTCAGTAGTTAATATGCAATTTTCTTCCAGAGAATGAAAATGCTGAAACTCCTGTTTAAGGGATACGGATATGAGGTGTGCACTTCTGAATGTTCCTAGTGCTGTGCGCTCACACCCACTCACTCCCAAACTTTCAAAAATGAAAAATTACCTGAATTGACTGCAGCTGCCTGCTTGTAAGTGGGGCGCAGCGTACGGCTGTCCTCCCTTTACACGTCGAAAGTGTCCACAGAGATCTGACAAAAACGTGCACTCAGCACGTTTCTTACTTAATTCAATGATTGATGAAAAGCTGCACTCGACATTATTATTAAAGAGTGCATTTATGGTCGATTTAGAGAATTTACTCATAAGAAACTGTTCAACCACCATGTTGATAAAGATATTTTAATGAAGCTTGATTATTTTAGGAACCATTCTCGTTTAATAACTAATGGATGAAGAATCCCGACTTTCCTAAACGTGTGCTACATCATCTGTATAACATGTAATGATTTGAAAAGTCGTTAATAACCATCCGCACATGTGCAGAATACTGTTGCAATTGAAACGATAATCCATATGTAATGTATGCATTAATGTTACATGTATGCACATTCAAATTTAGTTCTTAGTTACACTTGCCTTTGCGTAATTATATTATTTACAGTATGCTTTATGCGATATGAACTAAACTGTATTAAATAATTATGCTCATCTAGGTTCATTTGGGCACACACTTTAAATGTGCACCATACAATTTAATGGTTAACTTGACTTAATAGTTAGGCCTGTATTTCATCATTCTGCATTTTATAAAATACTGTATTTCAGTTGCTGCTAACATGGCTTCCTTGCAGAAATACACATCACACATATTGTTAGTATAGAATATGTACATTTCTGTACTAGAGATAGATACATAGCCTGAGAAAATGGCCTTGACGAAAGTACATAGGAAACCAGAAGGCAAATGAAAGGACTATTTTTTTCCGACTTGGGTGTGAGAGAAAGATGTTGTTCCCATGTCTAGTGTCAGATCTTATATGGATGTTGCAGTCTGCAACATAAAGAATGCAACAAAAACAGTGAACATTTGACAGTGATGTGAACAAAGGGGTGTCACCTACAAACGTTATGGATTATAATATGCTGACAGCCTTGTTTGATAGATGCCCTTGTCCCCTTCGAGGAGACTAACTCTACTGATCCTTTCCGGACTTCTATTAGATCTCTTTGATGAATACCTTTCTACAGACTCTAGGCAGAACCTTTCTTGGGCTCCTTGCCGATCTCTTTTAGGATTCCAACTGCCCCTGCATAGACTTTTAGAAGGTAGACCTCTATGTTCCCTTTGTATTTTGCCTGAGATGCTAACACCTGCCCTACTTAAGCTGCTATGCCTTGTCCCTATATCTTAGAATAAACTCTTTGATTTCTGAAACTCTTTGGATAACAGAACTATTAATTTGATTTGGACTGTGCTTGGAACATTTAGATTACTAATGTATAAAAAAGATAACATTAGATTGTTTTCTGAGCATCACATCCTGATGTTATTGTTCTGCGTAGCTTGTCTGTTTAATATTAGTCAGCCTCAATTTCTTTGGGACTGTCATTTTTTTACTTTATATATAGAACAACACAACTGCCAATACTGGACTTGACTTCAATCCTTTTAACATAAGAACCTGTTATGAATAAAACATACCGGTCCGTTTTTACTAACGTCACTAGTTTATTAAGTCATTTGTTTGACTACTCTAAATCATTTTCATTTTTATCAGAAATATTTTTTAGTGCATATACAGACTATATACAAAATAATACACTTTATACAATAACAAACATTATCTGTACAAATTTACATCACATCCACAACAAACCTAACTCACTACATACAACGTACATACATTCAAAACCAAACACCATATACCTCTGAGGGTTGGCCCTTTGTCACAACAGTTACTTTAATATACACAAATATGAGCCCTAGTTATTTTTTCATTTATGTAGTATAACAGAGTCAGTTGGAATAACTCTTATGGTTTCCTACTACAGTCCTTCTAATATTTGGTATGGACAATAGGGGAAGGGTCGACGCGTTTCGAACCCCTTATTGTGGGGTTCTCCTCAGGACCAACATGAATTCTTCAAAATCCTGAACAGGTGTCTCAAAGTCGGGGTATGTGATGTTATCCCAAACGTCTGATTGACGTTGGGCGAAGTACGGGAGTGCCCGGTTTGTATTTCGTAGACTCCCACCGGGACTTTGTGTATGTGCCGGCGCCTTTAGCTTCGCAAGCCCGACTCCCGTAGCTTTGTTTCTAACACGAACCAAATCCGTTTAGATAATACGTCTCTCACATACTACAGCGTCGTATGTAATCAAGTCCAGTATTGGCAGTTGTGTTGTTCTATATGTATATTTGACTTAGCCTTGCTGGGTAGGAGTCAAGACCCTGTGTCGTTCTCTTTTTTTTTTTAACTTTATAGCATGGTCTTCAGAGTGATCTATTTTAATCTGATTACTAATATGAAATATACCTTCTGGCTACCAATTCCTGGTCCTCATTGTGTAGCCAATAGGTTACACTGTTAAATGTATTTGATTAGATAGCAAACAAAAGATTAACTCTCTTTCCCCTCACTGCGACAAGAAAGGTCCATCAGAGAACCAAAAGTAGAGAGAAAAGAGAAGGTAAAGTTGTGGGTTCAGAAACGCTGGATAAGAACTGATTATAAAAATGCATCCAACGCAAACTGAACTCCATATCACCACCATAATTGTGCCAAGCCGGGAGTAATATCAGAATTTCCTCTCCAAATCAAGCCTGAGTAGCCAAAGCCTTGACATGCTTTGAAAATAGAGAAGTGATGACAATTTTAAATTTTAATTAATGGAGTCCATGCTGTATCTGTGGTAGGCCTAGACCAAAAGTAACTCAGCAGGCCTCATCCACCCTTCCTGAAAAGGAAGCAGGCTCTTCCGACCATGCCGCTAGTTGACTTGCAGGTTGAGCACTTTGCGCTCAACCTGCAAGTCAACTAATGTCAGCAGATTCTACTGGGCATGGAGAAGCATGCAGTTTTTGGACAACTCTCAGAAATACGGAGTGGCCAGGTCACTTCCAGTCTTTGAGACCCTTAGCTAAAGTACACCTTTTTTTAGACTTATAAAATTTAAACAACAGTGTCTAAATTTGGTCCCATTTGATTTTGTGACCCAGGCAAATTCAACCTGTTGAGCAGCCCATGCTGCCCCATTATAGCATGTTTCTACCTCAGAGAACTTCTCCCACAACATTAAATGCATATAGAGATTTGACAAGATGGAAGAAGTCAATTCACACAAACTATAAACAACAATAGCAAGAGATGAAGAGTTAGTTGGATACGTTGAAATAAGTTTGTATTTGTAAAAGCAAAGCGTAAGTATGTTAAAAGTGCAAATATTGTATCAGATCATTTTTTTGCTAAAATGTGAAAAGTGTTTGCACATAAAGTGCACGTGTTAGGTAATTAACAAACCAAAACAATACACAAGAGGTAACATGTTTTCAGTGTGCTATGGAGGAATTGTAAAGCTGGCACATGGGACAATCCATAACGAAAGGAGGAGAAAGAAGAGGAAAAGAAAAGATATTCAGAATCACTATAGACTTATCAGCAGATCAGGTAATACAGTAATGCAGATTTGAAATGGAAAGACTGATGGACATTCATGCAGACCTACAGTCATCCATAAATACTAGTACTGTAATACCACCACTGTTAAAGCTGTCCACCCTAATGCACGCCTGATCATCATAACAGGACAGTTGCCATAGTGAACAGTATAACCTAACCTGTATTCTGCCAATAAATTGCAAGAACTAGATCTTCACGTATGGACCAGGTCTCATCTATGTGGGTTCCCTACCTTGCAACACTTTGAATGGCCTGTTGGGTGTGAAAGTAATAATACCAGTTCTAAGATTGTGTGCCACATATTGTATCCAGGGTGTTTTCTAGGAGCCTAAAGCAAACAGTATGCAGGGGTGGCTTTAGTGTTGGTGGCACCCGATGCTGCAATCAGTTTTGGCGCCCCCTCCTCCATGACCTCCTCGTCAGATTCCCTGGCTACCACCAGACACAAATACCCCTTATCTCTCCATAGCCCCTCTCTCACATACATTTCATTCAATTTAAAGCACTGGTAAAGGCTGGCTTTACTAATAGGAATGTATATATACCCAAAGCAACATTAGCAAGAGATAATGAAAACCTAGGGAAAAAAACTTAACTTCCTTACTATATTATGCAGTTTGCATGCAGCTCTTTGATGACAGGTTGTAATAGTCTCTGTTCTATATTAGGGTTGTATCTTATGTACTGCGGGAACACAAGGATCTCAGGGGCTTATTTATAAGCCAGTGTGCCGCTGGTGCGTCTTTTTTTCCATATTAAAAGTGACCATCAGCGGGGCAAGGAGCTTGTAAATAAGCCCATCTGTGACAAAAGCAACTCAGCTCTCTGTACAAAATATAGACTTTTGATCTGCACGGTAATGGTTCTTTGCAGCAGGCATATTAACCCTCTGTGCTACTTTATGCTACCTAGACATATCCGATCCCCCTCTCTAACAGGAACATTAATCACAAGAGTTATCTTGATATTTTTATTGCTGCCTGAAAGCTGGATGCACATGGAACTCTGCAGAAGGTGTTTTGAAATCGTAAATTTTTGTTAAGTCAGCAAGCCATCCCCAGGTCGGCGCCCAGTGCGGCCACACCAGTCGCACTGCCCTAAAGCCGGCCCTGTTAGTATTCACCCCTCCAACTAAAAAAGCTGTTCTTTCAACAGGCGTTAGTGAATCAATGGCTTATTTCAGACTCGCTTTTAATCAGTAAAGTTCTGGAATCCATGATGTGTAAACATCTCATTGACAATCTGGAAGTCCACCAAGTCAGCCAAGTTTTTGCACCAGGCATGTGGCAGAGTCTGGCTTCACTGATGTCGCAGAGAAGCTTTACGGGGTGGAATCACTTGTGTTATTGGATATGTCAGCAGCTTTTGATACCATAGACCATGTTCTGGGACAGGAGAAATTAGCGGGTCTGAAATAGAAGGATGTGGCCCGGTGTAACTAACTGTTAGTAACAGAAGTCAGATGATGGAGGAGCGGTTGAAGGCATATCAGAAGACTTATTAGATGTAGGTAAAACAGACACAGCTCATAATACTGGAAAGGAATGTGGATAACAGTCTTATTTCTAAATCTTTTATTATTATTATTAAAGTTTCTAAGTGCTAGCCTCCTCACCAAACCAAGGACAATCAGCAGTCACATTACCAATTACAGGGAAGGGAACAGCCAGGTTTTTAGCTGTTTTCGAAAAACTGTGAGCGGTTTGCCGGCTCTCACTAAATGTTCCAGTTTAGGGCCAAGAAACTCAAATGCCTTCTCTGGTCTCACTGTTGAAATTTCAAACATAGCTCCAATTATAGTAGACTGCCTCCGGATAGTTGAAAATAGGGATGTTGCTAATCCTGTTAAGGTTTAGTTGGCAAAAATCAGCAGGACAGCTCCCTAGAGGGATGTTGAAGTAATTGATTAAGCAAGTTGTCAAAACAAGTACATTTCAATTACAACTGGCAAACCATTATGTGTTCCTGACAATGAGAGTGAAGTTAATCAGAACAAAGGCCCTTAGCAGGATTATTTGCAGCAACTTAATACATGGAAGTTGCCCTGGCGAATGAGCCAGGGTGAAATGATTTCTAAAGATGACTTACAGCCTAAAAGCATGATTCATGTGTCCCCTGGCATGGCACATCTTCACTGGCTGCTGTTGCTGGCCAGAGTGAACATTTACAACAGGGCGGCTATCTGCTAAGGCGGAGAAGTGTCACACCATTGAGCAGGCCAACAAGGAACAAATGAAATGATAATAACTTATTGTTATTATCATTTTATTTTCCGTCCTTGCTCAGCTGGGTAGGGGCGAGGCGGGGCGGCTCTGCTCACAGAGCAGGGCAGGAGTGATTTGCCTACTCCAAGTGCGCAAGATGCTTTGGCCAGTCATCTCAGGCCGCCACACCATCATGCTCACTTTGCATGTTCGTACCAGGCTGCATTACAGCCTGGGTGCAGAACATGTCCAGCCTTCAATTCCCTGGGCCGAGCGTCAAACCAATCACAACGCTGCATTGCAGCATTGTGATTGGGTATCAGGAGTCTGGGAGCTAGGTGCTTACTGCTTACTGCTTTCTGCCCTGGAAGTGGGTGAAGATGAACGAGAGGTGACGGCGGCAAAAGGTAAGTGTTTTACTTTTTTTTAAAATTCCCTCCCCCCATGAACCACTCCCCCCACCGCCAGTAGATACCAGCTGCCACTGTTTAACGTTCTCCCGATGAAGCTATACACATTTAAGGACTTATATACTTAGAAAAGCATTTACATCCCCATAGGCCAAAACACAGCCTGAGATCAGGAATGGCTGGGTGTAGCATTGATAGTCATTCTAATGTGACATATTGAATGTTCTGTCACCTCCTTGGTGATGGAATGTTTGTGCTTGAAGCTCCCAGGGCTGTTTGACATCATTCCCTGGAAGCTGTTGAGACGAACTGTAATAAATACAGCTTCATCTTCAACTTGTTGTATTTGTGGTCACTTCAATTGGCGACGCGGTTGGTCTACCATTCATCTCGACGTCCCACGTGTGCAGAGTCCATCTACTCAAGATAAATGTATTTTTATTTTTAAACAAAGGAAGTTTGCTGCTCAAAGAAGAGAACATCTTTCTGATGTGCATCGTATTACTGATAACTCTAATGGGACAGTGTGTCTCAGCTGATACAGAGAAATTTGGCAGTCAGTCATGCTTTTCCTACCTTTTGCACGAGAGGAATTAGTGTCAGAGAACGCAGTACAGTTTGTCTCTAAAGAGATGTCCAGTTTTCTTAATCAATCAGGTATTATTCATCGTCGGGTTGCACTTTATCACCCACAAGGAAACAGTTTTATTGAGCACATGAACCGTATTTTAGTTGAATGTGTACAATAGGCTGTTTCTGGAAAAGTTAATGTTAGAGAGGCTGTACAAAGTATGCTTTGGGCTCATCGAACCACACCGGGCACTGAATTTGGGAAAAGTCCTTTTGAACTGTTGAGAGGAAGAGTTGCTACGTTTGGTATGTGCCCAGCTTGGATGAGGCAGTGGGATTAGTTTCAAGAACTTCCACATCATCTTTTGAAGCGAAAGTTAATGATGAGGTGAATCATGAATTAAGCAGAATGTGTGAGATTGGAACAGGGAGCCATTGAGAATATTGGCATAATGGAAAATTGTTATAAAGAGAAGACACTGTGAGTGGAAGGTAAGGTCTTTACATAGGGCCTCATTACAATTTTGGGAGGAAAGTTTCTGCCCAACTCCGTATCAGAATCGGAACCGACCGACTTGCGGTCAGCAGCTCCGCCTTACCAATTTGCACCACTGTTCAATCAGATTCCCATTGACTTCTATGGAGCTCATATTCCGCCTGACAACACAGGCTCCTATGTAGAAATGGGGAGTGTGCAGAAAACCCTGCACCCTGTGGCCGGCACCCCATAGTGCAGGGTTTTACAGGGGGGTGCCTTAGGAGCCCCCCCATACCCCAAACTGGAGGCTGCAGGACAAAGGGGGACCTGCCAGGGGCTCCCAAAGTCAGTTTCCGACAGCCTTTTTATGTCAGACAGACCGACTCACAAAGGCTGTTGGAAACGGGCATCGTAATCGCTTGGTCGGAAACACTGTCCCTAGACGGGTATGATGCGGTTCCGACCAACACAAATTCTCAGCGAGCCAGTCAGAACTGATTCTGAAAGACCGTATGTTTACAATGCGACCGCGAACATCGTACTCAGTCGAGCGGATTGTAAACCGACCAAGTTGGTTGGAAGGGTTCCGACACGGTCTAGGGAATCCGACTGTCGGGAAGAGGCTTTCTGCCTGACATTGTAATGTGGCCCTAAGTGTCTTACACCTACCACAGGTTTCAGTCAGCTGGAGTCATTTGTAGAATCTGTAGGTTCAGGATCCCTAGTTAGTTCTCAAGCAGGGTTATTGTGAACTATTTTTTCCATTCCCCAGGTCTGACCATTCTCCAACTGTACAATATTTTTCTCTACCCAAGATAGTCTCAATGGCACTGAAACCCTAGAGAATCCTTCCTCCGTAGTTCAGGGAGGTCCACATGTACCCAAACTCCCTCTCTGAAACATGGGATTTTTACATGTTTAGTGAAGTCATATCTGCTTTGTATCTAACTTGGTGCTGGGATAGGTATTCCTACAGAATATCAAGTTCAAAATATCGACAGACAAGGATATCGTATCAGAAATATTGTGAGGTGGAAATGTCGAAATCAAGAATATCTATGTCAAGAATATCAAATTTTATGTAAGTAATATCGATTTTTAAAATATAGAAGTCATTACTATCATTTGTAAAATATAGTTGTTTAAAACATCGTTTTTTAAATTATTGTCATGTATTTTAGTATATATTGTAAATGTTTATGATGTAATTTTTTTGTTTAATTATTGTTTATCTATTTTACTATATTAGTTAAATGTTTAGTAGTTAAAACATTTAATTTAATTTAATTTAGTTTTTTTTTTAGTTCCTTAGCGGGTTGTAGGTTTATAGGGGTATTGGGTGGGGAGTAATTTAATTATAATGAATTCATGAATATGTTTGATTTCATAATATTTATTTAATTGATATTTATTTAGGTTAATGGTGCTAAATGTTTTGCCCGGGTTGTGGGGTTTTTAGGGGTAAAAGGTCGGAAGTAGGTAATCAGTTGATAATTGAAATTAATTAATTAATCGATAATTATGTTAATTGTTTAATTACATTTTTTAGGTGCAGGGTGTGAGGTTTATAGGGGTAAAAGGCGAGGAGTACATTATTTGAATTAATTAATAAATAATTGTTAAATACTATTAATGATTTAATTGTCAATTCATTATTGAATTGTCTTATTTATTTGTTTGTTTAATTTTAGGTGGGGGTTGTGGGGTTTATATGGATAAATTGTGGTAAGTTAATTATTTGTAATTCATTAATATTTAGTTTTTAATAAATAATATTTGTTTATTTGATACATAATTAAGTTAATTGTGCTTTTTTATTTTAGAAGTGGATTTTATAGGGGTAGAGGGTAAAAAGTAAATTAATTTATTGTAAATAATGATTATTTTGTAAGTAATATTAAATAATTTGATAAGTGTGTTGTGTGTCTTGTGGGGTTATACTGTGGAAAAATAAAATAAAAATGTAATTAATTATAATTGATTTATTGATAAACATTTATATTATTAATGTATATCATTTTTTGTTTTAGTTAACTTTTAGGTGCAGGTTGTGAGTTTTGTGTAGTTATAGGGGGTGAAGTAAGTACATGAAATGTTTTTTTGTTTGAAAATTATTTTTGTATTTTAATTATAATAATATTTGTACGTATTTGCAATATGTATTTAACATTGTAATATTTTTTTTACATATTAAATATGCTTGTATTTTTCATTCAACTTATTTATATATATTTATTTTTAAATAATCTTATTTTGTTCCAGATATTTTATTTATTTTTAATGCTCCATTGACTGGGGTGGGAATAGTAAATTTTACCCCTCTGCAATCCAACACTTTTCCTACTGTTGCACTGACTGGAGAGGGAATAGTAAGTTTTACCCTTCCGCAATCCAGCACTTTCCCTCCTGTTCACTAATAGGAGTGAGAATTGTAAATTTTACCCTTCAGCAATCCTATACTTTCCCTACTGTTGCACTGACTGGAGTGGGAATATTTCTTTTTTGTTAACTATAAATTTTATTGTTGTGTTAAGTGCAGTGAGAATAGTAAATTGTAGTATTTTGCAATGTTATATTTTAATATAATTTCATATTTATTGTAGTTAGAATAGTAAGTCTGTTTCCCCGGCTGAGGGCAAGGTATCACCAGAGGATCCTTCTCACTCGGTTTTAGAGGATACTAGGGACAACAATCCTTTGTGCGGAGGTGGTTTTTTCCCGCAGGAAGGGGACACACGCATAGCTGAGGCAGAATTTCACATCTTAGCATTACCACAAGTTCCTTTAAATATCTGGTCTTCCACATACCCACACACGCACAACTGGATATATAATATAGTCCTTATGCAGGTCAAAACAGAGCAAGATCTCCTATTTTGAACCTCTTTACCCCTATCTATTCTGGGCAAAATAGCCCTTTCTAAAAAGATATTACCTCGAATACTGTACAATTTGCAATACATCCCAACAGACATCTCAGTCAGTGCCTTTCAGAAAATTAGGCCTTCATACAGGTCTTTTATTTTTCTGGGAAACACCCAAAGATTTCAGTGGTTAAGTGAACACTGTGCATGGATGATGGTGGGCTAGGTGCAACTAATCTCCAACTCTACCACTGGGTGGCCCACATGGCATTCATTAATGACTGACTGTTTAGTGACATGGGCGATCCTACCTATACACTGGAGGGGCACAATACACCTCTCATACAACACTAGGATTTTATCCTATCTAAAAGAGGCAACAAAATCCACATTATGGGCCCGGCGGAATGCTATAAAACGCATCAATTGGTATTATAAATTCACTCAGGTCACTCCACTTTGGGAAGGGATTTGACTGGCTCTCAGATGTCCTAGAGTTTTACAGGGTGGGATCGAATTGGCATTTCACAATTAGGAGCTGTATGGGCTGGGAGGTACATGAAATTGTATAAAGCCCTCCAGGGCAAATTTGACTTACATAAGTCACAATTCTTTAGATTTCTGCAGCTGAAGAGTCACTGGGGCAAACACATAGCTCCTCTCATAGTATTATCCACTTGAGGCACACTCTAGAATACACGGTGAAGGGGGGCGTTTCACTATTATATAGCTCCCACTGGTGTCAGGAAGATCTGGGCACACTGGACGATGATGACTTCAAGGGCACTGGCATATCCGCCCGCCTATGCTTGATTCAATTGAACTACTTCCATCGAACATACTATACACCTAACTGACTCCTGCATACGGGCCGTAGGCTTGATAATTATGCGCCTGTTTAGTCAAAGGGGGCTCCTTTTTCCATACATTCTGGACATATCCGGCAATTAGGAGGTACTGAACCCAGATAGAATAAGCCCTGGCTGGAGACCTTGTACTGCCACTCAGTCTTTGCCCTGAAATGGTCCTCCTTTGCCTATTGAACAAGGGGGGACCATGATGTATCCGCCTGCTCATAGGGATAGGATGTATCCTTGCAAAATGTGACATTTCCCATAAATGGAGATCTGAAACAACACCAACCCTGAAAGGACTGGATGTTGGGAATGGGCAGGTGTGCTATATGGAGAAGGGAGGCAATAAAGCATAGGGATACTCCCATAAATACAATAAGATATGGAGCATGTTGACAGAGTACTCTTACTTCGTAAAAGAGTGAGACTTCATATTGTGGGCAAGATTCTCCCCATCTTATGATCTTTGTCCTAAATCTTAGTATTAATGTTTAAAATATGTTATGATTTTCATACATGCAGATAGAACAATATCCCTACTTTGATGTTTTGTTTAAATTGAAATCGAAGAATAATGGGGCACGCGCGTAATATATACTCTGCTGGACACTGATGATGTATGGTGTTGCATTTGGTTGTGATTCAGAAAAGGGGGTGGTGATGAACAGAGTGTCTGAATTAAGCAGACCACTCTTACCCAGTCCAAAGATCAGGGCTTGATCCATCACCGTTATTTATCTCACTGCACCATCCCAGCTCAGAACCTGGCTATATGCAAATCAGTCTGTCCCTGGCCCAGTGCATCATGGGAACAGGGCAGACTAAACTACCAAGCCAATTCTTCACCAGAAAGGAGACAAGCTACCGGGGACCGGTTTCTGGCATTTCAGCCGTCTTCGGCCCGGCTTGCTTGAATCCTGATGGTGCAGTGAGAAAGGGACTCATGTCTGAGTATACCCTGCCACACCTATAGTGGCCAAAAACGATTCAGAAAAGGGGGTGATGATGAACAGAGTGTCTGAATTAAGCAGACCACTCTTACCCAGTCCAAAGATCAGGGCTTGATCCCTCACCGTTATTTAGCTCACTGCACCATCCCAGCTCAGAACCTGGCTACATGCAAATTAGTCTGTCCCTGGCCCAGTGCTTGGTAGTTTGGTTTGCCCTGTTCCCATCATGCACTGGGACAGGAACAGACTAATTTGCATATAGCCAGGTTCTGAGCTGGGATAGTGCAGTGAGCTAAAAAACGGTGTTGGATCTAGCCCTGATCTCTTGACTGGGTGAGAGTATTCTGCTTAATTCAGAAACTCTGTCCATCACCACCCCTTGTTGTTAAGCATTTGGTTGTGGGCATAATCTCGGTTGAGATGATATTTAAATACCTGGGGCCAGATTTATCATTGTATTGCATTGCCTTGCTTCACTCATGGTGTTGCAAGGGCAATTAAATCCTTAAGTCAGATTTACCGAGCAACACAAGGCCACCTTGCATGGCCCTGCGTTGCTAGGTAAATCTGGAGTAAGACAAGGCAGCCCAAGTCACAGCTCTATGTTACTCTGCCCTGGGAAGGCGTTCCAAGGATGGAGTGGGGGTTTCTCTCCAAAGACTGGTAATCCAGGGAATGCTTCAAAATACTAAGCCTTCCTGATAGAGGCCAACTAGGAAAAACATCTTTATTTCTCCTGGTTGTTTTCCTTTTTTAAGTGTGCTGCATTCTAAAAACCTCTCAGGATTGAAACATACTGCCAACCGACAATTTATTTTTACAGTTTAAACATCTAAATTTTTCTGCTCCAAATATTTGCTGTCTTTGATCAGATTTTTAAGTTGAACCTGAGCCAGCACGCAAGCGCTTCTCTGACCATCTGTTGTAGGTAGAGTATGGAGGAGAAGTCGGACCCTATTTTTTATTGGCTCTTGTCTTTGTCATTCGTAAATGCTGGCGTCTGATTCCTTAATAGGCTTGTAAGTCCTTCCTTAGTACGACCTTGTTGTCATTTGTATCCTCCCAGGGCTACTGGCCCCTTTACTTTGGTTCTTACACGGTACGTGTTATTTTAGTGTTGTAGGCACTATTTTCTTTATTGAGTTTGTCCTACGTGAGGAACAACGTCGTCCTTTGTTTACATCCAGCACGCTGTGCGCTCTTTCACTTTCGAAGCTGCTGGGACAATCTCAAATGCTTGTTTTTTTAAATAAGCATAAAATTGTGAACTTTTTTTAAATGAGAGCTGTTTATAGTTCCCATATAATGACTTTGTCTTCTGACTTGGCAACATCATCTTTTGCTAGTGTGGAAAGCCTTCCTGGAGAGTGTTGCTCCTCAACTACTAAGAAAACGCACAGCAGATGCTGCAATCTGAGAAGGGAAACTGCTGCTGGAAATTACGGAATGAAATCGACTGAGAAGCAGGATTCATATATGTGACTGTTTAACCCCTCATCAGTGGTTTTGGGTGGGTGTGAGTTAAAATGTGCTAATCTCACTCTGATAATTCTCTTAATGTGGTGTTAAGAGGTTGATTACGTTGGCGGACGGAGATCGTGCTGGTGACCGGGGCCATCCGCAATACGTGCGGAGGTTCCTCACGCCAAATTAGGATGCGACAGTCATCTTGATGTTCACATCTTGCATTTTAACAATGCGGCTGGTGCTGCTGACAGCAGCACCCACCGTAATGTTAAAAGAGCATGCTGTGCATTTCAGTGCACTAAGTGGCAGACACCACATGGTGCCTGCCACTTAGTGCACAGAAATGTAGGGCAGTACCATGGGTGCCCCCCACTGCAAATATACCTCTCCACAACACATTGGGAGTCCGCAACGAGCCCTGAATAGAATTTCTACCACCCTTTTCATGACGGTTTCGCCGTCATGGAAAGGCTGGATCAAGCCTGCATCATAATATGGTGGACGGTGCCTGCTAGGCACCGCCACCATATTATGCATGCAAACCGCTCTGCCAGGCAGTCGGTCCGATTTCCTGGTGCAGTTCTAAGGCAGACAGTCTTTGCGTCCGCCACAGTTGAGGTGTGGATCCGCCTGCCATCCTAATCTGGCGGGTGGACAATCCACGTTTGATGGCAGACAGATCGCCACCGCACAGCTGGCGGTGGCGGTCCCTACGGCATCATAATGACCCCCTTGTGTGACTGGACTGTTACTCAATCACAATGAAAACAGTTTATTCCTGGTTGAGTTCGCTTCTGCTGATCTGTCCGTCATCTCAGAATGACTGGTGGAGCAACACTGTGTATAGCCTAGTTAAACACAGCAAATATTCACTGTCTGTAATCGAGGCAATAGCAGACTTTGTTTCTCAAACACGATTTGTTGTCTGGTTTACTTTCCTTATTTTTGTCATGTCGTAACTCATTTTTTCATTAACTGTTAGCATTTGTCAAAACAATTCCTAGTTTGCGTTGTTTACATTGCTGATTACTTGATCTCTCTTTTTGGACAAAAACAAAGTCTCCTAAGATTTTTGGTTGGCAGTCTTTGTGTGAGAAGACAGGGAAATCAAGTGCAAAAAAAGAGATCTTGCTTGGCCAGATTCACATTTAGAATCCAAATTACTTTTCAAACCAAAAAACACGGGCCCTTATTTATGAGGCCTTGCGTCAGTTTTGCGCTGCCGGTGCATCACTTTTTGTGACGCATCAGCGGCGTAAAAAATGCGCCCTGTTGCACCATATTTAAAAAGTGACGCATCTAGGTAGATGCGTCACTTTTTAAACCCCTGCGCCACATTATACCTGCGTCAGGTATAATGTATGCAGAGGGGGCGTTCCTCCACAAAAAGCCTCGTAATAGTGACGCAGTGAAATCTATGAGATTTCGCTGCGTCACTTTTAGGATGCTGTTGCGTCAAAATCTTGCGCCTGCCTCACAGCAGGCGTAAGACTGACGCAAGCCCTTTCACATGGGGCTTTCCCCATGTGAAAGGACGCATTGCTGGAGTTGCGTCACTTTTGTGACACACTCCAGCAATGCGTCACTTTTGCGCTTACAGATACGTCAGAAATACTGACGTATCTGTAAGTCCTTGCGACATGATGCGTCATACATTAAATATGACGCATCATTGGTGTCGCAAGGAGTGCGCAGTGAAAAGTGACGCATCGCTGATTTCACGCAGTGATGCGTCACTTTTCATAAATGATTCCCCCAGTTTTTATTATTTCTGTACACCGCCTGACTTGGTTGTATCGGTGTTTCGCAGTGTTTGGGTACGCTTTTGTTTGCTGTTTATTTCAATGCAGTATTGTGGTCAAAATAGGATATGGCCGATGAAGCTTCCTATTTTTGTATGAGTTGTTTACTTCCAAAAGTTCATATAGCACATTAGGGATTATTGGTAGTACGTCAGTGGGGAATTGCTGACTGTAGTTCTTTCTTGCTCAGATATTTGGCGGGACCTGATCCACAACTTTGGAGAGAAGAAAGTCAGTTTTTTTGTACCTATTCCGTTTTAGGGTAATACATATACAATTGAGGTTTTGATGAACATCTGTCCGTGAACAAATGGAGAGTCCAAGAGTACCTGTAGATGTCTGATGGTCATCAGTTGCACATTCCTGCTGTGACAGTGAGCTTGATATAAGCAGTATCATGCTTTCTGTAGGGATTTCCTACAATAAATGTGATTTATAGTACTTTTAAAATTGGACCAGTATGTTCTAACAATGGTGGGAACTAGGCTTCTCTTGTGTGTCTGCTTGAATCACTGCTCTCCTTATGGAACATACAGGTGTTGTTTTGGGATCTTCTTGTTTATGATATTCTCACTTCTATGGGATCATTTGGATGACTTTTGAAATGTATCAAAATCGCAGTATTTTTGCATAGGGTTCAAAAGTGTTGAATTATTAATGAAGGCAACATTTTGTACTGGAGAGACAACCAGGGAGACATCAGTTTCATAGTTGTCGCACACACATTTTTAGGTCCAGCTGGGCAGTGCACGCGCTTCTCTGCAAGGCATGCTGTATTGGAGTATGGACTTGAAGCCCTGCCCACTCTCCGCCCATATTTGTCTATGGCTTGTGTCATTGTCCTTCGTAAATGCTGGCTTCTGATTTATTAATAAGCTTGTTAGTCCCAACTAGTACTGCCTTGTCTTCATTTGTAACCTCCCATGAGGACTGGCTCTTTTACTTCTGTTGTTACAGGACACATCCTATTTAGTCTGTAAAAACTATTTTTTTTAATGAGTTTCTCTTACTGCAGGCACGACGTGTTCTTGCAACATTCAGTGCGCCATGCGCGCTTCACAGGGTGCTTTTACAAAGAAACATTTGGTTGTCTACTTGACAAACAAATGCGTTTTTGGCTAAAGCGCCCCATACAGTGCTTTCACTTTAATAGCGGCTGGGGGCCTTTCTTCAGACATGGCTCATCTAAATAAAGGGGTGTGGCCTCTATAAACGAGAAAGCGCAGCATGGGGGTGTGTAAACAGGAAGCATTTGCAATGCAATAGGTCTCACTTTTAGAAACTTTGACCTATTTCTATTGTAAATGATAATTATACACAGGTTTTTTAAACACATAAATAAAAGGCATTGTCGGTTATTTATTTACTTTATTTTTGGCATTTGTACAGCGCTCTGTTACCCGTAGGTGTCCTGGCGCTAAGTGTCACTCCTAAAGTAGAGGCGGATTGGGAATCAGTTGGTAAACAGCCATGTCTTTAATGCTCTTCTAAAGGCCATAAGGTGTGTCATTTTTCTGAGGGCATGGGGCAAGGCATTCCAGGCTTTGGTTGCGCCCAACACAAAGCTTCTGCCTCCCCAGCACGCTCTCCTAATACGGGGCACAGTAATCAACCCCAGGTCAGCTGATCTGAGATTTCTAGTCGGACGATACCAATGAAAGTACTGCTGAAAGAATAAGGGTCCCTTGTCTTAAATACTAGGCATAATGCTTTGAATAAGATCCTCTTTCGCATTGGGAGCCAATGGAGCTTAGCCAGCTCCTGGGACACAGGGACAAATTTTGGGATTCCCAATATAAGCCTGGCAGCCGCATTTTGTAATACCTGCAATTTGTTAAGTACCCGCTGTTGGGCACCAAGAAATAGACTATTGCAGTAATCCAGCCTTGCCATGACCAGCGTCGTGACCACTGATTTTCTGTCACTGCCTAGAATAAATGGAAGGATCTTTTGGATGGATTTGAGCAGATAAGCTATAGAAGAAGATAGTGCATTAACCTGGGGACGAAAGGTGAGTTGATCGTCTATCCACACTCCCAGGTTTTTCACCTTAGCCACTGGGGTGGGGACCTTGCCCATCTGCTCTGGCCACCAGTTTGGGCTCCAAAAGTTAGTGTTTGACCCAAACACTATGATTTCAGTTTTAGATGAATTTAATTTGGGGCAGTTAACTGCCATCCAGTTTCCAACCGCCAGCATACAGTCCTGAAAATTCCTTGCTACTCCTTCTTCCATCTCTGGTAGTAAAGACACCACAATCTGGGTGTCGTTAGCATATGATTACTGGTGCCAATGAGCTGACATAAACATTGAATAACGTGGGGCTCAGGGACGAGCCCTGAGGCACTCCACAGGGCAGGATGAAAGGTTTTGATTCATAATCTCCTAAGGCCACGCTTTGGGCTCTGCCAGTCAGGAAGGCTTTAAGTATTTTAAACGCCTTCCCTTGTACTCCGCTGGCCTTCAGACGGTCGAGTAAGATCCCATGGTGGACCGTGTCGAAGACCGTGGAGAGGTCCAACAGCACCAGGGCAGCCCACCCTCCCACATCGGTCACCGCTCTGATCTCCTCAGTTGTTTTAATGAGGGGTGCTATGGAGGGGTCTAAAACCATGTTGGGAGGGGTCAAGAGTTTGAGTGGCCGCAAGGAAGGAGCTTAATTGAGTATTCAGGGTTACAATACCAAAAGCTCAAAATCTCGCAATTGCAAGACTATTGCATTGCAAATGATTGTTCAAAATTCCTTCTAATGTTTTGGGCCTCATTTACCCTCACATTTGTTGCACGTGTTGCTGTCACCTGCTAATAGGCACAACCTTCTTTTCAGCTTGATAGGCTTTAAGGTTTCAATGCTCTCCAGTTACAGCCATTCTTTGATTCATTTTGCTTGTAAACCAGTTTCTAAGCAGAAAGTTATTGGCATATGCCTAAACTGCTCACTTTGTTATTGTAACATGCCAAAATACTCGAAGAAGCCCAAAACAGGTAAACATCCGCTTTCTAAATACATTGCAAGCAATGCTCACACCGTAGGAACATTGCTAACCACAAATATCGAATTCATTCATGAAACTTACCTTTCCCAAAAATTATCTTTTTGTGCCCACTCTAAAATGTCCTATAAAGACAGCGCATTCTGAATGCTTTAGAGATTACTAAATTTAGGTTGTGGAAATATGTTCCAAACCTATATGTTTGCCATTCCCCTGTCCTAACGTTTTGCCCAGTGCTTAGTTTGTAAATGAATGAGTAGGGCCGGCTTTAGGGCGGTGTGACCGGGGCAGCCGCAGCTGACTCTGACGTTGGTGAGGAGGGGGGGTGAGGGGAGGGGGGGTGCTGTGTTTAAAAATAACTATTGGTTTAAAAGTGGGTGAACTTCCTTGTGCACCAAGCACTTTTCAGGCAACAATAACATTGGCAAGATAACTCTGGTGAGGAATGTTCCTACTGGTGAGAGATCTGCATTTTGTCTGGTGGCAGTTTTGACTCATCTTAAAGTAGTGCAGGGTTAATGTGCCTGCTGCAAAGAACGTGTACCATTCAGATCACAGAGTTTGAATGAACTAAGAGTAACGCTAACAAAAATGAAATATATGTCAGAGAGGGACCATGGAGAGATGAGGGGCACTGTTGGAGAGTGGTAGTGAGGGAATTCATGGAGAAGGAGGTCATGGAGGGGGAGGCACCAAAAAAGACCGTTGTACCAGGTGCC
Source organism: Lissotriton vulgaris (assembly GCF_964263255.1). Lineage (NCBI taxonomy): Eukaryota > Metazoa > Chordata > Amphibia > Caudata > Salamandridae > Lissotriton > Lissotriton vulgaris. The sequence goes on along the minus strand of NC_141685.1, from coordinate 1,878,668,899 downwards.
TCCAGCGCTGAACCCGGCCCTGTGAATGAGTGCTAGTGCCCAAAGCTCTGCTCAGAAGCCCATAGCCAGTGCAATTAAATGCCAACGTCCCCAATACCAAAGTTGTTTTGTCTTCAATTCACGTCAGCCCTCTTTAAATAACTACCAGACATTCCATCCCTCCCACCTTATCTCACTCCTGCAGGTTCCTGCTTTCTCAATTTGTGATAGGTTGTCGTATCCCTCTTTCTCTTCCTCCCCCTTTCTATTTGGTGTTTTTCCCTCTTTTGCTATCAGCAAATGTCTCATGTGGAAAAATAAGTTGTGGGTCCGAAAAATATGTGACAGTGTGCCCAAACGGCAAACCACAGGCTCAAAATAAGCACTGGTTTTGTCTGTGCTTTAGAAATGCGACGCATCAGCAAACGGCCAATGACTGATTGAAGAACTCTGAAATTGTTCCCTCTGGAAGCCACCCTGCTGCTGGGGGTGGTGCTGATGGAGAGGAGTTGTGGTCACATGTATTTCCTGCTAAAATTCTGCGAAACTGGTACATTAAAGAATGAATGCATAGACGCAGACATGTTATACTGCTATTAGTGGAGCTAAATTAACAGAGGAACTCAATGAATTTAGCCCAAAGTTTAGGAGGCAAGGAGTGAACATGAAAAGAAGGAGAATATTCCGGTCTCACCCTTTGTCCTGGGTTTACTGAGAAGGATATGTTCTCGAGCACCGCGTTCCCATCATCGATATACTTTGCTGAAAGATCTTTGACTGTCATTTTGCCCCCATTAGGCCATTCCTGCTTCATCTTGGCATACTCATTCTCAATGATGAGAACACTTGAAAGTTTGTCATCTTTGAAGTCTTTGGGCTTTTTATCCGTCTCTTCTTCTGGCAGGTCAATGAAGCGAAACACTCTGCTGACTGACCGCATCTAGAAATAAAAGAAATGAACATTGCATTTTCAGAGCACGTTTGAAAAGTAACCATGCGAAGGTCTGCGAAATTCAAAATATGTATTTTTCGGGCTCAAGGCTCATTCATTTGTGCAATCACTAGGGAATGTCCTACTAAACTAAACTAAACTAAGTCGACAAGGATTTACCGCATAGAGGGCCATTTTTATAAGCCTCGTTGCGTTACCCAACGTGGTGCAAGAGCGACACAGCACAAAAAAGAGATTTATGAAGCCACGAAGGCCGCCAGGCATGGCTTCATAAATCTCCAGTAATGCAACACAGCACAAATCACTGAATTGCATTACTGAGCGCCAGGGAGGCATTTCCATGGGTATTGCGTAGGTGTTCCCACGCACTATCCGTGGTTTTTACCGTATTCCCAGATTTACAAGAAAAGGTAAACCTGGGAATGTGCCAAAAAGATGCGCCTACCTAGGAAAGGCGTGACATGGAGAAATATATTTATTTCTCCTTGTATTTCCTCTTTCTAGGTGTGCTGGATTCTGCAGCACACCTAGGTACCCCTTCCTGCACAAAAGCAATCCTGCATGCAACGCAGGCACCCTTGCACCATGGTGCAGACCCCTGGCGCGAGGGGGCCTGCGTTGGTGCTAGACAGTCCATTGTGCACCAGCACAGGGGAAAAGACAGGTATGTATTGTATTCTTTTAAATACAGCGCATTAGGGACCTTTCCCTGTAATGCAGCACAGCAAGGTGACTTGCTGCACTGTGTTACTTTACCATAAATATGGCCCTTAATGTGTTGTAAGATTTCCCAGGTGGTGACGAGTATGTAACAGAATGTTTCAGGTGGGACTGAAGAAGGTCTGACTTGCTCCTGCCTCATGGTGGTGGAAACCATCTTTAATTACCCTATCGGTAACAATGTGGTTTCTCATAGTATGGGACTGTGGACAAGAAAGAAGAAAGTCCCTGAGGATTATACATTCTGATTGCCGCACACATGGAATTCAAGTGTATGCCCATTGTCTCAGGCATTCCATTCACATAAGCAAGGACTGGATTTATCTCCATCTTTTTATTCATTCAAAGGGCAATCAGGCAGATTAACGTTGTTGTGGAGGGTGAATGCCTGAATGAGATTTCAGCATGGTCACAAATACTTCATGTGGGAAGGTAAGGATGGTAGAGGTGTCATCAATGTACGGCGATGGTAGATGTATTGTTTATGCTGATCGCCAGACAGTGCATCACTCATGGGACACAGGTCGGTTGGTAACACTTCTTTATTAGTATCTCACACAACGGCTTACATGTATGTCTGTCCTGCTTCCTCCCTTGGTCATTCTGCCCCCCCAGCTTCCTGTCCCTAAACAGGATGTGGTGTCCAGTGACCTGGTCACTGCCCTCATGACCCACAGGGTCCTAGTGTCCTCTTGTCAGGTCGCCCTATCTGTCAAGTCACGACATCTCCCCCCTTGTTGCAAACAAATGTTCATGATACATTCCCACTAGTCATTGTCGCCCCCCCCTGATTTCCGTTGTTGTCTCTGTCTCACCACCACCAGGTCTCCTTCATTCAATTTCGATTCTGATGCATGTCTCCGCTGATCCGCATACTCTTTCATTTTCCTTTTTGCTTCCTTATCCCTTTCCGCAATGTCACTGCGATCTGTGCTCATCTTTGCTTCCATTTGTGGCAGCCTCGTCTTGCTTGATCGTCCCAATACCAGCTCGGCTGGGCATCGACCTGTGTAGCTGTGAGGTGTGTTTCTGTAGTCCCTCAGCACCTGGCACAGTGCCTGCCCAGTCAATATTTGTGTCAACTTTGCTCTCTGGATGGCTTTCTTTATGGTCCCCATAAATCGTTCTGCCATCCCATTGGCCTGTGGCCACAGAGGTGTTATTTTCAGATGCTGTATCCCCAGGTAATCCATGAACCGGCGGAATTCTTCTCCTGAGAATGGAGGGCCGTTGTCCGTTTTTAATGTTTGTGGAGAGCCCCAGGCAGCGAAGATGTCATCGAGCACAGGTAGAGTGGCACTTGCTGATGTCAACGAGATCTGTCTTACAATCGGAAATCTTGAGAACTCGTCAATGACAACCAACAGGTAATTTCCAGCCTCCAACAGTCCATAAAAAACTGCTGCTAGCTCTGTCCATACTGCTTTTGGCAGCTCTGACATTTGTAGTGGTGTTGGTTTTGATGGCGGTCCCGTCACTTGACAGACATGGCGGGGTGTTATTGCTTCTTCCACCATGCCATCTAGTCCTGGGAACCACACCTTTTCTCTGTAGCGACAATGCCTCGATGAGATTCGTGGGCCTGTTCAATTGTTGTCTTCTTCAGCCTGTATGGTATTACTATTCGTGATCCTCTCATTAGAATGCCGTTCTTCGTTTCTGACAGTTCTTCATTTATTTTCTTGAAAGCCAGCATTTCTTCTTTTATTACCCCTTCTTCCGTGGGGCTGTTATTATTGACATGTCTCCATCTTTGTTGTCGCACGACTTTTCCGATTGCCTGCATGGTGGGATCTCTCCTTGTTTCTTGCTCTAACTCGGCAATCGTTATTGACATCTCAGTGTTTTGCTTGAAGATGAAGTTTAGGTATTCTTCTGCCATGGTGGTGCTGTCTTCTCTGTGGGGTAGTGGGTGCCGTGACATGTAGTCAGCTGGATTTTGTTCTTTTCTAGGTTTATGAACTATTTTAAAGTTGTAGTCCATCAACCTTATTCCCCACCGCTCTATCCTTGGTGGTATCTTGACGCTTGGGTTGCCATAGATGGTGACTAGTGCCTGATGGTCTGTTACAATCGTGAAGGGCTTCCCGTAGATTAACATGTGATAGTGCTCACATGCCCACACCACGACCAGACTCTCTTTTTCTGGTTGAGAGTACGCTCTCTCAACGTCTGACAGACTTTTGCTCCCATAAGCCACGACCCGGCGTGGTGAGTCTTTTTCATGCTTGTGTTGTGCCAGAATCACGCCCAGGCCCACTGGGCTGGCATCCACAGTTAGCTCTGTGCATAAGTTTGGGTCGAAGTACGCCAGGTGATCTACTGCCGTTACTGACGCTCTTATCTCTTCAAACGCCTTGCTGCAGTCTGTTGTCCATTCGAACGGTTGTCTCTGCTTCGTTAGCTCTCGCAGTGGTGTACTCACTGTCGCGTAGTCCTTGATATAGCGTGCACAATAGCTGGCAAGACCGAGGAATGATCGTACTTCAGCTATGTCTCTTGGTTGTTTTGCCTTTTCTAGGGTGACTACCTTGCTGCGATCCGGTCTCATTCCTTTTTTCGAGAATATGTGCCAGAAGAACACCAGTTCTTCTCTTCCCAGCTCACATTTCTTTTCGTTTACTGTTAGTCCAACTTCTTCCAGTTGTGAAGATACTTCTCTCAGTGTTTCTCTCAGTGCTCTGTCGTGTTCCTCATCCGACTTACCGAATACTAGAATGTCGCCACTATAGTTGAGACTGTTCATGATTGGTCTTATCATTTGTCTGATTGTTTCTTGGAAGATTTCAGCCGCTGATGAGATTCCGAAGCTCAACCGGTTGTAGCGGAACAGACCTGGATGTGTCGAGAACGTCGTTATGTACCGTGATTGTTGGTCCAGTTCTAGTTGATGGTATCCCCTACACAGGTCCAGTTTGGAAAATCGTCTTGTTCCCGTCAGACAGCTGATCATGTCATCCAGATGCGGCCCTGGATGCCGTTCTCTTTCGATGGCGGTGTTTGGGATTCTCATTTCCACACATATTCTGATCTGTGCAGTGTCCTTATTTGGAATGGCTACTATTGGAGATACCCATGGTGGTGGTCCTTCGGCTGGCTTGATGATGTCCTGATCCAGCAGTGACTTTATTTCTTTCTCTACTTGCGGTTGTAGGTGTATCGGCACTCGTCTGTGATGTTGAGCGACAGGCCTGACTGCTTCGTTGATGTGCAACATGATCTGTCGCCCTCTCAGTTTTCCAAGCCCTTCTGTTAGCTTTGAATATTCTCTTAGGATGCTTCCTTTGGCAGACGTGTGATATGTCATCTGTATCAGACCCATTACTTGTGCCGTGACGTTGCTTAGTAAACAAGGTGCTGGGATGTCTTCTCTTAGTACATGAATCTACTCTGTGACCGTTTTGTCTTTATACGTCAGGGTATCCGTGAACTTTCCCAAGTTTGTTACAGGTCTCTTTGCACCATAGGTGAATACTTGTACTCTTGATGGTTGTAGGTGCGGTTTCCTCTTCATTTTCTCATATTCCGTGGCGCACATGATGTTGCACGTGGCGCCACTGTCAAGTACAAATTCTGCTTGGTGAGGCCCTACATCGATGGTCACCGATTCTGTTGCTTGTATTGACTGCTTGTCTACCAACCTGATGCTTTCTTCACTGTGCCCTTCATCCGTGGACATGAGGTATAAGCGTTCTACTTTTTCTTCCGCTTCTTCTTCTCCTCCTGACTCTAGCGAGGAGCTTCTTGTTGTCATTTCCATGTGTCGCACATGCCGGTTTGTCGTCATTCTTCGTCTCCCTGGTCTGCCTCTTTCAGTTTTGAATTGCATGCCTTGGCACATGGTGGCAAAATGATTACTTCTATTGCACTTCCGGCATGTCTGACCAAATGCTGGGCACGCCCCTCTGTGTGGAAACTCCAGCCCACATCTGTAGCACTGTGAGCCTTGTTGTTTCTTTGTTAGTTGGTCACCCGGCCCTTTCTTCCAATGCCCCGATCTACTATTGTCTGTTATTCTGTGGACCTGTTCAACCCGTCGTTCCATTTGTCTCAAATGTGCCATCGCTCTTGCCAGTTCCAAGATCTTTTCTAGTGTGGTTGGCTCCTTTAATATCCTCGTGCAAAAATCAGTGTCTGGACATCCTTCTATTATTCTTAGGCGAATGGCCTGCTCATTGTCATATTTCTCAAACTCACAGTGGGTCACTAGTTTTCTTAGCCTGGTTGTGAGATCATCTAGTGACTCGTCGGGCTTTTAAAATGCTATGTTAAAGCTGTACCTTTTGAAATCAATATTTCTATGAGGGTCAAATTTGTTTGTTAGCCACTTGATCAGTCCTTTGTACGTGTGTGTCTCGCTGCTTGGTAGTGTTACTAGCAGGTCATCTACCTCATCTTCTACCAGGTTTAGGAACAGTCCTAGTTTTTTAGCCTCTACCACATCTGTGGCGTCCATGTACCTTTCAAACTTTGTGATCCTCTTCTCCCATCTTATTCCCACTTGTGGCTCCAATACGCTGAATGGTAGTGGTCTGCGATATTGTGCGCTTTGTTTGGTCTCAGCCATGTTTCTTTTTCTTTATACACCCTCTTTTCGTTCTTTGTTATGTCCTTTTCTTACTCCTTTTCTTGTATGTATGTGTTATTTCTGTCTCATTTCTTTATCTGCTTGTTTTCTTTCTCCTTTTGTCTTTTTGGATCTTTTGTCCCTTTTATTTCTTCTTTTTCTTCCTCTGTTTGACTTTATTTATCCTCTTCTGGGCTTTCTTAGTCTTTCTCCTAGTATTTTACTCTTTTATTTTTTTTCTTTGCCTGGCCTTAATATGGCGGTGTATGTTGTTTCCTATGAGTTTTTCTTCAATGGCCTTTTTCCAAAATGGCCGCCGCTCTTCTCGCGAGATTTCGCGATCGAAATCTCGCTCGCCTGACTTCAAAATGGCCGCCTCCCCAGATCTCGCCTCTGATTGGCCCAGCCGCCTGATCTTAAGATGGACGCCGAGACTCTCGCGAGAGCTCGCGCCTCTATTTTCAAGAACGCGCTTCACTTCGCGCTTACCGCAGTTTGCTTGCAATTTCCTCAGAAGCGGTCGGGTGGGCTCCGATGTCGCTCGTTTCTTCTTCTTTTTTCTGCTGCCAGCACATCCAGGGTGGGCACCTGGTTACTCCTGATGGCGCGCTCGACGGATACGCGTCGATTTACGCGTCGGCTCGTTTCCCTTCGTCGCCAGTTGTAGTGTTTATGCTGATCGCCAGGCAGTGCATCACTCATGGGACACAGGTCGGTTGGTAACGCTTCTTTATTAGTATCTCACACAACGGCTTACATGTATGTCCGTCCTGCTTCCTCCCTTGGTCATTCTGCCCCCCAGCTTCCTGTCCCTAGACAGGATGTGGTGTCCAGTGACCTGGTCACTGCCCTCATGACCCACAGGGTCCTAGTGTCCTCTTGTCAGGTCGCCCTATCTGTCGGGTCACGACAGTAGATATAGCGTTGTACTACTTTGTTGAGGTAGGGGATTAACGTCCATCGAAATTCATTGTAGAGGTCAGGCATTTATTTAACATTAGATGGGTAGGACAGTCAGATAATATATTTTGTTAAAAACTGGAATATCAGGAGTCTCTAAAAATGAAGTCTTAAAGATGACTTTTCCTTTGCTTTTTAGCTGTAACCAGTTGTTAAGTACAAGCAGAGAGAACCCTCTAAACAGGAAGTGATTAATAGTACACACACATACACACCCACTGAAAAATTAGATATGGGAGGAAAGTGGGTGCTGATGAAGATTACACAGTAATAAGAAAGCAAATACCATTCAGTGGAGGCGCCTGGCATTTGTTTGTAGGGCTTGGGGGTGAGAAGGGAATACAAACAAAATGGAACATAATTAAAATAAATAACATTGTTTTTACCTTCTAGTTTGACAGACCCCGCCTCGCTCCTCTCTGAGGATCGTCGACTCCAACTGCACACTGCGCAGACTACCAGATGCCAATCCCAGTGCTTCGCTCATGCTGGCAATACTTTTACCAGCATGAGTGAAGGGCTGGGATTGGTCTGAGCGGCCTGGTTTGCGGCTCAGACAGTAACTGGGACTCATTGGAGAAACCTAAGTGCGCATCACCGTTTGGCCGGTATAAGATGGGCGACCAAACAGTCATGCGCACCTAAAAGTGCCCACCACCACTCCCACTGCCATGTCTGTCAAAGGGGATTGCGAGACCCCGCCTGCTATAGATTTGCATTGGCGATGATCAGGCAAGCAAAAATAAAATGATAATAAAATGCTTTTATTATCATCTCTTTTTTTTTAGCAGTAGGCGTTGCTCCTCTGCCATTATGGAGGAGCCGCCCCTGATGTGTTACCAGCTGTATGGAACCCAGTTCGGGGCAAATTTATTTACATTTCTTTTTAAACTTCAAATTATTAACCATCTCTGTTCTCACCAGCATAACACGAATACGTTTAGGATCAGCAGTGATGGACTCCAACTCCAACATCTATGAAGACGATTTTGATCTGAAGGGCCATGCGTTAAACCACCTAATAACCATTACATGCTACTGTGACTGGCTGTGCTTTCTCACTAGTGTAGTTGGTCCTCTATCTTTCCATACTCACCCTTGGTACCACGAGTCCTTCTAACATCAAAGAAGAATCTGAATAGTTGGTTTTGTGTCGCACTAAACTTGCTCGGCCATTGTGCCCTCTAATCCCCTTTATCTGATGCGTGGTCAATTTGACGTTGCAAATACAACTTTTTTTGTATGTGTGCAGGTGCTTCAAAACTCTATTGTACTAGTATTATAGAGAATGTACCACTCTTCCGTGATTTCTGTGAGGAAATCCATATGTCCTTATGTTAATTCAAAGACTGGTTTGCTTGACTGGACCTTTCTGTTCGACCTTCACCCTGGACTACAGCCTGTATTACCTGACATAGACCTTGAATGATTCTCCACAATAGTTTACAGCTTCTAACACATCAGCAGGCCTTCCAGGCTTACTGGTGTGATATTGGAAACCGCATTTTATTAAAACTGGCATAAGATATGTATGTTTTTTGGCAGCTCGCCCTTCCTCTTAATGTACACATGCACTTTTAAAAGAGCGCTGGAGATATGTGCAACATTTTCCCCACATGCCTTCACCTGCCTTTAACCCTCTTCCACTCCGCATGAAAGAAGCGCAGAACCATTGGTACTTGAATATTTCCCTTGAATATTGAAATTCATGTTTATATATTTCTGGTGTCAGGTCATACTCCACTTATTAAGGATGCAAATATATCTATGTTACCTAAATGGAACACGCTTAAACTAAACTGGTATTATGATGTTTATTTTTCATCAGAGAACTTTTCAAAGCTTTGGATTTGGGTCCCTAAAGTTGACGACAACACGCTCCCTCGTCTCCCTTTTGGGGCTATTCCCCACCCATGGTACTCTCCGGACAACAATTATATCTTCGTACAGATCTCCGCTTCTACAGTTTCTGAGTGCCTTTCCCATCCAATGAGTGATGCTATGTTTTAATTGAGATTGATCTTCATTTTGATTTGGGTCTAAAATAGGGATATATGGGAGCACCATCACAAGGGAGGGCATCTTCTGGGGGTAACTGCAGTGTCGTAGGGTGCTGTCTGTTACAATTGTCGGCATGACAAAAATTACCATTCTGAGGCATTATTATTTCACATTTTGAGTAAGACTGGGTAGGCCCTGGATATAATCATTGTTGGATACGTCTATATGCAGAATTTAAATTGCACAAGGGACCTCTGGTATGCTAATAATCAGTAGAGGTTCTGGAGTTATATATTCCTAGTGTCCTCTTGCTGACCCATTATTGCCGTCTCTGCTTCACAGCCCCATCTTCCCCATTCCAATTAGTGACATCTTTGGTGACCCATGTCCAAGTAGCTCCTTGAGTGTTGAATCTATACCTTTAAGTATTAGTAGTATGGGGTTGATAGGTGTCTTGAGAACTTCCTCAAGTGCCTTGCTGTGATTGTCTGGCACAAAGCTTTCCGGTCTTTCAGTGCCTAATACTTGACTTAAGAAAGCTCCTGTATCAGGTTCTCTAACCTCTTAGGTACTGATGTGGTAAATAAAATTACCGGGACTATTTTTCTATACATTAAATGACAATAAGGATAGCTCAATCAAATGAGAGGCAGAGTCTGTGGTGTCTGAGTCATAGGTCTTTAATTAAGTATCTCGAGATACTGGACATCGGGTTTCATCACCACTAAGGTTCAGGAAGGGATATTCAACATTTTATTAACATCACACATTATATATAGTAAAACCGTATAATTGAAATGAATACAGTAGGCGTAACAAGTGAAAAGAGAGAGATAAGAACACATGTGCGTAAAAGAAGGCGTGTAAAGAAGGCGTACACGTAGGCGTGCACTTAACGAGTCAGAGAAACGTCACAAGTGGGTGGATGCTTAGAGAAAATTTTGCAGGATCAGCAGAAACCTTTGGCACGGATGCGCGCGCAACTGAGCATGACGTGGTGTAGACGTGTAGCTGGGGAGAGCTGGGGGCTTGACTTTAGCACTAGCAGAGGAGACTAATGTCTGGGATGTCAGAACGACCTGTACCTATAGCATATCTGGTATCTTGTGTTTAGAGGATGTATTATCTGGAGTAAAAGGTCTCTCGGGCAGAGGCCATACATCACTGAATGCTAGTGGGTGCATACGTGTCTATGTGCAATGCGCGGGGCCATGGGCCTACCATAGTAACGGGTGCAGTAAATTAATTGCATGGAGACAGGATGGCAGGGCCCTTTGCTCTGTAGCCGGGAATATGTTTACCTATTTCACTAGACTGGAATGTGTTTTCGTGGAGGCTGAGCAGATAACTGTAGGCAAAATACCGTCTTGGCAGGCAGGCCAGGCCGAGCCGGGCACCGCTTGCCTGGGCAGGAAGTAAGGTAGAGGTCAGGGATGCATACCTAAACTGCAGCCTTTCAGAGACAGAAGAGACTCGGAGCCTCAATTCAGGGCCTGGCTCGGCTGAGCCAGAAAACATGTGCATCTTTAAACGTGTATCATGTAAAGATGTTGGCAACATGGGTCTAAAAACCAAATTAATGTTGCTTTCATGGAGGACTTGGTAGATGACATGTTAACGTTGGACGCAAATGCAAATGCGTCTTTATTTTCGGTCATGGAGGGAAAATGCATGGATGTTTATGCACATACATTGAACGTTGGGGTACACGATAGGGGACATACTTGATCATGTAAAATTCAATTTTCCTCATTCCCTCCTTGTCCCCTACGTTCCCTTCAGGATATATCTATCTTCATGAGACCATCTATCTGTTCATATAGCATCATTTGCTCGTCTTTTTTCATTCGAGCACGGGATCGTGGACGTGGACGGGGAATACAAGCTGTGGCCCACAGGCCGCAAATCGCTGGCCCACATTGCAGACAGAGACAACAACTGAATAGAATGAGCAGTATTATTCCTAGGAATGATAACACTTTCCATCCCCAGGCGGATATCACACTCCAGAGCCAACCGGACCAAGTCCAGGTGCCAGGATTCTGGTGTATTAGGTGAGCTATTTCATGAAGCCTTGTTATGGCTTTATACACGGATGGCGCGTTATTAGGAATAAACACGCAACAACTGGATCCGATCACTCTACAAGCCCCGCCCCTATCGGCCAGGATGACGTCAAGAACAAGACGGTTTTGAAGAACAACGAGTCTCATAGCAGACTGCTCTTCGGTCAGGTTACTTAAAGCAGAAGTAGTCTCATTCACTACTGCTTCCAAAGTTCTGGTCAATCTACGTATCAGTTTACTGTTTTGTATGGGACCTATGAAGAAAAAGAAACCTTTATTGAAATCCGTATATTGTTCCAATGTTGTCTCAGTCTGATCGACAATTGGGGACTTGATCTCCCTTCTTTGTCTTACATGCACAAGGCGTGAATTTCGATGATAATCAGGTGGGGCTAGAAAAACAGGTGGTAATAGGAACGCAATATAACACGTTCCATCCCAATCGAGGGCCAGGTGTACATAAGCTGTCTGACCACAAATAAAATAGGAATGGCGAGAGGCTTTGAAAGTAGACTTTCCTTTATCGCTGAATTCGACCACAGTATTACAATCACTGTGTCCTAAATGTACTGAACCATTCTTTCTAACACATAACTCGCCTTTCACTGGTAAAACTGTTATAAACGGCAAGTCCGAATTAGTCTCGGACTGGACGTTCAGAATCATGAGATTGAGGGAAAAATTGCCTAATTCATACACTTCATTTTCTAGATCGGTCCCTATCCTTTGGGGAAGACCGTCTGCGTCTGGGAAACATGCTTTATTCATGACTGTATTCAGGTTCCCCCATATCCAATTGCCTTGGGAAACTTTGGACTTACTGTCTAAGGAAGACATTAAAGCAAACCATGCTCCACACGAACCATTATGTGTAAACGGGTAGGGAAAGAGGGGCAGAGCTCCCTTGTATTTCTGATAGGGTGGGAGTCGGCCACATATCCAGCAATTTGTGGCATTGCTGGTCTGGTGAGTATGGTGTAACATACGAATGAAAGTATTGTTGCGCATTGCTAAACGATAGGACAGCTCGTGAGGGGGCAGGTCGCTGAAGGTGTGCTCTACAGTGTCATTAGAGGAAGTATGTACATGGGAACCAAGAGGAGGAAAGAAAACATGTAGCATCAAGCTTATGCATATTATCGAGATGCTCAGAATAAACATAAAAATTAACGTAATGACGCATCTGCTATGCAGGTTTTTGCAATATTTTTCTCTCTTTTCAATTCGCCTATCTCTCTGACTACTTGGGTCTATCTTATACATGTCAGAAACCTGTCTAACCGCTTCACCCAGGGGGGGACTTAAACAATTAAACACTGTCTGACTTACTAGACCTCAACTTTACTTGGTACTCCTGTTGCGGAGTTTTTTCTAACAGGGGGAGTTTAGAGTCAGTGTCTGAAACGGGGCAGTCCTTGAAAACAGTCTCTGGACACAGTCCATAAAATCGCTTGATGTGGCTGGAGTGGAGCCACCCTTTTCTTCCTTCCACCTTCACCGCGGTCCTCGTGGTCATCAACACCAGTTTCGGTTGCTTCCACCTGGGCTCCAGAGGGCTTGTACGATCAAAATTGCGGACATATACCAGGTCTCCTGGAACGATTTCATGCGGTTTCACTTGGGTATTGTCCGGGAAGGCAGCCGCGACCTGTGAATGACAAGAGAGTAGTGCAGACATCAAGGAAGCCAGGTAATCTGTCAGCATGTTACTATCAACATCAGTTATCTTTCGAGGCTTAGGCGTACCCCACATGTTTGGAGGTCGGCCGAAGACTACCTCATAGGGAGATAGTCCGGTTCTGGAATGGGCTACCATACGCATGTAAAAGAGGGCAACTGGCAGGGCTACTATCCAATCTACACCTTTTTCTGCACAGACCTTCGCTAACCGTGTTTTCAGAGTCTGATTATGTCGCTCGACGAGACCAGCTGCTTCGGGGTGTCGTACACAGTGAAATTTCCACTGGTAACCTAACAGGAGTGATACCTGTTTCATCAGTTCGGACGAGAATGGCTGTCCATTATCTGAGTACACGACACGGGGCAAGCCGTATCGAGGGAAAAATTCACGGACCAACTGTTTGGCAGTGGTCACAGCAGTATAATCTGGGACTGGATATGCTTCTGTCCATCTGGAAAGGGCACATACAACTACGAGGACATACTTGAATCCTCGACATCGGTCCATCTGGATATAATCCATCTGGAGGACTTCGAAAGGGTGATCAGGAGGATGGAATCCACCTTGTTCCACGGGAATGCCTTTGCCTGGATTGAACTGACAACAGATCATGCAGGTACGCACTTTCTGTTTTGCTGCTACACGTAAATGCTTGTTGGACCAAATGTTCTGTATGCTATGTAACATGGCTTTTTCTCCTAAGTGTGCTGGACTATGTGCTGTATTTATGATAACTTGAACCACGGAGTCGGGGAGAAACCATGTGGCTCTACCCTTTGTCATCCATCCCTGATCTGTCTGGATCCCTCCTTGTTCAGTCCATTTCTTGATTTCGTCTGGAGTAGCATGTGTCTGTATGTCGAGTACATCTTGTGTGGGATCCTTAACTGTCATACAATGTGTCTGTGATGATACGTCAGTCTTTGTCAGGTTAGTCGGTATGTCTGTTTGAGTCTGAGCTGTGAGTTTCGCTGTTCGATCTGCCAGGTCGTTACCCTGGGAAATGATGTCAGTAATTTTAGTATGTGCTTTGCACTTCATGATAGCAATGGCTGTAGGTAAATGTATGGAATCTAACAGAGGTTGAATGAGGGGACCATGTTGTATCTTGGCACCATGAGAAGTTAAAAAACCTCTTTCTTGCCAGAGAATACCGAAGTCGTGTACGACTCCAAATGCGTACTGTGAATCTGTGTATATGTTTACTTTCAGGTTCTTGGCTCGTATGCAGGCTTGGGTCAGAGCGATGAGCTCTGCTGCTTGGGCAGACAATGTGTCAATACGGTGTGTTTCTATGACTTCAGTTTCAGTGGTCACTGCATATGCGGCCACTAACTCTCCTGTGCTTGTTCTCATACATGAACCATCCACGTAAAGTGTCAGATCCGGGTCGTGCAATGCAATGTCTGTCAAGTCTTGTCTGGGTTTTGTTACAGTATTGATGACTTCCACGCAGTCATGTGGTGTAGGGTCAGTTGTGCTTGAGGGTAACAATGTGGCAGGGTTTAAAATGTTGCAACGTCTGATCTCTATGTGTGGCTGAAACAGTGTCAATTCATATCCTGTCAGTCGTGCTATGGTCAGGTGCTGTGTCTGGGTTCGGTTCAGAAGAACTTCCACGGAGTGTGGAACCTGTACTGTCAAGGGATGTCCTAACACTATTGAGTCGCTTTGTCTGATTGCTAGAGCTGTTGCTGCAACTGATTTCAGGCACGAAGGCAGAGCCTGGGCTACTGGATCCAATGCACTAGAAAAATAGGCGCAAGGCTTGTGTTTTCCTGCTTGATCTTGTGTGAGAACAGATAATGCTGTGCCATCGCGTTCAGTGACAAAAAGTGTAAAAGGTTTGCTGTAACATGGTGTCGCTAAAACAGGTGCTTGACATAAGGCTTTCTTCAATTCGTCAAAAGCTAGTGTATGTTCCTGAGTCCAAGGGAGGACAGTCGAAGTCACTGCCTCCTGTGTTGTCAACTGTATAAGTGGCTTGGCTAGGTATGCATACTGAGGAATCCATTGTCTGCAGTAAGAAGTGAGGCCAATGAAGGCCTGTACTTCCTTTTGTGTCTTGGGTTGTGGAAGATGTGCAATAACTGGATGCGGTCTGGTGTCAACTGTCTCCCCCACTTGGACAGCAAGTGCCCAAGGTACACAACTTGCTGGGCACAAAATTGTAGCTTCGAAGGGGACACTTTATGCCCCTTTTCAGCCAAGAAATACAAGACAGTCAGTGACGCGCGCTCGCAGTCACGTTCGGTCTGTGCTGTAATTAACAGGACATCAACATATTGGAGTAGGGCAGTATCAGTAGGCATGTGAATACTGTCTAGTTGTCGTTTCAGGGCTTGACTGTAAATACTAGGACTTTCCGTGAACCCTTGAGGAGCACGTGCAAATTTGAAGCTTCGGCCATTTAAACAGAATCCGAAAAGATACTGGCTTTCCGGATGGATGGGGACACTAAAGACCCACTTGTGGGACACCCCCGCGCCGCACGGCCACCAGCTGCTGCGTGTGCCCCTTGCCTGCCTTCTGCCTCGCTGCTGCCTCGTTTGCCGGTTGCCGGCTGCCTCCGCTGCGGCTGTTTTTGCCCTTTGTTTTTGCCGATAATTTGTGCCTGTTTTGTATATTTTCACTTTCCCCGTGTTTTGCTTTTCCTTCCTTGTTGTCCGCCTACCGCGCCGCCCTCCGCACTCCCTTCCCGCCACCGCCGCTTTTCCCCGCCCCTTTTTCTTTTCTGTACCCTCCCCGCTCCCGCCTCCCAGCTGCTCCGCCCACCCGCGCACTTGGCCTTAAATGGCGACCGTGCGACGCAGGTGAGTGTGACCCACTTGTGGGACACCCCCGCGCCGCACGGCCACCAGCTGCTGCGTGTGCCCCTTGCCTGCCTTCTGCCTCGCTGCTGCCTCGTTTGCCGGTTGCCGGCTGCCTCCGCTGCGGCTGTTTTTGCCCTTTGTTTTGTCGATAATTTGTGCCTGTATTGTTTTATTCTCGTTTTGCCCTGTTTTTGCCGATAATTTGTGCCTGTTTTGTATATTTTCACTTTCCCCGTGTTTTGCTTTTCCTTCCTTGTTGTCCGCCTACCGCGCCGCCCTCCGCCCTCCCTTCCCGCCACCGCCGCTTTTCCCCGCCCCTTTTTCTTTTCTGTACCCTCCCCGCTCCCGCCTCCCAGCTGCTCCGCCCACCCGCGCACTTCGCCTTAAATGGCGACCGTGCGAACGCGCAGCGGTCACGCGCAGCGGGCGCGCCGATTGTGCGCCGAAGGCGCGCCAAAGGTAAGCCCGTCTGAGCCCGTCCGCGACCGGATCGCGACCAGCGCCAGGACCCCTGGCCCCCGAAGACCCCGACCGACCCGCCTGACGTACTCCGCCGCCACCCTCACCGCTCTCAACACCGGCCGACTCCCAGATTGCCATCAAGCCACTCCAAGACGTACCCACGGACCTTTCAGCTGCCAAGCCTGCAAGTTCACCTGCATCCGGACCAGCCCCGCACCAGCACCCGCCAAGTCGATCACCAGCAGCACCCACCTCAAGTGCATCCTGCTCAACACCCGCTCCGTCCACAGACACGCCATCGAACTCTGGAACCTCCTAGACGCCACAGCCCCTGACGTTGCCTTCCTCACGGAGACCTGGATGAACGCCTCTTCAGCTCCCGACATCGCCATCGCTATCCCAGAGGGCTACAAGATCGTCCGGAGGGACCGAAACGCCAACCAGATGGGAGGAGGCATCGCCATCATCCACAGGAGCACCATCCGTCTCACGACCAGCACCGACAACACCCTGACCAGCGCCGAACACCTGCATTTCCAGATCCACACCAACCCGAACACCACCCTCAGAGGCACCCTGATCTGCCGACCCCCTGGACCACGCACGCAATTCAGCGAGGACATCGCCGACTTCGTCAGCCCGCATGCCCTCCCCTCCGCTGACTACATCCTCCTGGGGGACCTCAACTTCCATCTGGAGAACAACAACGACCGCAACACCAGCACCCTGCTCGACAACCTCGCCAACCTGGGACTCAAGCAACTGGTGTCCACCCCCACCCACCTCGCCGGACACACACTCGACGCAGTCTTCTCTTCCAGCACAGACATCGACTTCAGCCACGCCACAGAGCTTCAATGGACGGACCACAGCTGCGTCCACTTCACCTTCAAGAGAACGACGACCCACCAACACCAGCAACAGGCCGCCCGCAGAAGCTGGAACAAGATCACAGCAGACCAGCTCGCCACCTCCCTGAGCCAGCACCCTCCTGCCAGCTCAGCGAACCCCAGCCAGGCCGCCGACAACCTCACGAAGTGGATCAGCAACTGCGCGGACGAACTCGCCCCACTGAGGACCCCGCCTAGCAGACCCGGCAGCAAGAAGGCCCCATGGTTCACCGACGAACTCAAGAGCTCCAAGAAGAACTGCCGAGCCCTCGAGAAAGTCTGGAGAAGGGAACCGACACCGGACAACAGGACCTCCTTCAAACTTGCCACCCGGAAACACCACCAGATGATCCGCGCCGCCAAGAAAACAGCATTCAAGGACCGGTTGGACAACAACGCGCACAACTGCAAGGAACTCTTCAACATCGTGAAAGAGCTTTCCAACCCCAGCGCAGGAAACAACGACATCACCCCATCGCAAGACCTCTGCAACTCCCTCGCTTCATACTTCCACAACAAGATCGCGGACATACACAGCAGCTTCAACAACCAACCAACGCACACCATGACCGAACAACCACCCCCCACCACCACCCTCCACGCCTGGACCCCGATCAGCACCGAAGACACCATCCGCACGATGAACTCCATCCACTCCGGATCACCGACCGACCCATGCCCTCACCACGTCTTCAACAAGGCCGACGCTGTCATCGCACCCCACCGGCGAGACATCATCAACACATCCTTCGACACCACCATCTTCCCTGAGAGCTGGAAACACGCCGAACTCAGCGCTCTACTCAAGAAACCAACAGCGGACCCCACCGACCTCAAGAATTACCGCCCCATCTCGCTCCTCCCGTTTCCAGCCAAAGTCATCGAGAAGACCGTCAACAAGCAGATGGCCGCCTTCCTCGAGACGAACGGATCCCTCGACCCCTCACAGTCCGGATTCCGAGCCAACCACAGCACCGAGACCGCCCTCATCGCCGCCACCGATGACATCCGAGCCCTGATGGACAATGGAGAAACAGCGGCCCTCATCCTCCTAGACCTCTCCGCGGCATTCGACACGGTCTGCCACCGCACCCTAGTACGGCGCCTCAGCAACATCGGAATCCAGGACAAGGCGCTGGAATGGATCATCTCCTTCCTCGACGGAAGAACACAGAGAGTCCGCCTACCACCGTACAAGTCAGAGGCCTCCGAAGTCATCTGCGGCGTCCCCCAAGGATCATCTCTGAGCCCCACCCTCTTCAACGTCTACATGAGCCCCCTCGCGGCCATTGTACGCAAACACAACCTCAGCATAATCTCCTACGCCGACGACACCCAGCTGATCCTCTCCCTGACCAACGACCCCGCCGCCGCCAGAGCCAACCTGCACGAAGGGATGAAAGAGGTAGCCGAGTGGATGACGACCAGCCGCCTGAAACTGAACTCGGACAAGACGGAGGTCCTCATCCTGGGCTCCTCACCCTCCGCCTGGGACGACTCCTGGTGGCCTCCCGCCCTGGGCACCGCACCCAAACCGACAGACCATGCACGCAACCTGGGCTTCATCCTGGACTCCTCCCTCTCCATGACCAGGCAAGTCAACAACGTCTCCTCGGCGTGCTTCAACATCCTACGCATGCTACGGAAGATCTTCTGGTGGATCCCCACCGAGACCAGGAAGACCGTCACCCAGGCCCTCATCACCAGCCGACTGGACTACGGCAACGCCCTCTACGCCGGTACCACCGCCAAGCTCCAGAAGAGACTCCAGCGGATCCAGAACGCCTCAGCCAGACTCATCCTCGACCTCGACATCCCACGAACCAGCCACATCTCCGGACATCTGAGAGACCTTCACTGGCTCCCCGTCAACAAAAGAATCACCTTCCGCCTCCTCACCCACGCACACAAAGCCCTACACGACCAAGGCCCGAGCTACCTCAACAGCCGAGTCAACGTCTACGCTCCCAAACGCCACCTCCGATCAGCCAACCACGCCCTCGCCGCCGTCCCCCGCATCCGAAGAGCGACTACAGGAGGAAGGTCCTTCTCCTACCTGGCCGCCAAGACCTGGAACTCCCTCCCGACCGACCTGCGCCTGACCCAAGACCACCTCTCCTTCAGGAAGAAGCTGAAGACCTGGCTGTTCGAGCAGTAGCGGCACCCACCCCCCCCCCAGCGCCTTGAGACCCTACGGGTATGTAGCGCGCGTTATAAGTGTCACTGATTGATTGATTGATTAAAGAAGGCGTTCTTGAGATCGATGACAGTAAAGAACGCTGCTTCGGAATCAATGGCAGTTAATAACGAAGAAATGTCTGGGACCACTGGGTACTGGGGTATTATACATTTGTTTAATTCTCGAAGGTCGATCACCAATCTGTAGACCGGTGGTGCATTTGGGTCAGTTCGTTTAAGAATCAGAATGATTGGAGAATTACATATATTGGAGTCGGTTTCTACAACCACTCCTTGTGCAATGAGTTCGTCAATAATTTTCAATAAGGCTACTACAGCCTCAGGTGGTAACTTGTATTGTCGGATTCGGGGCAGTACAACTCCTTGCTTGAGAGTAACACGGTAAGGTGTAATGTGCATACAACCTACATCAGTTCGACCCTGTGCCCATAAATGCTGCGGTACATTCTGCAATCTTGGATCAAAATCTCTCAACCCATAATGTCCTTTAAAATCACGTAAAAACAATCTCACTCCTTCCGGAGTATAACATATTACTGCTCCCAGTGCTTTCAACGTTTTGATACCAAGCAGATTTTCAGGACATGCTTTCGTAAGTAACAAGTCTGTAGTACGGGACAATGGACCAACTTCTAGGGAAACTGGCTTTGACACTTCGTTAATAATAGGCTGTCCTGAAAAACCCAGGGAAACATTCTGTGAGCCTGAGAGGGGTGCCCCTGGAACCTCGTCATGACTGATGGTAGTTCTGCTTGCCCCTGTGTCAATCAAAAATTTTCTGTCTTTCCCTAATACCTGACTATGTACATAGGGACCCTCTTGATCTACAGGAACCTCGATAAGGGGCAAGCCAACCTCCCTCTCTAGGCTGTTTCATGAGTACTGCTGATAATCGGGGTAGTCTGACTGTGCAAACTGGTACATTTGTTGCGTGACATGTTGTGTGGCAGCAATAGGTTGGGGTTGGGGTACAGCTACTGTCTGTTGTGTATTCTGTGGAATATTTTGTGGAACATGTTCTTGTCTAGGAGGGCGCGGTCTTTCTTTCGTCCTGCCTGTAGCAATATTATATTTCAGAACAGTACATTCGTTTATATAGTGACCTGGCTGTTTACAATAATTGCAGTTCCCTTTAACAGGAGCTGCAGAATGACCTGGTGGTGCCGTACCCTTCTTCTGACCGTCAGGTGGGACAGACTGAGCAACTAGTACTTTCATTTTCGTGTCTTTAATACGTCTTTGTTCGTGTTCGTGTTCCTCTCTAATTCGGTTCTGGTGATACTGTAACATTTGTAACATCTGAGAAGGGCTATTTGCTTGCCATGTACTCTCGACTTTCAGTACTCTATTTTTAACTTGTGGTAAGGAATTCTCTACTAATTTGGTCACAAAAAGATGTGGGTATGATTCACTACTTGTTTTCAGGCCGCTAATAATAATGAAACATTTCTCGAATCTAGAATAAAAATCACTAGTGTCTTCGTCTTGTTTCTGTTTGCAGGCTGAGATTGCATCCCAGTCTTCCTTTTTCGTAGTTAGTAATCTTGGCAAAACCTGTATTAATAACTCGGGTAATGCTTTGGCTTTATCCCCAAGACCAGTACCTGGAACTCGTGTATTGTCTTCGTTTTCTAATTCTGTCCAATCAATCTTTTTCTCTCCCACCTCCCACTCTTTTTCTTTCAGTTTTTCATAAATGCCTGCTGGCAACAGTACCTTTAACATTTTAATAATATCGGGATATGTATACTCCCCCATGCGGAGCATGTCTTTTAATTCACGGTGGAACCCTGCTGGGTCTTTATCGTGACAGGGTACTAATTTTTTCATTTCCAATAGTTCTATTTTCGTTAAAGGGGTGTAAACAAATACTCGTTCAAGCTCACCGTCTGTCTTCCGGACGGGATGAACTTCTCGTAAGGGATTCTGTCTGTCTATGTAAAATGTTTTCCGTACTGGGGGTGGAACGGGAACAAAATGTGGAGTCAGAAATTTCTGTATTTGTGTCGTTGTTCTAGAATGATATTAATTAAATCGGTACCTAGGCCTCTCCATCTACCTAGGAGTAACTCTTCCAAAATATTATATAGGGGACCTGGATCAGAATGCTGACTCTCATATAGTGTAATGAGATGCTGGACCATGTACATACCAGCTAATCGCTGTTCGTCTGGGGAAAGACTCAAAAATGTTTGCGCTACTGAATCATCTTTATATACTGTAGAATTTCCAGCCCATTGTACCGCGGACCGTGCTAGTTCCTGTTCACGCATGGTACTAAGTTCACTATAACCTATTCGTTGTTTCAGTACTTTATCAGTGGCCTGGAATAGATGCTCAAGAGAACATTGTTCTGGTATGGGAGAAAGGAAACGTTTCTTGCATTCTGGGCGTATGGGTCTGTCAAAAGGTCTTGCCCTACCTACATATGCTATTCTATCTGGGTTCTCGGTTTCTATATCATCGTCCTCTGAGACTACATCCTCCGCTTTCTCGGCTTCCCTAGCTGCTCTTTCCCTTGCGTGTATGTCCAGAATTTCTTTACGGATCTTCCTATACATGGATTCTATACAACCTTGTTTACTATGTTTACCATCATCTATGTTGTCACTCCATTTTATCAGGACTTTCATCTCTTCTTTGCTTTTACCTGGCTGATCTTGTTCCCTTATCAAACAATTTATCAAGAACTGTAAGATCATATTTTGCGTCTCCACCTTCCTGTGTGCCATGACCTCGTGAATAATTTCTGGTCTCTCCCCCGTTCTAATAAAGTGATATATGTTATCTAAATGTTCCCTCACATCTGGAAAAATAGTCAAATAGTTTGTAACCCGTCGTAAACGTATTGAATATAGTATCATCTGGTCTTCGCATGGTACTGGATCATATCTACAATCAGTAAGGTACTGTTTAAGGGCTGCGTACGTGGTTACTTTTGGTGTGCGTTGTAATGCTGCTTCTCTAAGTGTTAGTCGTTTTACTTGAGGTGGGGTGATAGGGGGACCTCCTACTGCTCCTCCTGAAGTGTGACCGTATATTATTACTGGCTGTGCTGTCGCTGGTGCTGGTAAAGTAGGTGTAGGTAATGTAGGCAGACTCTGGGTTGCAGGCGGATTAAAAGGATTGCCAGGACCAGTAACAGGAGAGACAGTAGGGGAAGAAACAATGGGGGGAATTGTGTCTTGAGCAGGCTGAACAGGCTGAAGATTATTATTAGCAGGTGGTACACGTGCATTGGTATATTCTGGAGCAACGTCATCTAGATAGGAAGAAAGGAAAATGTCTGCGGCGGTCTGTTTATGACGGAGTTTAGTCGGGACCAATGGTGGCAGCAAGTTACGGGATACTTCCGGGGTCGCCTTAGGCAGGCCCTCGGCAAGAACAGGATATAGAACTGTAATAAGGGCATTTCTTTGTCTGTCTGATTGTTCTGCTTGAACTCGTTCACCTTCTTCTAATAGCTCTCTTTCTTTAGCTTTTTCGGATTCTTCTCTACTTCTCTCTGCTTTCCTGATTTCTTTCTCTGTTCTTCTATGCGCTTCTTTACGCCATAATTCTATGGCATCTTTCTGGGATTGTCTGGCTTTCTTTTTCCATAATGCTTCTTCTACTCGCATGATGCATTCAGCATCCCATGTCCCTGAGACAGGCCATCTATACTTTTCTTCCAGATTCATGGTGTAGTCAACCCATAAGTCTAAATACAGTATGGCATCTAAGCCATGTTTCTGGTACATAAAATGTCCGGGAGTGTCCCTAGGCGGGACGGGAATTGCTTCTTCGAGTATCCCTTTCCTGGTTCCTATCTGACGTAATTTCGAGAACAGTGGCATATTTCAACTTACTTGAACACAATAAACACAGTAATGAATTGCAAACAATCATTCATACCACGACATTAAACACATAAAACATTTCCGGACAGATGCTATCTAGTACATAAAAAACACAATTCTGAAAATCTCGAAATATGTTACTAGAATACTGGATTTCTAGATGCACTGCTGAAACAGTACAGACATACCGGTCCCATAAAGAGACACGTCATACCGTATCCACCTAAGTGAACACGTCTGGACCGGATCTGTGTACCCAGACCCGTCTTGACCGGGCACAAATCAATGAACCCGTCTAGATGCGTTCCCAACAACGGTACTCACCGGGAAGCAGAAACTGAAGGCCTCGGAAACTCGATACTGGACTGGACTGGACTGCTACGACTTCTACTGCTACTATGCTTGCGCTTCGGAACAGGTGGGCCTCCGGATACCTCGGACCTTGCTCTCTCAGTTTGGGGCTCTGGTCGGGATCCTCCGCATTCCTCACCGCCTCGTCTGGATGCCGGATCGCAGTCTCCGTCTCCTCCGTGGGCCTGAGGGAGATAGCAGGAAAACCCGCAGGTGCGCACAGGAGTCCGTCACGGCTGTAGAAGGGGTCAGGGGCCTGCGTTACATCGCCGGCGCGTGGGGAAGGGGAGGGGTCCCTATTCGGGCGCCAGATTATGTGGTAAATAAAATTACCGGGACTATTTTTCTATACATTAAATGACAATAAGGATAGCTCAATCAAATGAGAGGCAGAGTCCGTGGTGTCTGAGTCATACGGTCTTTAATTAAGTATCTCGAGATACTGGACATCGGGTTCCATCACCACTAAGGTTCAGGAAGGGATATTCAACATTTTATTAACATCACACATTATATATAGTAAAACCGTATAATTGAAATGAATACAGTAGGCGTAACAAGTGAAAAGAGAGAGATAAGAACACATGTGCGTAAAAGAAGGCGTGTAAAGAAGGCGTACACGTAGGCGTGCACTTAACGAGTCAGAGAAACGTCACAAGTGGGTGGATGCTTAGAGAAAATTTTGCAGGATCAGCAGAAACCTTTGGCACGGATGCGCGCGCAACTGAGCATGACGTGGTGTAGACGTGTAGCTGGGGAGAGCTGGGGGCTTGACTTTAGCACTAGCAGAGGAGACTAATGTCTGGGATGTCAGAACGACCTGTACCTATAGCATATCTGGTATCTTGTGTTTAGAGGATGTATTATCTGGAGTAAAAGGTCTCTCGGGCAGAGGCCATACATCACTGAATGCTAGTGGGTGCATACGTGTCTATGTGCAATGCGCGGGGCCATGGGCCTACCATAGTAACGGGTGCAGTAAATTACTTGCATGGAGACAGGATGGCAGGGCCCTTTGCTCTGTAGCCGGGAATATGTTTACCTATTTCACTAGACTGGAATGTGTTTTCGTGGAGGCTGAGCAGATAACTGTAGGCAAAATACCGTCTTGGCAGGCAGGCCAGGCCGAGCCGGGCACCGCTTGCCTGGGCAGGAAGTAAGGTAGAGGTCAGGGATGCATACCTAAACTGCAGCCTTTCAGAGACAGAAGAGACTCGGAGCCTCAATTCAGGGCCTGGCTCGGCTGAGCCAGAAAACATGTGCATCTTTAAACGTGTATCATGTAAAGACGTTGGCAACATGGGTCTAAAAACCAAATTAATGTTGCTTTCATGGAGGACTTGGTAGATGACATGTTAACGTTGGACGCAAATGCAAATGCGTCTTTATTTTCGGTCATGGAGGGAAAATGCATGGATGTTTATGCACATACATTGAACGTTGGGGTACACGATAGGGGACATACTTGATCATGTAAAATTCAATTTTCC
The DNA here is from genome assembly GCF_964263255.1 of Lissotriton vulgaris. NCBI lineage: Eukaryota > Metazoa > Chordata > Amphibia > Caudata > Salamandridae > Lissotriton > Lissotriton vulgaris. The sequence continues at coordinate 1,878,643,929 of NC_141685.1, read as the reverse complement.
TCACTGACATGGATGGCGGCTTGGATCCAGTTGACAGTCTTCTTGCTTGGGTATTCATTGGCCGTGGAGTACCTTTTTTCTTCCTAGGTGGCGGTGATCCCACAAATTCAATACTATTAGACAGTCTAATATCCAGTACGATCTATAAATCACCATTAAAGATACAAGGGTTAAATTCCTTTCCCGCCTGTTCTTGTAGTATATTCTCTTTATCTATATGGTCAGGTGTGGGGTCTGCATCAGTGGCCAGGGCCTGTGATAAAGCTTTTTTTGGTGACACCCAACATTTGTTCCACACACTCAATCGCAGAGTTCATTGATTGCACCCATGGCTTTAGTTAAAAAAAAACTGTTATTGAAGCTGTTAGTGTACGGCTCTTACCAGACCTGGTCGAGGCCACAGATGTTCTCTTACCCATATTTTCTACTCTCAGAAGATCCTGATGAGAAATAGTACAAATACAAATATAGCTGGCAAGAAAGGTGTCCTGCACAGCCTTGTGCAGCTGCAGACGGTGCAGACAGGCCTGCACTTGGTCAGTACTAGCCGGGGTATGCACCTCAGTGTGCCCCAAACACATCCAGTGCAGTGGAAACCATGGGCCTTTAAATGCACCCCATTTCCACTCGGTGCAGGTTGTGTCATTGCCAAGTGGAGGAGCCTGGGGCTTGTGGTCCTGGCCCCGGTGTAGCCTAACCCCGCTCAGCACATGTTCTGTTGTTGCCGTGTGGAGGTGTCTTGGCTTATGGTTCTGGCACCCAATGAAGCCCAGAAAGCATCTTGCACTGCAGAAACCAGTGGTCCCGTAAATGTGCCTAGCTCAGCGGAGTTTGTGTCATTGCCGGGTAGAGGAGCTGGGGCTTGTGGTCCTGGTCCCCAAAGAAGGCTGGTCTAGCTGAAAAGCAGGAAAGTGTCATGTATCCTGGAAACCAGTAGCACCTTAAAAACACCTCACTCAGCGTAGGTTGTATTGTTGCAGGGTAGAGAACCCTCCCTGGTCCTGGACCCCAATGAGGTCCAGTCGAGCAGGAAAGCAGCCACAAGCCTAACATCAGTGTTTGGAAAAGGAGAATTACTGACTTCCTGGACAAGACGTCTAGGGCCCGATGTAGGTAAAAGGCATTTACCGATTCGTAAATACCAAATTTTACCGATTCGGTATTTACAAATCGGTAAATGCTATGTAGGTATTTTTACCGATTGGTAATTACCGAATCGGTATTTACCGATTTGGTAATTGCCATTGATTCCTTTGGGCCTTGAGGCCCATAGGAGCCAATGTCAATGACTGAATCGGTAAATCGGCCGTTACCCACCGGTATTTGGTGACCTACATCTGGCCCCTAGTTCCCTTTCCATACACCTGAGTGTTCGGACCTAGACTAAAGATTGTGTTGCAGAATTGGGGGGTTGGGGTGCAGAGGGGTGTAGCTCCACTATTTAATAAAGGCACAGTGGTACACCACTCCGCTCCGTTTATTGCCTTGCCTCAATTGCTGTTGGAAATACACATTTTCTAGTTTGTCCTGTACCCTGTCCCATAGCTGTGGAGATGCAAGAAAGCAGAAGGATCCAAGGGGACAGAAAATAGAGTGCCTTGAATCTAAGGGCTGAGCTCCCTAACAATGGAGGGCTTTAACATTAGTACATAGCCAAGGTATGTCTGTGGATCCGGAGATAAGGCAACCAGTCTGGAAAGAAACCTTAAGTGTGGGGTCCATTACACTTTGGGGTACATGTTTTTCAAGTCCAATAATCCACAAAACCCAAAGTGGAAACTCAGCTAGCACAACTTCCAAGTCAATATTATACAGAATGCACCTTCCTTCAACAGCTCTCTGACACCAGATTACATTCTCAAATGTATCAGTGTTGCAATTATTCTTCCTTGAGGACACTCTCAAGCCCCGTGTGAGTCCATGGGACCCTCTGTAGCTGGTACCTATGAAGATCACTTATTGAAGGGGTTTGATCTCATTGAAACCTGCCTCTGAATAACCAATTCCGCCCAGCCTATCTGTTACATCGATATTTCCCAAACTGAGGTCGTAAAACACTGGAGTAATGCAAGTCAATTTTTGGTGGGTCAAGAAAATGTTTCAAAATGTCAAAATGTTGTAATTATTTGAAAATAGAAAATCATGAAACAAATGGGAAAGTGAATGAAAATGATAAAAGGGACAAACATATGGTGCATATTATAAGGATACAGGGACAACGTTTTATTTACATACCAGTGGTGCCTTCTGAAGAGTAAAGGCAGCCGGCCAAAGCCCGGTAGTGAAGTCATCTAATGACCCCAGCGAGACCAGGATAACCAACCACCACAGCTCAGGGTAGCCATCTAATGATCACAAAGTGCAGGTAACTCGAGAACCTAGGGGATGACACTTCCGTTTATAGTGCTAGAAGCCTCCAGAACTTTTCATCCTCATATTTAGGCAGGACCAGCTTCTCCCGGGTCCAGTATGGATACAACAGTGTGTGTGTGAATGTCAAAGAGGTCTAAAGTAAATGTCTTGTAAATTGTGTTCGTGGAAATAAAGCATGTTACTCGCATTGTTTAGTTTGATTTATTATCGACTTGTCTGAATGTATCCTCTTTGTGGTCATTTAGGACACATGGATGCTGGTTGACAAAGAAGCTGATAATGCAGCATACTAAAATAAAAGGCAAAATGTAGAGAACTCCTGTGGACGAAACGGTCAATCAAAGAAAAACTATTGATGTCAACTAAGAAAAGCCTTCATCAAAGAGTCCAAAACAATCGAAACAAAAAAAAGCGTTGAGAAGGTATGATTCGGAAGGTTTAAAAATCGGATTGGCATGGAACATAGCAGAAAAAGATCTACAGGCATTCATTGTTTGCAAATGAAAATATATGACCGAACATTTTGTTTCGACATATTGAGATGAAGAATTCCGGTTTGAAATACGAGCTGCTGGAGTTTTTCAGAAGGAAACTGGAAGAGTTGACAAATTCAAAAAGGAAGCTTTTGCATTTCACCAAAATCAATTGAACAGCTATGCACGCCTCAAAACTGAGATAGTTTGAGAATCACGCACGCTGGTAAGTGTTAGAAATTGGGTTACTAGTTGACTGAGGTGTGAGCCCTGGTCAAGCAGCAACCACAGTCCTAGTCAGGGTGAGGCATAAGCAAACCCCAAATGAACCTGTGCTCACCCCTGGTAGCTTGGCAGAGAACAGTCAGGCTTATATTAGATGAAATGTGTAAAATACTTGTGCAACATGTCAAACAGTGAACCAATGGGCACACCCAAACAAAAAGGATCCCACATCGGTTGTGATCAATGGAACATGGGGCCAGATGTAGGTAGCCTAATACCGGTCGGTAACGGGCGAAATTACCGAATTTCGGCCGTTACCGACCAGTATTAGGCTTTTTAGATTTAGGGGCCTAATGTTAGGATTCGGTAATTTACCGAATCAGTAATTTAAGGAATCGGCAAATTACCGAATTCTTAAATAGCGAATCGGTAAATTACCGAATCCTTAATGTAGGGAGCACTCAAATGAGTGCTTTTCCCATTTTAGGATTGGCTATTTACCACCAACTACAAGTTGGTGGTAAATATCAAAAACCCCAAAAGAAGCAATTTTTTGCAAATTATTACAGTGCTATGTGGCAGACATACATGTCCTTAGGGCATGTATGTCTGCCACATGTGCACCCATACACTATTCAATGGGTGCAACAGCATGTCAAAGTGACACCCTGCCACCCTTCAATGTGTTCCCCCTTTTACTGAATCGGTATTTACCGATTCGGTAATTCACATTCATTCCTATGGGCCTCCATTACCGAATCTTACCAATTCGGTAATACTTACCAAATGAATACCTACATCCCATTTACCAATTCTAAAATACTGAATCGGTAAAATTCGGTATTTTAGAATCGGTAAATCTGGATCACCTACATCTGGCCCTTAATCTAATAAATTAAACAAGACTAAAACAGCAAAAATCCAATTAGCAGAAATGGAGTTATTGAATTTTATCGTTTGCAGTGAGAAGTATCAGCAAAAAGCACAAAGTGCTATTGGGGATATCTGGTTGCGCCCGACCAGAACAAAGTAACAAGTTCAGGTTGACTGCGATGGAGCAAGGGCCGGCTACAGTTAGTCAGGCTGAACTGGGTACCTTAATACCTGGTTGCGAGCATTGTGTGGATCCACGTCAAAGATGCATCACACAGCCAAGGCGATACGTCATCGTGGATTCCAGTGTCAGGGATGTGATACGCAGCTGAGGTGATGCATCGATTCTAATGAGCTATGAATCAGTGATGCAGCGTTTCAGTGTCGAACTTGAAGCTGCTGTCGATGAAAGAAGCGTTGAACTGCACTGGGGAGAGTGTTGCGGAGTGGCGGTTCCATAGGCGCTGTATTGGTCCAAAGATGTGGGTTGTGGCATTGACGCACGTTTTTACAATGGGTCCAATCCACGCAACAGTGCTGATGTTTCAGTTTTGTTTGAGGTTGGACCACTCAGCTGAGGTGATGCGTCGGTTCTGTTTAGGATGAGTTGCTCAGCAGAGAAAATGCAACGGTTCCGCTGTGAAGCACCATAGGTCCACTTAAAAGGGTCCAGGACTGGGGTAGCACCACTTGGCAGGGTAGACTCATAAATGACAGTGTTGAGGTTCAGGGGTGGTAAGTCTGGTATGTCACTGAGGCTTCAGATCAGGAGGCCAGTCAAATAGCCCTAGGAGTCAGTCTGGGTTCTGGGGTCAAGAGATGCAGGTCCAGTTCCTCTCACCAAGACAAGAGGGCAGCAGTTCAGCAAAGCAGGAGTCCAACAGGGCAGCAGTCCAGCAGAGTGGCAGTCCTTCAGCAACAGAACAGTCCTTCTTACTGATAGAGTGTCCACGGGTCCAAAAATTGTACTGAAGTGGTGGTATCTGAGGTCCAGTCTTTATACCCAGTGGTGCCTTTAAAGCGGGGGAGACTTAAAAGAGATGCATTTGAAATGCACATATATCCTGACTCCAGACTAATTACAGGGGGTCTGCAACCCTTAGTGTGGGGACAGGATACAGCATATTCAGGTGTAAGTGAGGCTGTGCCCAGCTCCTTCATCCCATTCTGCCAGAGATGGCCTATTGAGACACACCTCAGCTCCCATTGTGTGGCTGTCTAGGAGGAATGCACAACTACATCAGGTCAGGTGAGCAGGGACAGGCTGCAGACACCAAATGGCTAGGGCAAGTAAATGGCAACTTTCTACAAGTGTCATTTTCAGAATTGTAATTTAAAATATGACTTCAACATAAGTTAGGATTTTCTATTAGAAATCTAGAGACACCAAATCTGATCCAGGTGGTATAACACCCCATTTGGAAATTACACTTATAAAAGGTAATAAGGTAATCCCAATGTTATCCCATAGGAGAGATGGCCCTTGCAATAGTAGAAATGTAAACTATGTGTTTTGGTAAAGTAGACTTTGTTCCCAAAACCCTGAAAACCTGCTGAGAAGCCTAGTCTTGTAAAAATAGCAAGATATCTAATTGTAATTAGCACCTTGGATATAAAATTGGGAGCAGGCCAGCCAAACAGAACGGGTCTTTTGTGGGCTGAAGCAGCAGCTTGAGACATAGCTGTCTGGGCTCCTCACTTTAATTTTGCTGAAATGGAAGCCAAATTGGTCAAAGAAAAATAGAAAAAAATAAACTCAGGTTAACTTTTCTTGGCCTCCTCTCAGCCAAAGAAAGGGGAGGAGTGAGAACAGACATGTCTCAATAGAGTGCTGTGGAAAAACTGAGCTGTTTTTCTTCCCAACTTTCAGGTGACAGAGAGCTTCTGGTTCCCATGGAGCTCCCTATTTTGGGTGGGGGTGGTTTCTGAATGACCGTTCACTTTGCAGCCCTCTTAGGTCCAGAGGTAACTCATTCCACAGTTTTGGAATCAGGTGTGAAAAAGATCTGCCTCCCCATCTGGATTTTTTTAATTCTGGTGGTGCGGAGGAGGTGTAAATGGGAAGACCTTAGTGGTCTGATGGGTACATGCACTGCGATGTCAGAAATATACATTTACATTTACATTTACATTTACATTTAATGTACACGCTTTGGGCACATATAGTGCAGTTTACTAGGGATATATAAATACATTAAATATGCCAATTTGATATGAGCCAATTTTACCATGTTTTTGGGAAAGAGCACAAGCACATAAGCACTAGTTACTAGTGGCAAAGTGTGCAGATTCCTAAGGCCAGCAACAACGAAGTCAGCAAAAACAGGATGGCTGAAAGCAAAAAGTTAGGAGGAACCATGCCAAGGATGCCAGGTCTAACAGCAAACAAAAAGAATAAATGATGGTTGGAATGCTGAACAAATCAAACATTCCCCCAAGTCACAGATCCATTGTATTTTTTATCTCCACTCCACCCAGTTTCGACCCATATGCAAACCAATCTTGACCCTGCTCCCCATGGGAACAGTCCAGCCTGAACTGCCAGGCCTGGTCCTCCCTGGACCGGAAACAAGTCTCCTGGGACCAGTTTTGGGGTATCGACCCTCATCAGCCAGGCCAGCTTGAATCCAGTAGCACAAAGAGCACGGGCCCAGGTCTGGGGATACCCTTCCCACTTAGGGTGACAAAAGTAAAAATAACAAATGATGGACCGAATGCTGAACCAATTAAACTTTCACTTCCAGTCACATATCTGAGTTTAAGTCATCGTTTATTTTCTCAAAAAGCCACCCCAGTTCGGACCCAGTCAAATGCAAATCAGTCTTGCCCTTGCTCCTCATGGGAACAGTCCAACTCAGCCTGCCATACCAGGTCCTCTCTGGACTGGGAACAAGCCTCCCGGGACCAGTTTCACTTTGTGGTATTAAGCGATTTTAATATACACATGGACAAACAGGAAATTTTGGACTCTATCCTACTGAGTGAAGCCCTGGATGCGCTTAATCTCACTCCACAGGTCTTTGCCCCTACCCACATTAGAGGTCATACTCTTGACCAAATATTTGCAAACTGCATTATTTTGACAGAAACGCCGCTACCACTCCCATGGTCTGATCCCTACCTGGTGGGTTTTAAATTGTTAAAAATTACAAATGTGCCCTCTGCTCTGGTTAAGTGACCAGCCTGCACCTCCATATCTTTTAACAAGATTTCCTCAACTGCCCTTAAACAGGAACTTGATCTTCACCCGCTATCTTTATCGGGCAATGTTGATGAGGATGCAGAGGCCCTTGGAATTTGGATTGTGCAAGCAACTTCGGCCCTTGCGCCACCGACACTGAGCCTTTTCAAAAATACCAGATCCTCAACCCCTTGGTTCAATGACGCTTTGCGCCAGTGCCGTAAGAACTGTAAGCATCTGGAGCGAGTCTGGTGGAGGGACTTTGACACGAAGGATAAAAAGAGCTATAAAAAGGCCATCAGACTTTATCATAAAGAGATACAGTCAGCAAAAAAGAGCTTTTTTGCATCCAAGATCAGTCCGCAGGAAACAAGGCTAAAGAAATCTTTAAAATAGTTAAAAGTTTTTTCTCCCCAAAGGCCATGATGAGGGTTTCTCCCGGTCCTTGGATTGGACAAATAAATTAGCTAATTTTTTCGACTCCAAGATAATACCCATTCAATCCTCTTTTGACGCCCATGAGGTGACCGATCCTACGGCTTTCCCTCGGATTACCCCTCAGTATGACAAGGACAAGGCTTCCCTTCTCTCCTTTTCCCCTCTGACTCTCGAGGCTTCCTTGACAATCATGAAGGGCCTGAAATCAAGATCGCCGGTCGATCCTTGTCCGGCTAAATTTTTAGCAGAGATGGCTGAGATTCTGAATCCTACAGCCAACAGGGTGATGAATACGTCACTTTTGTGCGGTAAGGTCCCGGCCGTTTGGAAGTGTGCTAAAATCATTCCTCTAATAAAAAAAAACAACGGCTGATCCTACCATGCTCACCAATTACAGACCTATTTCTCTGTTGCCCTTTTTTGCCAAAACCATTGAGAAACATGTCCACTCAGCAATCTACAATTTTGCGGAAACTAATAACCTCTTCCACTCTAGCCAATCTGGCTTCTGTCAGAACCTTAGTACAGAGACAGCACTGCTGGAGATTTCGGACTCTGTTAAGGAGACACTTGATAAAGGTGGCAAGGCGGTACTGGTCTTACTTGATCTTTCAGTGGCTTTCGACACCGTGCCTCATGATTACCTACTTCGGAGATTGCAGGAGTGTGGGTATGGGGGCATGGTGTTGAAGTGGGTGTCCTCCTTTTTGGAGGCGAGACAGCAAGAGGTGTGGGAGTGCCTCAGGGATCCATTTTGAGCCCTGTGCTCTTTAATCTATATACGGCCCCTCTGGCCACACTGTTGGAAGCAGATGAGGCTGTAATGATATCATACGCCGACGACACCCAGATGCTGTTTACGTTCAAAAAGGATGGGGTGTTCAATGGGGAGAAAATAAATAAATGCCTGAGAGACGTTTTCGCTTGAGTCTGAAATCATCTTCTTCGGCACCCCTCCCCCCCCCCCGCTGGAAGCCTTAAAACAATGGTGGCCCCCTGATATGTCCCCTCCTCAAACACCAGTTAAGACGGTAAAGAATTTAGGGGTAAAGTTGGATGAGACATTATCCATGAAGTCACAAGTACAGTCAGTCGAAGGTACCTGCTTTGGCCTTCTGAAGATGCTTCGCAGGTTTCTGTTCTTGGTACCTATTTCTAATAGGAAGACAGTTGTACAGGCTCTTATTACTTCTAGGCTTGATTATGCCAACAGCCTTTATTTGGGCCTCCCGGAGTTTCTGCTCAACAGATCGCTCGGATGCAAGGGTAGTCCTCACGCTTGGGCCTAGAGACCGGATCTCTCATCATCTGAAGGCACTGCACTGGCTGCCAGTCCGCTGCAGAATACTCTTCAAAGCTCTGGTTCTGGCCTTCAAAGCCCTGCATGGTATGGGGGCACTTTACACACATAAAAGAATCTCATTCTATACCCCCAGCGGACCTCTTAGGTCTGCTTTTCAACATCTGGTGGTAACTCTTAAATGTGCTAAAGCCACATGTGGGGGTCGTTCCTTTCAGGTTCTGTTGGCCAGGTCCTGGAATAGGCTCCCTCTACCGCTTAGGCAAACAACAAATATTCTGGCTTTGAGAAAGCAACTGAAAACCTGGCTGTTCCAACAAGCAGGCTGATCACCTCACTCGTAGGGCCCTGGTCTGTCTTTCACAGACTGTGTCTCTGCATCTTTCTTTTGTCTCAGCGCCGGGACCCTCTTTGAGTAGCTGTGCGCTCTATAAATTGGCCTCTAACATAACATAACATCAGCCAGACTAGCTTGAATACAGTGGCACAGTAAACACTGGACCCAAGTCTGGGCATACCCTTCCCACTTAGGGCAACAAAAGCAAAAACTACAGATGAATCAAACATTCATTCCCAGTCCAACAGTAAGCCACATACGATGTGTGAGTATTTGGAGCTCCCAGCAGTAAATTACATAGTTGGAGTTAGTTTGGTGAAAAGATCTCCAAAAAGGTCAAAACAATTCCTTTTTCAAATAACACGGGTCCACATAGAAGGTCCCAGTGGACAGAAGATGAACTGATCCAAAGTGTTTGTGCAAGTTAATTTTTCTCCTTACAACTGGATGAGTCCCCAGATGTACGTTTTAGTATGTTATGGAGTACCAAACCACATGAAGATATGCTTTGCTGTGAACCAATTATTCAAGGTACTAGTGAGGAAATCTTCAAGATCCTTGATATTTATTTTAAAACAAAAGGTCTGGACTGTAGGAAATAAACTGGGATATGTATGGATGGTGTGTGGGCTATTTGTGGTGAAAATAGCACTGTTGTGACACATGTTCATGAGGTTAGTTATGTTATGTTATATATGGATTTGTATCGCGCACTGCTACTCAAGAGTGTCCTGGCGCGTTGGGGGAAAACAGTGACCGAGCAGACTGGGGCGGCTACACCACTTGTTTAAACAGATATGTTTTCAGAAGTTTTTAAAGGTGGTAAGTTCTTTTGTGTGTCTTAGCGTATCCAGCAGGGCATTCCACATGGTGGATGCTCTCACCGCCAGGGACTGACCTCCCAGGTGGGCTCTTCTAAACCTAGGGATTACCAGCCGCCTTGCGCAGCAGACTGCAGATGACGGGTCGGGAGGTAAAAAGCAAACCTAGCACTCATGTAGGAGGGGCAGGGGCCATGGAGAGCTTTATGTGCCAGGACCAGGGCTTTAAAGCGTACTCGCTGAACAACTGGGAGCCAGTGAAGATCACTCAGTTGAAATGCGTCATAGACTCACTGCAAACTTCACAGAAAAGTGTTAATATTGAAAACTATGGGCCTCATTTATGAGAGGGTTGTGTCAGTTTGGCACCCGCAACATGGTACATGCGTGACACAAATCTCTATGTCAGATTTCTGAAGCCACGCAAAGCCACTTTGCAAGACTGAGTGGCTTAAAAAATTTGGATTAGGGTAGATGCGCTCATAAGAGGGTTTCAATGGACCAGAGAGGTGTGCGATAGAATATCACTCTATCCAGATGACATCCTTTTACTTCTGGATAACCCAGAGGTCTCGGGCTCTAGGGTGCTACAGATTTTGGACGTATTTGGTTCCTACTCCGGTCCCCGGATGAATCACCAAAATTTGGCAATATAACCCATAGCCCTGTGTCCTGTGGAAGTGTCCTGGGAAGAGGGAATGCCAGTTCTTTCCCTAACTTTAAAATACCTGAGAGTATATGTCACTGCAACACAACACGCTCCTTTGAGCGGAACCTGATACCCCAGCTGTCAGCTCTTGGCTGTGGCGTGGAATTTTGGTCTACCCTACCTCTTTCCCTCCTGGGTCTCTCGTCAATCTTCAAAATGGTGGCCCTGCCGCATCTGCTTTACCACCTGCAGAATCATCCATTCCCGATCGATAAAACATTCTCTTGCAAGTTTAATACACTAATTCGACAGCTGCTGTGGGGTGGAGACACCCCACTTATTGCTCTGAAATATTGTCAACAGGCGGTGGATGGGGGGGCTGGCTACACCAGACATTCTGCAATATTGTTGGGCGGTGCATTTGCTAGTTCTGCATGAGTGTTGGTTTGGGGGTTTTGAGGAGCCTGCCTATGCGGCGGAGGGCTGTTTACTGGATGGCGAGACCTCCCTCACTTGCTTTACAGGGGAGGGCCTCCCTGACTCTCCCCGGCTACACAGGTAGTGTTGGAAGTATGGAATGCGGCTACGAAGGCGATGGGATGGGCTAGCCACCCTACTTTGGAGACTCCACTGTTGCCATGTACTAGACATCCGTCTGTGGTGGCAGTGAGGGGGTTCCCCACCTGAGACTGTATAGGCATATCAACACTAGTGGACATAATGTAAGGGGGCGATCAAGTCCTTTCAGTATCTTCAGGAGGAATATGCTATGCATTGGATGCAGTTCTTTAGGTACCTGAAACTACATCATGCCCTCCTCACTCTTGTCCGGCCGGTAGATGATATCCCTTAGTTCTCCCAAATAGAGGCTAAAATTCTCCTCACAAATCTTACAGATAACAAACTATTGGAAATCTATCCAGATCCAATGACGGGGGTGTGAAGGGCATGGGAGAGTGACCTGAGTGACTTGGCAGATGATGACTGGAGAGAGGCAGGAGAGTCACCCATGGAAATGGTTATAGCTGATCAATTTATCATGATTCAACTAAAGATACTTCACAGATCCCCACCGGAAACAATTTGAGGTGTGATGACATGCAGATGGACTTAGTTCACATGTTCTGGCACAGCCTGGGGTTGTCCCATTACTGTTGGGCTGTGCTGAGCCACCTCAAAAAGGTGATTGGTTGAAGGATTCCACAAAACCCTAAACTTATTCTCTGGCATATAACTGACGACTTTGGGGGGCAACCGTTTCCAGAAGACACTTCTTTGTCTAGGTCTCGTGATTTTGAAGAGGGACATTGCCAGGGCATGGAAGGAGAAAGAGGCCCCACTTGTGACGATGTGGGCCAAGGGGATGGACCATTGCCTGGGTCTGGAATGACCAATATACTTGTCGAAGGGTTGCCCAGAGAAACATTTTAAGATTTGGGGAGAATGGTCAGAAAATAGAGGGATACATCTAGAACCATGCATGGTAAGGCCCCGGGAGCATGGGGAGGGGGGGTCAAGGGAAGGGGGGCTGGAGGGCCAGTACCCTTAAGTGTCATTTATTGGGCCGCCTGTCTTTCTTTTCATGTTGGAATGTAGAATTGCATGTGCATGGAGCTCTTTGTATAGGTGTTGCACTCCCTGTGATGGTAAAATTAAGAAAATTAAGAAAATAAAAATGTTTTAAAAAAAAGAAAATTGGAGTAAAATAATGCAGTGTAATCACTGCATTGTGTGTCTTTGCCCTGGGTAGGTGTACCATGGGTGCTGTGTGGGTGTTCCCATGTATCTTCCATGGATTGTGACGCAGCCCCATATTTACAAGAACTTGTAAGCCTAGGCATGCGCCAAAAATTACACATTCCAAGGTGATGCGTACTGCGGAAAAATATCTCTATTAATTCTCCTTTCGTACTCTTTCTATTTGTGCTGCATTTTGCAGCACACATAGAAAGAGGAATATGCCTCCTAGGATTGGTTTTGTGGAGGAACAGAACTTGAGCCCCCCCCCCCTGCAAAGTAAATGGAGGGCCCCCCCTCTCAGCTGCCGTCCACGCACAGTGCTGTAGAGGGCCCCCTGGAACTAGGCCACCCTCCCACACCCACTGCAGTGGTGCGAGGGCTCTTGTTACACTGCTCATTATGAAAAATAGATCCTTTTTTTGTAAAATTATATTCAATAATACATTTTACAGAAAACAGTAGTACAAAATAATGTAATTAAATTAAAAAAACACTTTCATGTCCATTAAAAGCTAAGTAGGTCACGAAAATTGGTCATTGTAAAATTTGGGTCTTGGTTCTAAAGGGTTTGGGAAACACTGTGATAAATTAATGTGCTAGATTTGAGACCAGATATACCTGTCTGCTACTTGAAGCCCTTTTCTGCATAAAATGCAGTGGTGGCTGCTGGGGCATTAACGTGGTGGGGCAGCGCAGGGGGGGCAACATGGGGAAAGGTATTAAAAAATTCTTACCTGCCATCTGAAGCTTCAGTGCTCTTCTGGCCTCTGCTCCTCGACTCCCGGCATGTCACAGGCTCCACTACCCCACTACAGACACTGGTCTCATGCTGGTACTACCCAGCAGGAGAGCAGCACCGTGATTGGTGTAAACGCCCTAGTGGGGTGCTCACTAAGGGATTTTCACCCAGTGCTTGCTCTCCATCGGACTGTACAGCCCAGCTCGGGTGGAGAGATCGAAGGGTACATGATGGTTTGACCGGCCTTAGACGGCCTGTCAAACTGTTAGGCGCACTTGAAGCAGTGCCAAGGAGCGGCCCGTGCAGGTAAGAACGGTGGAGTCGGGTGGGGGGGGGGGGATTTCGATAGACGACGACGAGGAAAAATAAATTATTTATATAATTTTCCCTCATGGTTGTCTGTTGAATCCGCCCAACCTGGCCCCACTGCTCTTACATGCACTAACCGCTCCTGGCAGTGCCACCACTCCTCCTCCTTCCTTCAGCTGTGTCATGTCAGAATGGATGGCCCTGCCCTGTCCTTGGCTCGGCTGCTGGTAGTGAACAAGAAAAAATAAAATTATAATAACCTATGTTATTATTTTTTTTTACATTTCTTTTACTGCTGAAAAGCAGTGGGGCGATGCTCCTCCGATACGGAGGATCCGCCACTGTAAAGAGGTTCACTACTTCAGTAGCTTGGAACCTTTTCAAGGCAACTGTTTGAACTTACTGTCAATGTAGAGACCTGAGCTCTAAAACGATATCTAGGCTTTAAATGGATCCAATACGCAATCACATGTCAGTCTTTTTCTGTAGAAGCTGGCCTATCCCTTTATCTTGTTGATGGTAAACTTCCAAGATGGTGGAACATTTCTTTCATGTTTCTGTTTCTGTTTCCAGTAGGTTTGACTGGGCCTATGCTGGCTTTCATTGTTAAGATTGGCCCTATCGGTTTCAGTGACAAAAGGTTAGGATTACCTTCATCAAGTTTCTCCATTTTACCTTTTTCAGTCTTATAATTACACAATTTTACTCTTTTAAATGAAATCTGGTTTTCACCTCCATTTGCTTATTGGTCTGTGTTGCTTCTTGAATTGTTGATGCCTCTGTCTTCCAGCACCTCTCAATAGAAAGCCTTGATTTCGATTACCGCTTTAAAAAATTGAACCAACGATACTTCAAGTAAGACTTTGACCTGGCTATTAAGCGAAGAGCTGGGAATTGTGTTGTAAGACTTGCATTGAAGCACCTCTCAAAGTCTCTAGCTGGTTTATAATACCTTCCGTGCAAGTGAATGTCCCATAGTTGCCACCTTGAGCATTACAACTTTGCTTTGACTTTACCTGAGTGCTGACTGCGGGCACACTGGGTTGTACCACATCTAGATTGATATTGTGTTGCTGATTGCACATATTACAGTTTTTTGTGGCCACTGCAGAATCAACATAGTAGATGTCCTCATTGAATAGGGGAGCAGTAATGCACCTTTCTGTTTTTTTAAGGTGCATTACCACAGGATTCATCATAGTCCTTTTTTATTATTATTGTTTTTAGCCACGCTGCTATGCAGCACAGCTACAGATCATTGCCAAGGTTTGCAATGCCATTGCTGAACGGTATGAACATAAGGCAATGGCAAAGTCAACTGTCTCAAAAGGTGAGATCTAGTGGTTTTGCCAATGCTTGTTCTTGGCACAACATCCTTGTGACTATAAGCAAATCAGTTAATCTTCCCAAGTGTGAAAAAAGGGAAAAACTGACATTTGGCAAAAAATGATATCGTATAAAGCAGGCAATTGTGCTCAGGCCCATGTCTTGGTGAAAATACATTTGGAAGCAGACCACATCTGTTGTCACAATAAAAGCAGATAGCATCTGTTTTCACAACATGAAAGATTCATTCCAAAGAAGAAAAGGGCTACTTTGAAGTGCATGTGGCATAGTAAAATATAGCTACAAAAGACAAGAGGTTAAACAAGGACGGCAGGTAAGAAGAAAAAATAAAAGTAGTACCTCAATCACATAATGAGCAGCAGAGGTACAACAATCAACTTGGAGCAATCAGTATTCAGACTGTGCTCCAGCCAAACAAAGACAAGTGAAGCCAAAACGTGCAGGCCAATTAGAAGGCAACAAAGAAGAGTGACAATGAAGCCAACAAATGTTAAGCAATGGGCGGGCTTGAAGCCTCTTGTTGCCCATGAAGCGCATATGCTGCCATAGGGGAGCCCCAAAAATCATTCCAGCGAATTCTCTTGAAGAAAGAAAGACCATGTCTTTACCATGCATATCAGTGGCATTTGCTTGCTAGGTTGCGTATACACAATGGTCGGAGTTACTAAATGTCTGCTTGTGTTCCTGTTCATGTGTCTATCTACAGGACTAAAATGTAGAAGGTAAAAAGATTGGAATCCATCATTTCATCCATTACTTTACAAGGAGAGTGCTGAAACAATAGTTCTATTTCAATTTGTACACTGTTTTTTCTGGATAGGAATGGAAGCTCCAGTAGAGTATACGAAGACAGCACAGCCAAGCACCTATGAGAATAACAAAGGCACAACATGCATGTGGTTAACTTACCAATTACTAGCCCAATAAACAAGTGTACAGGTATATAGTAAAGGCGAGCATATCTAACAACATGCGTGCAAATTTCATCAATCAAAGACAGTAGTGCTCAAGTTTCAGCTGTGTGCATTTGCGACACAATGTGCACAAAAATTAGGAACCATGTGGCATGCCCTTTTCCCTTAAAACACTCTTAATGTGGATATCGATATGTGACTAGCTTGGGAGGCTTCTCATGGGGACGTCAATCTATCTCATTGCAATGCGGCATCCCAAAAACATCTGCAGCTATAAGCAAACATTCAGGGGCCGGCTCTAGATTGGTGCGACCGGTGGGACCACACAGTGGGCTGACTCGGGTGGGGGGATTGTGTTTGAAATATATTATGGTTTTAAAAGCACCTGCTACCTCGTTCCTGGCCTCCAGCAAGTTTCAGGCAACAATAAAATGTCATGATACCTCCGGTGATTAATGTTTTTCCTAGAGAGAAATCAGAGGTTTATCCTGTGGAAGTTTGGTCTCATGGTAAAGTAGTGCAGAGGGTTAATATATCTGCTGCAAAGAACATGTACCAATCAGATAACAAAGTGCATATAATGTAAAGAGGTCAGTGGGTTACTGTTTTTGTTTGAGAGATCCTTTTGTTTATAAGTTATATTAGAACATTAGAATGTTGAGCTGTCCATTGCAGACAATCGAGTGCCCCGGGCTTCTACGGGCCAGTAGAATCCGGAGAGCAACATTGTAATGTTTTTTTTCATTCAGAGGTGCTGCTGTGCACAAAGGCTTCTCGGAGCCCAAGTTGATTTAAATTCCCTCGGGCTCCGAGAGGCCTTTGTTTTATTTCTTAGAACATTCTGCCCTCTAGTGGCAGAATGTTCCAATAGCCTTATAGCCCTCCGTAGCTGGGCTATATCAGCCCTTAAAGTCCCTCTCCTTTGTTAAACGCTAGAGCGGGCCTTTAATGGCCAATATAGCCCGACACGGTGGTCTATAAGGGTATAATCCAAACATAGAACAGTGAGCTATTAAGTGTAATCAAAGAGTTGCATTCAAACTACAAGGCATAGATTTGAGCGTTATGATTTTTTCCCCAGTCTTTCCTTATCCTAATGTTGGAAAAAGGGTTCATTTGAATAGATATCAAATCGTATTAAAGAGAACCCCCAACCATAGTGTTACGATTTAAATTCTTAGTTTGTACTTCTCCAGACCAAACACTCTTAAACTATCCTGCCTACCAGTATGGATGACATGTGACTCCTACACCTTGTAGTCCTCCGTCTTATGTAACATTTCCTATACACTGATTTACACATCTATGACTAATTATCTCTGTGTAGTGTGTGATGTAAAGTGCTCTGACCCCCTACACTGGTATGAGTGGTGGTGGTGCTATAAGATTAATTAAATGCATCTGAGAGAGAGCCGTTATGGAGACTTAAGGGGCACTGTTAAAGGGTGGTAGTGAGGGATTGCATGGCGGAGTTGGTCCTTGAGGAGCGCCAACAAACAAATGTGCACTTGGCGCCACCAGCACTAAAACAGGCCCTGCAAACACTTCATAGATTTCCTAGTCCAGGCATCCTCAAAGTTCCTTGGCAGTTTGCTCACACATAATAGGGTGCAAATTATTCTGGTTCTCACAATTGAGGATAGTTACATGGACTGTGTCGGGGGAAATTGTGGTTTGAGTTTATACCACGTACTGTTGCCAGGTGCTTTCGAAAAGACCACACAGATGCTTGCATCAGACTCTTAAACACTGTGATAAATCAGCTTTTCTGTAACACTGCATATCTCTGCTCATTGAAAGTGAACATTTACAGTGTACCTATTTGGGACCTCTTGGTATCCGAACATAGAGGGACTTTACAGAGGCCGACATTGAACAGCATTAGACAGCCAATGACACCCTCATGGATACAGATTCTGGAGTTCGCCCACTCAGAGCTTTCCCACCATCAAAGCCAACCATGCCAAGTAAACCCGTCAGAGCCGAGGCTTACACCGAGGACCCAGACTTCACCATGCTGTGATTCAGATTCAGCCAGCAGTCTGACTCATCAGCAAACTGACGACAAGGATGTTTCTTCAGAAAATTCTCTAAGTCAGAAGGTAAACCTTCCAAACGGACAGACCTGGTCCCAGTACCTGACTGGTAGTAGCTCATAGTCAGCCTTACTTTTTGTCTTGGACCTGGTCTAACCTGACCAGATAACCACAATTGAATCTATTCACTTTTAGTACTATTTTGACTTAAATATATATCTCCAGTTCCCTACATCAGATTTTTCTCCTTTTTACACATATCTGTTAAATACATTTCAGTCTATTTTTATAAATTTTGAATTTTATTTCGTTGTGTGTCCTACTTTTTAACTAGTTTGGTACTGATAATTGCTTTACACATTTCTCCTAAGTTAAGGCTGTCTGCTCTGTGCTACAGCTACCAAAATTTGAGCTCAGGATCAACTTATTGAGGCCTTCCTCGACTTGGTATGTAAATGTAACATTATTACTTGGAGAAGACTCACATCCCCTTCATCTAATAATGCACAAGTTAAGTCAAATTTTTAATAAATATTTAGAAAAATTCACTTAAAATGTTAAACCTACCTACCTGAACCTTTAGTAGCTAATATGAATTAACAGGCCAGCAGATGTCTCTGACAGTGGTTCCCCTTAATGAGGTGTGAGCACGTCTCCCAGAGAAGAAATAATGGCTTAGGCCTTTTGGCAGAAATACCTGGGTGTGAGGTTTGTTACACAAGCTCAGGAAGGGCAACTGGGGAGGGATCAGGAATTTCATTAACTTGAAAGGGACGAGGGTGAGGCCCGCCCATTCATAGTAAAGTGTAAAGAGATGTGGGGAAGAGAAGCCTTCTGTACCCAACTTTTTGGTAGCCAGTTGTGTACAAGCCCAGTGAGAGGGATGCTAGTCCCAGAACCAATTTGGTATAGCTAAGGAGTGGACTGCTTATAAAACCACACACCTGATTGGTGCACAAGCTCAGGGCAGAAAGATTCTATCATGTTGGATTTGCCTCAAAATAGTGCACTGTGGGATATTTTGCAATAAGACAAAGCGGATGTGCTGTAAAAGGTGTAAGTTGTTACAGCAAACAAATGATGGATGGAATGCTGACAATGCAAACATTCTCCCCCAGTCAAAAGATCTCGGTTAAATCCATCAATCTTTTGCCCACCAGGCCACCCCAATTTGGACCCACCATATGCTAATCAGTCTTGACCTTGTGCCCCGTAGGAACAGTCCAGACCAAACTGCCAGGCCAGGTCCTCCCTGGACTGGAAACAGGCACCTGCCTGACATAATGTTTTTGGTAGCACTGAAGTTTGAATTTCTCCCATTCTGGGCTTTTTCCGCCAACGGCTACAGTGGGGCCTTGTCCAATGACCATCCAGCTTTGCAAGGCCTTCGTCGGATACAGCCTGCAACCTGTCCCAGCAGGACAATTTCTACTTTCAAGGCAGAAAGCAAAATCTTTGACCAGGACCGCCCACTTGGTGTATCCCAAAAACTATGGAAGAACGCTGACCTTTTATCATGCCAAGAAAATCGACTGCAAAATTAAAGTAACCTTTGAAAAAACACTCTAGCACGTAAACATACATAATAAAATGCCTAATCTGCACAGCTGCAGTTTACTGTGACGTGAAATAATCGCTGTGTGGCTTCGCTTTGGCGTAATGCATGTCCCGGCCGCCCCGGACATGGAGAGGAAGGAGAGAACCCTTCAAGAGGCCCTCAAACCTACAGGGGCCCTCATTCGACTCAAAGTCAAGGAATATCTATGAGATATTGGTAACTCACGGGTCCCTCATCACGTGTTGCTGGGAAGCCCATCATTTTGCATTACGTCACTGCTTAGGATTTCTTGTCATGCTCTGGGTTAGGGGCCATATCGCAATGCATCAAACGCAGACACTCAGGATTTTCACTGAATAATAATAATAACAACAGCAACAATAATAATAAAAATAATATTTATTATTGGTAATTATAATAATCGTTATTATTATTATTGTTGTTATTATTATTAGTAGTAGTATTATCATCATAATGAGTGCAGGGGTCAAAGTTTTTCTTACAGGCTTGCAGTCGGCACTTCGGAATGCCAGGGCTCCTGAATGAAAGGCTGCCTAATTTTGATGCCACTTCATACCTCTTTCTTCCACCACCCTCCACTGCCTGTCTCTTTACCTCATTCTTGCTTATGTCTGTTTTCCTGTTTCTCTCTTGCTTCTTCTTTCACTGTTTTCTGCCTAATGTCTTCAAATTGGATGAAACGTGCTTAAAGACTGCAACGCTCCTTCTAAACTGAAAATGGTGGATTTGGTGACTTGCCAACACCATAACTGATGTATCTTGGGATTCTACATCCCCGTGTTTCATTTATCAATTTTTACATTACATTCCCAACAAATTCTCATTTTTCCTATGTACATGCAAGTTTATGCATTGCAATTGAAGCAGATGAGAAGTCTGCCCGCCTCCATGGCACTGGGGTGGATGCATTCTGCCAAAGTTGTCTTCACCCATAGATTAATGGCTGTAGACCTGTGCTGCATCCTTGCTTTGGCCTTGGCTTCTGGGAATATCTCTCAGCTCATTTTGTGCTCCTGTTGAGCTCAGCGATTACATTTTGGCACCGTTCCACAGAGCTCATTTGTCACTGAAGAGGGAGAAAGCCAGTTTGTTTTTCAAGTTTATGAGGTTTGGTATTCCAAGACTTTTTGGAAGCAGTCACTGTGAGCTCTTGGGAGGGAGGGGGGCAAGCCAAAATGAGAGGAATTTTGTGTGTGTAAAAGGCCGCTTTATTGAAACAGGTGCATATCACAATTTATTAACACTGGCAACAGCCTTACAAAACTAAAACCTCACCATACATTGATTACCTGACCCCTTGTTCCCTCCCACCCCTGCAATTCCCACATCAAATCCCCCACCCTGCCAAATACAAAATAACATTACATAACAGCCATATTACACACTCTTGCACAATATTGCATTTACAATTCCTATCCTCCATTGACCCAAACCCCTACCTGCCTTTGTGCAACTGTAACTAACAAACCTCTAGTCTAAACTTAGCCTACCTGGTTACCCTTTCCCTGCCCCTGCCACAAACTACCAACACTTAACTAAAAACTTCAGCCAATCTTGGCCAACATTCAGCGACCCCCCCACCTAGGAAAAGGCGGCATGTTAGGCGGAAACACCGCCTCCCCACTTTCCTGCCCCCTTGCCTCCTAGGTCTGACCCCTTACTGTTGTTGCACATTCAGCAACCTAGCCAAGACTTACCTTATTTCCAGTAAAGTCCATACCCGACCTGGATAAATGACCCTATCCCCCCTGAAAAAATTTGGTGTGTCATACTTAATGTCCCTGTGCGCGATCCTAGAAAAACCCAGGTGTCAACAAAAATGCACCATTTCTGTGTTGAGCTTTCTCCTGGCCTTATCTACCCAGATTGACTGCTCCCCTCCAGACCCTACGAGGAACAAATTCCGTCCAGATGACAGCACAACCGGACCACTGTTGTCTTATCAAAGCCAAATCACGCTTCATATTTCTGATTATAGCCAAACCAGTTTCTCTTACCATGTCATTCTCACCAAGATGTTTGACCAGCACGTCGGGGCACCTACCAGCCACCAAAACACCAATTAACACCTGTAGCAACTCCTTCCATCGCATACCCCCTCTGCCCCTCCAGGAAAGGTTAAACAATTCTTTATTAAAACCAACATTTTCCCCAAAATAACTGGCGCGGGCCTGGACTTGGGCCCACTTCGCAAAGGAATGTCCCACAATACCCCTTGGGCTGCGAAATTTATATTGGGCTACAATTGGGCGAATCCCAATGTAGCCCAAAACCCAACAAAATCAATGCTACTAGGCCGGCCCCTCCCTCTCCCAATATGTCAGGGGGGCAGACCTCACGGTGCTCGGATGCCCCCCAAATCTCCCTTCTGGATTGCTGAATGTTTCGTGCCTCATCTGCACAGTCAACGTAGGGGGTGTTGCAATATAATGCCAGAAGCTGGAGGTCTCATTGAGGCGCAGTGGGGAAAGCACAGGCCATGATGACTGATGATTGACAAGTCTCTCACTATGCCCTCAAAGGAAGGGCGGTCTATTAAAGTGATGGCACAGAAGGACTACCAAACAAACAAGCAGAAAACGTGCAAGGTAAATTTCCTCTACTAACAGAGAAATATTTCAGTAATCTGCAATCTCAATGCCTTTGTGGCCATCACACAACCTCTATGAAGAATTGAAAACATTTGACCTTGACACTGTCAGTTCACTGACAAAATGAAAACCTGTCGTTTTTTTTCTTTTTAGAAGTGGCGTTAGTTAAGTTTTTTTGATTCTACTAAAACTATTCATAATATCTGTAAAGATGTAATAAGCATTTTAATAGTAGCAAATGCTCCAATTAATCGCTTGTAGCAGTTAAAATAATATTTCAATGTACTTATCCCATTTTAAGAGTCAGAAAAGTTTTTCCAACTCCTGAAATGTGATTCAGAATGGATACCGTCCATCACCTCCTGACTGAAGATCAGGAGCAGCCTGTGTAGGTAAGAACGGTGGGATGGGGCTGATGTAGGGTGATTAGTCAGCAGGTGTACAGTAGTCAGTTAGAGTTGGTGGCGGACGGAGTCCTTACACTGCGCAATACCTCACAACTCACCACAGAATTGCTGAGCCACTGAACTGCAATACGCTGCCTCGACCTCAATGTCTCTGACTCCGCCTCTGCTCTGCTCCTCTCCTTCTGCGCATGCGTCAGTATATTTCGCAACAGTCCATATAGTTTATTAACTGTTGCAGCTTTGAATGTGATTGGTTTGATATTTATTGATTTGAATTTTTCGAGGTTAGTCATTATTTAATAAACACCTGGTTATGTGTGACATATGGTTTGAACATTTATTTTTACTTTTTTGCCTATGAATCATATTTATAATGGGGGACTAACTGTAACCATATGGATGGATTTTAATATGCTTGTTCACTAATATGTTGACCATATCGATATGGTCAACATTTTGGTAATATTTCATTGCTTTGCCTAAAAGTTAATATTTTAAATTTCTAGATTTTAGCAGTCGGTATTATGTTATTAACGATGTTTTTTATTATAATATTTTTGTGATCTATATTCTTGCATTTTGCACAGAATATTAAATATTAGTGACATACAACCAACAAACTCAAGTGTGATGACCTTCTGCAGCAGTGGGTCCGGGGTGCCAATCACTAAGCACTGCACATGCTGGTCCTTGTGCTTGCCCTCTGAGATGCTAAGAATTGAAACTGTCTCCCAGCTTACCTTGGACTAGCTATCTAAAAATCCTAAACTGTCACTTAGGCCACCCCGCTGACACACATGCTTTTCATGCTTCTCTGCCTGTCTCTACCTCTTTTCTGTTTCGTGTAAAAAATATCTGCCTTTCCAGGAAATACCATGGGCTAACTTCATGCTCCAAATCCTTATATTTATTTTCTGGCGCTTGAACAGTTCTACCCTTTCACCCATAAAAATAAACGCATAACCTAGTTAGAGGGAATCTTGAGTGTGAGTATAGAGGCGCTGCTTTGGGCTTTGGATTGGCCGATTGCTAATGAATGTGTGCAGATGGTTGTCTGATTACCAGGTAAACAGCCTCCCATAGTCAGCATTTCCAGTGATTGTGATGCTAACATTGGAGTCAAAGCAATATGCACATCATTGAACAAACAATGGCTAAATGATGTGGATGCTAATATACGCCATGTTAGTATCATAGATAGTTTGACAACGTTCTTTAGTTGTCAGTTGCTTAAAACAATTGTTCGACTAATGACAAAGGGTTGTCTATCTCTGGCAAACACCCAGCTCTCTAAACAAAGGTTAAAATATGTCTCTTACCAGGTAGTAATTTGGGAACAGTTGAACAAATCGCAACTGTTTCCATCCCTTGTATTGCTCTTCTAATATTAGATGGTAACTCCTCTCTACCATTTGAGATAGGTCACTAGATACTAAAAGAATGGCTCTATTTAATTAAAAATGATAAAATATTGTTACATGTCTAGCCTAGATTTTGCATCTTTGCAACTGCAGAAACTGTGAAGATGAGAACCCCCACTTTCTAATACGGAAATCTGACTAAAAACATAAGCCATTATCATTTTGAGAATTTAAATAGTAAGAACCCCTTAATGAGTGATTCATTACTTATGGTAATATCACAACTGGTAAATAACACAAGATTACCTCGGAGTATTGAATTGCTGCATTAATCTGTGTTACTCCCTATGAAATATAGCAAGATAATGAATGCTAAGTGTTTTCTCACTGTTGGAGGTGCAAAACATGGGATAATCTGATTATTCCTCACATAACTAAGGTTGTGAAGGGAAAGACGCCGCATAAAGTTATAATTACGACAAATCTGAGAATCTTGATCCAGGCACAAACTCCTCTTTACATCTGATATCGGATTAAACTAGGATTTATGAGTTGCTTTGGGCTCTTTCGTTTCTGAGTCTGTAATTATCTACTAATAATTATGATCATATGTTATTAAGCGAATAGTCAATATACCGGGTAAAGTCACGTTCTTTTGAAGTCTGCCAGAAATGGATGCTCTGTGAAATGCAGTTTTTGGAACATTATAGATTATTTTATTTGAAATTGACGCTTAAATTTGCTGTTCATTCAAACTGTAAATATATTCTTGAGTTAATGGAATGTCAGATTTACTTAAACGCTGCAGCTAAACTACAACCTGTTGGCATATTAAATAAGATTTCGAAAGCTAATCAGCTGCTCCTTCTTTAAAAAACTTTTGTACAAGGTATCTAAAGTTGGCCTACCACAATCTACTAGCCAACCACACAAGTAAAAAACGTTTTGGGGTAGGTCTCTAAAGGTTCGAGTGTTCACCCACTGACCCGCAATCAGTCTGAAAATGTTCCACCCTACAGTAATGATAAATTGGGTAACCTATTCATGTTTCCTCTAGTTCCAGAAATATCAAAAAAGGGGGGGGGGGGAGAGGAACTATTTCTACGGGTTCACTCGACTTCCCATTGCTATCCATATCCAATACCTAACTGAAAAAGAGAGAACTCATGATTTTTTACAAATGTGCCTCCCTAATGATATTTTATTCCTGGTTGTTAGATATGGGGGTCTCTAGTTGGCAGAGATAAGCACCTTGTCGAGGTAGGGACCCTTCTTATAGTGAGGGTAAGGGACTTCTAAAATAACACTGCTCACTCTCTTGGTAGCTTGGCATAAGCAGTCAGGCTTATCTCATAGGCAATGTAAAAAGCATTCACCCATAAAAGACAGTAATACAGTGAAAACACTGCAAAAGGACACCACATCCGTTTTAGAAAACTAGCTAATATTTAACTGTGTAAAACAATACCAAAACTATATAAATTCAACATGCAGTAATCTAAATACAAATATTACAAAAATAGACCTAAAATACAGTTCATTGAAGTTGATAGCTCCGCCCGAGGTCCTCACTGCATCATGATCAAGGAAATCCAACAGTTCATGCGGAATGCGGCATTGCGGGCCAGCTTTGGTGTCAGAAAGACGCACAGACCGTACCTTCGAAATTCAGGGCATAGTGGACCTTACGATGAGGTTGGCAGGCTTCGGTTCCGGAGGTCAGTTCAAAAGTCATCGGCCCTTGAAGTCACTTGGATTGCAGATCGAACTCTGTGAGGTTGAAGTCAGGAAAGACATTGTTGAAGGCGTTAGGGCTGCAGTGCGAAGTGGAGTGGTGCGGCGTGCGGTGCACCAGGTCACAGTGCAGGCAGTGACTCAGTGATGGCATCCAGAGGCATCGGTGAGACCAGGGCTGTGGTGCGAAGCAGGGTGGTGCTCATCATGTTGCTGGCAACTCATGGTGCAAGCAGGAGCGTTGAAATAGCTGAAATGCTGTCGTTGGTAGATGATCTGGAGTCAATGTGGTGTGGAACGGGGTGGTGCAGTGTGTTGTGTAAACTAACAAGAGGTACCACAGGCCATGGTGCAGGCAGCAGCATTAATGTCAGCGTGGAGAGGCGGCGGGGATACCAGGGCGGTGATGTGAAGCAAGGTGGTGCAAAGTGCTGTGCCCTCAGACCACGGTTTAAGTAGTGGCTCAGTGGCAGGGGTGTCGTGGGTGGGACCAAGGTTGCGGTGCAAAGCAGGGTGGTGCAGTCTGCATTCCTGACAGGTCACAGAGCCAGTAGCGGCATTGTTGGTGGTGTTGGGTTGCTTTTTCATCTGTTGCAGCACAAAGTACTCAGGGGCAGATTTACAAGCCCCATGCGCCACATTTACGCAGCTGTTGCGTCACTTCTGTAATGCAGTGGCGGCGTAAACCATGCACCATGTTGCACCTTATTTACAACGTGAAAGGCCTAGGGAGGTGCGTCACGCTGTAAAGCCCTGTGCCACATAAAACCTGCATTAAGTTTCATGTGGGCGTTCCGGCGCAGGGTGGGCGTTCGTTGCAGAAACGCTTAGCAAAAGTGACGCAGTGAAATCTACAAGATTTCACTGAGTCACATTTACGTAAACGCTACATCAAAACCCTGCGCCTGCTTGAAGCAGGCGGAAGGAGTGACACAGCATCTTAGGCAAAGTGCACCCCTGAGCATTGCTAGAGCTGTGTCACGATGGCGACATGACTCCAGCAATGCGCCGCCCTTACACCACAGGATGCAACACGCATCACCCTATCCTTGCGCCGCGGTGTGCCTCATTGTAAATGTGACGAATTTGTGGTGGCGCAGGGAGGGAATTGCGTGTCACATCTTTTCTGGCGCATCCCCGCTGATTTGCAGAGATGCGCCAGAACTCGTAAATTTGCCCCACAGTTCCCATCGTTGACAGCAGTTGATCTTGAAGTCTTTGCTGGGCCTGAGACTTCTTGAACAGGGGGTGAGCTCTACCTCAAGCCCTTGGAGAAACTCAGAAAGATATGTTTCAGAAAGTCCACTTCAGTCCTTTCACTGCCCAAGAAAGAAGCAGCCACTGCAGGCCAACACAGCAAAGTGGTAGTTCCTCCTGACAGCTTCTCCAGCTCTTCTTCTTGGCAGGTTCCTTAGTCGAAATGAGTTTTAAAGTTTCAGGGCCAGGGTCCCAATATTTTATACTACTTTTCCCTTTGAAGTTTTAGGCAGCTAGTCCCTCTTGCTCAGTAGAAACCAGTTCTGTTCTCTCTAGTCCAGCTTCATCACCTGAGGTAGAGACAGCATTGTGTAGTGCAGACACACCCTATTCAGGTACTACTGAAAACTCCTCCCACCACTCTAAATGCAGAAAGGTCTATTCAGCCTGGCTAGAAGTCACACAGTAGAGGCAGGACACACCTCAACCCCCCTTGTGACAGTCTAGAGTGAATGCACATCCCAACCATGTCACTCCAGAACCAGATGGTAAATACACAAACAGGCAGAGGTTAAGTTAGAATATATGCCCACTTTCTAAAAGTGGCATTTTTAAACACACAATTTAAAAATCACCTTTACTAAAAGGTGTATTATCAAAGTCTGAGCCGAGGGAGCCAAAACTCAATTTATCTTTCTTTTCCCAATTGAAAGTTACACTCGCAAAATGTTACAAGGCTGCTCCAATGATCACCTGTGGGAAAAACAGCCTTTCCGTAGTGAAAAACAAAATTGGCTGTATTCCACTACCATGACACGTAAAACACACTATTACATCTCCTACCTTTCCCATACGCTGCAATCACCCATGGGGGTACCTTGGTACTACCTCATGCAGTTGCAGGTCTGAGACACCTTTGAGAGGCTACTTATGTGAGTGGCACAATCAGTGCTGCAGGCCCACTAGTAGCATTTGATTTACAGGTCCTGGGTACACACAGTGCACAATTTTAGGGACTTACTAGTAAATCAAATATGCCAATCATGAGACACTAAACCAGCAAAAACGAAGTCCAACATACCATCAAAACAGGAGATCAGAAAGCAAAATGACAAGAAACACACCAAAATACGCCAGGTCTAACGTAGGTGGTGGGGAACAAAATATTTTTAGAAGGACCATTACGCGCCATAGATATTGGTGTCGTGCTTCATCCTTGGGTCCTCATCCGTGGTACCTAATGTAACAGGATGTGCTTCAATGCTTCTTATCAGCAGAGCTCTTTGATTGTGTTTTGTGACGGATTTACTTTAAAATTGCCTGCAGATAACCCAAGTTCTCTATCTCTTTTTATTCCTGAGGGGAACCTTTGGGAAGATTAAAAACACAGTTAGATATTATTGGAGTATTAAAATGGATTCCAACATATATGGGTCTACATGTTTCATCCAATAGAAAATTCTCATACTAAGGGGTCGATTGGCTTTCTTCTGGACCATAACTATAGATCCCTACCGACTGTTTATCAATTTTTACACTCTTCGTGCAATAGTTGTCATTGTGCTAAGAAATCATTGAATGAATGAATAAATGAATTAATTAAATAAAAGATATTTGTAGAATGCAACTGCTGCTTCAGAAGAAACGCCTTGGTGCTTGAGAGAGCAGGAAAGATCAGAATGACAGCGCACAAAATGGCACTGTCTTCAGCTGAGCTTTGAACAAGCTTTCATTCGAAAAGGATCGAAGAAAATGTGAAAGGGAGTTCCAGAAAGTGGGGGCCAGAAAAGAGAAAGTCCTGCTCCCAGATCTGGCTTTCTGAACTTTAGGAAACCAAGGGCCAGATGTAGGTAAGTATATTTTACCTATTCATAAATACCGAATTTTACCGATTCGGTATTTATGAATCGGAAAAATAGAAAGGGGGGAGATGTAGGAAGAATCGGTAATTGAATTACCGATTCTGTAAGAATCGGTATTTACCGAATCGGTAAATACCGAATCGGTAATGCCCATTGATTCCTATGACAAGAAGCAACAGGGGGCCGGCTCTAATCAGTAAGGCTGAGCCAATTAATTAACCAACAAAACAGAGATGCCAGTACTGATATGCATGATTCTAAAAACTAATACCCACCCGAGACCTGAACAATCAATCAGAAATGGGGATTACTATTTAATAGTATTTTATTCAAAGTATTTGCAACGATTATCTTAGCTTTTGATTCTTGGTACACAAATATTTACAAAAACACGTGGGACATGAAGATATTAACCAAACAAACACCCATTCATTCAAGCTTCAGGCATATCACAGACAACAACAACATATATGCATACTTGGAAAAGAAATAAAACAGTGGAACAACAACCATAGCCTACAAATATTTACAAAAACCATTTAGACTGACTATTTTCAGAGTACATTCCTATATTTTTACAGGGTCAATTCAAATTCATTAGGATTGATATGATATGGTAATGTACGATAATGAGCTCTGGGTTTGACTGATGGAGTGGGGCCACATTGATTCCTATGGGCATTGAAGCCCATAGGAATCAATGGGCATTACCGAATCGGTATTTACCGATTCGGTAAATACCGAATGTTGCAAGGGTGCAGGGGGTGTCACTTTGACACCCTCTAGCACCCCGAATTCAGGCATGTGTGACATGTGGCACACAGACATGCCCTAGGGGCATGTCTGTCTGTCACATGCCATAGGTGTGCATGCACACATGTGCATGCACACCTGGATTCGGATTCGGTAAGGTCTGTGGGGCTCAGAAGAGTCCCACCTAGATCTCAAAATTACCAAAGTATTTTACCGATTCGGTACATTTACCGATTCGGTAAATTTACCGAATCGGTAAAAAAGGGCCCCTACATCTCAAATGACCATTTACCGGTCGGTAACGGCCGAAATCGGCCGTTACCGGTCAGTAAATGGCCACCTACATCTGGCCCCTAGTAGGTTAAGATTAGAAGAGCGGAGAGCTCTTACCTGCAAATAGGGTGCACTTGTCTTGGATTTAGCTGGGACCTTTCTAGTGAAGGGCTCTGTATGTTATTATAAGCGTATTAAAATTGTTCCTAAATTTGATTTGTAGCCAGTGGAGGTGTTTTAGCCCTTGTCTGATAGAGAGAAATTTGTGGATATTCGAAATGATTCTGGCTGCAGCATTTTGTACACACTGAAGTCAAGCCAGCAGGTTCCGAGGAGCACCTAGGGAAAGTACTTTGGCATAATCCAACCTGGAGGTGATTAGTGCATGCACAATCCCCTTAAACGTTTCTAAGGGAAGATATTTTAGGACTTACCTTAGGAATTTTAACAGACCAAAGCAGATAGCTGCAGTAGATAACATGGGGCTTGAAAGAAAGATCCATATCCATCAAAAGCCCCTGACCATTGTGGCTGGGGTGGGAGCAAGTCCTAAATCAGTAGGCAAAGTTGTTTAAGTCAAGAGGGGAGGAAGAACCAAACATCAAGATTTTCAATTTATCGAAATTGAGTTGTAGGAAGCTGTTATACATCTATTGAGTGATGGACCTAAGACAGCCCTAAATAGCCCCAATCCCAGTATCACTGAGGTGCTGAAAAGCTAGAATAAACTGAGTATCATCAGAATAAGAGCCAATGTTCATGCTCTAGCTTTGCTTAATTAAAGCTAATGGGGTCAGATAAATATCAAAAAGGGTTAGGCTTACTGATGATCCATAAGGAACACCAAAACTTATGGCACTAGATTGGGAGGTGAAGGGAGAGAGGAATATCGCCTGTTGTCTATCAGCTAGGTAGGAGCAGAGACATGTCACAGAGCGGCCCATGATTCTCACTAACTACAGCCTTTGTAGAAGAATCTAATGTGACACAAGGTTGAAAGCAGCAGAAAGATCTAGTAAGATGACCCCCTCTGTTTGCCCTGAATTGAGGATGCCTCTGATACATTCTGTGACTCTGAGCAGGCCTAGTTCAGTGCTGAAACTGGTGAGGAAGCCTTACTGGGAAGGATGTAGAATCTTGTTCTGTTCCATGTACCTGGTGATCCAGCGTCTCATCAGAGATTCTAACATTTTACCGAGATGTGGAAGGAGAGGGATGAGCCTATAATTACTCAGGGCGAGTGAATTGGAGTTGACCTTTTCTAGAAGAGGGATTCCCAGTGCCTTTTTCCAATTTAGAAGCATGGTATCACATTCTACAGACATGTTCAAAAGGGCATTTATTTGAGGATTAATAGCAGGGAGCGCCTTCGCGATCATGGAGGGGGGGACAGGTGTCAAGTGGTGAGCAGGATTTAATTTTATGGATAATGTGCTCTGAGTAGAGATCTCTACTTTGACTAGACACTTGATAAGACAGCAAGCATTTGACTGTAGCACCATTATTCTAGAGACACAAATTTATTTGAAAAGGAGTTATAAATAGGTGTGCGCCTCCGAACCAAATTTTTATTTTTCATAGTTCTGTCGCAGGAGGCAGCGCTCACATTTAAAAATGTCATTTGATTTGATTACCAATATTACGGAAAATAGAGCAACAACCAAGGTATATACAACCGATGAAGCAAGTTAAATTTACGCATTGATAAAAGAAGTTAGGACGACAGACAGACATGGGCGTTCCATTGCCCAACAACTAAGACAACTGGAATTTATATAAGATGACAACTCAATCAGAAACTTAATGCCTCAACATTGGTTCAATACAATAAAGCGAAACGCATACCACGTGGACTAAGATTAGCTATTAAAACTATGTTATTCCATTTCCACCTTAACTTTACATTTATGGATAAATGGTATGCTACACTCAATAAATGTTCTCTCGACCTGATTTTACTTATTATAGAGGAACTGTCAAAGACCATCCGGGACTTAGAGGAAGAGATTTATTCTCTTAAGTGTGAACGAGAATTATGCATGGAGACCAATGCTTGACAATTACAATTGGAAGTTCTTAATCAAAAATTGGAAAAGTATGAAAAATAACTCCAAGAGGGTAAACTTTGCAAAAATAAGAGGGATACGATTGACTATAAACTTAACAAGATTTATACTTGGGCTGAGATCTATGCGTTGAGGAGATTTGACCATAAAAAAACAGTAACATCGTTAGACGAAAGTTTGGTGTTGGATAAAGAGGCCACAACCAGCAGAACACCAGCACATGTGATTGCACAGTCTCAACAGCAGGTCCATCGACTGAATCAGGTCAAACTACACAAGTATTACCAACTGTAACTTTTTTGTCACAGGCTCCAGACCAAGGCCGTCCACCAGTAACAATAGATCGGAGCGTTCACACTCTGTCCAAAAAACCAGGAGAGGACAAAGAAAAAAGTAGGAAGTCGCTCCGCAGTGGCAAAACAGTGATCTAGTTATTAACATTTTCACGGTGCAATTGAATCCTTAACAGAAAGCTATTTTGGGACATGGGATGTCATTTGTCCCAACGGGGACCACCACTTTATTACAATATGAGGCAGACATATACAGATTCATAAAGACTCTAAGGTTACAGCATGTTTTCCCTAATATAGTACCCTCTGAACAAAATACTAAAGACCGTCCTGACAATACATTCAAACCCAGGAGTGCCTATATTCTACCGGTGTTCCATAAAATGCTGGATACTTTTGAGGTACTAGTCCAAAAGGATATTAAAGATCTGAAGTACCAAAATAAGAGAAAGGATGACCTTACAAAACATGAGAGAATAGTGATTAAAACGTTAGCCAATGACCCTACAATAACTATGCTACCAGCAGACAAGGGGGGCACGATCATGATTATGAATACACTATATTACCAAGCTAAAGTGAACACTCACGTAGAAAACAATAATACATTAATGAAACTTATGTATGACCCGACAGTGCAACTACAGGACTTATTGGCTAAGCTATTGACATATGCTCTTGAGCAAAATTGGATCAATGATCAGACTAAATCTTTTCTTACCACCACGAATCCTCGCAGACCAAAATTATACATAATCCCAAAAATGCACAAAGATGCTCAGAACTCACCATACCGGCCAATAGTCTCAGGTTGGGGCTCAATTTTCGATCCCATTGGCAAATTTTTGGATCACTATCTACAAAGATTTGTCTAGGGGTGGACTACATATCTCAAAGATACCACACATTTTCTGCAGAAATTATCTGCATTAGAAATTGACTACTATGAATAAACTCTATTATGCACCATCGATGTAACTGCGTTATATACATCCATACCCCATGCAGCAGGTTTGGAAGCCGTGGAATGGTCCCTACTTCAAATGGAAGATGTTGATATGGAACAAAAAATCATCTTACAACTCCTGAAATTCTGTTTACATAACTGTTACTTCGAATGGCAAGGACAGTTTTTTGTACAACTTGCGGGGAACTTCAGAGGACTTTCCGTGGCCCCGGCAATATGCAAATATCTTTATGTCTCAATATGAGCATGACCATATTATGTCGAATCCATCTTGGTGGCAAAAAATCCCTTTGTATTGTCGGTACATTGATGACATTTTTCTAATATGGCCGGACACCAAGCAAGCATTAACATCAATGAAAGAGGCACTGAATACCGTGAACCCACGGATACAATTAACTTGTTTAACAATCAGTAAAAAAGATCATCAATTCATGATGGGAACTGTTACAAAATGAGGCAGATTTCAATGGATTATTTCAACACAACCCGTTATTTGCCTATACCAGGGGTACAAATCTACGAGATATGCTATCTTCACAACAGAAAATTAAGAACCAAGTTGAACAACAAGGCACAAGAAAATGTAACAACTGCATACACTGCAATAATGTAACAGTAGGCAATACTTTAACTCATCCTCTATCAGGAAAGAAAATCTAATTAAAACACACTAGTGATTGAAACTCTAATAATGCAGTGTACTGCATCAAAGGCCCGTGTGGGAAAGCATACGTAGGAAAGACAGAGCAGAATTTGAAAATCAGGAACACGGAACACAAAAGTAAAATTAGAACTAAAAATACAACATCTAGTTTAGCCACACATTGGGAGGAGGTTAAACATACCATATCTCAGCTCAGGTTCCAAATTATTAAAAAACTACAGGTGCATCCAGGAATGGACATCACAAAAATCGTGCTCCAAAGAGAAATGTATTGGATTAAGACTTTAAATACTATGATCCCATCAGGATTAAATGACCGTATTGACATGAGTTTTTTCTAATAGAATTTTTAATGACACTAGTTGAGATACATTATTCAGCAAAAATGGTGATACACACATATACACATGGTGGCGGTGTAATCTTTGTTGATATCATTCTTTGATATCTGAGTGTTTGGATCTTGGTGGAGTATCATTTTCCACACATGTAGACACAATGAATTCTGTTTTGATTATCCCATATACATCCCAGCTATTCTTGCAATTATCTAGGACGTGTTTATGTATTGGTTACTTCAGCTACAATCTTTGTGATCATCTTGAGGTCATATTGGACCAGTTTCATTTTTCATGATTTTATTTGCTTGAATACGGACGCTGTCTCAGCTGCTGGCCACCATGCCACAAAACGTTTAAACAAGCATTTTTCCAGAAATGGAAGGAATTTAAATTGATGTTTCTTGCTGTACCATACCACCATAAGAGTAACACATTACAATTGACTAAACGCTGAACTTTTTTGAGCCCTGAAGAAGTCTCGATTGAGAGACGAAACGAGTTGGCTAAGAGAATTTCACTTATGCACTTGGATTTTTATGTCTGGATCCACTAATAAAGAATTTAATCGGACCAACATTGGATTCTGGACCTGCTTCTTATATCATTTTGCTCTTGGACTGATTCAATGTGAAAGGAATGTTATTTTATTTTTGATGGGTGCTGATTCCTAAACGTTTTGCCTTTCTTTACCCACTTCATGTTTGCTGATGTTGGTGAATTGTTTCATCATGGTGCTCCTGTGGGTAAGGGCCAGATATACAACCCGTTTTTGTGACCACAAACGGGAGATCGGCCCATTTGCGACCGCAACAAAGGTTCCAGGGATGTACAAATGCTATTTTACGAGTCACTGAATCGCAAAATAGCATATGCGACTTTCGTTATTAGGAAGGGGTGTCCCTTCCTAATAGTGAGTCACCATGTCATGTACTGATGTTTTGCGACCGCATTTGCTGTAGCAAAAAACTTGCAGTTTACCAGCTACTTTAAGTAGGTGGTAAACCACTCACAAGCGGGAAGGGATCCCTATGGGACCTCTTCGCCTTTGTGAGTGTGAGCGTAAACATTTTTTTTAGAGTAGGCAGTGGTCCCGGGGACCACTGCCTGCCCTTAAAAAGTGAAACAGAAAAGTTTCTTTGTTTTTTAAATGCATCCAGTTTTCCTTTACTGGACCCCAGCAGGCCACCATTCCCAATGGGGTTGAAAATTGTGCTTGCCTCATGAATATTGATGAGTCATGCAATTTGCAACCCTATTGGTAATCACAAACAGTGTCTGAGACACTGTTGTACATTGCATTTTGCGACTCACAAATTGCGAGTCGCAAAGCGACGCAATTTGTGACTCTCAAAATTCTATCGTCGTACATCTGGCCCTAAGTTTCTCATGCAGCACTGGACTTTTGTGGATGAGGCACTTGAGGCTGTGGTCGCATTGATTCATGAAATTCTCATGGAGCAGGGATTATTTTTGTGGCTGATTTGCTCCTGAGGTCGGCATCCTCTGTCACTGTGGAGTGATTACTTTTTAAAGTTGCTTTTTTTAAACTACAGAGCTGTTGCAACACTGGCTGACCGATTTTATCTAAAGGCATATGCTGGCAGGACTCAGTAGTACTGCATGCATTAGTTAATTATCTGTGTTACATTAATCATCTTAATGTATTGCTCTCTGTGTCTTCTCCTGAGTTTTGCTAGATCTCTTTAAAAAGAGAAATGAGAGCTGGTATAGCTCGGGGGAAAGGCCCGACTTTTTTCCTTACTCAGAAGTAAATTTTGGTTGATGTTAAGATTGAGCTACATACATTTTCACAAAGATTAAAGCTGGTGAAATACCATGCAATGATGGAGAAAAGGAACATAGCGACGAATGAAGTAAAGGATTTATTCCCTACATAAAATCTCGAAATTAATGATCTTGACTCAATAGGCACCTTGTAACATTTAAATAGAAAATTCAGGAGAATAGGAAGATGAGAAGAGATAGATATAGTGAAGTATATCGATTAAGTAGGAAATCACACTTCTGTCCAAAATGATATAGAAGAATCTCAAGAAATGGGCATTGCAAACAACTTTGGGATGTATATAACTCAACTAAAAGAAAACAAGAACTATTAAGAGATTGGTCAAGGATAGCAGAGTGTTTCTCAGACTGTTTGTCACAACCCACTGGTGGGTTGATTTTTGGTAGGTCTCGAAATGCCAAGCAATAAATAAAGATGCTTTTAAATTCTTTGTATATCTTCTCACATTGTCTACGCTTCAAAAACAGAGAGCAAATGTCAGAAAAAGTCTTCTGCTGCCTATTTGTTTCACATGAGGACAAACTGCTCTCACTTTACAGTCAGAGAAAGAAAAATAAAGTGAATTATTTGACAATCTTGCTGAAGTGCATGAAGTATGTGAATGGACAGAATGTCATTTTGAATTTGAATGTATTGAATTTATAGAGCGCACGGTTGCCCAACGGCTTCCCAGCACTAAAAGAATTCCAATAGTGCCGAGCTGAGCCAACGCCTAATTAATGTGGGAAAAGCCAGGTTTTCAAATTTTTCCTAGAAGCTAATTTGTGTGGGGCAGCTCGAATTTCCAGTGGGAGGGTATTCCACAGCCTGGGTATCAGATGTGTGAAAGATCTGCCTCCCCATCTGGCTCTTTTCACTCCGGTAGTCTTAAGGAGCTGTTGGTGGGCGGATCTAAGATGCCTGGAGGGTATGTACCTGGATATCAGATTCCGCCGTTTTACGGGCCCAGAGTTGTTAATAGCTTTACGAGCTATGAAAAGAGTTTTCAACTTTACTCTAGCCTCAAAAGGTAGCCAGGGGAGCTGTTTAAGTGCTTCCCTAACAGAGATGCAGTTGGGGATCTTCAACAAAGGTCTAGCAGCCACTTTCTATACCACTTGCAGCCTCCTAGTGACATACTTAGGTGAACCCATATAGAGGGAGTTTCCATAGTCCAAACCTGAGATGAGGAGGGATTGTATCCCCATTTTCTTCCGGTGCTCAGGGATTATATTGATGATTTTCCTTAGCATTTTAAGCAGTGAAAACATAACCCTGAGAGTTTTGGGATTGACAATCCAGTGTTAGCTAGTCCTCCAGCCAAATACCAAGGTTTTTTTATAGCGGATTTGTAGATGGGATGATCTCCCATGCAATTGGGCCAATGTATCAGAGGTGAGTGGATACCCGGGTCTCCGAGCAACAAGAGCTCTGTTTTCCCCCTGTTCAGCTTCAAACAGTTGTTGGACATCCAACTCACCACTCTCTCCAGACAGATAGGTAGTTGGTTATTGCTAGATTCAGAGCCAACGGGAAAGGACACCAATAACATAACATACAAACATGTTGTAACATAAAACAAAATGTAAGACATTGGACAGGAAGAATAGAGGAACGGCTGGGGGCACTTGC
This sequence comes from Lissotriton vulgaris, assembly GCF_964263255.1. Classification (NCBI taxonomy): domain Eukaryota; kingdom Metazoa; phylum Chordata; class Amphibia; order Caudata; family Salamandridae; genus Lissotriton; species Lissotriton vulgaris. The sequence continues at coordinate 1,878,606,665 of NC_141685.1, read as the reverse complement.
TGCCATTGACAAAGAGGCTATGGTGGCACCTAGGAGCCTGAGAGAACTCTACCAGTGCAATGTCCACACAACTGCTCTACCTTGTCTGGACTTGATCTCGGCCTGCTGGGTGAGGAGCTGAGAGGCCGAACCAGACACTGGGGTGAGATTGGATGCGACCCTACCAGCGCGGGACTCTAGAAGACCTTCTTGTTGGAGACGCGGGGGCTCTTCTCCTTGCGGCGTCTCACCATGGGAAATTTGAAGGGCAAGAAAGAAGGGGCTCAGCAGCAATCGGACACTGAATTAACTGGCCGAGGGGAGCAAGAAGAGCCTGAACAATTGTGTGATCCCCACTTGCAGCTCCAACTGGACAAAAGCCTTGCGGCGATAGCAGACTCCAGAGCGGCGCTGCAGCAAGATATAGCGCAGGTAGCCATGTGCTTGGGCCTTTTGCGAGCGGACCATGGTAAACTGGTGGACAGAGTTAAAACGGTGGAGGGAGCGCTACAGGCCATCGAACCGCTGCAAAGCGACCTCAAGGCCACAATGACTGATGTCCTGGATCGTATTGGAGTGCTGGAGAAGGGAGCAATCACCGGAACAATATCCGCATAGTGGGATTGCCGGAAAAAACGGAAGGAACTGATATGGTGCAGTATCTTGAGTCATGGCTCAAGACGGTGGTGCCCCCTGAGGGCCTCTCGACCTTCTATACTTTGGAAAGAGCACACAGGGTGCCCGCCTGGCCACCTCAACAGGAATGGCCCCTGCGGCCGGTGGTAGCGAGGCTGTTGCACTATCGCGACAGAGATCTTCTGCTCCAGAGAGCACGCGTGGACGGCCCCTACGAAGTGGGAAACAGTAAAGTGAACCTATTCCCTTTTATGACACCCCGGAGGACACCTGTGCTTGGTTAGAGTTGTACAGAGCTGGGAAAGATGGCACGGAGCAAAGGGCGCAAGTTACCGCAGACCATCTGCTTCAGAGGAAGTCAAGGAGGCTTCGGCTTAGGCAGAGAGACCTGAGGAGGCCCTTGTTGCAACAGACGGAAACAGAACGGCGGGAAGTACTGGACGCGGTAGCAGCACTGTCGGGAGCGCAGGGACGACTGTCTCCAGGAGGAACAGACTCCAAAAAGGACAAAGATGGATCTGATACCGAACACTCAGGAGCTGTCAGTGCGCACCTGCCGAAGGTCACGCCGGCAACGGCGGAAGGGATGCTGGACGAGGGCTGAGGCAGCTGTCGAGTTGGTCATGGCGAGACTTCGCGGCCTCAGTGGACTCACTGTTTCAGGTTTTGGAATGGGGTGGGAGAGGGGAGGAGGGTTCGTTTAAATTGTTTTTGATATTTATCCAGGGCTCAGTCTGACATGAGAGGCACGCAGAAGTTGGGAGGAGGCCCGTTGGCACTCAGTCCACCCTCGTCGCCCTTAAGGCATGCCCTCAGCGACTGCTGTTGGGCTTAGTAGGGTGTGAGAGTGTGTATCAGTTTAGATGGGAACTAGCGGTGAGTCACTAGGTCCTATTCTTGGGGGGGTGGGCAGTTGGGTTAGTTGGGGAGTTTGTTGGGGGGAAGTCTCACCGGTGTGGTAGCGGGAGCCTGTTGGGGAATGCAGATTTTACTCGTGGGGAATGGGAGATACCGCTAATTTACGTTGTATTACCTGGAATGTGAGGGGCCTACACACCATGACCCGACTGCACAAGGTACACGCATACTTAGTTCGCAGGGGAGTACACATAGCGTTGCTGTAGGAGACTCATTTGACTAAGGCAGAGGGCTTAGCTCTGCAGAGACGTTGAAGGGGGCAAGTGTTCATTACTACTTATTCGGTGTTTGCACAGGGGGCTTTGATTTGGATCAGAGCAGGAGTGCCCTTCCAGGTCACGAGGCAGACGATCGACCCAGCAGGCAGGTACGTGGCCATAGAAGGTAGGCTAAGAGGCAGAGACATAGCCTTCTGCAGTGTGTATGCGCCTAACGTAGATCAGGTGGGTTTTCCGACGCAGCTCTCTGGTTCGCTGGCATATTTTCTTGCGAGCTCACAAGTGATGGGGGGAGATTTTAACTCTATAACGGACATATCACTCGATAGATCCCACCGCCCGCCGGCCGATTCCCCGGTACACAGGTTGACTAAAGCAGGCTCGCATGGCAGAATAGCTGGGGGTTGGTCGAAGCATGGCGAATCCAGCACCCGCGCGATCGGGATTACTCCTACTTCTCCGGAATGCACGACCTACATGTCCAGCTGGACACAGAGGTGTGCTCGCCAATAGTGCTGCCCGCAATAGTACAGACTGAGTATCTCACTAGGACGATCTCCGATCATAATCCGTTGCTTTTCACCTTGCACTGGATTCCTGGTATATCGAGTGTACCCACTTGGAGGCTACGCCCTGACACACTAGAGGATCCGATTTTTCAGAGAGAAGTGGGCGAAGGGATCACTCATTATTTCGTGGAGAATGCTGGCTCGGCATCAACGAGGGCAATATAATGGGATGCTTTTAAAGTGGTGATCAGAGGACTATGCATAGGAAAATACGTGGGAGTACAAAAGGTGCTCCTACTAGATTTGAACCAAGCTGAGGAAAGGTTACGTAAGGCGTAATTAGCTAGGCCTAATCACCCTGAGCTTCAGACCGAACTCATGGCAGCGAAGGAAGAGGTAGCAGCAGAGGTGGAAGGATTGCGCTGTTTCGATTATAAGTCTTACACAGCGAGGGCTATTGCAGAGGGAGAGAAAGCAGGGACCCTGCTAGCTTGGTTGGCCAACCCGGAGAAGACAGGCTCTTCTATCTTGGCCCTAGAGATGGAAGATGGGTAGACGGTGTATACCCAAAAAGAGATCTTGCACCGTTTTTTGAGATATTATGAGGGGCTCTATGAGAGCTCGCCAGTGGCAGGGGACCCAGAAATAGGTTCCTTTTTGGAGGGAATCCCACTTCCAGAGTTGGAGCGTGAGCAAACAACATGCTTGGGCCGGTCGATAGAATTAGGTGAAATTAGGAGCGCTATTAAACCCATGGCCAGAAATAAGACACCAGTAGTAGACGGTTTGCTGATAGAATTCTACAGGAAGTTTATAGACTTGTTAGCACCGAGACCACTGGAAGTCTACATGGAAGCGAAAGATCTGGGTCAATTGCCCACTTCTATGCGGGAGGCATTAGTGATCCCACTTTTGAAGCCGGGTCAGGAGGGGATGAACCCGGCCTCCTACCGCCCGTTATCGATGCTGACTACAGACTACAAGATACTGAGCAGCATCTTGGCGACCCGTCTTTTAGGCCATATGACCACGCTGATCCATGAAGACCAGGCTGTTTTACATTAACGAGGAATACATCCACAAGCGTTAGAAGGTTAGTGAGGCTGTTTGAGGAAGATCAGCGGGAGGCCCGGCAACCAATGATCTTATCAGTGGATATAGAGAAGGCTTTCGACAGCTTGGAATGGCGGTACCTCTATAAGACAATGGGTCGCTTTGGCCTGGGACCGGACTTTGTGCAGTGGATGACAGTGTTATATGCGTCAGCTATGGCTAGGGTGTGAGTGGGAACACTGATATCCTCACAATACCCAGTGGCCCGTGGTACCAGGCAGGGTTGTTTGCTTTCCCCTTTATTATTCGCATTGGCCGTGAAACCGCTGGCGGTAAGGATCCGACTGGGGGTCACTATGATGGGCTGCAATGTAGAGGAGATCGACAGTTTATACTATTATACGCTGATGACTTGCTATTATTTCTTGAAGACGCAGGGAGAGGGTTGGCTAGAGCTGGGTCCCTGTTGTCGGACTTTGGAGACGTATCGGGATTGAGAGTAAACTGGCTGAAAACATGCCTGTTCCCGGTGAGACAAGGCGAGCCCCGGCCAACTACGGATAGAGATGTGAGATGGGAACCCACATGCTTGAAATATTTGGGAGTACATGTATACCACACTGCCGCCGACATGTTAGAAGGAATCTTGGGCCGTGATGTGAGAGCCTGGAAGGGTAGTATGGCCTTTCGGTCCACTCTCCCATTGTCGGTGACGGGACGGATAGCTCTACTGAAAATGGTAGCGCTTCCTCAACTATTATATTTTTTTAGAACTCTCCCAATATGGATCCCATGCTCCATGATCAAATTGTTGAAATCGCTCATAGTGAGTTTCCTATGGGGAGACGCCGGGTAGCGCAGGCGACACTCGTCAGGCCCAAAGCGGAGGGAGGATTGGCAGTCCCAGATTTTGAGCTGTATTACCTGGCGGCCCAGATCCAGATATTAACACAGGCAATAGCGCAGGAATTTAGAGGCCCTGAACACCAGAGAGGTAGGGGAATACCACCTTTTGTCCTGTCCTTCATAGTGATGCAGCAGAAATGAGATATTAGGGACCTCCAAACGGAAGAAAAGACACTAAGGCTCTGCTGGAACCGCTCTCGGCGCAGGGAGGGAGTGTTACACCTGTGTGCGCCTGAGATCCCGTTAGGAATGGTGACGGCACTTACGCATGGCGGTGATTGGACTCCATTGCAAGACTGGGAGGATGCAGGAATCCAGGTACTAGGAGACCTATACAAGGATGGGGCATTTTTGTCCTTTCAGGCACTGCAGGAGAGATATGATCTGCCGAGAGAGGGTTTCCTATTACATGCAGCATTGACTAGGGCACTCCAGGGTGGGCCTGGCGGAGCCTAAGACGACCATGGCATGCCAATATACCATGATGGCCGCCGGGACTTTTAAGGCGGTAACGTGCCTCTATACCAGAATGCTTAATGAAGGACTAGCACCCCTAGAGACACTGAGGGAGAAATGGGAGGTTGATATAGGAAGAGCTATCCCTGAAACGGCCTGGACACAGATTGTACGCCGAGCCTGGAAGAGCACAAGAAATGCGAGATTCTAACTAGTGCACTTCTATATTCTCCATAGAGCATATTTGACACCGGGGAAAATCCGGAAATATTTTGAGGTTGCGGAGGCGGCGTGTCCTAGATGTGCACAAATAGGAGGAGACTTGATGCATATGTTGTGGTCGTGCACTGCGCTAGGGGATTACTGGGAGGAGGTGGTAGAGGCACTGAACGCAATTACGGAGAGACAGTTGACCTTGGATATGGCCACTAGTGTTTTGCATTGGTTCCCGCATACATCGAAGACCAAAATATCAAGCAAGTTTGTGGACATGGGGCTACTGCTAGCAAAACGGGAAATTACGAGGCATTGGAAGGCGACGGTAGGTCCTAGCGGCAGAAGATGGAGGGCTGAGTTTGTGAAATGGGCAAGCAGCGAAAGCACACTTAGATACCAGCAGGCTAGACGACTAAATAATGAGAGAGCGTTAGAGGCAGTGACGGCATGGGAAACATTAGTGCAAGCCTTGCGAGATTATCAGACGAAGGGCGACAGGGAGGAGGGTGCACGAGCAGTAGCCGGCTCCGAATCTGGCCAGGTACACTGACTGACTAAAGAGGATGTGACTCCTGTACCCACAAGACGAAACAGACCATAGCGGAACACACCGGTGGGGGGGGGAGGGGGGCACCACTTGTTGGGGGGGAGTTGGGGATATACGTACCATTGGGATATAACTATCGACATTGACCGCATATTGCATCACAGGAAATGTATAGCAGAGCATGTTAGGGATCGGAGGTTGCCAACATTTGTGGGGAATGGTTTTTCAAGATGATTGATGAAGGTTGTGATTATGTAATGCAGATTATATAAAACACTATAAAATTTGTTTAAAAAAAAAATGAGAATGTAGTCTTCAAATTGAAAACCCAAGAGACAACCATTGGGTATTACAATCCTAACAAGAGAAGGCGTTCCTCCTGATCGAAGAAAATCAGTGAAGGAGGGAGTCTGGGATTTTTACAAGCAAATTATCTATCTGATCAAAGATGTTGAACTGTGCAAATAACCATAAAACCTAAGGCAGAGTATCCCAGAGCTCGCCAATACAACCTCTCACCTGAGGTGGTGGCTGGAGTTATGTCTGTGATTGAATTCATGTGAGACAAATCATCCTAAAGGAAATACTAGGGAGTCATTTGTGATGGGTTTGCAGAAATCAAATAGAAAATGGAGAATAGCTCAGGAACTACAAAACGTGAATCAAATTGTTGTCCCATGTACTAAATCCTGCCATGATACATTTCCAAATTCCTTGTGATGCTTAGTGGTTTGGTCATTTATCTGTGTCAAGCATTCTTTTCCATTCCTCTACTTGAGAGAAGTCAGTTTCTTTTCACTTGCCAGTTTTTACATAAAATTGTGACATTGTGACGAGTACCGGAAGGGCATACAGAGAGTCTGTCAATCTTTATTCAGATAGTGAAGAAGAACCCGGAGAACTTACACTTGCCACGCAACTCAGTTCTGATCCATTATATTGATGACCTACTGGTGGCATTAGCAATGCAAGATGAATGCAAGCAAGACAATGTTGCCTTGTTGAATCATTTGGCAGAGAAAGGACACAAGGTGTCCCCTATACACATTGCAGTACTGTCAGAGGTAGGTTCAGTATTGGGACATCATATTGAGAAAGGAGTTAGGAAAGTGTTCCAAGAAAGTGTATCTACAACCCTGACACGTAACCCCTCCCCTCAATGACACAGAGGAAATTACTGGGAATGGTGGGCCAATGTTGTCAGTGGATACCCAACGTGTCCTTAGTGGCAAGGCCTCTATAGAGCGATACAAAAGGGAATGATGGACGGAGCGTTTGAGAAAATCAAACACTCACCCCCAGTCAACTGATCTGGGTTTAATCTATCACCATTCTTTAGCTCACTCTGCCGGAGATTCCTCCCAGTCTCCACCGGGTCCCCACCCAGAAGTGTAGGCCACCAGAGCCATGCAGGAAAAGGACCTGATGTGATCCTGGTCCTCCACACGCTGGAGCAGGCTTCACAGCGTCTCCCCTGCAGCACAGTCCCAATCATTGCTGCTGTGAAGACTCCTGGCTCCCCCCACAGCACCCTCCCCAAAGCACTTGGGCTACAGATGTCCCCGGTCCTGGCAATTATCGGCTGGATGCAGTGATTGCAGAGGAGCTCATTTTTTTTTCTTTTTTTTTTTTCTTTCCCTTTTTTTATATTTTGAAACAGAAGTTTATATACATACAGTACAGTTTCTGTGTTAATGTGGTGAAAAAATATGTTTTCTCTTTTAAGCTTCCAAAAGAAATCTGTGCTTTCACTCAAAACTGAAGTAGAAATTTTCCCAGAAAGCATGCTTTTATTGATTTGGTGTAAATCTGTTCAGTAATTTTTAAGAAACAAGCTTAAACCTTAAAAAACGCAGAGGAGACCCTACCTGGGACGCTGTTTTCCTCCAACAGCTCTGCAGCCTCTGCAGCAACGACTTGCCGTACCCGCTTCGCTTGTGAATCGCCGCGGGACCTCTGGCTGTGACCTCCAGTGTGCCTGGGGTGAGAGGATCCATCGTAGCAGGGGTATTGCGCTGCAGGGACTCGCTCTCCCAGGAGTCCCTGCCTGACCCCTGTCAGCTGGTCTGCGCCCCCTGCTAGCCCCGCACCCTGGACGGCACAAACTACAAATTAAACTGTACTCCCTGGTCAAAGCGGGAACTTAAAAAACGCTGAGGAGACCCTACCTGGGATGCTGTTTTCCTTCAACCCCTCTGCAGCCTCTGAAAGCCCCAGAAAGCATGCTTTTATTGATTTGGTGTAAATCTGTTCAGTAATTTTTAAGAAATAAGCTTAAAACTTAAAAAACGCTGAGGAGACCCTACCTGGGACGCTGTTTTCCTTCAACCCCTCTGCAGCCTCTGCAGCAACGACTTGCCGCAACGACTTCCAAAAGAAATTTGTGCTTTCGCTCAAAACTGCTAATCAGAAGTAGAAATCTTCCCAGAAAGCATGCTTTTATTGATTTGGTGTAAATCTGTTCAGTAATTTTTAATAAACAAGCTTAAAACTTAAAAAACGCAGAGGAGACCCTACCTGGGACGCTGTTTTCCTTCAACCCCTCTGCAGCCTCTACAGCTTGTTAATCGCCGCGGGACCACTGGCTGTGACCTCGAGTGTGCCTGGGGTGAGAGGATCCATCGTAGCAGGGGTGTTGCGCTGCAGGGACTCGCTCTCCCAGGAGTCCCTGCCTGACCCCTGTCAGCTGGTCTGCGCCCCCTGCTAGCCCCGCCCCTGGACGGCACAAACTGTACTCCCTGGTCAAAGCGGGAGCTTAAAAAACGCTGAGGAGACCCTACCTGGGACGCTGTTTTCCTTCAACCCCTCTGCAGCCTCTGCCGCTGCGCGGCTTGTCAATCGCCGTGGGACCACTGGATGATGACCTCGAGTGTGCCTTGGGTGAGAGGATCCATCGTAGCAGGGGTGTTGCGCTGCAGGGACTCGCTCTCCCAGGAGTCCCTGCCTGACCCCTGTCAGCTGGTCTGCGCCCCCTGCTAGCCCCGCCCCTTGGTCGCCTTTGAAATACAATATAACCACACCAGCCACACGCTGCGCGGGAGCACCGGGCGAAGCCCGGGCAAAGGGCGGGCCCTCTGAGGCACTCAGAGGTCGAAGAGGTCGGGTCGGGTGCACTCACATAACGATTGTATTCCTCCGCCTTTTAGGGTTTGTTACTGCTTTTATTTTGCGGGGATACCAGAAGGCTGTTGGCCCCGTACGACAACGCCCTGTGGTTCCTGGGTCCATGTAACATTCGTCTCAACTGAGACAATCTCATTTTCTTCATTATGTCTACCAGAGGTAGTCGAAGTAAGACAGCTGCTGGAGGGATGCCTGTGATTGGACCAATAGATAACTTTATAACAAGGACTAACGATGCAATTGAACTTAGCATTTCGCTCCTTGAGCGCAGGGTCTCGCAAGATCTAGCAATTGCAAAACGATCTTCCCTCTGGAGCATTACATCAGCAATAACCCCAGTTAGCTCTAAAAATCCACACACAGGTTGTATTCGCGAAACCTGAGTTGACCTTCATACTATACATAATGAGGTTAACCTATCAGCATCAAATCCCTTAATTGACTCCGATCTAGATTCAAGTAGAGAATTAGAAAGGACCCCAGAACTAAATATAGATCTCACACCAGAAAAGGTAGTGGAAAATAGTGAGAGACACCGAAGAGGCAGGCAAGAGGGTGCAATCCGAAAGCAAACAAAACAAACGGCTCATTCTATCACCTCTGCCGTTAGAAAACGCAATGCTAAAAATGGGCAGCCTAGGAAAGGCACAAATATGCACTTAAACGCAAATGGCATAAGCCCATCCATAGAGATAGTAAGCAAAGACTCTCAGGGGATCCCCCATGCGCATGTGGACAAGCCCGATGCAAATATAGCAAACGACCAACTACTTGAAAGATTCGGCGTCCTCCTTAGCATCTTTATGTCGCCGATCGAATCCAGGCTTGCCCGTATAGAAAAGCAGCTAGAGGAACTAACAGTCTACAATAAAAAAAAATTCTAGTGTTGGCCCACAAACTAATGTAGGTTCCAAGACAAGTAGTAGCAAATCTACATCTTCTAAAACCAAGATCACCTCAGTCTCAGATACTGTAACAAAACCAAAACCCACTATTTCTTCAAGTAAAGAAACTGCTACAAATAAACCAGTAGCAACTAGTAGCTCTATTCATAATACTGACATGAACACTCACACCTCAAACACTCAGCCAGGGAAGACGCACATAACTCCCCAAAGCAAAAGAAAGACATCAAACCAAACTAGCGACACCGCACCAACTTTTCAAAGGGCCCGGCCGACTCACGATGTAGCTTATAACTCAAGGCAGATACCTCCACACATCAGTCTGCCGCCTGAATGTGGGGCCTATGTGTTGGTTTTGGTTAATGTCCCCAAACTTAGGTACGACCAAGATGAAACCTCTTCCTCACTAAAGAACAAGACCCTACATTGGTTAATAGCTAATTGCAATTTCCCATTGGAAAGTTCTGGAGAGATTATACACACCCAGAGAGTTGGATGGATAAGCCCTTTGAAGAAAAAGTTCGAGGGGGATTATAACTGTTAACTTCAAAAATCCGCAATGGGCTGAAAAAACTCTGGCCAGGCCCCCCCCCCCTCTACCTGGGAATTCAATACCACCCTTCTCCCTTTGGGTTATTTTTACAGACACTTGATCAGTACACATCCCATCATGGCAACCAACCCGATTACTCCCTTTCATGATCAATACCTGCCAACTAAAAGTAATTCTCCTTTCTTCCACGAGAACTCACAATTTACTTATCCGAATGGTCCTGCACAGTGGCATCAGGGCCAAATCCACCCAAATCTGATAACTCACCGATACCTGTCTACAACGCCTCACTATGAGCACAGAGACGTCCGATGGCGTCAAGTTGCTGCGGCACCAGGTAATTCTTATAGCATCCCCACTCACACTAGATTCAGTGCATTGTCCGGACTGGGCTATAATGATTGACTGAATCACGACCAGTCCACAGGGGAAAATGTGCACACATCAAATATAGGAGAATTCCTAACAGGAAAAACCCCAGTCACAGAGGATAAAAATATAACACTTACTCCTGGAAAACATATTTCTACTGTTTCCTTGCAACACCGGTCGGGCGACTTGGACAAATTACCAATAGCCCCTCCCAATCCTAGGCCAACGGGTAACTTAATGTTTGCATCATTCCTTCCCAATCCTAATTCACCTACCTCCCAAGTACATTTCACATACTGGAATATAGCTGGTCTATCTGCTAAACAGACAAATATTAACTTCTTGAATCAGGTAAATCTGAGTAACATTATCTGCCTCCAGGAAACCTGGGCTACTGACTCCATACACATAACGGGGTACAAGACTTATTTTTCTGCAGCCAAAAAATCAGCTTCTGGAAGAAGCAGGGGTGGTCTGATCACTTACATTGCAAATACTCTACATAGTGAGGATATTCTTCTCCTGAAGCTAGAAGAGAACTACCAGCTAATAGTTCTAAAGAGAACTAAAAAAGAGATCTATGTAATAGTAAATTTCTACAACAATTTGAATGTAAGTGACTTAATAAACCTTTTGTCAGAGATTTCCCTAGTTCTGCAAGATCTTCGAGTGAAGTACATTAAGAAGTTATGCACATTATTATGGGGTGGTGATTTCAACCTTCATCTATGTAGAAATAATAACGTTGATAAGTGTGGAATTAAAGAGGATGACGGTAATAGCATAACACACTTTTTACATTCGATTGAGGGGGAAAAAATGAACGAGATTATGATGGAATTGGAATTGGGTTTTGCTAACGAGTTAAAGACCTCCCCAGTAGCCTTTGTGCCAACATTTAACGGCAGGGGACTAGTAAGCCTGATAGACTATGTCCTGATATCATCATGTAAGGGGTCAAACATCGAAGTCTTTGAAGTAATTAAAAACCCATTGAGCGATCATTTCCCAAACACCATTGCTTTATACGAAACAAAACCTCATAAAGATCCTGAAATATTGAACATTTTAGACCAGCAAGAGCTGGAACTAGGATCTTTAAATGGCTATACATTAAAATGGGGAAAAATCGACCAGGGAGCAACTACCACAAAAATAGTCAGGCAAAGCCAGTCAGACATAATAAACTGTCTTGATCCTGGGACAAAATCCAAAGAGGTTCTGGCAAGTTTCAATACCATTTCTCAAAACATAAAGAAAGAACTTACCAGAACACAGAACCGAAAAAGTCAGGTAAAAAAAGGCTGGTTTAGCCCGGCCTGCACCAAAGCGTATTCGCGACTAAAGGAAGCCCTAACTAGGGGAAAGAGAGACAGAGGGGAGGTTGTTAGATTAAGAAAGGAATATGCGCTAGCCTTAAAAACTAGAAAGAAAGAGCTAAAAGCTGACCTATGGGACCAACTAAGTAGAAGCTCAGAATCAAAACACAGTGCAGCCTTCTGGCAAATAGTCAGATCTCCTTTTTTAACAGATGGAGAGGACTTACCATCCATAGACGTTGCGATCAGCGACAGAGATTGGGTGAACTATTTTTCCAAAGTTTTTAGTAATGGAAACGTACGGGGTACGGATTATATAGATCCCCTGACCCAGGTTACCTACCCAATAGCATTGCAATTCACACATGACGAGGTACAAAAAGCAATAAAATCCTCAAAATCAGGTAAAGCTCCAGGCCCGGACGGGGTTCCAGTGGATATTTTTAAACATGAAGTAGATCTCTGGTCCCCGCTACTGACAAACGTCCTAAACGCCACTGTAGACAAGGGTTTAATAGAATCTTGGACAACCTCGATATTGGTCCCTATATATAAAAAAAGGGGACCGAAACAGCCCATCTTGCTACCGACCTATTTCGCTCCTGGATTCGCTCGGGAAGATGGCAGGTCGGATTCTTCTCGACCGACTCCAGGAGTGGACAACTAGTCAGAACATCATTTCTGCAATACAATACGGGTTCCGAGAGGGGCTAGGCACAGTAGACCAAGCACTAAACCTGTCCCTACTGGCAGGAAAATACATGGAGGCCAAGGGGAGTGTGCTGCATATGGTATATGTTGATTTATCCGCAGCCTTCGATTGTGTAGTACACTCGAAGCTGTGTAAAATCCTTTTAACTATGGGTGTGGACCCCCCGGTTGTGGATTTCCTACGGGAACTATACACAGGAACAACGGGAAGAGTAAGATTTGGGACTACGGGGCAACTCACTGAAAGTTTCAGGGTGGAAAAAGGGGTCAGACAGGGATGTGTGCTGGCTCCCTTTCTATTCACTCTATACACAAATGGGCTAGAGATTGCTATGCTTGAGGGAAGCAAAGATCTCCCTTCAATTGGTCATCGGCAGATACCAGCTCTGTTATACGCCGACGACGCGGTTATCCTAGCAAGAACTCCTGTCGAGTTGCAGCGAGCATTAGACAGATATTGTGCCTTTATGTCAAGTTTAAACCTGACCCTGAATGTAAAAAAAAGTATACAATGCATGTGGGGAAAAAAAACGCAAAGAACAAAAGTATATATGTGAATGGGGAGGCACTGGACAGAACTGCAACATATCCATATCTGGGAATTGTAATTGACGAAAAATTTAAGTGGAAGGCAGCAATCAATGCAAGGAAGCTGGCCTTTTTAAGAGCAACCTCAGCACTTAAATTGTTCGCACAAAAACTGGGCCAGAGACCTCCATTAGAACTATTGAAAATATACAATGCAAAATGTGTCAGCACTGCCACGTACGGGGCTGGGCTATGGGGTCTTGCAAATGTGGACGAACTGCAAAAAATTGAAAATTCCTTTGTAAGATATTTACTTGCAGTACCGAAGAGCTCGCCCACATATGGCTGTCACCTAGAGCTGGGCATAGACTATATATCAGACACTATAAAAACCCAACCAGTAATGCTGTGGCGTCGAATTTGGGTAACTAAACAATGTCACTTAACAAGATCAATTGTGCAAGATATTAAGACACTCGATCACTGTGGGAAGATAAAATGGCTGGCATATGTCAAGGCTCTACTAACAGACCTAGGCTATGAAAAGTTATTTGCTGAACCATTAACAATAGCAGAGATCTCAAAGGCAGATTTGAAAAAAGCATGCCTGGCACACCTGGGGCAGGTCCGCTTGCTAAAAGAGATAGGGAAATCCTCTGTCCAACAGGGTTTCTTAGTTCAGACTGTGCTTTCTATTGAACCTTACTTGTTGTACAGACTAAGTCAGTTTGAAATACTGTTGTTGACACGCTTCAGACTAATATGTTTCATCAAATGGTATCTTTTCCCTCTCAAAACGACTGGTCATCAAAATCGTTCCCATGCCCTTGTGACTCTGTTTCGACACAATCGACCATACACGTAATACTTTTTTGTAAATTTTACACTATACCACGAAGGCGTTGGATATTGCCCATATTGAGAAACTGGGGCCTGCGCCAATGCCGTCCAGCATATTTGGTGCTTCAGTACCTCGATGATGAAGCAGTAGCAAAAGCGATGGCGTGTTTCCTTAAATTTTGTATCCGTCATCGCTTGAATCTTTGATAAAGATGAGTCATCTTGAATATACATTAGAGGACTGATGAAATCACTGTAAAAACTGTACGTCACGCCATGGTCATATTTTTAATGAATTCTGATTTATATGTAAACTGTGTTTTAGTGTATAATAATAACTAATATCAGATTTTAATTGATTTTTAACTGAGAAAGTGTATAAAATGTATTTTATGAACTTTTATGGTATTTCTACAATTATGAAAAACCGAATAAAGTTGGTTTTGATTGTTTTGATTTGAAGAAACAAGCATTTAAATAAGTTGCTGAAGGGGTTCAAAAAGGTTAAAACTTTTCTACACTGATGTAGTTTAAAATTGAGATTCAGAAAATCTGAATCCTGTCAATCACATTTTGAATTTATTCTCAAATGAAATTGGCTGGTGAAGTCAATTCATTTTCTTCCCACCATCTTGAAGTTTTCAATTCCTGACAAAAAAGACAATTTTCATGTTGTAGAACAAAATGTTTCCACAGCACTGGGAGAGTACCATGGGTGATACCCGACCTGAGTTGAGTGCAGTGGGGAACTCAGAGGTGTGGAAAATAAAAAAACACCCTCAAAAAAGTGCACACCAGAGTCAATTTGCTATTTTTACGTAAATCATAATTCCATAACCATAATGAAAAGTTAAACCATTTAAAAAAAAAAAAAATTTAAACGTAGACAGGAACGCTTATTGTGCAGCGCCAAACGATATTCACAGTGGGGCAGGCTGGCTTTGGGAGTGGGCAATGCCCCGTGGATAGTCCCTGCAGAGTATAGCCTGCCTAGCTGGGTTTGAAGCCTACAGAGATCCTCCATTCAACCACTGCTGTGCATGGACGAAAGCCGTGATTTGCCAACTGCAGAGGGGTGGGTGTAGGGCCTGTTTCCCAATTATGTTATGCAATGTAGAAAAACCATGCCATAAGTCGTGCACACATCTGCAGAATACACAAAACTAATCACAAATTTTAAAATAGCACAGGAAAGAAACCTATCAAGAATAGTTAAAGTGACCTTATAGTTAAATATGGTACTAACACCTTAGTTTTCACTAAAAAATCATGTTTTCTCTAAAACCCCTTATTTGTTCCTACATGTTTAAACATGTGTCTCTTCTTTTACCAGAATATAACAGTATAGTCTACTATCGAATTTATGGATACGTTAACAATATCCTTGTTTGAGGAAAAGCATTATTTTCACGAGGATTGTACCAAAATACACATTTAATATTAGAAATGCATACCATGTAACAGTGGGATCCTCCATTCCCAGCCAAATTTACAAAGCACTCAGGCTTCAGCATTCT
Source organism: Lissotriton vulgaris (assembly GCF_964263255.1). NCBI lineage: Eukaryota > Metazoa > Chordata > Amphibia > Caudata > Salamandridae > Lissotriton > Lissotriton vulgaris. The sequence continues at coordinate 1,878,591,359 of NC_141685.1, read as the reverse complement.
GGTTTAAGCCATCACCAGAAACCCTCTTTGGAAATAAAGAACAACATTAATTATTGAGTATGTAGATACTGAGGGCAAAAGCCTCGAGTGGGTCATGACCTCCCTCCCACTATGATATTCATTACTATCGTTGTGGAGAGGTGTCATGGTTTGCAAGAGATAAAGGGTAGAGGGGTGTTGATGCCCCTCTCACCCATTGGCAGGAGTGATAAATAGCAACCTCCTCTCGATAGATCTGAATATATGTTGTATTCAAAGCTGTTTGTTCAGGTATCGAATAAATACCATATTAAACTGCACCTACCTATACACATCCATACAGGCACAAACAAACTCATAGAGATATGGAAAGAGATACATTAAGACAGCCTCTCAACCATACACAAAGAGAATACATACAAAATGCATGCTGCCTTCCAAAGTGTCATAGCATCACCAAAGACAACACAAAACAAACATGACATTTTCTCGCCTTTTTTCTAAAAGTCAGACGTGACATCTGAATCGAAGGCATGTGGGATTTATGATCACAGTTAATTCGTTCTTCCTGTGTGTATCTGGCATGGGATCTCCGCCATGCTGATAAAGAACAGCGTGGGAGCGTCAGCAGTGTTTCTTCTACACACATGGGCTTTCTGGTTCAGTGTTTTTTTGTAATATAAATGTATAGTTAGGTTAACCGATTCCTATTTTTGGAGACAAAGACAAAAGGACTTTTTTTAAATGAAACATAAGCGAACAAAGAGTTCTATTCACATAAACCCGATGAAGGCCATGCTAATCCTGTAATTCCACGTCCCTTTTTGTATTGTCACAATTCCTATCACCACAGCAGCACAGCGCTCTAAATGATGTTGAGGGACTGTTAAAGTTAAATGGAGCTGTATGTATGATTCCGTTTGCATCACTCTTACTCCACGCAACGTGGTGCAAAAGCGACACAAACTGTTTGAAATTACGGGCCTCATTTATGAGGTTTTGCAGTAGGGCAGAGCTGCAGGCCCTTCTCCTGCACTGCCCTAAGGCAAAAGAGCATCAAGCCTATTAGATAGGGCACATTCCTGTCCCTTTCCCCTGCGTCAGTGCACAAGGAGCTGCCGTGCACCAACACAGGCACCTTTGCACCATGGTGCTAGGTTACCTGCGTTGCAGGTATGATTATTTTTGCGCAGGAAAGGAAACCTTCCTGCACAAAAACAATCACAAGAGGCTTTTTCCTCTTTCTATGTGTGTTGCAGGATGCAGCACACATAGAAAAAAGAAAACTTGGAGAAATAAAGGTATTTCTCCTCATCGTGCCTCCCTTACGCCACCCTTTGGGAGGAGTAGGGTTCCGGCGCTGCCTCAGATTTACGATTCCTCGTAAATCTGGGGCAGTGCCAAAAAGCCATGTATGTTGCTGGGAACACCCCCAGCAACACCCATTGCACGCCCCTTTAATTGAGAAAAGTGTGTCAATCGAACAATATTTACAAGACTAAAAAGTGGTTTAGTGCTGTCTGGTAAATATGGAGCAGGCTTGACCCTCCTCCGATCATAAGAGCCCAGCCTGAACTGCCAAGCCAGGTCCTCCCTGAACCAGAAACCAAGCAATCCAGGAACTGTTTCACCCTAGTTCTGGCCTCATCAGCCAGGCACAACTGGGTTCCAGAAACTCAGTGTGGATAGGACCCACGCCTAGGCATTTCTGTCCTACTTAGTGTAACGTACTAAAGTATATAAAAAGTGATGGATGGAATGCTTCACTTAATCTCAGCCACTGGTAATTCCTCGGGTCGCATATCAATTCATCGTTATTTTGCATACCATGTCAACATAAACAAGCAAATTAAATAATGGCATCAACAAAGGAATGTGCTTGAAATGTTACATTTAAGGCTTTAATCTCCCCTAGATTTCCGTTCCAACATTGCTTGAGCTACTATTGTGCCATATTGCATTTTATGAATTATTCTCTCTAGCTTGGGCTGTAACAAAAATGAAAATGTGTACATCATCCAGGCCATATGGCAGGTCAAGTGTCTTGATTCTGAAATGTCACAAAAGTGCAGGGACGGGTTTTTAATGCAATTCTAGGTTCTCTGTGTAGAGCTGCCTAATTGCGTTGGGATAACAAGATGTGCCGGGGTCAAAGTGTATTGCAGCCAATTACCCGCTAGCACCACATAAAGTCTCTCTGCAACTATTAGTAAGATGTTTAGAAGGAGAGAATATACCAATTATTTGATTTAGCTTTCAGTGTAGTGTTTGAAGATTTATTGTATTTTTTAATATAGCTAAAATGATTTAAACAGAGATCTGCTCTAATTGCATGTTCGATCGAAGTTTTGCTTTAGAACTATTTAGGTTCAGGATTGTATAATATGATGCTATGAGGCTTGTATTGTTCCTATATACATGTGTGTGTGTGTGTGTAGCTTGTATGGGTAGTTTTAAACATATCAAACTTACAAATAACATTAATGTTAGATATAACATCCTTCAGGTCGAAGCAGCATGAAGTCTGAGTTGAACTACTCCTCGACACTGCCCCTGTCACCAGTTTTTGCCAATCCTCGTATTGCAATAACATGTAGTAAATGATTAAGGGTGTTTCCTTCACATAATGTGCTATTTTACTTGGGATGAAGGGAGCGGACAGAAGGAAATCAGACCAAGTAACTGTCAACATAATAAACGTAACATAGATATGGGGCAACATGAAAACATGTCAATCCGTGTACATTGTACATTTGTACATCTTGGAAGTGCTGGGCTCAGTGGAAAAACTGTAAGCTACTTATGGTTAGTTCTTAGTTGTGTACACAACTTCCACCCTGCGCAGCAGGGACATTCGTCCTGTAATTACAGTTTGCAAACGCCTCCTTGCAAGACTTTCTTTTCATCCGTGTGTTTTATATACAACAGAGAATCGCAAAGTCCTTTTAATCAAAAACAATGTTATGTTTTTACTAAAACCATTCACACAAGCAAAATGCACAACAAGTTTAATTTTTATACAGCCGTGCTATTATTATAAACAAAGTATTATATTCTTGTGCAACTGCTACCATGGATATTCCACCAATATTATTGGTAAGCCTCTGAAATGGTAGCACTCTACACTGCTGTCACTTCACTGGTATTTTCAAGACTGCTACAGTGAGGTGTTGCACAAATGTTATAAGGAAACACGCTATCTCTATCAGGAAGACTGCGCATTTCATTATTCATGGATTGATATCCTAGAAATATTTAATAACAAGAGATTGAAAGCAGAAAACATTGATTTTACTTTGCTTTTTAACATGGAGCATATTACATGAGGGTGCCAACTTTCAAAGTTTGTTCGCAACCTTTGGGATGTTCTGTGGAATATTTAGCAACTTCACAAAGTAATGAAGTTTTACACTTTGTCCCCTTTAGCATGAAAATTGTGAATTGTGTGACAATGTACGTTGCAAAAAGTAAATCGCGTAGACAAAATAGGCACAGAATTGTCATTGCAAAAACCTGCAAAATCTACAATCTGGTTCGAGGCCATTGACTGGAAGTGAACTATAGGGGTTTTAGAATCAGACTGTTGGGAGGCCTCTTAGTGGATAATATTACATACAACATGGACCACAAAGTCCATTTTGATAGACTGATCTCCAGCAGCAGCCCGTGCAGGTAAGAGCGATGGGGGCAGGGGTTGGGGGGTCGGGGGGAGGGGGCGGAGGGGGCTTTTCGACAGACGACAAGGGAGCATTCATTTTTTATTTAATTTTCCCTGGTAGTCATCAGTCAAATCCCCCACTGCCCCACCCCTCTTACTTGCACGGGCCGCTCCTGCTGATCTCAGTTACTTATGCTGACATACGGATCATAAACTGGAGACAGTATTTCCTCATAGTCAGATTACAGACGGTGAATTTGGAATTTGGGACTCTTCATCACAAAATACTTTTCTACCTATTTTCCCTGTTGTTGGGTCCCTCAGGAATCCTTTATATCTCCCATGTTATTTAACATGTACCTGGCCCACTAAAAAAATAAATAAAACAAATTTCGTTGTCCACGCTGCATCGCCAAATGTGATGCAGCGTGGGCAACAAAATTTGTTTTATTCATTTTTTTCGGTACTTACCTCTAATGGTCCATATCCCCCATTTTACAACCCCCCACCCTGACCCTCCCCTGCCTGACGTCACCGCCACAGTATAATACCCGGCAAGGGCCGTGCCTGCACACATCTCTCAGGAAGATTATTAGTATAGAGGACCTCCTTACCTCATCAATTAATGCCTTATTTACAGGACCCTTTCAATAATGGACTCTCCAAAGCTTATGTTATCTCAGAAAAGTTCTTTACTATTCTAAAGTGATTTCTTTTAAATAGGGAAACAAGTGAAGATATTCTTTAGTAGCTAACTCACATACATAGAAGAATGGATCCATACAGACATTTCTATAAATTAGTTCTTGCAGGTGCTCTAGAGCTGATGCTTTGGAAGATTTCAGCCCTGTCTAGAATGTTCTTGAAACTTTGAGAGGCTCTGTCTCTTTAATTAAATTCTCCAGAGCTCAAAGGAAAACTTTACAAACCTGTTATGAGGTACATATTATGCTTGGTCCGCCTATTTTCAAAGCTCTCCTAGACCTGGTTGCAATCTTGATCACGCTGCAGTACACCTAGGTAAATTATGTTCACCATTTTTTCCTGCTCCGTTTATTGCTTGTTCTAGCACATGTTTTCAAGGATGGCAGGTGTGGGTCCCTTTTGGGGTAAATCCAAGGCTAAGAAGTGTTTGCTGAAGGAGGATTCTCATATGATATATGTTCTACTCGGAAAATCTCAAGTCTGTAAATAATGTATTTATTGGTCAAGCATTCGATATAATCAAACTGTCTTTGTAAAACATAGCACTGATCTTGAATAGAAATTATATCAATGTTTTCTTTACTTACCAGGCTGTCTACGTCTATACTTGAGTTCACGGCCCATTGCAAGGTGTTCATTATGTTCATGGCCAAAGTGAGAACAATGCCAACTTTGCTTTCACCATCACCTGAAGGAAGGATACATTTATCACGTATCATTTACTATACTTAGGCCTGGATTAAAAAAAAAAGTCATATGAAGTATAATATTTGTATTTGCAGGTTTTCTCAAAAAAGAGTAAAGTGCTCCTAGCCTCTTTGTGTTTTGGATGCTAAAGCATTAATGCCTGTTACAAATATTGTAAATTATTATATCACCCATGTTTCTAATAAATAAGTGAAGAGCAGAGGCACTCCACAAACAACTCTTGCACCCAACACTGCTGCAACTGTGATGCAGCACACAAAATAGACTAGTCATCCTCTTATATTTTTAAGAAAGGAGATCTCTTATTTGCATGTAAAGAGGATTAGGTGTATCTACCCTTGAGTAAAGAAGGCTTAGAGTCCTTTTAATATGTCTTGAAAATTCTGTTTTTATTTATAGTAATTATAACATTTATCTCCAACGTGAGATATTCCATAAAATAGATGTACATGTATATTAGCAATTTTCTGTGAGCAGCCAACGTGTTCAGTGTCCCCTAAATGGCTCCGCGAGGTTAAACGGAGTTAATCTCGAGCAAGTTGAGACCATGACCTACTTGGGGGTTACCCTTGACAGCCGTTTGAGATGGAAAGACCAAACTAACATCCAACATCTCAAACTTGCACGGCTGACTGGCTGTCTCATAAAAGAGCAAAAAGGAACTACCACCAAGCGGGTTCTCCCAGCCCTCAGGATCTACGACGCTAAAATCACTACCGCCATTCTTTATGGCGCAGATCTTTGGGGCTATATGGACCTGCTCAACCTATTTAAAACCCAATGCAAGTTCCTTCGGAACCTAGTAGGCCTCCCACAGTCGACCCCCTCTATTCCCCTTTGTTTGGATCTAGGGTGCCCTCCGATCAACGAGATGGCTAGATTTAGGTTGGTGGCCATGTGGAGACGAATATGGACTTCTCCTGACCTGTTTCTCTTCGCAAAAGAACTAGCTGAAGTCAGGTCAATTACTGGATCTGGGAAAATTCCATGGTTTTTAGCTGTGAAAACCATTCTCATTGACATGGGTTTAGAACATCTCTGGTTATCCCCCTAATCTAACGCTTTCCCCTCTAAACAAGAGTTCAAATCCCTGTATTGGGCCTCGATCCGTCTAAAAAGAGTTTCACTCTCTAGCAATAATAGCCTTACAGGCAGGTTCCTAACATTTAAGCTTGATCCATCCAGAGAGCCCTATTGGGATGTAATAACCAAACCGTTAGACAAAAAACTGTATCATCAGTTCAGAGTGGGGTCCTTGCCTCTGAATTCTTTTGCATACAAATGGTCCACAGGGTCATCGATTAACTGTAAATGTTGCCCAGGACAGAAAGAATCGGAGGGACATTTTCTTTTTGCTTGTCCCAGATATTCTGTACCTCGAAAGAAATGGTTGAAACCACTGTTTCAGAGATCACCATTTAAAACCTCTGCGGAAGCCATTTGGGCCCTAAAGACCAACACTTCTGAACTATTTGTTGTAAGCCTGGCTAAATATTTGGGCTGAGCCTGGCTTTTAAGGTTAAAATACATGTCAGAGCTTCCAGGGCCCACACATAGTGTCTCGTAAAGTGATAAAATATATGTATATTGCTTTAATCATCTGCCTCTAGATTTTTCCATCGGCATCTTTTGCACACCAAGCAAGAAATGGTTTCCCATTAATCAATATGACTTGAAATGTATTACTAAAACACTACATGTTTTTTTTTATTAACTCAGGTTTCTCTTTTACCGACATTTAATGCTTTTTTTAACTATTTCTTTTTTTGGTTTGTTCGAAATGCGCTTAGTCTTTGTTCATGGATGTTTTGTTCTTCTCTCCTTTAAACTGTTTTTTTTTTTTCTTGTTTAAAATCTTCTGATTGTCTGTCTTATTATTGTATTTTAACGTGTCTTTTATGATTTGTTTAAAATCGAAATAAAGACTTGAAACTTGGCTCGATAGTCTTTAGCCTGGGGCTTTCTCAAGGCTTTTAGGATAAAGTTTATGCTTCAGCAAATTAGTTTTTCTTCATTTTCATAGTCCATATGGTTTAGGATTTATCCAGTTACTGAATTATACCAAGAATTAAACGAACCATATGGTCTATAAATATGAAGGAAATCTAATTTGCTGAAGCCTCAACTTTATCTTAAAAACCTTGAGAAAGCCCCAGGCTACAAAGCCATTTAGAGGGCGAAACACGTGTCATCTGCTCACAGAACACTGCAAAGATGCATGTACAACTTTTTGATGGAATAACTCACATGGAGACAAATGATATAATTACTACAAATAAAAAAGAAATTTGCGAAGAGACAATAAGCGGACACCATTATAAAGATCTCTTCTTTGTAACTTGTTGCTAGTAATACACCTGGAAGTGGTCATGGAGTGATAGCAGGGAGTGCATTCTGCAGATGAAATCTCTTAAAATAAATCAGAATTTAATTATATCTGACAATTCTTAACATAGACCTGCATTTAAGTATGTGAGACAATGCCCTAATAGACGTTAAAATATGAAGACAAGTTTGTTTACAAATTTACAAGCTGCTCTGACTCAAAAATGTGCTGGCCGGCTTGCAATTCTTGTGATGTTGAGGTGACACGAGCTTTCCCTTAACATAAGCATATTGATCTCTAACATTTATAAGTCTCCTGTATATAAGCGGAAGGTAATAAGATCACCAGACACTTAGCACTTTTTTTATTTGGCTCCTTCCCAAAGTAAGAATGTGAGATTGCAACTACATATTTTCCATCATCATCTCATTTTCCACCCCTTCCGTGCTTCCAGTCTCTCCCCATCCGAATGGAAGGTTATGGTGGTATTTTTTTCATAGGCAACAATTAGATATTCTGAATAACTAATTTGACAGCAATGCTTTCCCAATCTGCAATTTGTGAAAACTTTAGGATTCATGAGTGGTTTACCTGTTGTTGCAATGGATATGAAGGTCACAGCACTAAAGAAGATAACAAAGATCATTTCTATCCTCATCTGGAACCAGCGTAGCGTAGACAGGTAGAGAAACCAGTTTGCTGTGTGTAAATTTAGGGCTTTGTGAAAGAGGGTTTCAAAATAAGGCTGCCTCCCAAAAGCTCTCAGAGTCCACAGCCCTTTCAACGTTGTGATGAGGTGTGTAAAAATTGGGCTTCGAGCTGTAGAGAAAGTTGGATTCAAGAAAAAACAGTGTCACTTCATACTCAAAATTACAATGTATGTCATTTAACTGAGAAAAAGCATTACAAGTTGGCTACAAAGCCAAGATAGTCTTATAAAGGACCGGAACATTCATGCACTTAATGCTCAAAGCAGATTACTACAGTCTAGCGACCCTTGACCCTTTATTGGCAGGTCGCTCCCCGCGCCGCACAGCATCACCTGTGTGACCGTGCCCTTGAGCCCAAGCTGCTGCTGCAGAGTAGAGTTCGAGGCCCTCCTCCACCCGCAGTCTTCCACCTGCGCCTCATCCCTGGTGGCCAGTGATGGGCTGCAGGATTGCTGTTGTAATTGTATTGGTTTGTTTTAAATGTTATTTGTGGCGTTTCATTCCTCCTTCTCCCTCGTGTATTATTTCTGTGCCCTGTGCCCTTTTTGCCTCCTGTATCCTTCGCTGTTCCTAGCCCCGTTTTGTCCCGGTGCTGAATCCCCTGCGGTCCTGCCCCCGCTCGCCTATTTGTCCACTCCCTTCTCCCAGATGCACCTTCCTCCCCCCTCCCCTTCTTATGGCGGTCGATGCGAGGCTGTGCCGCGGGGCGCCAAAGGTGTGCTAAGGCAAGCCCGCCTGCGTCCGTCCGTGTCTGGACCGCGCCCAGCTCCAGAACCCCTGGCCCCCACGAACGCCACAACACCCAACACTGCTACAATGCCAGCACCCTCCATGCACTCAACACCGGTCAATCACACACCTGCTTCCTGGCCGCCCCAAAGAGCACCCAAGGACCCTTCTCCTGCTAGAACTGCAGCTTCACCAGCATCCGACCCGCCAAGCCACCCACTGTTAAAGAACGCAACCATCTCAGATGCATTCTTCTCAACAATCGCTCCGCCTGCAAACATGGCGTTGAACTCTGGGACCTACTCAACTCAACCTCCCCAGACTTCCCCTTCCTGACGGAGACCTGGATGACCCCTCCTCAGCACCCAACATCGCCATAGCCATCCCGGACGGCTACAAGATCACCCTCAGGGACCGCACCAACGGAACAGGAACATTCTCCTCGGGGACCTGAACTTCCACCTCGAGAACAACAACAACACCAATTCCACCACCTTGATCGACAACCTCGCCAACCTCGGACTCAGACAGCTTGTCACAACACCCACCCACTCTGCTAGCCACACGCTTCACCCCATCTTCTCCGCAAGCTCCCACGTCTCCTTCAGCCACACCACTGAACTCCATTGGACCGACCATCGCTGCATCCACTTCACCTTCCGGAAACCCACCACGCACAACTGCACCCAACAGATCCCCCGCCTCTCCTGGAGCAAAGTCACTGAAGACCGGCTAACCAACACCCTCGCCCGGAGCACACCCGCCAACCCTACCGTCCCTGACACCACCGCCTGCAACCTCAATTAGTGGATCGACGACTGCGCCAACACCCTTACCCAGATCAAGAAACCCTCCAACAGACACACCAGCAAGAAAGCCAGCTGGTTCACCGATGACCTCCAGGCCTCCAAGCAAGCTTGCAGAAAACTAGAGAAGAAATTGCACCATAAACCAACACCGGACAATTACGCAGCCCACAAGAATGCCACCTGCAGACACCATCACCTCATCAGATCCGCCGAAAGGGCTTCCTTCAAAGACCACCTAGACGACAAGGCACACAACAGCAAAGAGCTCTTCAACATCATGAAGGAACTCTCCAACCCCAGCTCCAACACCAACAACATCCCACCTTCGCAAGACCTGTGAGACTCACTTGCCACCTTCTTCCATCACAAGATCGAAAACATCCACAACAGCTTCAACGTCAACACTGCCCCGACAGCCACTGAGACCTCTGTCCCCACGGCCACCATCCGCACTGATCCCCTGCTCTCCTGGATCAACATAAGCGACCACGACACCATCAAAATCATGAACACCATCCACTCCGGATCTCCGTCAGACCCATGCCCACACAACAGCTTCAACAAAGCCAGCTCCATCATCGCACCCCATCCCTGCAAGGCCATCAACATCTCCTTCGAGACAGCGACCTTCCCGGAGAGCTGGAAGCACGCTGAGATCAACGCCTTACTCCAAAAACCCAAGGCTGACCCTAAAGACCTCAAGAACGTCTGGCCCATCTCCCTGCTCCTGTTCCCAGCGAAGGTCATCGAGAAGACCGCCAGCAGACAACTGACCCCCTACCTCGAGGAGAACAGCATCCTGGACCCGTCCCAGTCCGGATTCCGCAGCAACCATAGCACCGAAACTGCCCTCATCGTCACGACCGAGTGACATCGGCGCCCTGCTGGACAACGGCGAAATCGCAGCCCTCATCCTCCTTGACCTGTCAGCCACCTTCGACACTGTCAGCCACTGCACCCTATGCACACGCCTCCGGCAGAACCCAGAGCATCCGACTCCCCTTTCCGCTCCGAAGCCACCAAGATCATCTGCGGCGTATCCCAGGGCTCATCCCTTAGCCCGACATTGTTCAACATCTACATGGCACAGCTCGCCCAAGTCACCCGACTGCACGACCTCAACATCATCTCCTATGCCGACGACACCCAGCTGATCCTCTCCCTCACCAAGGACCCCTCAACGCCAAAACCAACCTCCACAAAGGAATGAAAGCCGTCGCCGAGTAGATGAAGAACAGCTGTCTGAAACTAAACTCGGACAAGACAGAAGTCATTATCCTCCGCTCCACCCCCTCGGCTTGGGACGACTCCTTGTGACCTACCGCACTGGGAACAGCACCAACACCCACCGACCACGCACGCAACCTGGGGTTCGTCCTCGACTCTACTCTCTCCATGACAAAGCAGGTCAACGCCTTCTCGTCCTCCTGCTTCAACACCCTCCGCATGCTCCCAAAGATCTACAGGTGGATCCCCACCGAAACAAGAAGAACGGTCACCCAGGCCCTCGTCAGCAGCAGGTTGGACTACAGAAACGCCGTCTACGCAGGAGCCTTGGCCAAACTCCTAAAATGACTATAATGCATTCAGAACGCCTCTGCACGCCTGATACTTGACATCCCCCTCCACAGCAACATCACACCCCACTACATGTGAGTAAGGTGAGGGTAGTAGTGCATATCCTCGTCCTGAAGAAGGGGCCCTTGTACCTCGAATCATGTCGACGCACTTTCTGAGGTTGCTGTACCTAAATATACAGTAAACAATCTCACACTGCACCCTTTTAACAATACCAGCCGAGGGCTTAATACATTTTTTTATTTTTCCACACCCTACGAGCCAGGTACTTTTTTAAACTATCACGTTTTCACCACCTCACCACTCACACTTAACCACTCTCCACACACCGACACATAATACATCTGAAGTGCTCCTACGCAGCCGTTAGTCATAGCAGGCCGCATTCTGTAGAGGGGTGCGAAGACCCCAATGATGGTAGAATGACACCAAGGGGCCTGTGGGTGTGTGAGGGGTATTCTAACAACCCGATGTGCTCCCCACCACTGTAGGGAACAGCACCACTACCAGAGTGGATTCTATTTTGTTTATGTGAATCATCTGGGGAGAACGAATCCACTTTTTTCTCCCTCCCTCCTTTGTTACAAATATATACACATTAAAGAAAGCCTTTCCTTTCTAGAGACAGGACCCAGTTGGATGAAGACAACATCTTTGTACAATATACAAGTACGGAGCCAGAGTGGCTACCAATACATAATGCCATTCAAGGACTTTTATCTAGGGAATGTCTGATGTTGAAAAGTTGGGCTTTCCTTGGTTTCTATTTAGGTGATATATCTTGATACATTTTTCAGAAGAGTTCCATTCAATGGAAAAGGTGGGCTAACTCATCTTATGGTAGGGTTGTCATTCACAGGAATGATTATTTTTGAGGATACTTCCCCATCAGACTTCACAAGAAGGTGGAATGTGCAGTTACAAGATCCTACTCTGCTACAAATCTTTCGATCAGGGTGGGAGCCTACACCAGTAATACAGTCCAGTTGCTCCTGCATGGTTTTCAAGCCTTTGCAGAGGTGTTGCAATAAGGAGCAGATGGCACATCCTAACTGGCGATCATGAAACATCAGGTCTTATTTTTATCTGACATAACCTTTGATTCCCTTTCCACTGCTGTGGACTGTGGTACAGCCATTTTTGTGAGAACTTCATATCCGGATGAGAACCTGGAATGCAGATAGTCCGTAAAAGACCTTTATGAGCCATCTCCTGTTTAACTGTACTAAGATTTTTGGCTCCCAGCTGAAAGACACGGGTGAGAAATAGGCTGAATATCGCAAACTTCATACATCAGTCGAAACTCCCGGTAAGGGTAGAGGTTTTGTATTCCATACAGCTTTTGCTAAATCACTTTCAACAAAGACTTCCAGTCATTCCTTTCATGGGAGGGGAAGTGGCCTTGTCACTCCTTCCACAGACAAGTCCAAGTGGCAAACTGGTGTCTCCTGAGCTCCCACAGTCTACCCAAAGTCATGACAATCTGGTCAAAGTTGGCGGGAGCATGAAGTTCTTTAACAAAGGTTGGGAAGCAGACGTTTCAGACACCCTAGTGCTACAAGTGGTATGGGAAGTCTGCAGGATTGAATTTTCCTCCCTTCCAGGTAACGTCTTTTTCTGAACTCCGGTTCCATGCAACCCAGTCAAACTTCAACCGTTACAGAAAGGGATCCAAGAACTTCTCGCAAAGGGAGCAATGTTTCCAGTCCCGGAAGACGAGAAGGATGCCATGCACCTATAGTTTCAGTCCAGAAGAGCTTAGGTGAGTTTCGACCCATCCTGGGTCTAAAAAGAGTAAATATGTTCTTCCCCTATCAAAGGTTCAAGATGGTGAACGTACAGAATATCATACCTCTCATCTCTCCAGACATTTTTTTTAGCATTGATAGATGTTCTGGATACTTACTTGCATATTACTATGCACCCTTCTCTGTGGTTTCTGAAAGCCTGTGCCTTCGGCCTCTACTATCAATTCTATATTCTCCCTTTTGGCCTCTCTTCAGCTCCTAGAGTTTGCACTAAGATCTTGGCACCATTGATGGGCAACCTGCACTCCATGGTCTTTTGGTTTTCCCAAACCCAAATGACAGGCTAATTTCTGCTTTTTTTCCCCAAAGCCTACAAGCCGTCCAGCTAGTTTGTTAGTGCCTGTAAACTCAAGGGTTCCTATTGAACGCCAGAAAGTCTCATCTGACTCCATCTCAGGAACCTCAATTTATTGGAGCCCTATTCAACACAAAACTGGGAAAGGTCTTTTTACCTCTGGCCAGTCAATGGAAGCGCTTGTCTCACCTTAGAAATCTGTTATGCTAGAGAGAGACTCCATCAAGGGAATGGCTGAAAATGCAGGGATATGTGGATGCCTCCTTGTTTCTGGTACCCTAGGCTCGACTTCCCCTCGTGTACCACCTCCTGTCTCAATGTAATCCTGTGTCACCGGACTTTGATGCTCTAGTTCAGATCCTGCCCACCATTTCAGGAAGTCACAGTGGTGGTTGACTACATTGAATCGCCCCCACATCCATTCACAATAACAATGGGTGCGAGCACTTTGGGCTGGGAAGCAGCTCAAGGTGTCTGTTCTCTGGTGGAATCCAGGAATTCATAAAATTGGAAAAAAGTGGCGTTTGTGCTCAAAGCCCTTATACATTCTGCTGCAAAGATCATAAACCAAGCAGTTAAGATCAGAATGGACAGTTAGGTCATAAGGGCCTATATGAATCATCTACAGGACAACCAGATTCCTCTGTAGGCCTCTCCGTAACACCAGCTAGAGAAGTGGGCTAAACTGAACCTTCTGTCCCTGACAGTGAGGGAGAGTGGGCATGCGAACCTGTGGAGCCAGACATTCTGCCGCCTCATATGCCTTAGGTTGTTACAGAAGATCAAAGATAGTTCTGAAGCTCCATTGGGCAGCCTTTTTGCTTGTCCAGAAGATGATCTCTTTAGGAACATCTGCACCCTTCTTCCATGTCAGAAGGCCTGGGGATAGATGCAATGAGTTTCAATTGGCCCATGGGTCTCCTTCATGTTTTTCAAATCATCAGTAGAGCAGTTTCCAAAACCAGGGACGAACACTCGGAAGTTCTGCTAGTGGTCCCCACATGGAGACATCAACCCTGGTGCCCTTCTTAGATACTCCATCTAGCAGTTCAACCTCCATGGATATTACAAATTGTTCCTTCTCCTCTCAGGTTTCCCTCTTTTCAGGGTAACTCTCTCCGTCGCCTCTCTCTAGGGGTCTTGAGATTGAGAGGCAGAGACTGGAATGTTTAGGTTGTTATTCTGACATTTCCCTTTCAACCCAGAACTCTAGGAAAAAAGAGTACACTTAGGGTTTATGAGAGGCATTGGCACAATTATTCTCTGTGGTGTGCTTGCAAGGGAAGGGAGATGCTTGAGTTCCTAAGAGATGGGTTCCACTTCCTTCTTGGTATAGCTGTTTCAAGTTTGGGAAGTCAGTGTGCTGCAATTAATTAGGGCTAGCAGGGTTCCTCCTATATCCAAGTTCGACCCTTTAGCTTCCCACCTCCTGAGATGTTTTCTTTTGAGAAGGTCAGAGAAGGTCACCTGTTCCTTCTTAGGAACTTCCCCTGGTAGTCAATTTCCTACAGGAACCCCCTTTGAGCCTCTCCCTTTGATTTCTTTAGTATATCTAGCTTCAAAGTTTTTTTTCCTTGTTGCCATTACTTCAGGCAGAAGGTTAGGTGAGATAATCTATTTGCAAAGGACAGCTTCTTTCCGGAAAGTTGTTTTTTTTGTTTATCAGCTATGGTATGGGCAATAAGGGTCACAGTCCTACTATTTCCCCTTTGGATTGCTGGAACAAGACAGTGGTTTCTTTGACATATCAGAAATCTCATCTTTCTGTTCCCTCTAATCTACAGTTTTTGTCCATGAGGGCGATGTCCTCCTAGTGGGCAGCGTTCAAGGGTGCATCCCTTAAAGACATATGTGCAGCTGCAACTTGGGTCAACCATCTTACTTTAATTGGTGATTATAAATTGAGAATGAAGAAGTATTTTTGTTCTTGGCTTAGCTGTCTTTTTAGAGGTCCAGTGATGTATATGGTGATAGTTTCATTTATTGGCCCTTCTTCGATAAAAACACTTTTTGCTCAATGACTGGAGAGTCCAATTTTTTTCTTCTAAATCAGCTTTTGTATATACTCATTAAGGCAGGACTGTGGTGAGGAAGATGGATGAGGTAGGGAATGACTTGGGACCTGATTCAGAGTTTGGCAGTCCTTGGACCACCAAACTTGGTGAGGCACAGCGGTGGCAGTGCGCAGCGGTGGACTGACCAATGTATTCTGAGTTTGGCAGTTGGACCGTCATTCGACTGCTGCAACGGCCGGGGATCAGGGATCCCTCTGCCGTGGCTCGGTTGTCTGAGGTCCATAAAATGCAGGCGGTGCTGCTGCGGGACAGTAAAGCCACCACTGTTTTCATGGCGGTGAACTTGCCATGAAAATTGTGGAGGGAGGCAACTAATGGGGCCCAACAAGGCCTCCTAGTGCCTCAGGGCCATGGGATGTATGCAGGGGGGTACATGGTTTACCCCCCTGTCTGCATGCACCCCTGGTTCCTGCACGCACAGAATGGTATTAACAGTCCATGTGGTGCAGGAACTTGTTTTGGTGTTCCCATTGCGCTGCCTTTCTAAGATTCACCGCCTAGGACCCCAAAGCCCTGCCTGCCAGACCAGGAGAATATGGCTTTGGCTGTGTGGCAGTGAGGACCAGGAGCGGCAGCCTGCTGCCACACCACCAAAGTCGTAATCATGCCGTGGGTTGCTTACTGGGGATCTTCATCACCACAATTCTACATTCCCTCTCTTCCATCCCTGAGAGAAGACGGGAGAAAAATATTAATACACTTTATTGCTGAGTAGTTCAGGAAGCACACGTCAGCCCTGTCTATATACGTCTGAAGCTGATTACTTCTTGTAGGGGCCATATTGGATGAGGTATGTGTGTTTTTATTTTAACTTGTATGGGTGAATTGTATATATTTATTTATTTGAAAAGTTTCAAAAGGGCAAACATGACCCTTGCTGTACAAAGTGGCAAAAGCATGAATAAAACCAGCACAGTGTAACAAATGATCTAGATAAGTCAACATAGGGTCAAACAAAAAGGGGAGGGTACAGTTTCAGACTGGCCCTAGAGCGAAATACCAATTTAACAGACAACCATAAAGTAAATCTCAACACCATAGATAAGTACTAAATTTGTAAACAGGGGGGCTTGAGAAGGAGTACAGGTTGATGCTGTTAATGTTCATTCAGGAATATCCAAGATGCAAGAAAAGGATTGGCTCTGATCTCGGGAGGAAGAGCGTTCCAAATTCTAGGAGCAGGACCGGAGAAGGCACGATTATAAGTTCTTTTATTTTCGAATTTGGGAGGTTTTAAAAGGAGGGAGGACGTACCTCTTAAGTTCCGACAAGAGCCAAAAAGTACAAGCTGGTTCACCAAATAAGCCGGAGTGTAGTAATGTAAGGCTTTATGCGTTAGGCAGACTATCTTAAAACATATCCTAGCTTCAATAGACAGCCAATTTAGTTGTATAAGGTCATGGGTAATGTGATTGTGTTTTTCGGAGCCTGTGATGAGCCTGGCCGATGCATTGAGAGTGGCCCTGAACGGGCCAAGCTCGCTTTAGGAAGCACAGCAAGGGTCACTAAACCGTATTCCAGTCGCAAGATAACCAGGGATTATACTGCAGGCCGGATGTCTTCAGGTAGAAGGAAAGGCTTGATTTTCTTAACCCCTTCGACGCTGATGACGAGCTGGGCTCGTCATGGCGTAGCCTCCTCGCACGCTGATGACGAGCCCAGCTCGTCACGCAAAGTGCGTTTTTTAAAAACCCAGCGTGCGAGCAGAATAACGCTAGCGCGCATGCGGTTAAGGGTGTTAAGTTTAAAGTTGGCTCCCCTAATAGTAGCACTGATGTGAGCTTGCATATTTAGGTATTTGTCCAAGGTAATGCCTAACGATTTAGCGGAGTCCACCACATGAGGGGTGCAGTTAAGAGCTGTGAGTTGTTTCAGCCAGTGCAGGGTGGGTGCAGAGTGGCTGTGGGGGGCACATCAGAAGGAATTCAGTTTTGAGAGTATTTAACAAAAGATGGTTCTGGGCTAACCATTGCTGAGTTTGTGAGAGAGCATCATTTAAGGCTATTATGTCACCTGGAGAGGAGATCTTCAAGCACAGTTGTGTGTCATCCGCGTACATGTGGCAATGAATGTTAGAATGGTTCAGAATGACAGTAAGTGGTTCCATAAAAAGCTTGAAGAGAGTGGGTGAGAGGGCGGATCCTTGAGGCACTCCAATCCTGACAGGGGTACTGGTTGCAAGGGAATGGTTAACTTTGATTCTTTGTGGGCGGTTATGTAAGAAAGAGGCAAACCACTTTAGGATGGGGCACGAGAGACCTATCCTATGTTGAAGAAGAGTAATCAACTTTTCATGTTTGATGGTGTCAAATGCTTAGGATAGGTCATGAAGGATCAGAAGACAAGGGACGTTTTGATCAAGGGCGTCATCCACAATGTGAGTTAGAGGCTATTTCAGTACTGTGTCCTGCTCTGAAACCTGACTGGTAGAGGTAAAGGAGTTGAAATTTCTCTACATGATTGCAGAGCTGCTTGTGGACGCATTTCTCGAGCAATTTAGCTGCTAGAGTTGTGATGATGGTGATAGGCCAGAAGTTGTTAGGATCAAATAAATCAATGTTGGGCTTCTTAGGGATGGGAGTGGCTTGCCCAATTTTGAGACAATCAGGGATCCTCCCCTGCAGGTAGATTCATAAATGATTCAGGACCAAAGAGGCAGAATGGCCGCATTGAGATCTTAAAAAAACTTAGCAGGAAGTGAATTTTTGAAATGATTGGAAGGTTTTAGGGATGCCATATCGTGGAGCAGCTCAGTGAAATCTGGAAGATGAAAGGAATTTAAAGAAGCGTCATTTTTGGGAGAACAACCAATGTGTAAATACACTTTATGATGCGGTGTAGTTCAGGGGCCGCAAAATGGGAAGCCAAGTTGCAGCTGCAGTACAATTTGTCTAGCTTTTTCAGAGAAGTGCACTGAGAAGTCCTCCCCACTAGGAAGAGAAGTCGTGGGAGTCGAGGTAGGGTTGGAAGAGTGGTTCGCTTGCTGTTTGATGATTTCAAAGAGTTTCTTGGGTCTATTTTTAGCAGCGTCCAGCTGAGCCCTGAAATGGTCAGTTTTAGCACTGCAGATGTGTTTGTTGTAGGTACTTTTCATCTTCCTTAGCTGAGAGAGGTTTGTGGCGGAAGGCATATTTTTCCAGAGCCTCTCTGCGAGCATAAGTTTAAGTCGATCATCATTTAGAGCACCATTAAACCAAGGTTTAGATTGTTTGACTGGAATCCTTTTGAGTTGCTTTGTCGCAATAGTGTCAAAAATATTAGCCACAGTGCTAATGTAGTGATCAGAAAGATTGTCAAGGTTGGTCATATTAAGGGGAGGCTGAAGGATTATTCTTGGTGATGGAAGTTAGAGCATTGATCTTGATGTTTCCCAGGTTGTGAGTCAGTTGCTTAGCTTTAAGCGGTTGTCCCTGTCTGCACATGATCTTTTCCAGGATGTGGAAGGAAATTTGATGATGCTCCAACCAGTCACATGGTAGAATGTCACCCAGTTGTATGATATTGTCTTTAGCAATGATAAGGTCGAGGGTGGCGCCTTTGTTGTGGGTAGGTCCCTTACAGACCTGTGAGAAGTTGAGATCGGAGAGAATATCCTTAAAGGAGCAGACTAAAAGATCATTAGTGTCATTCCAACGGAGGTTAAAGTCTTCAAGGAAGATATGGTATAGTTGGTCCGAACACAAGCTAATGATCTCCATGATTTACTCTATGAAGAGCAGATTATCACCCGGTGGATGATAAATCATGTGTAGCACACAGACAGTCTTGCCATTATTCCAAATTTTGGTGACTAGTTGCTCACAAGAAGATAGCTCACAAGAATACTGTGCACAAGCCATGGAGTCCCCCATTAAGTCAGGACTGTAGCGAGGAAGAGTATGAGTCGAAGTAGTGAAGATTAGCAGTACGTGTCAGAAGTTCAGTACCCACAGGAAGGGCTCACTTGGTGCACCTCTCCAGGTGACACAAGAGGTTTTGGCGTCTGTGCACACACTACATTATTGTGATACCAGAACCAAAGAAAGGTTAGGGTACCAGTTTCACATGCAGTCGGACATTCAGGGAAGGGGCCACACCCATTTACTATAACAAGGACATTCCCATCCCATGACATACTATGACTCCAAACCCAGTCCACATTCACCAGGCACAGTCCCTTCTCCACTTCCACAAGGAGTTGAAAATCCATCTTTTACAACTTGTCAGATGGTATCTACTCAGATTCTGAACCACCCCTGAAGAGTTTCTACTCCCACCTCTTTGTATACCATTTAAAGACCTGTCACTCTGCTCACTGACCTAATCCTTACCCAGAATACTTCTCATTCCACTGTAAACCACTGCCACTGATGCTGCATTCCTGATCTCCCTTCTCTGTCCTCCTTCTTTTGCACTAGTTACTGTAAAACCTCATCATGTTTAGTTTTTTCTAGGCTCATGCTACACTCATGCTATATAAATAACATATATATGATGGTATTTACACAAAATATTGAGTTAAAATTATCAAGGCACTCAAATATCGAGTTTTTAATATGGTGATAGACAAATATCGTGAGCTAGGAATATCGTTGACAATATTATCAATTTTCTAAGGTAAGTAATATCGATGTCAAAAATATCTATGTTGTTAATAATGTTTACGAAAATATTGTTGTAAATAATATTGTTTTTTAATTATGGATATGTATTTTAGTATATATTTAAATTCTATATGTTAGAAGTTGTATAATTATTGTAAATGTTTTTAAATATAGTTTTAAATTTGTTGTTGTTTTTAAATGTAATTTAATTGCTAATTGTAATTTCTAGCATCATAGAGTGTTGTGGGGCTTGTAGAGGTACAGTGTGTGAAGTAAATTAATTATAATTTATAAACAATACATTTTAATTATTTAATTGAGAATTAAATATGCAAATTGTGTAAATATTTTGTTTAAGTTATATTTTAGGTGTAGGTTGTGGGGTTTGTGGGGGTAACAGGTGGGTAGTTAATAAATTATAATGAATTGATATGAATTCTTTTAATTGATAACTAGTTATGTACATTTTGAAACGAAGACATTTTTTATGATATATTCAGTTGTAGGTTGTTGGGTTTGTATGGGTAAAGGGTGAGAAGGTAATTAATTATAATTAATTAATGATTATGTATTATTAATTATTAAATTGATAATTAGTTATGTAAATTGCTTAATTATTATAACTTGTAAGATATATTTTAGGTACGGGTTGTTGGGTTGTTTGGGTACAGGGTGGGAAGTTAAGAAATAATTTACTGATAATTATTTTTAATGTTTGATTAATTATTTAATTGATAATTATGTAACTTATTGTATTTGTTAAGTTATATTTTTCGTGTGCTCTGTTTAGTTTTAAAATAATTTTTTCATATATTAAACATTTTGTTATTTATTTGTTTGTTTTTTTGTTTGCTGTTCTGATTGTGGGAATATAGCATATTTCAATTAAATTCATATTATTTATTTTAATTGATCTAAGTATTAGAAATTGTAATAATTATGTATTTTAAAAAAAAAAGTGAAAATGTTGACACATAGGTTCTCATTGCGCTGCTGGTCTGACCGCTGACAGTTGTTCATGGGGCAGTCGGACCGCCGACAGCCCATAGGTCCGACCGCCATATCACGATACAGGCAGTCGTATCCACAGCTGTTGGATGCAGCACCACCACCTCCGCCAAGATCAAAGATCCTGATGGTGCAGCAGTCGGAGGAGCATAGCAGAATGGCGGCGGAACTGAAGCAAGCACTGCCTTTGGTATCCTGTATCCTTTTCCAACAGCCTTTTCATGGCAGAAACCCGGGATCGAGGAACCCAAACGGGTTCCCGGGCGATCATAGGCCAATGTAAAGTATCCCTGAAGGCACATGTAGTCCTCCACTTACTTCTGTGCACCGTGTGCCATGCACGACATGCAGGACGTACTGCAAGGAGGCGGCATGTGCTGACGACATTACAACTACCAGCCCTGTGGTCAAATCAAACTACGGCGGTCAGATCAGCTGCATGTGTGTCGGCGGTCAAACCGACCAGCATCGCAATAAGGCCCATCATTTTTTATTTTAAATACTTAGATTATTTTTTATTTAACAGAGTTGTTAAACTATGTTATTTGTTTGAAGTGAACTACTCTCTCTCTCTCTCTACTATCGCACAGACTGGAGTGGGAGTAGTACATGTTACCCCTCCTGAGTCCAACGCTTTCCCTACTATTGCACAGACTGGAGTGGGAATAGTAAATGTTCCCCCTCTTGAGTCCAACGCTTTCCCTACTGTTGCACAGACTGGAGAGAGAGTATTACATGTTACCCCTCCTTAGTCCAATGCTTTCCCTACTGTTGCACTAACTGGAGTGGGAATGGAAAATGTTATCCCTCCTGAGTCCATCACTTTCCCTACTGTTGCACATAATGGAGTGAGACCAGTATATTTTAGCCCTCCTGAGTCCAATGCTTTCCCTACTGGTGCACAGACTGGAGTGGGGGGAATTGTAAATCTTACCCCTCCTGAGTTCAACATTTTCCCTATTGTTGCACAGACGGGAGTAGGGAATATAAAATGTGTACACCTCGTCAGTCTATGCTTTCTCTACTGTTGCACCAGCTGTAGTCGGAATTGTAACTTTTACCCCTCTTGAGTCCAACACTTTCCCTACTGTTGCACTGACTGGAGTGGAAATAGTACATTGCATCCCTCCTGAGTCCAACGCTTTCCCTACTGTTGTACCGGCTGTTGTGGGAATTGTAACTTTTTTCCCTCCTGAGTCCAACACTTTCCCTACTGTTGCGCTGACTCGAGTGGGAATAGTACATTTTACCCTCCCTAAGTCCAATGCTTTCCTTACTGTTGCACAGACTGTAGTGACAATAGTAACCTTTAGCCCTCCTGAGTCCAACGCTTTTCCTCCTGTTGCACAGACTGGAGTGGGAATATTATCTTTTACCCCTCCTGAGCCCAAAGCTTTCTCTACTATTGCACAAACTGGAGTGGGAATAGTGTATGCATTATCCATAGTGTTTAATAGTTTAGTTAACATTGTTTAAATATCTATTGTTATTATGTGTTTGTGTATTTGATTTTATATTTTTATACATATAAATGTATGTAATTTTTAAGATAATTTTTATAAAATGTATTTTTATCTATTGCTTACTTTTTATGTATAAT
The DNA here is from genome assembly GCF_964263255.1 of Lissotriton vulgaris. Lineage (NCBI taxonomy): Eukaryota > Metazoa > Chordata > Amphibia > Caudata > Salamandridae > Lissotriton > Lissotriton vulgaris. Next base: position 1,878,568,788 of record NC_141685.1, on the reverse strand, counting down.
TACATTGGAAATATATACATTTTCGTGCAGTTTATTTGTTATTCTTATTTTATGTGTATATAAATATGTATATATTTGTTAAATTGATCAATTAGAAATAAATTTGAAAATTATATAATATAAATAAAAAATAATATTTTTTATAATGGATTTACATTATATATGTGTATGTAAACATACACACATACATATTTGTGTGTTTGTTTAAATTAGGGCATATTTATATATATATAATAAATATTATTTAAGCATATTAGTTTTATATTATATTAATGTTATATGTTAAAATATTCAAGATTGATTTATTTACAATATATATATATATATATATATATATTTTATAAACAATATTTTGCATGTATTTTTTCAATATAAGTGTAAAACATATTTTTTCGATATCTTTATACTTATCTTTATATGTATAGGAAAACAATAATTTTGTGATCAATATTTTTGACATGATATTTTGGTATCACAATATTTATACTTTTGATCTTCATATATTATAGAAGCTTCAGTGGTGTAAGCAGAATACAGTGAATATCACCAGTTATTTACTGTGTTTGTACATTTGTGAAGGATTGTACAGTATTTATTCTGATATTTAGCATGTTTCCTGCTCATCACAGTATTTAAATCTATATCATTGTTCAGCAGTGATTACCACTACCATTGAGGCCAACATATGGTATTTATCTTTGTTTTTCACATATCACCACTTACAGATTGCTTTAGGTATAAATGATGAATGTTCATACCTTCAGATTCCAGTTGTTTCAGTTGTTGGGATGTGTGGAGAAAGTAGGCTCTCAGTAAAATGAAGGCTATGATCACGGGTATTGTTGCTAGAAGAATATAGGGCTCCAAAAGTGAAACTACAGTAATAGCTCCAATCACAATTAGTACCAGCTGTGGGAATAAAAATAATACATTTATATGACCAGTGTATACGTTCATTTAGCAATATATTTAATGCAATGGTTGCAAATAGATAGTCATTAAGAAAAAATGGGAGGTTAACCAATCAATATATATTAGATTGCATTGGGTACCTTGTGAATGAAGCGAGCCTTTACAAAAGGAATCAATTAATGAATTAAGAGATGTGTATAATACCTCATGTATGCAGAGTACTTACTAATCACTGTGTAACTATATATATATTATCACAGTAAGCAATATAAATGTTACATATAGAGTTCAGCTTCTTTTTTTTGGAACTAACATGTTGAACTGTTTCTAATATCTGTTTGCAACAAATATCTAACAGGTTTTTGTTGTGTTTAATTTTGCACTAGAGGTTTTATTGTTATTCTTCATGTTTGCAACCATACTTACTTTTTCATATGAAAGAGCTATGCTTTAAGGTTTTAAGTGGTTTGTGGGACGGGTGATGTGTGAACATGTATTTTATGTGATAAAGTACCTCCGTATTACATGATAAGGATATTGTAAGTAACCTCAGAGTTCCATAATTCATAAACTAACTCAGCTTTCAGCCTTGTTTCTCCATATGGTTATAGGACTCCTCAGTGACAATGCAATATCCTTATAATGTACGGCAGGGGGTACTTAATCCCTTATAGAATCTTACCCTCACTGAGAGTAGAACGTTCTGAAATAAATAAGGAGAAACAAAAACACAACCATTGAAACAATACAGTAAATGTTCTCTGCCAGCCATTATTGGCATTGATCCACTTCATTTGTTGTCCAACATTCAAATGAATGCCGCTCTTACAAAGAGGTAATATTAGCTTTCGAAATAAATGCAAATTGAGTATTGCAAGAGGAATGTGATATGCCAAAGGTAAAGCAAGGGTAGTTAGTGGTCCAACTTCTCAAGCTTCTTTGGCCCCACACTGTTATGTAGGAGACTTCATTTGTGGCAGAATGTAAATAAAGAAAGGTAAGTACCCCACATTCCACAAAGCATGCAGAAGAAGGCCAAATCATTTTGAAACAAAAGGACTTCACACTTCACAGTCACTCTGCAAGTAAACTAACAAGTTCTACTCAACCACAATAGGTTATGGATCCAGGTAGTTGTCTACTAGGTTGTTCTTGGAATATCCTGCTCAGGTGATGGGTGTATATTACTAATTAGAAGAAAAATATGCAATCATGGTATTCAATCTACATACAAGTTTGTAGCAAACAACTGTTACTATTTGTGTAAAGACGGCTTGAATGTAAAGTCACACAAAGCAGGCGAGATGAAGTGAATATTTGCATGTCTGCACATTTTGGAACGGAGTGAAAAATAACAGCCGCATTAGAAACGAAGCAGCATTAGAAACGAAGAGATGAAGTATTTATAAGTATAATCAGTGCTATATCAGAATGAACGCTCGCTAAGTAACTGATTGCTTTTTACATTTATTGAATGTAAATTTATCTTATGTGGATAACCCTGTAATGTTTGTACTTTTCCCCCCACAGGACACGCTGACACAGGGAAGAGTGTAGAACTTCCGTTTATTGCCAATAACAAGCAAGATATAAGCCAAGGGCGCCGAGCGTCTAACTATGTCAAGCTCCGGTCGCCAACTGCCGTTTTCCTCCGTTCGCGCCTTTTCATTTGCTCTTCTGCGCATGCGCGCCTATCCGCTCCAGCCTACGGCGTAACGCGTCATCGCGTATACGCCCGTCGACTAGAGCGCACACCACATATCTCCCCCCTTTACCAAAAACAAAGTCATAACATTCCCCCCAACGGTAAAGTGTCCTCCAGCTGTGAACATTGTCTATGTGGGGCGCCCGGGGGGGCCGGCACCAAGCTAGTGTCCATCCATCACAAAGTCACTATAACGAGAGGGCACTACAACTGCCCTTCCGCTGCGGGTGTGTCTTACCGGCATGTTCTCTCTCGCCTCTGTCTCTCCTTGGGACACCCCAGCTTCTCTCACGTCTGTTCTCTGCTCTGCATTCGCTTGTACTCCTCCTCCATCGATCGGCCTGGCTCTCAGGACAACCTCTTCACTGTCATCGCCTGCACCTTCCCCTTGGTTGTCTGTGCCGAACTCAGAAGGAGGCCTGACCTCTGGGTGATCCATGCATCTTTCGACTTCCTCAACCTTGGGCCAGACTAATATTTTGTTGACTCTGGCCATGCGATCTTGTGACCAGACCTTGCCGTCACTGAGGAGAGCCGCCCTGCCACGCACCTCCTTGACTTGTAACGGCTGGCTGAATTTGCTTTCGCCCTTCTTTTGTAGGGTGGGGAGTTTAATCCTAACCCACTCCCCTTCTTCCAGCGCCGTTTCCTTCGTGCTGCGTCGCTTGTCATAGTGTGCTGCATAGATCTTCTGGGCCTTCTCCAGATTGTGCTGCACCACCGCTGGGGACCACTTACTGGTGAGGGTCTTCTCCCTCCATGCTACGTTGTCCCGGGTGAAGGGATGCCGTCCTCTTAACACTTGGAACGGACTATACCCCACTACAGAGGGCGTTATCCGGTAGGCCCATAGCATGTTCATCACTTCCACCTCCCAGTCTTTTCCTTGCGATATGGCTGCCTGGATGGAGCCCATGAGCACCCTATTGAACCTTTCGACCTGGCCGTTGCAAGCTGGATGGTACACGGCAGTGTGTCTCACCACGATCCCGTTCCTCTTCATGTATCTCCCCCACTTGTCCGACACAAATTGCGGTCCATTGTCGCTGAGGATGGTTTTGGGTATTCCTTCTCTGAGGAACACCCCAGTTAGGAACTTCAAGATCGTGTCCGTATCCATCGATTCTTGTATGTCCACTTCTGGCCACTTAGAATACTTGTCTATTAACACACAGATGTACTTATTCACACCTCTACTGTCCAGAATGGGCCCCAGAATGTCTATGGCCACATCCTCCCAGGGGCCATGCGGGGTGTCGAACTTCCCCAGTGCTGGTCGGAGTGGGCGGAGCACCTTGTCCGCTCCTTGGCACTGTCCGCACTCCCGCACTTGTCTCTCGATGTGGACATCCATTCCTGGCCACCAATACATCTGTTTGACCAACGCCTTGGTTTTCACTATGCCCAGATGCCCTTCGTGGAGCAATTTCAGTAGTCGGGGTATCAGCGTCACTGGGGGCACTACTCTCTCTCCTCTGTACAAGAATATCCCCGAGTCACTCAGGGACAATTCTTCTCTCATTTCATAGAAACGTCGGACACCCTCTGTTAGCTTCTTCTTGTCCGGCCACCCCAACGTGAGATGTTTCCTTACTTCCATCTTCTCCTCATCGAGCTCGTAAGCCGCCTGCCATTCCTGCGCACTGATGGATGACTCGTGATCCTCCATGCTGGCGACCATCTCCTCTGTGTCCGGGGTCTCTCCCGGTGCCTCTTCCATGGCCGATGCTCGGCTGAGGTAATCAGCTACCCTGTTCTGCGTACCTGGCAGGTATTCTACGTCGTATGTATAATCTAGCAACTTCAGGGTCATTTTCGCTATCCTCGGGGTGGCTGTGTCATGGCCCGATGACGTCAACACTTTGATGAGTGGCTTGTGATCCGTTTGGAGCCTGAATCTCGTGCCCCATATGAACTGACGAAAATTGCTCAACGCCCACGTGACCGCCAGCATCTCCTTTTCAATTACGCTGTACCTTTGTTCCGTCGGGGACAGCGCCCGGGATGCAAAACTGATGGTTTCTTTGGTACCGTCCTCCCTTTCCTGCGCCAAGACAGCCCCCAAGCCCTTGTCGCTTGCGTCTGTTGTTACTATAGTCTTGCCCGTGGGGACATACCCCTGCAAAGGGATGGCATGGCTGATACAGTCTTTAATGGACTCAAATTCGGACTGGGCCTCCTTGTCCCATTCGAATTTTGTATTGTGTCTGATTAGTTGTCTCATCCTGTACGTTCTCGTGGCAAAGTGTCTGACAAACTTGCTGTAATACTCGGCCATTCCAAGGAATGACCGCACTTCCTCTTTGGTTGTTGGGGCTTTGGCATCCTTTATTGCTTTCACATTTTGCTCCTTCGGCGAGATGCCATGCGTTCCTATCTCGTGCCCTAGGTAGGTCACTGAGCGAGACCCAATTCTGCACTTGCTCCATTCCGCCGTCAGTCCTTTGCCTTGCAGCACTCCCAGCACTTGATGTAGTTTCTTGTCGTGCTCGCCTTTATCGGAGCCCATCACTAGGATGTCGTCTTGGAAGTATTGCACTCCCGATATGTCCTTAAACAACCTGTGCATCAACTTCTGGAAAACGGCCGCAGCGGATGCCAGGCCGAAGGGCATTCTCCTGAATTGGTAGCATCCAAAGGGCGTTATGAAGGCTGTGTACTTCCTGCTCGATGGGTGCAGTTCTATCTGGTAATATGCAGACGTGAGGTCTATGGTGGAGAAGTGGGTGATGCCTTTCGTCTTTGCTAGCATCTCCTCTATTCTGGGGAGCGGGAACCTTTCCACTATGAGGTTTTTGTTGAGCTCCCTCAGGTCTACGCAGAGCCTGACCTTTCCATTGGGCTTTTTAACCACGACCAAGGGCGATAGCCATTCTGCACTGTCCACTGGCTCGATGATATCTAGTTCTTCCAACTTCCGTAGTTCCTGGCGCACCGCCTCACTCGTGGATATCGGTATGTTCCGGACCTTGTGCACTACTGGTACTGCTCCCTCCTTAAGGACCATTTTATGCACGAATTTGTCCAGTTTGCCTACCGTGCCCTCAAAAACCTTGGGGTATGCTGCCTTCCAGTCTTCCTCCTTCGAGAGGGGCCATTCGTCCGTCAGCAGGATCTGTTCTTTCCCTCCAGGATTGAGTATTATTCCGAGATCACCTGCGTCTCTCCATCCTAGTACAGATGGGCCCTTTTCTGCTACATACAGGGTGCACGTGGCCGACCGTCCTCTGAATTCGAACTCCAAGTCCTTGCATCCTACCAGTGGAATGGAATCCTCGGTATACGAGATGGGTCTGATGTCCGGCGGCTCTAGGTCGGGTCCTATGACTGGCACAAAGTCCTCTTCCCATATCGATCTTTGCACGATGGTCCAGGGGGACCCTGAATCCACAGCCACATGTACCTTGACGCCCCCGATGCGCATGTTGGTGCGGGGCTTATCCCTTCGCTTACCGGACACGTCCAGCACTTGATCCTCTATGCACAGCACCAGGTCATCCTCTTCCTGGTCGTCTTCCTCACTTACGTTGGCCGTGGCCGCGTCGATGCACTTGACCGTGGACTTCGTCCCTTTCTTTCGGCAGACTTTTTCGAAGTGACCGGTCAATCCACAGAATGAGCACCTGGCGCGGAACGCGGGACAACGCCTGTCCTGGGCCGCGTGCGCCGCGCTGCCGCATCTGTAGCACGCGAATTTCGTTCCCTGGCTGGGGCGAGACATCTGCTTCCCAGACCCTCTTGTGTCCTTCTTCGGGTCTCCGTAAGCGCCTTTGGGCTTGCTGGATTGTGGCGCCTCATCAATCTTGTTGATCATCTGTCTCGGCCCACTTTCTCTTTTTGCCGCGTCTGCGCCTCTCTTCGACATTTCCGCCTTCTTGACCATCGCCACAACTTCTTTCAGGGTTGTCTCATTCATCGTCCATAGCTTGTCTTGGACTGCTCTGCTGGTGGTGTGCATTACAATTTGGTCTTTGATGTATTCATCCTGCAGGTTCCCATACCTACACGTGATTGCTAGCCGGCGGAGAGCTGCCACATAGTCATCAATGGATTCTCCTGCCTCTTGTTTTCTCTGTTGGAAGTTATAGCGGTCTATCGAGACGCACACTGCTGGGCGGTAATGGCTGTCCAGGTCGTCCAGTGCATTCACAAAGACGTCCGTCTCCGCCGCACCCCTCTCTTTGGGCACCAGATTCTTAAACACCCTGACCCCTTCTGGGCCTAGGTTGTGGAGTAACAGTCTCTTTTTTCTTTCCGGCTTGTATTCACCCTCGCCTTCATCCTCAAGGGCCTCAATGTAATTGAGGAAATATTCCTTCCAGTCCTCCCATTTTAGTTGGGGTTCGCCTGGTCTGGTTAGGAACGGGACGGGTGCCATTAGGGCCGACGCTTGATTCGCCATTCTGGCTTCGCCTCTGGGTCCTCCTTCCTGGGCCCTTTGGGCAGGCGCACCGGACGCTCCTACGCTCACTGCCGTGTCGCCTTGGCCCCTTGGGCTACCTGGGGTATTGTCCCTCGTAGTGTGCGCTTCCTGCGCTGTCTTCCCCCCTTCCTCTGGCTTGGGGGTGTCTCCCTTGGTTGCCAGGTTGCTGCCTGGGGGCTCTTGGGGCCTTGGGCCACACTAACCTGACTTGTGAGGCTGGTGTTCCTGGCCGTGCTGCTGCGCTGCTGCCACGCCCCTGCTCTTCCTTGCAGGACCCGTGCCTTGCTGGCTCTTGGGTGTGGGCCGTGGGGGTTTTTTTTTTTCTTGCCGTCTCCACTGCACCTGGTGGTGTCCGGATCTCAGCCTCGTCGCCACTGTAATGTTTGTACTTTTCCCCCCACAGGACACGCTGACACAGGGAAGAGTGTAGAACTTCCGTTTATTGCCAATAACAAGCAAGATATAAGCCAAGGGCGCCGAGTGTCTAACTATGTCAAGCTCCGGTCGCCAACTGCCGTTTTCCTCCGTTCGCGCCTTTTCATTTGCTCTTCTGCGCATGCGCGCCTATCCGCTCCAGCCTACGGCGTAACGCGTCATCGCGTATACGCCCGTCGACTAGAGCGCACACCACAAACCCGAAAATCGGCCATAATAATTTCCCTGTTTTTGGCCACTCTTGTGTATTTCCACGGGTACCATTGTGCGTTGATTTAAGCTGTTTCTTTCTACAAGCTTCTCATGATTGCCAGTGAATGCTTGAAAACCTGTCACAAAAGCCCGCTTATTTTGTTCACTGTTTAAGCAGACAATGGGAGGAAGGTTGAGTATGAAACATTCTTTTAAATTCATCTATTCATTGGTTAAATAATTGCTTTTCTCTGTGCTCTTCTATTCAGCACTAGTGCAGCCAAAGTATATTGATGTGCTTCAAAAACAATCTGACCAAATCAAATAAATGCATTTGAATTCAGGCTGCAAACACAACTGTTTTCTAATGCTAGATTCAATACCTAGAAGCTTAGAAAGATGCTGGCGCCACATCCTAAAATGTGTAGTTAGGAAAGAGTCCTCAAACAGTAACACCTGATACATGTACTGTGCTACGTTGCGCCATTGTGCGTCATTTCACGAACAGCTTTACATTTCTTAGACTTTAAGGTGTGTCATTTTCATCTGCAGTCTGTCTGTGCCAGCTGGACCTGCATTTCAGCGGTGTTGACATAGGTTACATGTCGATATGAATGACATATCGATTTCCTTCTATAGGGAGGGCACTGCTTAAAATGTGAGCAACTGAAGTATGAGTGATCGTAGAGTATCCTCTCAGGACCAACTGGGCGGGCTTAAAGGTGGTAGAAAAGAGAGAGGGTGGAGAGGAGTGACTCAAGCTGCAGGATATCTGTCCCTACATTCAATTATGGACAACAATGGAGCGACCCAGGGGCCTTTCCCCACTGGAGACTTGTTAAATGAAAAGAAGGACCTGGCACCAGTCCCTTGTTTTCTCTCATGGCAGTGATCATTGTTTCTCCCTTAATATCTTCTCTCATTCAGATTGAAAATCTATTTTCATCTGAGAAGCACCTTTTTTAATGGGCTGATGAAATTATCGAGAGATGCTTGGGTTTAGGTTTTGGAAAACAAGGATGTATGAAGGTACTTCATTTGGGCACCTGCAAATTAACAACAGGACAAAGCGCTAGCTGTGTCACCCACATCAGCGCTGGTACAGCGGTAGCAGGAACACCTCTACACTGGCCATTCACTGTTAGACGTCAGAGGCGGTATTGCAAAGCAACAACCCGCATACTAGACTTCAAACTGCTTTGCTTCATGGTTTTAATATGTTTCTTGTAAACATACTTTGGCAGTTTTACAGCAAAATATTCCTTGAAAGAGTGATCCAATTTGGAAATGTTTCGAGAACTAATTTCCACCTTTCTTCATTAGCCCTTGAGAGTATTATTAATTTGTTAGTTGTATACAGATCGATTCAAACTGCTTCTTTGCTAATTGTTAACTCATTCACAGAAAAGCCTTAACTCGACCCATGCCAACCAAGGAAAATAGGATGTTTTGACTAACTTTGATTAATTCTACCAGCTAAATCTCAAATATTTTCTTTATCTTAGCTTTTCACCTGATGCATTGAATGGAACAAACCCTTAGGTTTCCTGGGTACGGTTTAAATAAGGCCACAGCATCACCTTTCCTTCACGTTTTTAATTTCAAGTGATCATTGATTTCTAAACTTGCCAACATCATGTTCACCGCTTCCATTTATATTCAGAAGCATCCATCACTGAGAGGCAACCCATCAAAGAACTATCAATGCACACACCTGTATGAAGTCAAATATGGTGAGGGGTAGTAGGTCATCCATGATGGCTGTATCTTTGGAGAATCGGTTAAGAATCCGACCTGCAAGTTGAATGGAAAATAAATATTAGAATATTTATCAAGAAAATAAATTTACAGTAAGAGCTCTGTACATCAAGAAAACATATTTTTTTCACACATTTTCTTCTATTGGTTCAAATGTGGACGCTTTGATTTTCTATTCACATAGAAGTGGTGGATTATACACAGTATCTTGTACTTGAAGCACAGTATCGGCATCATCTTGTTTTTAATTATTTTTATTGTGCATGCAAATATTGATTTAACTTTGTGACCAGCATAAAGATCTACGATATTTTTTTTAATTAAAGGAGAACAAGGAGTTACCAATTTAACATAAAAAATATTAGCTCAAAATGATGCGGTTCAACACTACTTTCCCACAACATATTCCATTTACAATGAGGTAGCACTTTACCCACCCCAAATAAAAAAGGACACATTGGAAATACAAAAATCTAAAATTTAAACTTTAATAAACTTTTAAAATGCCAAAATAGTTGTTAGACCTGGCACCATTGCCGTGGGTCTCCCTTCCATTTTTCCTGTTGCCTCATGTATTTTTGCTGGTGTTATATGCTTTGGGCACTGTGCCACTGCTATCCAGTACAACAGTGCAAGTGATCCCTATTGTAAATAGATGTATTAATCAGTGGTTCCATGTTTGGCTATTTGGTTTACTTATCAGACCCTAGTCTAGTGCACTGTGTGTGCCCAGGGTGTGTAAATCCATATACTGCTGGTGGGCCTGCAGCACTGGTTGTGCCACCCACAGAAGTAGCCTTGTAAAATGTGTCTAAGGTCTGCCATTGCAGAGCCTGCGTGCAGTCTGGTACTGTCATGCTGACTGGGCAAGTGCACCCACTTGCCAGTCCCTAAACCTTCCCTTTTTTTCATATCAGTCACCCCTATGGTAGGCCCAAGGGCAGGGTGAATTGTAAGTATAAGGTAGGACAACCCCTGATGTGTGTGTCATGTCCTAATAGTGAATTACAGCCATTTTCGTTTTTCACTATTGCAAGGCTACCTGTTCTCCATAGGCCAGAATGGACTGTTAGAGTTACTACATTCTATAATCCTAACTGTCTCCGAGAACATGGTAGAAAATCGAGTTTAGTATGCCTGAACTCAGAATGATAAAATACATCTTTTAGTGAAGTTGGTTTTAACATCCTGTGTTTGCAAATACCACTTTTAGAAAGTAGGTATTTGCTTGTCTAACCATTCAAAACTGCCTCTGCTAGGTTGTGTATTCCTTTGGTTTTGTGAGTGACAGAGCTGGCGGATTCCAAGAGAAAGGCTGAGTCACCCAGTGGTGAATAGAGAGATCTGATTCTAGATGGGAGGGAGGAGTTGCACCTGAACCTTGAATAGGGCTGTTCCTGCCTTCCACAATGCTGGCTCCACCCCCTGGGGAGCGGCTGATGTCTCTGCTCTGCACACTGAAAGAAGAGAAGGAGTCCAGTAAACAAAGTGCTCCACGACTGTGCTTGCCTTCCACAATGCTGGCTCCACCTCCTGTGGGGAGTCTGATGTGCCTGCCCTGCACTGTGAAAGGAAAGGAGAAGTCTGGTAAACAGAGCGCTTCAGAACTGGTTTGGACTGGGCAAAGGCCCCTCTCCTTCAGAGAACAAAGGATTTTGGGGTGTAAATATTGGGACCCTGATCCCATGAAATTAGATCACTTTTGGACTACAAGAAGAAACCTTTACTGAGGAGAGGAACCTGAAGATACTGAGGAGAGACTATTCCCAAGCTGAAGTGCTGCTTAGGGCATTGGCCTGCAGTGGTTGCCTTACTGCCATAGGAAGGAGAAAGGAACTTTGTGTACTTTGCTTTCAACTTGTGAAGTATCTCCAAGGGCTTGGAAAAGAGATTGCCTACTGCTGAAGTCACAGGTACAACAGACTTCACCCCAGCTCCCCAGAGTTCTTTGGAAGAGCCTGCTGCTGTTTTGGGCCTTCTGAGGAACTGCATGTCGCAATGACCTGGAAGCGCGACTCAACGAGAAGAAGAGTGTCGCTGTGCCTGCCGTTGCAACTGCGAGGGAGGGTGTTGCCGCTGGAACTATCGCACTACGCCGCATCGGAGAGAAGCCCGCCGCAACAAAGAGGAAGTGTGTCGCCGTCGCTGCTGCTGCCGTCACAACTCCGAATGAGGGTGTCACCGCTGTAGTTGTCGCACTGCACCGCATCAGGAGAAGAATCTCGCAACGAGGTCGGAGCGTGCCGCTGTCGCTGTGCCTGCCATCGCAACTCCAAAGGAGGGTGTCGCAGCTGGAACTGTCGCATTGCACCTCCTCGACCAAGAGCACCTCGCATCGAGAAGAGCGGCGCCGTCGGAGCTGCTGCCATCGCACCTTGGATGTCGCCGCTGTAGTTGTCGCATCGAGCAGAAGCTTCACGCATCGTGGGAGAAGAGCGTTGCCGCTGGAGCTGCTGTCGTCGCATCGTAAGGGTGTCGCTGCAGCAGTCCAAGCATCGAACCGAGAACTTCTCGCATCCCGACAAGTGTGCCGCATCTGGAAGATCTTCACGTCTTTATTTCTTTGTATCTGAACTTTGCTGCATTTCCCATCGCTGGGACATTGCTTGTCGTGGAAGCGCAACGTAACCTAAGGTACATTGACGCATCTAAGAACTGAACTGAACTAAGCTTAAATCTACCATCTTAAAGTAATCGTATTGTGTATTTTTGTCGCTTATGGTCTTGTGGTATTTCTATATAAAGTCTACTTATTTTTTATATAAAATCTGTGTGGTGTCCATTTGTAGTGTTGTCACTTGGTTTCTGTACGTGGTCACAACTGCTTAACTTACAACGCCCCGAGATAAGGCCTTGCTGCTCATGTCAAGCTACCAAGGGGGTGAGCAGGGGCTATTTTAGGAGTGTAATCCCCTTATCCTGACTAGAGGAGAGGGCCCCTATTTGTCACACGTACCTACCTGAGCCAACAAGAGACCCCCAAATCTAACAGTAGTGAATTATGAATTCGCCATTTTTCAAAAAGATGCATAAATGCCTGAGATTGATATTAATCCAATAGGACAAACCATCTGCAATTGCTCAAAATTGAAAAATTAGTGTTCTTGTGTTTTTCACATCTCCCTTCAAAATCCATACATGAAAAAGGAATGAGACTTTCGTGTAAGTGGTAGAATGCACCAGCTTCTGCAGTTGAATTGTGCAAGCATGAAACTGATCACTATGTATTCTCCAGCCCTAGCTTGGAAATAGATGCAGTATTACAAGTATACTAAAAGTAGCCTTTATATGTCGTGATGCTCTAATGGCTTCTGTTACGGATGGAGTTTGGCTACTATGAGGTCTTATGCCTGGATATCCCTTAGGGGATGATCGTGCTCTTTATAAATACTTTAAATAAATAAATAAATAAATAAATTAATTAAATATTCAAGCTGGCAATAGATTATCATGGTCACAGTGTCAAAACATTGTAATTTTTGTCTTGTAATAACATGGTTAAATGCATAGTCTGTTTCATGTTGCCCTCTGTCTTACAGATGTTATCTGGTCATTTAAGAAAGGTAATATCAGTTCCATTCCAAAATAACATGGGTAACGGAAGTGACATTACATGCAGTTTGACCTCTATTTTCAATCACACACACATACTTACACATACAGACAAATTCACATACATACACTCTCTCACAGATAAATGCACTCTCACCCGCAAGCATGCACACAACATACATTCATGGTTTATATCTTTTTATAAAATTTAGAATTTTCCATGACAAAAAGCACCACCTACAACCTGACGGCCAGTGGGCAAAAAACATAGAAAAACAAATTAGAAAGAGAAGATGGAATTAGAAAGAGAGAGAAAGGAAAAGAATAGGGGGAGTACGGGCTCCATCACTGTTTACGATCTTGTGTCCCTCGGCGGTGATCATTATGTGGCTTGTGTTCCTGCTGCAAGGCTATCTATGAATTTTGTGGGGCATCTCTGGTAAGACCGAGTACACGTAGATATATCGGGCATGTTAATTCATTAAATTCAGAGGATAGGAACTCCACTGTGGAGCTCCAGGTTGTGTGAAAGCCGGGGAACCTATGTGATATACTGGCCGTTATCTTTTCCATTCCTACCAATTCCCATAACTTATGTAGCCAATCTAGCCTGGTTGGAATGATTCCGTCCCCCACCTAGCTAATAGTACTTGTTTACCCAAAGGCCAGCGTAATAGCGCACCCTCAGCACGATTTAAGAGGATATGTTAATGTATTCGGAAGGCCTAAAAGTATGTAGCTTGGGAATCTTGGCAGGTCTGTATCATGTGTAGTGTTGATGTCTGGCAGTATGGCATCCCAGAAAGGCTGTATCTTTCCCATAGCAAATGAGTAAAGGTGCCTATTTGGCCGCATTGGCACCAGTAATGAGCATCTGCCCCTGATTCTATCGTGCTACCCTATCTGGGGTATAATACCAGTAATGCGCTCTTTATGAGGAACATCTCTTTGCCTGCTGTGCTACAAGAGGAGGCTCTCGCTCTAAGAACGATGGCCTGCCATTCCTTTGGGGTAAATTCCCTCTAGCATTGTGTCTCCCACCTGCGCTGCGCTGGTGTCTTGTTTCGCTGTGTGGGTATGGTTAAAAAGGTGTATAAGTCTGATGATAAACGCTTGTCTGAAGTTCTGGTTATCAGCCATTTCTTGGACTTCGTTAAAGAGCTTTATGAACCCACGGGCTCCTTACTGTCTTACAGGGGGATGTGCCCATTACATATGATCCAGTCTTCCTCCAGATAATTCGAATTTTGGAGGTAAGCATCCTAAAATAGACCCTAATGGCTTTTATGGTTTGTGGTGCAACGCGGCATTAATATCCTATAATGCCCTTTTCCTTATTTTCAAGGTACAAAATGTAAAACAGAATTTCTACCGATAGATGCCCTCAGAACCTTTCGTTTACCAGAGGTATGTCCTATTCATAGCCAGGCCCTTTTTTTTAAACTGTGCCTTTTTAAAACTGTGCCTTTTCGGACCCCAGACACTAATAATAAAATCTGTTTTCAATTTGTGTCCCCCATGCACAGGCACATTTCATTCATTTCCTAATAAATTTGAACTTGGTAGTACAAATTACTGAGCAACATGAAAGTGTGCTGTATGCATAGAATCCACCCTGTCTGCTATTAAATCGAATAATAGTGGTAAGCCTTATGTAATGAACTATCCTCGACATTCGAGATACTATGGAACAATGCCTTAATGATAAACGCTGTCTCCCTATTTTAAGGTGACTGAATTAACAACCTTAAAGACCTAAAGAACATTTCACTCTACTGGCAAGACGCCTTGAGAACCTTCAGAGTTTAGAGGTATGCTTTTTACTGTGTTTACGGGTGAGAAATTATGTAAATATAGGCCACGGATAGCACCTTTTGCAACTTTGTCCTCCACATATAGTTGGTTTCTGAGTATGGAATCAATCACTGCCCATGAGAATCCTATAACTGACCTTTACCATATAATCTTATCCAAGACTGGTGAGACCTAGGTCACTGGGTGGAGTTATATATAGTATATTAAATCTTGGACAAGATGCCAATATACTGGGGCACTTTACTTTCACGGTACTAGTGACCTAACGGCGTTCATCTGTGGTGTGGATATTAGACACCACCTTTTGCCCTTGACAATCAAGAGATATGACCTAATAAGTTTTTTTGCGAATCCAATATTTGGTTGAGAAAAGCTCGCAATTTAAATGATCTGTAGATAAATAAGCCTTTTTCCTTGTTATTTTCAGTTAAAAACCTACAAATTTGGCCCGGGAGATTTCATCTTCTGTTGACCCAGCTCCTCTCACCCTTCGCGCTAGGTGAGCAATTAACAGATCCTATGTATTCCTTAATCTCACACTATGTGTATTGTGTCTTGAACACAATTTGACAACACGGTTTTAATTGTTAAACTGTTCTCTGAAAATCCGCCCTCCTTGTAATAATTAACAGGATGGGTGTGTGCTAATTGATTTCTTTTTAACTGCTCCCTAGGAGGTTGCCCACCCACAACTTCTTTGTCCTGAAGAAGACCCACTCTATAAGGATCACTCTCCTACTGATAATCCGGGTCGAAACGTAGACTACACAACCACGACCAACTCCTACCCCCAGCAAGACCTTAACGGCTCAAGCGGAGTTTGGCTTTGTTCATCAGTTGTATTTTGGACTCTTTATGAGCCTTATGTTGTGGCCTTTGGCTAAAGGGACCACATGTACTCAGTCTTTAAATTGAGAATAAGACTTGCCACTGAATGAATCAGACTATCCCTTTACCCTACCCTATCCTTGACACGTCCTCACTTCACCCCTCCCCGTTGTGAATGTGGGCACGTACATTTATTGAAATTTGTCATGTATATAAAAAATGTATTATGAGTTCTAACCACTTAAAGGATGTACATGCAAATCTGAATTAAACTCTTTTGCATTCAATAGCTTTGCTCTTTGAATTAATTGTATATCAAGAAATAAGTTTGAATCATTTGTCTTGTGTCTGGGACCCCTTCCTTTTGTACTGATAACTACCCAGGTCCCTTTGACTCTAGTGGGTATAACCCTGTTCTCCACAACGTAGGAGAAATATACAGCTGCTGCTGCTTTATCGGAAGAATCTGCAGTGTAAAGGGCTGTGTAAAAGTTTTCGAACTCAAGGACTATTTGGTCATCTCCCAGTACTGTATTTCCCTGTTGTGTTTCTATCTCCACTATATGGCGTTGGAGTGTTTTGGAGCACAGCTGGTACGCCAGCAGCCTCCCTGCCTTGTTTCCACCTTCATAGAAACATTGCTTAGTGCAGTGTAGAGAGTACTCAGCCCTGTCAAGATCCAGTGCCTTCAGCTGCTTGCGAACATTGGTAAGCTGGTGCTGCATCTGCTTTGCCCCCGTATTACGATGCAACATTTCCAACTCCTTAACCTGCCACTGCAGACAGTCTCTTTTTTCTTTTCTGTCCCTGTTCAGTCTGGCCGCTATTGCAAGAAACCATCCCCTGAATGACCACCCTCAGTGTGTCCCACAGCAAGTGTATGTGTGTGTGACCATCATCATTAATCTCTAGAAAGATTTGTATGGCCTCTTGTATCTCTTTAATATTAGCTTCATATGTAAGCAGTTTATGGTTGAGTCTCCATAGCCTATACTTCTGGTATTCCCCTTCTAGACGCCAAGAGAGGCTAATGGGTGCATGGTCAGAAAGTGATGCCATGCCTATAGTGATGTCCAGTATCCCTTCCATGATTTGGGGTGTGGTGAGGAAAAAAATCAAGCCTGGCATAGTACTGGTGCGCTGCCGAGAAAAAAGTATAGTCTCGGGCCGTAGGATTACGCTGACGCCATGCATCCACTAGTCCCACTTCTGCCAGCCATCAGCTCATGGACTCTGATAACGCTCCCAAATGCCCCATCCGTTGTGTGGTTCTATCTAGAGTGGGATCTTGTACTACATTATAGCCCCCTCCTGTTATGAGATTCTCACCGAGTCTTCTAGGATCAAGCCAATTACGTCTCTAAGAAAGCCCTCTTCCCCCTCATTGGGCCCATATAGTGATGCCAGTGTGTAGGTGTAACCTCCCACACCCACCCGAAAGGCCAGCACCCTTCCTGATATTTCTGTTTGTACTCCCAAAATCCTACCTGGAAAATGTGTTGCGAAAAGCACTTCCATCCGCCTTCTTCCCTGGCAGGAATGAGAAGAATTGGCAGTCAAACCAGTACTACTGAAGGCATGCCCAGTCTGCGCATCTCAAGTATGTCTCTTGTAGGAGGCAGATATCACATTTAATGTCTTTGAGGTATGCCAGGAGTGCCCTTCGTTTTGCTGGGGAGTTAAGGTCCCGTACATTGAGACTTACTATTAAGGTATTGAGGGGCGCCATTGGGACAATATGAGTGTGTGCTCTTCAGGTCAAGGTTACCACTACTCCCAACTCTCCCTGGTCCCTTCCGCTTGGGATCTTCTTGGTGATGTGCATGGCCCTGATCCTTCCACTTTGATCACATTTCACCCGCACTCAGAGAACTAAAATGGCTCTCGGTTAAAATGTGTTATAGCTTCAGAACAGCCTGCCTCACGCACAAAGCCCTTCACACAGGCAATCCAGAATAACTGGCTTCCAAACTCAAAAAAGCCAGTCAGTCCAGGAACCTCAGGAGCTCGAACACTCTACTACTCATCCCGCTGAAAACACATAAACAAAGAACCGCAGGCTGGTCCCAAAATCTGGAACTTTATTCCCCCCACCTCAGAACTATCCCCTCCTTTACAAAATTCAAAAGACAGCTTAAAGTCCTTTCCCTTGATTGTTCCCTAGCGAACCAATAGGCGTCGCCGAAGCACGGAAGCAGGCACTTCGCACCACTTCGACTCTATGTCCTCAAGCCTTCTACCTCCTCCACTTCCCTGACCCCGATCTCGTTCACTCCTCCCTGAAAGAGGAGCTCTGCTCAAGACAACAACACTCTTCTAAGGCATACCAAGACTTCAGCGCTCCAAGGTTACACAACGAGCTGGAACTCTTCGTCCATGATCTCTACTATTACTGTATTATGTGATTTTTTTGTTTTGCAGCACAACTGTTGTAAATCGCTCCGATACCCTCGGGTCTAGCCAGCGCTATATAAAACTTCATAATAAAAAAATTAAAAAACTTGGGTGCGTCCCAGTCATAGGTCAAGTTGGTGTCCGTCTCTCCCCTCTTGATGCATGAAATGTAATGGACCCCCACCCCGGCTGTGGTAGTCCATCCGTGGCAGAATGGGCCTTCTTCGCCCATACTTGCCCGATTACAGATTCTGTAGTTCCTATTGATAGGCCCTGTGTGCTATATACCCAGAGATCCCCACCTTGCTTGGGACTCATTATCCCCACGTTATCACCATATTTCCATTCAGATGAAACCCAACCTCTCCCCGGTCCTGGTTGGGGAAAGAGTGTGCCAAAGAGAGGGCAAGGCGAGAAGAAGAAAATGAGATATCCAAGAGGGGAAGACTTATAGAGTGGGTTTAACAAAAAGGCTTCCCCAATCTGGGCATCAGGTGCGCCTCGACGCGTAGGTCCATCGGGCCGGTGACAGTGCAGCACCATCCGATATCTCGATGGATGAAAAGCGGGCCCCGCCTGCCACTGCCATATCCAGTTCTAAACCCAGGATCACCAGTCCCCGGCTTACTTATGGATTCTGATAAGAGTCCCTTAGTACCACTCATTCGAGGCATGATCTTCTCCGTCTTCTCCAGCATGCAATTGTTTAAGAAGTGCCTCCTGTTCCTTCTGGCTTTCCGCTTCTGAGGTTGCACATGTGACATCTTCCCCTTGCGGCGTCCTCCTCTCTTTTTCCCTGCTCATTTCAGTCCTGCCTCGCTCAGCCGGGGTTCTCCGATTCACCTGCCACAAAGTCAACTCCCAATGCCTTCTGCGCCTCTTGCAGGGACCTCACTGCATGTGTTTCTTTGTCCCACACAAAAAGTAGTTTAAAGGGATGTCCCCACCTGTATCGGATCTCATGATCTCGCAAGAAAGTAGTGACAGGACGCAGGGTTCTGCGGCTTGGGAGGGTTAACTGGGAGGGACCTTGATAGATGCCCACCTGCAGGCCCGCGGATTGGACAGTCGCCTTGTCTGGGTGGCTGCCATTATGATTTCTTTTTGGCGGTAAGAGTGTAGGCATGAACAAATGTCCTGGGGCTGGCCTGCGTTCCTTGCTGGATGGCCAGCCCTAAGTGTACGATCCAAAACAATCTTCTGATCTTCCAGTACCAGGGCGACATATTGAAATAGTCGGGTCACAAAGTCCTCTAGTTTCTCATCATCTGCGTGAAGAGGAACTTACTTAATGTGTACAGTTGAGCGCCAGGATCTGTTTTCCAGGTCTTCCAGATGCAAGCTTAATTATACGTTCCGATCCAGAAGGTTTATCAATTCTCTTGCATGCAAGTGAAGTTCTTCCTCCCAGCTGTCTCACGCCTTCTCCAGGGTATCTACACGGTCCCCCAGTTCATTTATGTCTGTTCTGACCTGGTTCAAGTCTGCGGAGACCTCTTGGCGCAGTGCCACAAAGTCGTCTCTCAGTGAGGTGAACAGTTGCTCAATGAAGCGCAGCGTGATCAGCTCCTCCTTTCCCTGGTCTGCATGGCCTAGTTCCTCATCCTGGGCCTGAGAAGATGGCGACTCCGTCGCTTGGCCCCCCTGCAGCTTGCCCCCAGGTTTCTGCAGAAGATCTTTAATGTTGACCTCTTTTTTTGGACTGGTGGACGTCATGCTGCTAGCTGAGTTTGGTGTGTGTTGTATAACTACGAGGTCACCTCCCGTTCCCGGAGTACTGTGTTTACCAGTGCGATCTGTTAGATGGCCCCATGAGCTTCGTTAGTGTCCTATTGGGGGCTCTGACTTTGTCAGACCATACGCTCTCTCCAGGCCTCACTAATCTTGCATGCTCCTCCATGGCTGTGTGGCCCAATGCTTTGTCTGGCATTCGGAAGGGACACTGGCCCTCTCCTTATGCTTGCTAACTAGTCTCACCTCTTAAATGACTTAAGATGGCCCCCTCGCGTCCCCTCATATGGAAGGCCTAAGGTGATCTGTGGCACTTCATTTATCTTGCCCTCTCAGACTGCAGTAGCCGTGCGTCCGGGGGCCCTCATCTTGGCTCAAAGCTGGCTGTCCCCTAGTCCTGTGCTCTTCAATCCCGGGGGGAGCGTCACCTTTCTCTCCTCACTGTTCCTGCTCACCGCTCATCTCCCGTTGCGTATCCGGGACTTCATGGGGGTCGCAACCTCAGATGCCTCACGTCTCCACTGAGCTCCCGACCAAGTACGGAGCTTTAAGCTGGGTTTGGGGGTCCCTGGGCTTTGAAAGAAATGCTTTAGTGGTCCACTGTGGGCAGAGCTCCAAAAAGTCGCAGCTACTCCACCGCCATCTTGGCCAAGCCCCTGGGAACATTTTTAAGTGGGGCCCACAACATACATTAAAAGCATTTTTTACTTACCTCAGGTGCCACAGAAAGAATGATTCCAGCTTATTGTACGCCATTTGTATTACACTATTAGGTAATAATATTCTTATTTATTCACTATTAGTCATCAGAAAATAAAGAGAGTGGATAACCAGCTGCCCCTGTGTTCCTGGCCTTGAATTTGCCCTCTCTAATGCAAGGGGTCACAAAGGCAGTACTAGGGATAGCAAAGGGCAAGCCATAGGTCACAGATGCAACCTCTGGTAACCCCTAAATGACGTCCATGTGCACACTTGAACAATTTAGTTATGACCACAGGAAGTTATGTTATGTTATAAAGTACTTGTAGAGCACAGCTTTCCCTCCGGGGTGCATTGTGGCGCTGTATAGATCCCTAATGAACACAGGCAACTAGAACTGAAAGAGTCAGATACGTGATCTACATAGAGCATCAGGGGCAGCAAAGATCCAGGTTTCAGGGCGTTCCTGAAGAGGGTCTCAGTTTGAATGAAACGTAGATGGTTAGGTAGCAGGCTCCAGGCATTGGTCCCAAGTACCGCAATAGATTTCCCACCCTTTGTAATATACCTAAAATCAGCGGGCTTCAAGAGATTTGCATTGGACGATCTGAGTGTGTGGTGTGTCACATAGTAAGCAAACCGGGCCCGGAGATAGTGGGGGCCTAAGGAATTAAAAGCTCTGAAAGTAATTATCAAGATCTTGAAAAAGACTCTTTTATGGATGGGCAACCAATGAAGTGCTTTAAGGTCGTCTGATGCTGATGAGCTTCTAGGCACTTTTAAACCTAGTCGAGCGGCTGCATGTTGCACCATCTGTAATTTGTTTAAGACAGACTTATTGGTTCCTGCATAGAGGCTGCTGCAGTAATCAAGTCTAGATGTGATTAGGGCCACTGCAACTACCTTTCTAGCCGTGCAGGGAAGAAGATTGAAAAACATGTTGAGAGACGTTATCAAAAGAAAGCATGACCCACCACTGCTAGGGAATGCTGGTGAAAGAAAAGTGCTGATTCGAATGTTACCACAAGTTTCTTTGCCACCTTTACTCTGTTTGGAGGGCATTGGATATCTGTGGGCCACCATAGGCAATAACTGAGTATCATCTGCGTATGAGTTTATCTCAATGTTAAAAGACGATTTCAGACTGATGAGGGGGTCCACATAGGTGTTAAAGAGCACTGGGCTAAGAATGGATTCCTGTGGAACATCGAACAGCAGGGGGTTTTCTGCTGACTGATATTGGCCAAGAGTAACAACTTGGCTACGATATTGTAGAAAGGATTTTAGCCAAGGCAATGTCATGTGAGACCGTGTCAAAAGCGGCCGATAGGTCTAAAAAGACCATCACAACATTTTTTCCCTGGTCTAAAGAAGATCTAAGGGCTTCAGCAGTATACAGAAGTGCTGATTCCGTTGGGTGCTGAGGCCTGGAACCTGATTGATTGGTATGTAGAATGTTCGCCTCTTCTTAGTAGGTCATAAGTTGGGTATTTACTAGTTTTTCCGTGATTTTATTAAGGCATGGAAGCAGGGAAATGGGACGAAGATTAGTGAGAGTGGTGGGATCTGCAAGTTGTTTTTTCTGGAGCGGTTTGGCTGCTGCAATTTTCCATTCGTTGGGTACTTCTGAAGATAGAAGAGGGTCGTTTATAAAGTTGTTAATGACTGGGTTAATAATGTCTATCATAGCATGCATAATCTGGGGGGGGACATGGGTCAAAAGGAGATCCTGATTCACATGCAAGGATAGCCTGGCGGGATTGTCCTAGGCTAATAGCTTGAAAGGCTTGAAGGGACAATCTATCATCTCCTAATTTAGAGGTCAGCTCTATGGGTGGAGCGAGGTGTGCTGTGAATTTTTTTGTAGCGATTGGTCTTTCTGTTAAAAAAAGTCCGCAATGCGATCGCAAATAGACTGTGATGGGGGAATCTCTTGTTGCAGAATTATAGGGTTGGTCAAGGAATTTACTATCTTAATGATAGTTTTTTGATTTGGAACTGCCAATTTGAGTAGGTTGGTGAAATAAGATTTCTTTACAGCTTTGATCTACTGGTGGGTGGAAGTTTTTAAGAGCTGGTTTAAATAAGGTTAGCTCTTCCTGTTTGTAACTTTGCCCCCATCTGTGCTCAAGTTTCCTGCAGTGGCAATGTAATTCCCTCAGGTTTTGGGTGTACCAGGGGGCTGAGGGTTTCTTGGGCGAATCATTTTTCAGTAGGATTGGGGGTACAAGACTATTGCTAAGAGTAGAGAACCATCGATTATCCACTGATGGGTCCACTGTCAGCTTGGACTTGCAGGCCGAAGCTTCTATATTGAGATCTGGAGAGGCTGCCATATCATTCCACCTGCATCTAGTATTTTGAATAACAGTAGTGTGGCCAATGGGGATATTCATGTGCTGGCGCCTAATTTCAAAAGATATAAACTTATGGTACGACCAGATGAGGCTAACTGGGGCATTAACTATGAGGGTTGTGAGAGTTGAACAGATGCCTTCCAGGGTGTGTCCTGCATTGTGGGTGGGTGTAGATATCTGCTGATTCATGCCTAGTGTTTCCACGATTTCCAGGAATTTAGTTGCACCCGGGTCATTTTGCACATCTGGATGGGATTAAAGTCCCTCAGTACAGTGAAATCGGAGACTCTAAGAGTTATCAAACCCATGATATCTCCAATGATATAAAAAAAAATCAGATGAGGGCCTGATGGGGTTCATGAGAAGGAAAAGGAGTCCTCTAATTGAAAGCAGAATCCAATACTCTCTACACTTTTGAGGTCAGCTATATGAAATATTGAGCATTTCAATGTGCTGCGATAAATCATCGCAAGCACTCCTCTCTATTGCTCTGGTCTATCCTGTCTATGAATTCGATAACCAGGGGGGAAGGCAAAGACAATATCAGGGTTACACCACGCTTCAATCCACGTTTCCGTTAAAAAGAGGCAGTCTAGATTATTGTTTAAAATTACATCATAGATATTTTGAGCATGTTTACATGGTGATCTAGCATTGACGAGACCTCCTCGTAGATAGTTTGAAGTCAGGCTATTACTAATAGGTGTTTCCTGTACAGGAGTAAATACATTTTTACAGGCCTTACAGCAGATGGGGCCCTTCCATTTATTAACATCAAGTTGTTTTTTGCATTTGCTTGGTGTTTTATTTAGGACAAGGAGAGATTCTCTAGTAAGAAACATACCTGGAGAAAATTGTGCAGCGTATTTGGTGCTGGCCGCAGTCCGGACGTGGACGGGCACAGATGGGCTTGCTTTTGGCGCGCCTTCGGGATGTGGAAGCTAACCAAAGACATTAATTTGCATCAATAATGGAAAATTGGAGTGATACATAAGCTGACTACATAGGCATCCATTTCTGTCAGAAATGGTTCTCCTCATGTCTAAATAAAAATATGGTGGACCTTCTGTGCATTTGGAGTCCAGTACTAGACCTATGTAAAGCAAGGACAATAGTTAGTTTGTAAGAGATTCAGACTCCTTTGTAGAGGGTGAGATTCAATTTCTAATTCTTTATCCTTTTATGTGAAATTATAAAGGAGATGGATAAAACCATTCCTAATGAAGTATGGTGATAATAGTTATACTAGAGTGGGTTGTTAGCTGGATAGCAGTTATAGTTAACTCAATGACTGCATTCAAATATTCTTTTTTTGTTTCTGATAAAATTGGTATTTGTGCAGTGAGAAACGAATTTAGTCAACATTATGAGACCTAGGATGTCATGAAGTACATGGCAAAATGAATATTTTGAACTGTTCTCGTTTTGAGTGTCTTCAGTGTATATGTCTGTATTTAATTTATATGTGTGTGACGGACATTCGTGTTTACTTCGAAATAAACTATGATGATGACATGTTTTAGTTTAATTTCATATCTGGTTTTCTCAAAGGTTCATAAAATGTAGACAACATTTCTGAGAAATGTACACTTCGGAAAACAAATTTCAAATTAAAATGTTATTTCTTTGTATATGTGTACGTGATAGCATAACAAACAACACAAATATGCATGCCCATATTAGTAGAGACGTTTCTAATGATTATTCGATGTAGCAGGTTGTAGGGATGTGATATACATTTGTATTTGTCTTACAATATCTTCAAATTGTTGTGGGTAGTCACAAATTCATTGCTGTATCCCACTCTTGCATTCCTGCAAATGCCTGAACCTGGAATGTAGTTGATTAAGTGAATCAGCTTGCAGGATTATTTAATGATTTATTGACAGAAATTATATTACTTTCCTTATTGAACATAGTTTATTATAATGATAGCTTCTAGACTATATTAATATTATTGTTTGATTTGTGATTTCTATGTAAACTGATGAACATGGCACAGAATTAATAAAACTAATTTCGTAGCGTGCACTGCATCACATTTTGCGATGCAGGGCGCTCTACGAAATTCGTTTTAATTGTTTACTTACCTCCAATTATCCATATTCCGTTTTTTAGCACCCCCCACCCTGCCCCTCCCCCGCCCCGCCTTCCTGCCCCACCGTAACTCCCTCCACGGGCTGCGGCTGGACTATAGATAAAGACCACCCATCCCACGTTGTTTGCACGTTTCCTAGTAATATTGCAGCCTATGCAGTTTTATTTTCTGTCTTTGCTCCTACACCTTGATTGCTCCTTTATCTGCATTGTTGGACTTGGCCCTTCTGGCAGGTTCACCCCTAATCTTTTTGCTTTTAATATATGATCTGTGTTGATGATTTTTGGTCTCTGCGCACTTTTTCCTTGTGTCCCAGAGTAAAGTGTGTGCGTGTAGTAAGGCTGGCCTGCTCTCCCATAGGAATGCATGGGGAATGTCTGTGTCCCTGGTAGTTCCTGATGCGTGGGGAGTGCAGGCTCGACTTTGGTATGTGCGGACTCGTGAGAGTGAATGCTTCACAATGATGTATGTGACATGATTATGTCTTGTGTAGAAATGTCACTTCTAGGAGTTGGCATATTAGTGTAAAATATGCCTGGCGTGTGATTGGCTGGAGCTGGCTGGCGAGCCTGGCTCCAGGAAGTCTGGATGGGTCTGCCCGATGGTGAGTGTGAGATTAGCATGCTGATGGCTGGGGAGGAGTGTGAGAAGTTGGCCCGATATGCAGCGTTCGCTATTCTAGCGACCGCTATGTATCGTTCCAAACGACCCTTATGATGATTGGTTGTAAGTCAACCGATAGACCAGCTATCCTAGTAGCGTGGATACGAGCAGTCTAAGGCTAAAGACTCGAGAGGGCGTGTTAAGCCAGCTGTTATACCATCACATACCCCTTGAACACCAAGTGAAAGGACACCACACAAGTGTTATGAAAATAAACAGTATATTTATTAAGAATCACAACAGCCCTGTACTCTTTATGAGGACAGGGTACTAAGCACAAACCAAATCTCTTAGGAAAATACTTCAAGTGCACAATTAAAACAAGTGTCCGAAGACACGGAAAGTTTAGTGGTCTCGGGCGGACCCGATAAGGCAAGTCGGAAGCGAGGGACTCGGGACCCTAGAGTAAGGAGGCTATGCAGGCACCGAAATGCCGAAGTTACCTAGCCACGAGGGCTGCGGCTGCACAAGTCTTACAGGCGTCGGGGGTCTTCGCTGACGAGCCAGGAGCCGGAAGGAAAGGAGTTGCTGGCCGGCGACCAGTGATGAATAGTTCGTAGAGATCCAAGCCTGGATCGGAGATCGATGACACCTGAAAGCAGAGGGGACCAAGTTCGTACTACTAGCCAGTAGTCAGCGGGTACCAGGAGGGCACCGGTTGGCCGTCACCTCGACCAGGTGAGTGGGCGACGCTAGGCTCTGCAGTCTCACGGACCAGGAGGCGTTGTCGGCGACCAGGATGGAGGTGCGAGCTGTCCCACGAAGGATGATGCTGTCGGCGTCGCTGGGCCCAGGATTGGGGCAACAAGCCTTGGCAGATCTCAGGGCCACGTGGTAGGCCTAAGATGGCGTCTTGAATGGACCAGGAGGGTCCGGGGTGCTCCTCTCGGAAAAGGGAGCAAGGGCCGATCTGGAGCAACCAGACCAGCAGTGTTGTTTGTCGGATGTCGTCAAGGAAGGGCACAAGCCAGCGGCTAGTGACCAGACAACGTGTTTGAGCAGCGAGCAGAAGGGCCCCACGCAGATCGTGGAGATGCTGGGAGACTGCACTTCGGTGCTTGGAGCGGCTCAAGGTCGGGGCTTCTCGGACCCCAGAGCACTCACCAGAGAATTGCTTCGATGGTCGTGCTGGTTAAGAAAGCGTGCAGGTTTTGATGGTGGCCGGTCCCTCGAGGTCTCGTCGCACCCACAGATCACAGCTGAGCTGATGACGTGGGTAGAGGTCAGAGGTGCCAGGGAAGCCGGTTCTTGTCGAGCTGGGCCGTCGGATCCTTGAGGAAGGACTTGCAGCAAACCGCAGAGTTCTTAGATGGTGCCCGCTGATGCAGGGTGACTACTCCTTAGTCACAAGGGAGAAATCTTGAGAAGAGTCTCGAATGTCCTTTCGTAGAAAGTAGTTCTTGATTCAAAGATGATCTAATTTGGAAGGGTCCCCGCTCCGGCCTTTATCCTAAAGAAAGGGGTGGGTACATGACTAGGTCCTGCCCTAAGGGTGGGACCAGGAAGGGGGGTAGTTACACCCCTCTCCCCCTGCTGGACTTTCCCCAGGCCAGGGCTGGCGCCCCTGGAACTGGTTCTGACCGGCAGATGCGTAGTGAGCACCGGGGTGCCACTCCGCAGTCACCTTCTTGCAAAGCCCTACCTACCCAGAATACACAAACCCTGTCTGGGACGGTGCGAACACCGCCCTTGACAGGAAACCCTTTGTCCAAGCGCTCCTCGCTGGAAGGACTCCCAGCAGCAGGAGGTCAGACTCGTGTCTGTGGTGGCAGCATCCATTTTGTGGAGCTGAGGCTTTAGTTAACTTTAACCGGGGTTCACAGTTACGTACATGTTGTGTCCCTCTAGAAGGGCGGAATGCTAACCTCGTCCCCAGAATTGGTGAGAGGGCAGCATCCCGATTCGTATGACACCTTACTCGACATGCCTTGATAACGCGACACCGAAGTTACCGATGTGGTACGCGTTATCATGGAACAGCCATTGGGTCTTGATTCCGCAAGCTGCAACCGGGCTCGGCTCGGGCCAAAACCTAGTTCACACGAGCCCACGCACTCTGCCTTCAGGATTGTCAAGGCCTGCCATAGGAGTGACTGATAGGAACTCGGGTGTCCATTGTATGGTTAGATATAGAGCTACTATACCTAAAGCAAAGGGTGATTACACGACTTTGCCCCAGCTGTCATGCAGCCAGTTGTGTCAAATTTAGGAGGCCAGCCAGGGGTGGCATAATACATGCTGCAGCCCCTGGCGGCCCTGGGTACACCTATGCCCTGAGTTACAGGGTCTGATAAGGTGGCCCAGTACCAATTGGTAAATGCACCTAGGGTACATATCGTACTTTAGAAAGAGAACAGCCAGGCTGTGGGTCTGATTAGCAGGCCCACAGCCAGAGAAAGTCGTAAACCAGTGAAACAAAAGCAAAAAATCTGGGTGATCATGGGATTGCAGACCCTACTCTCCTACATGACCCCCCCCCCAAACGTCGGAACAATAAGCTAACCTTGACCAGGTGAGTCTTCTTGTTCTAAGTGGAAATACCTGGAGAGCCCATCGGCATTGCCATGATCAGTACCAGGTCTATGTTCCACTGTAAAGTCCATCCCCTGTAGGGAAATGGACCACCTAAGCAGTTTGGGGTTTTCACCCTTCATCTTATTTAGCCATAAGAGGGGCTTATGGTCGGTCTGAATCTTGAAGTGAGTGCCAAACAAGTATGGCCTCAGCTTCTTCAGGGCCCAAACCACAGCAAAGGCCTCCCTCTCAATAGCTGACCAATTCTTCTCTCTAGGGGTCAGCCTTCTGCTTATAAAAGCAATGGGCTGGTCTTGACCATCAAAATTCAGTTGAGAAAGAACAGCTCCCACACCCAACTCAGAAGCATCTGTTTGGACAATGAATGGTTTGGAGTAGTCCGGACTCTTAAGGATAGGCGCCGTGCACATGGCCTGCTTTAGGTCATCGAATGCTTTTTGACAGCTCGCTGTCCACTGAACCTTTTTTGGCATTTTCTTGCTTGTCAGTTCGTTTAATGGTGTCACGATGGAACCATAGTTCCTGACAAACTTCCGGTAGTATCCAGTCAGGCCCAAGAAAGCTCGAACCTGAGTCTGGGTGGTTGGAGGAGCCCAGTCCCTGATTGACTGTATTTTGCTCTCCAGTGGCTGAACCTGGCCTCCACCTACAAGGTGGCCCAGGTATACAACCTGTGTCTGCCCTATCTGGCACTTGGTGGCCTTGATAGTGAGGCCTGCTGCTTGCAGAGCCTCTAACGCTTTCCGCAGGTGGACCAGGTGATCCTCCCAGGTGGAGCTAAAGACAGCAATATCGTCTAGATACGCCGCACAGAAGTCATCCAGCCCAGTAAGGACTTGATTCACCAACCTTTGGAAGGTGGCAGGTGCATTTTTCAGACCAAAGGGCATCACCACGAACTGATAATGCCCACCAGGGGTAGAAAATGCGGTCTTAGGCTTGGCGTCCTCAGCTAACCTGATTTGCCAATACCCAGCTGTCAGGTCAAACGTACTTAGGTAGTTGGCCGAAGCCAATCTATCGATAAGCTCGTCTGCCCTTGGTATTGGGTGGGCGTCAGTCTTGGTGACTGCATTGAGACCCCTGTAGTCTACGCAGAACCTCATCTCCTTCTTACCGCCCTGGGTGTGAGGTTTCGGCACTAGAACTACGGGACTAGCCCAAGGGCTATCCGAGGGTTCAATGACTCCCAGCTCCAACATTTTCTGCACTTCACTCTTGATGCAGTCTCTAACGTGATCAGGCTGCCGGTAGATTTTACTCTTGACGGGCAAGCTGTCACCAGTGTCAACCTCATGGGTGCACCAATCGGTCTGACTGGGTGTTAGAGAGAACATATGTCTGAAAGACTGAAGAACCTGTTTACAGTCTTTCTGTTGATGTTCGGAGAGGCTGCCACAAAAGACAACACCATCGACCGATCCATCGTCAGGATTCTGAGTGAGCAGGTCGGGGAGAGGGTCACTCTCCTCTTCCTGTCCCTCATCTAGGGCCATGAGCAAACTCATGTCCTTCCTGTCGACATATGCCTTGAGCCTGTTGACATGAAGCACCCTGTGGGGGCTCCGGGGAGTTCCCAGGTCGACCAGGTAGGTGACCTCTCCCTTTTTCTCCAGGATGGTGTAGGGCCCGGACCATTTGTCCTTGAGTGCTGCTGGGGCCACTGGCTCCAACACCCACACCTTCTGTCCGGGCTGATAAACAGTCAAGACAGCCTTTTGGTCATGCCAAGCTTTTTGGAGTTCTTGGCTGGCCTTAAGGTTTTCAGATGCCTTTTCCATGTATTCAGCCATCCGCGAGCGGAGGCCAAGCACATAGTCCACTATGTTGGCTGCAGGCTTTTTGAGAGGTCTCTCCCATCCTTCCTTCACCAAACACAGGGGTCCTCTCACAGGATGCCCGTACAAAAGTTCAAAAGGGCTGTAGCCAACCCCCTTCTGTGGGACTTCTCTGTAAGCGAATAAAAGGCAGGGGATCAGGACGTCCCATCTACGCCGAAGCTTTTCAGGTAGTCCATGAATCATCCCTTTTAGGGTCCTGTTGAATCTCTCAACAAGCCCATTGCATTGTGGATGATAGGGTGTAGTGAACTTGTAGTTGACACCACATTCCTTCCACATAGCAGTTAAGTAGCTCGACATGAAGTTTGCACCTCTGTCGGAGACGACCTCCTTAGGGAAGCCCACTCTGGAGAACACTCCAACTAGGGCTCTTGCCACAACAGGCGCTGTAGTGGTCCTAAGGGGAATAGCTTCAGGATACCTGGTGGCATGATCCACTACCACCAGTATAAACTTGTGCCCTGATGCTGTTGGTGGTTCCATGGGACCGACGATGTCAATCCCCACCCGTTCAAAGGGCACCCCCACCACAGGCATTGGTATAAGGGGGGCCTTTGTCGTGCCACCTGACTTACCACTGGCTTGGCAAGTGACACAGGAGCGGCAAAACTCCTTTGTATCTTCGTTCATATGAGGCCAGTGAAAGTGTGAGACAAGCCTGTCCCACGTCTTCGTCTGGCCTAAGTGACCTGCTAAGGGAATCTCGTGGGCCAAGGTAAGTAGGAAACCTCGCTGAGACAAGGGTACAACCAGCCTCCTGGTCATGCCAGGCTTGGGGTCTCTTGACTCAGTGTACAGGAGTCCATCTTCCCAGTATACCTTGTGGGTACCTGTGGCGTTCCCAGCAGCCTCAGCAGCAGCCTGCTGTCTGAGGGGTTCAAGAGAAGGGCAGTCTAACTGGTCCTTCCCCAGGTCTTCCCTTGAGGGTCCCCCTGAACCCAAGAATTCAACTTGATCAAGTTCGAACTCCCTAGGCTCAGTTTCCCTCAATTCCTGTAGGTCAGCCTCCTCTGAGACTTGATCCACGACCTGGGGCAAGGGGGAAGGCGCAGCCTTAACCCTACTGCTCTTTTTCTTGGGAGGTGTCTGGTCCGTTGTTCCAGGATCCAGCACCTGTTCAGTGGGGCATTTCCTGACCTGTGACCTGGTCACAGCGAACACATGTGCTGGCAAGCCTAACATTTCCATGTGAGTCCGGTGCTCCACTTCTGACCATTGTGATGACTCCAAATCATTGCCCAACAAACAATCCACTGGGAGGTCTGAACTAACTACAACCTTCTTTTGGCCAGTTACCCCTCCCCAGGAGAAAGCTACAATTGCCATACTGTGAGTGGTAGTGACATTGCTTGCATTGGTCACCAGGAATTCTGTACCTGGCATGATCTGTCCAGGGTCCACAAAGTTAGGTGTCACCATGGTGACACTGGCACAAGTGTCCCTATAGGCCTGAGCCATTTTTCCGTTTATGAAAGGTGTCTGTCTGTATTTGCCCAAAGTATTGGGGCTTACGTCAGGGGACATATCCACATCCCCTGTACTGACAAGGACAGCCTGAGTGAGTGTACCAACTAAGTTGTCACGCCCCTCAGAACCCAGGGTTAACCCTACTAAACCCTTGGGAGGTGCACTACCACTGCTGGCTGTACTAGGGGGCACAGGTGCCTTAGGGGCTGCAGTGGCAGGAGTCTGCCCTCCTTTCTTGGTGCACTCACTAAACCAGTGAGATTTACTTTTGCAGTATTGGCACCATCTTTTAGATTGGCCTTCTTTCTTCTTTTGGGGAGCCTGACCCCCACCCTCTTTGGGTTGTTGGGGACCTGTCGAAGACTTCTGGTCATTTTGTTCCCCCTTAGAATCTTTACCCTTCTGGTCTGCTTTCTTCTGACCACCTTGATTCTGGCCCTGGTTCTGTTTCACTCTTGTTCGAACCCATCTGTCTGCCTTCTTTCCCAATTCTTGGGGAGAGGTCAGATCCGAGTCGACAAGATGCTGATGCAACAACTGGTTCTGACAATTGTTTAAAAAATTTTCTCTCATCATCAAATTATACAATCCTTCGTAATCAGTAACCTTACTGCCCAGCAACCAGCCCTCCAAAGCCTTAGTGGCACAATCGACAAAGTCAGACCAATCTTGAGACTGCGTTTTCTGGGTATCCCGGAACAGCACCCTGTACTGCTCAGTGGTTAGGCCAAACCCTTCAACCAGTGTACTCTTCAAGACGTGGTAATTATTAGCATCCTCTACCCTTGTGGTGAGGAGCTTGTCTCTACCTTTACCTTCAAAGGAGAGCCACAAGATAGCTGCCCACTGACTCTGGGGAACACCCTGCACAGTGCAGGCTCTCTCCAAAGCAGTAATCCATTTGTGGATGTCGTCCCCTTGTTTAAAGGGGGGCACTATCTTACCAAGGTGTTTCGTATCAAAACTCCTTTCCCTATTGCTAGGTACAATGCTGCCACCAGTGGGGACTGCCCCACTCAACTGTTGCTCTCTAGCAAAGGCAAGCCTCTCTTTGGCCAGGGCAAGTTCTTCCCTTTCAATCCTCAGATTAGCTGCCCTTTCTTTAGCTTCGTATACTCTCCTCTGAGGGGACGTCATCCCTCTTTGAGAAGAGTTGTGAGAGCCATTGGTTTGAAGGGATCTGCCAGAGTCTCTTGACAGAGATCTGGCTCGTCCATTCCCAATGTTAAGCTGACCTGATAGTGGCCCCAGGGGTCCCCCAGTACCACTGTCATGTTTGCTTAAGTTGGACCTGCTTAGTCTAACGACTTCTACCTGTCCCTTATCTGCCTCATCCCCAGAGGGATCCTCATCCTCATCATCCTCCACATCTTCGTTCTCAGTTGAGAGGTGGATGAGGTCAGGGTCACCTCTGGTTCCCTCAAGGGGAGGCATACCTCCTTCTGGATTAGAAGAGCTAAGAAGGGTCTCAGCTTTTCTGGCATCATAAGTCTCCAAGAGACCAATCAGAAAGGAAGTTGTGGGGTTAGACCCCTGCTTGATCTTCCTGGAGTGACACACTTGTCTTAACTCCTTGAAGCTCAGCACAGTATATCTTGAAGGGATGACCTGTGGAGGGTCAGCTGACACAAGGGGAGACTCAGAGTTTCCTCCTTTGTCCGACATACTGTTTCTAGTGTGGTGTAAGTGATGCACCTACCTACACTATGTGTTTGCCTACTGATCCCTCGCTAAGAGTTGCAGCCAAGGTGTGCTAAGCCTTGAGGAGCTACAACAGCTGGTTCAGTAGAACTCAGAGTATTCTAAGCTTTAGTTATATGTACTAACAGTACTTATGTGATCTTTCAACAAGATATTCTTAGGATACGTGTGGTAAAACAACAGCAAGCTCAAATCCCAACCGCTGCTCACCAATGTGAGAAGTTGGCCCGATATGCAGCGTTCGCTATTCTAGCGACCGCTATGTATCGTTCCAAACGACCCTTATGATGATTGGTTGTAAGTCAACCGATAGACCAGCTATCCTAGTAGCGTGGATACGAGCAGTCTAAGGCTAAAGACTCGAGAGGGCGTGTTAAGCCAGCTGTTATACCATCACATACCCCTTGAACACCAAGTGAAAGGACACCACACAAGTGTTATGAAAATAAACAGTATATTTATTAAGAATCACAACAGCCCTGTACTCTTTATGAGGACAGGGTACTAAGCACAAACCAAATCTCTTAGGAAAATACTTCAAGTGCACAATTAAAACAAGTGTCCGAAGACACGGAAAGTTTAGTGGTCTCGGGCGGACCCGATAAGGCAAGTCGGAAGCGAGGGACTCGGGACCCTAGAGTAAGGAGGCTATGCAGGCACCGAAATGCCGAAGTTACCTAGCCACGAGGGCTGCGGCTGCACAAGTCTTACAGGCGTCGGGGGTCTTCGCTGACGAGCCAGGAGCCGGAAGGAAAGGAGTTGCTGGCCGGCGACCAGTGATGAATAGTTCGTAGAGATCCAAGCCTGGATCGGAGATCGATGACACCTGAAAGCAGAGGGGACCAAGTTCGTACTACTAGCCAGTAGTCAGAGGGTACCAGGAGGGCACCGGTTGGCCGTCACCTCGACCAGGTGAGTGGGCGACGCTAGGCTCTGCAGTCTCACGGACCAGGAGGCGTTGTTGGCGACCAGGATGGAGGTGCGAGCTGTCCCACGAAGGATGATGCTGTCGGCGTCGCTGGGCCCAGGATTGGGGCAACAAGCCTTGGCAGATCTCAGGGCCACGTGGTAGGCCTAAGATGGCGTCTTGAATGGACCAGGAGGGTCCGGGGTGCTCCTCTCGGAAAAGGGAGCAAGGGCCGATCTGGAGCAACCAGACCAGCAGTGTTGTTTGTCGGATGTCGTCAAGGAAGGGCACAAGCCAGCGGCTAGTGACCAGACAACGTGTTTGAGCAGCGAGCAGAAGGGCCCCACGCAGATCGTGGAGATGCTGGGAGACTGCACTTCGGTGCTTGGAGCGGCTCAAGGTCGGGGCTTCTCGGACCCCAGAGCACTCACCAGAGAATTGCTTCGATGGTCGTGCTGGTTAAGAAAGCGTGCAGGTTTTGATGGTGGCCGGTCCCTCGAGGTCTCGTCGCACCCACAGATCACAGCTGAGCTGATGACGTGGGTAGAGGTCAGAGGTGCCAGGGAAGCCGGTTCTCGTCGAGCTGGGCCGTCGGATCCTTGAGGAAGGACTTGCAGCAAACCGCAGAGTTCTTGGATGGTGCCCGCTGATGCAGGGTGACTACTCCTTAGTCACAAGGGAGAAATCTTGAGAAGAGTCTCGAATGTCCTTTCGTAGAAAGTAGTTCTTGATTCAAAGATGATCTAATTTGGAAGGGTCCCCGCTCCGGCCTTTATCCTAAAGAAAGGGGTGGGTACATGACTAGGTCCTGCCCTAAGGGTGGGACCAGGAAGGGGGGTAGTTACACCCCTCTCCCCCTGCTGGACTTTCCCCAGGCCAGGGCTGGCGCCCCTGGAACTGGTTCTGACCGGCAGATGCGTAGTGAGCACCGGGGTGCCACTCCGCAGTCACCTTCTTGCAAAGCCCTACCTACCCAGAATACACAAACCCTGTCTGGGACGGTGCGAACACCGCCCTTGACAGGAAACCCTTTGTCCAAGCGCTCCTCGCTGGCAGGACTCCCAGCAGCAGGAGGTCAGACTCGTGTCTGTGGTGGCAGCATCCATTTTGTGGAGCTGAGGCTTTAGTTAACTTTAACCGGGGTTCACAGTTACGTACATGTTGTGTCCCTCTAGAAGGGCGGAATGCTAACCTCGTCCCCAGAATTGGTGAGAGGGCAGCATCCCGATTCGTATGACACCTTACTCGACATGCCTTGATAACGCGACACCGAAGTTACCGATGTGGTACGCGTTATCATGGAACAGCCATTGGGTCTTGATTCCGCAAGCTGCAACCGGGCTCGGCTCGGGCCAAAACCTAGTTCACACGAGCCCACGCACTCTGCCTTCAGGATTGTCAAGGCCTGCCATAGGAGTGACTGATAGGAACTCGGGTGTCCATTGTATGGTTAGATATAGAGCTACTATACCTAAAGCAAAGGGTGATTACACGACTTTGCCCCAGCTGTCATGCAGCCAGTTGTGTCAAATTTAGGAGGCCAGCCAGGGGTGGCATAATACATGCTGCAGCCCCTGGCGGCCCTGGGTACACCTATGCCCTGAGTTACAGGGTCTGATAAGGTGGCCCAGTACCAATTGGTAAATGCACCTAGGGTACATATTGTAATTTAGAAAGAGAACAGCCAGGCTGTGGGTCTGATTAGCAGGCCCACAGCCAGAGAAAGTCGTAAACCAGTGAAACAAAAGCAAAAAATCTGGGTGATCATGGGATTGCAGACCCTACTCTCCTACAAGGAGGGTACCTGGTTCCTGAATAGGGTTGGGCTTTCCCCACACAATGCTGGCTCCGCCCCCTGTGGTGCGACTGATGGCCCTAGCCCTGCTAGTAAATAGAGTGAGGGGCTGAGCACATCAAGGGTGCTCCAAAACCAGCTACGACTGGTTTCTCCCCTCACCCTGTGACCAAGACAAAGGAATGTTGTGTATAAAAATGGGGCTGTGTCCCCTTACTTTTGGTTCTTTTCTGATCCTGCCAGAGGGAGCTGCTGCTGTTGCTGGGGCCAGGAGGACCACCACTTGGATTGTCTCCCTGCCTGGAGACCCAGTGAGCTGGCTCTGGACCCAGCCTTGCCCCCCTGCCTTGCTGCATTCTCCAGGAGGACTTTTGCTGGACTTGTGGCCTCCAAGCCCCTGGAAGCGCTTTGTTTCTCCATTAAGCGCTTGGGAGCGCTTCATTTCCCTAAAGCACCTGGGAGTGCTTTATCTTGGGGCCCAAGCGCTTAAGAGCGCTGTATCTTGACCTTCAGCGCTTGGGAGCGCTGTGGTCCTATTCCTAGCGCTGGGAGCGCTTTATTTTATTTATTACGCTTGAGAGCGCTTTATTTCACAGCTGGTGCCCACCCGTCATTGCCCAGAGATTTGGAGCTTACCCCGTTCATCATTTAACTCGAGGGAGCCCACCCCTCGGTTAATTCAGCCCCCGCCTACAGTGCCCCGACGGGCCGCCGCGCTGCCCGCGACGACCCGGAAGTGGTTGGCCGGCCGGCCAATCTGAGCGGGGCCCGACCGGAAGTCCCGCGCCGCAGCGCGAAGGAGAGGCGAGAGGCTTCTGGTGCTCACGGGGCTCCGTGAGGCGAGAGAGCCGTCGCAAGATCCGGTGAGTGCCTGAAAAGGGAGAGGGGCGTCGGGGCACATTGCCGGTGCCCGCCCCTCCCCTCGAGTGCGAGCCTCGTGGGGGCTCTTTGTTTGAAGAACCGATCCCGGCTCGGCGGGCCGCTCCCCAGAGAAGCCGCATTCTTGTTGGAGCCACGAGGGTCCCGGGGGCAATTGTGTAGGATTTACCAAGGGCCCAGAGAGGCTCGAGGCGCTCATTGGTGAATGCGAGCCTGCGAGGCTCGGAGGGGCAGTGGCGATATCAAGTCCCCCGAGGAGGGACTCCAACGTTCCGGGCATTGTGCTTTGAGCCCACGAGGCTCAGCCCATCATTGCTGTAGAGCCCTGAGAGAGGCACTTGAATGCCCACATTTGTTCTACGAGCCCAGAGAGGCTCGAGGTGCTATTACTTTGCAGAGCCCAGAGAGGCTCTTGAGACACAGTCGTTTGGTCAGAGCCCCGTGGCTCCCACGCTGTATTTCGCCCCACCATTGCTCTTGAGCCCACGAGGCTCCAACGTTGCTTTACAGCTGCCCAACACTTTGTGGGCAGTTGCCACGTTTAGGTTTGTTCTTTGCTGCCTGCGCAGCCTGCCCTGACATTTTGGACTAAGGGCATTTCAGCCCTTGCGAGGCCAGTTGGCCTGGGGGACCGTTCTAGTGTTGTGCCATGTGCCTTGCGCAATTTATGATTTACTGGCTAATGTGATTCTTGTGCAATTTATGTTTCATTACCTTGGCTAAATGTGACCTGCTTAGGTGATGGTTTTATGTTTATTCCCCTTTGCTAAAAGTGACCTGCTTAGAGGATTGTTTATGTCTCATTACCTTTGCTAAATGTGACCTGCTTAGGTGATTGTTTTATGTTTCTATAGGTCCTGCCGATAAGGTCCTAGTTCCCTGCGTAATATTGTCCTAAGGTGGTTAGGCTTGTGTAGGAGGTATTTACCCTTTACCAGTAATTACTGGTTGTGTGCTACATTTACTATTTTGGTGCTACAGTCATTATATGTCTATGTGCTAAGTGTTATACCTACAAGTATTATTATTACAACAAGTGCTAATTCTAAAAGTGCCTACCCCTGACGGTGGTCCATGTGGCCCTGTCCTGTACATAATCCCCTGTAAATTCTGCCCGTGCCCGTTGGCACATTGTAAAGTATGTGTGTTATCTAATGTGTTTTTGCTATAATACAAAGGCTATTTTTATATATAACCTTGTGTGGAGTTTCCTTTGTGGTGGGCCATGGGTGTTGTTGCTGGGTGCGCGCGCAAACGCTTTACACATCGCCTCCGAGATTAGCCTTGCTGCTCGCGTCACGTTACCTAGAGGGTGAGCAGGGGTTATCTTGGTGTGTAACTCCCTTGCCCTGATTTAGGAATGGTGATCCCTGACTGACTTTGTCACGAGCCCTGGCCAGCCAGTGGTCCTGTTTCTAACATGCATGTTAAGAGACCAAAATATTACACAATTCCTGCAAGTCAATGGAAAATGTCTAAGGAAATGGAAATGTCAGTCCTACCCATTATTATGAAAAGGAACACCAAGATAAAGGCAGGAAGGCCTGGTGTATCAAAATCAGAAACCACTATAAATTCACAAATGTTATACAATATTTTTATTATATGATATTCAATCCCATATTTCAGATGGTCTAAGAATCTTCTGTCCTAAATACCCATTACTCGAAGGACTAGTGAAAATACTTGGATCAAAATGTATGGTCTGGAGGAATGGCATCTAAACATACTTATAAAAATATACTTCATCTCCTAGTTAGACTTTCGTATCATAATTTTAATTGAAGTATATCATTGCATACATCAGGTTGAGTGCAGTGAAAACATCTGTTGTTTGTGGTGATAGCCTGGACAAACTTTTGAGCAACTGAAACTACTTCATCCAGACCCATCCACAGATTCTGCAGGCACAGATTACAATGTAATACAACCATGAAACAGAAACTTGGTAATTATGAGGGCAATGAATTTGGACTATAAGAGTGAGGTTATCTCAATTCACGTTTACAGTTAGCTTCAGAAAAAAATAAAGAGGATATTTAACGACTTGAAGAGTGAGGGAATTCGCACAATATGCCATGACACCATCATGCTCAATCAGCTAACTAACATCACATAATAACCAATCACCATCATGGAACTCCCTGCCAAATAGCCTGAAAACATCCAGAATTAGAGAGCTAAAACAAATTCCCCAAATTATTTAAACATTTAAAATCGGAAGAATACAGGAACAAAAACTATTTGCAAGACTGTAAATATTAAAAGCCAATAATAATGAACAAAGACCAATGGAAACACCTGAAAATATTAATTAAAGATATCAACATGCAACAATGAAAACATCAGATTACAAGACAACATTGAAGCCGCTGAACAAAAAAAGTGTAAACTCTAAAATCCTAGAGAGCAAAAAAGACCAATATTATCCCAAACAATAAAAAGCAGAAAAATAAAAGCAATAAAACATAAATAGTTGATCAATGCAACACCGATATCACCTCATCTATCAACTGCAGCAATTCCAAAACTCCTATGGGGTGACCATCCTCAGGTGAATACCAGCAGAATTCTCTAGTCTTCTGTGATCAATCAATTCCACCCCTCCACCCTCTAAATTCCAGCAATAGGATGGCAAATTGGAAAAACAACTTTGAATGAATCATCTGCCTCCCTCGCATAAAAAGCTCCACACCTACAGCATGAAAGGCCTCAACAGTAAAAGCATTAGATATATCTGCGTACAGCATGTGCCAACCAAAAAAGTCCTCCCGTACCAGGGTTAAACACCACATATAGTAAATGTTTCTCTTGCTCGGCCTAAACTCGCTTGTGCTCAATAACAGGTAGCACGAATATGAAGAAGATACATTCTTTCTTTCCTCCACAGAATTATTATCACTGAATCAGATTTAGTAGTATGCTACCACTTATAATAAAGGATTTCCAATGTTTTAGGCGATGGGCATGCCTTCCTTGTCTACTGAACCAGCGGGATTTTATCCTGATTCTAGTTCATACTTATTTGAACAAGGTTTATCTTTTAATTTCGAATGATCATGCCAAATGAGGGACATGTGCTCAAATAAAGATTGCAGTCTATTGTAATCAATTTCCTAATAGGTCTATCACTATCTAGGATACGTTTGTACATTTCAAAATTAAAAACAGTATGTCTGGTCTCCCTACTGACCTAGGTCACTTGCTTAGCCCATGCAGTTGTGCCCTTTTGTGTTTTTATGGCTTCCACAGAACTTTCTGTAATTCCCCGATACCAAAGCATTTCTTCTCAACCCACCTGCCTCTTGTCATTTAGAGTAAAGAATTCGCTAAATATGCTTTTTTATATCAAAGTTGATAGGGAAGATCATGCACAATGAACTACTGTGTCTTGCTAACTCACTTTAGAACATATTTTTGCAAACCTTGCATTGGTAGCCACTGACTCACACTCTATGCTTTCTAGCGTGTAGCATGACGAATGTGCAAGTGAACAATCACAAAATCTTGTACCTAACCAGGAAGTATTGCTGTAACATCTTCTGCAAGACCTAGCACAATGATTGAGTAACCCGCATATTGAGGTCCCTTCATCCTTCAATATCCTGAAGGAAGAAGGCATTTTAAGGCTGGTCAATAGCCCTTATGTGAAAGCCTGCTGTACCCATTGTAGCTTTAGCTATAAACTTATAGTTTTATATTAGACACAGTCCTGTACTTGTACAAACTCAGTTTAATCGAACTCTTCATGAGAAATGAATTAGCATAAAGAGCTCATTTGGCATGCAGATTTATTCATTTCTATCAGGAGAAGAAATCTGGAGATAATCGCATTTTCATCCTTTGTATCTGGCACAAACTGTGATGACAGACTCTGTATTTTTGTTCTTTATTTAGATGTATTTCTTCTTTAGTTTTCACTACCTTTTTGCTTCTTTTTTGGCTGCTTCTTCTGTCAGGGTTGGACTGTGAACCAAAATCACCCCAGCTCAATGTTCACACCAACCTATGTCCAATTCCAATCTGTTCATTTCCTGTGTCTCTCCATCTAATCTCCCTGCCTCCGTCTCTCTACCTCTCACACTCTAAGGATCTCAGGATCTCTCTCTCTCTGCCTGCTATGCCTGCGCCCACAAGCCTTGGGGATTTGGAGACAGAGGGAGCAGCTGAGGACCTCCAGTGCCTCCAGCCTCGAAGAGAAATGCTAAATGGAATAAAAGGCTAATGGAGCACTGGCCTCTGCATTCTGCCTCTATGCATCTAGGAGGCTAGTGGATACTGCTTACTGCTCTGCCTTCTTGCAACACTGCTTTCGATAGTCCGGCAGGCACACGCCGCCTGCTGTTATTGCTGCAAGCAGATTAGTCCTGGTCCTGGTCTCAGCATTTTTGGATTGTTAATTCTGCATCATCCAATAACACATGTGTGGAATTTCAATGCCTATAACAGTACTGCTAAGATATCACAACCAGGTCCTTCTCTGAAGAGTTGACTTTTCAGTCCTTGCCCAATTTTCCCATAGCAGCTCATGCACACATTCCTTAATGCTGCTCTCATCTTTATTGTTGGGACTTGACTATAGTAACACTAACCAACTATCTTCTCAGACTCAGGTGCAGTGGCTCCATCCTCAAAACAATGGGTTTGGCATCACTACACCTAAAGACACAAAATTAACAATTGTTAGACCTGACATCTTTGGCGTTGTTTCCCCCTATCTTTTTGCCTCTACCTCCTGTATTTTTGATGCTGTGCTGGATTTCGTTTTTGCTGGTTTAGATGCTTTGGGCACTTTGCCACTGCTGTTCAGTGTCAAAGTGCAAGTGCTCCCTGTGTAAATTGTTATTATGATTGATTATCCATGATTGGCATATTTGTGTCACCAAGAAGTCCCTAGTAAAGTGCACTGAGTCTGCCTGGGCTGGTGACAACAAATGCTACTAGAGGGCCAGCAGCACTGATTGTGCCACCCACATAAGTAGCCCTAAAATGGTGTCTCAGGCCTGCCACCGCAGTGCCTGTGTGCAGTCTGTGAACTGCCATGTCCTCCTGGTCAGTGTCCCCACTAGCCAGGCCTCACCCATCCGTTTCTGTACACATTTGTCACCTCTATGGAAGGCCAAAGGTACCCCCTTGGGCAGGGTGCAGTGTAGGTGAAAGGTAGAGCATGTACTTGTGCAGGTGACATGCTCTGGTAGTGAATTACAGCCATTTTCGTTTTTCACTATTGTAAGGCTATCTTGCCCCATAGGCTATAATGGGGGTTGCTGGCTACAGTTACTACCAGCATATCTTCCCATAGGAGCAAGAAAGCACATAAAAGTCTGGTATCCCTGAACTCAGAATTTAATAACACATCTTT
This sequence comes from Lissotriton vulgaris, assembly GCF_964263255.1. Taxonomy (NCBI): domain Eukaryota; kingdom Metazoa; phylum Chordata; class Amphibia; order Caudata; family Salamandridae; genus Lissotriton; species Lissotriton vulgaris. The sequence continues at coordinate 1,878,526,739 of NC_141685.1, read as the reverse complement.
TAGGAAAGGTTGTTTTTAATTTCTGTGTTTGAGAACAGCACTTTTAGAAAGTTGCTGTTCTCTTGTCTGACCTTTCTGTGTGCCTTGGCCTATTTGTGATTTGACTGTCTGGTTTGTGAGTGACAGGGGCTAGGTGGCTCCCAGAGTCTGAGTGGGCCATCCCTGGGCTGAATAGCTCCATCTGCATCTAGAGTGGTGGGAGGGGGTAGCAGCTGGGCCTGAGTAGGGCTGTGTCTGCCTTCCACAATGCTGGCTCCACCTCCTGCTGGGCGGCTGACAACCCTGCCCCTCTCTCTGAAAGGAAATGAGAGGCCAGGAAAACAAAGTGCTCAAGAAACATTCAGAACTGGTTCAGGCCGAGCTCAGAGCCCTCCTGCACAAAGGGATTAATGACTTTTAGGGGTATAAGTACAGGACCCCTGACTACAGAAAATTAGATCATCCTGGAATCAAGAAGGAACCTCTGCCAAGGAAAAAGCTGAAACTGAAGAAGGAAGACTGTCCTGCTGTTGCTCTGCTGGACTGACCTGCTGTTACTTTGCTGCCAAGGAGAGGGGAAGGACTTTGCCTTTGGTACTGTGTCCGCTGTCTTGAAGGAATCTCCAAGGGCCTGAGAAGAGCTGGCTCCCTGTTAAGAAGTCCCAGGAACAAAAGGACTTCACCCCCAGCTTCCCTGAACTCCGCTGAAAGAATTATGTCCTTTCTAGAATGCTTGGGCCAGTTGTGGTGCCTCTGGAAGTTGTACCTGTGTTGGGAAGCTGGAAACCAAGCTTTTAAAGACTTTCTGCAAGTTTTGTCGCATCACTCGCTTGCGGAGCGCATCCCCATCAGTGCAGGAAATTCCCGCCGTTACGAAGGCCGAGATCGTCGCAGCGCCTGTTGCCGCTGCCAGAGTCGTCGCATCCTTCGTTTGCGGGACGCACCAGACCGGGGCAGGAAGATTACCATTGCTGCGAGTGTCGTTGCAGAGCCTGTTGTCACTGGGTGAGATCGTCGCACCGCTTGCTTGCGGACCGCATCACATGGCTGCGAGTGTCGTCGCAGAGCTATCGCATCGAGGAGCTGCGAGAGGAAGATCACCACTGATCCGTGCATCATTGCCCTGGAGATCGTCACAGCCCCAAAGATCCTCGCATCGTGCCTTTGCAAGCTTTTTCACTACGGAACGTCCGCACCGTAATCCATACAAGGTATCGCATCCCTCCCCATACAGACCGGAGTCACTGCATCACGCCCGCTACATCCAGCAGGGCTGTCGCATCACCTCCCCAGGGTCTCAGGAGTGACGCATCACTTGTTTTCCACCGCACCAGCTTCTGTTTTGGAACTTTGTTGCATTTAAAAGTACTGTTGGCTAAACGTGACGCAACTGTGAACTTTTCGCGCAACTGTGGATTACTCTATCGCAACTTTAAGATCTCTTTTGCAACCATATTCCTAAACTCTGTATGTTGGATTTTTCTCATATTGGTCTTGTGTAGTTTAGATTAAACACCTTTATTTTTCTAAACTGTTGTGTAGTCAGTTTGTGGTGTTTTCACTGTGATACTGTGAGTGTTGGTACAAATACTTTACACGTTACCTTTGATAACCCTTGACTGCTCGTGCCAAGCTACCAAGGGGGTGAGCAAGGGCTATCTAAAGAGTGTATCCTCCTTACCCTGATTAGAAGCAAGGGTCTCTATTTGGACAGTGGTACCTACCTCTGCCAACTAGAGACCCCCAGTTCTAACAACAATCTACACTTACAAAGCAGCTTAGCCACATGTGGCGCTGAGAGGTGTTGCATTACCTTTTCCAAGACATGCTGTCAAGATTTCTTCCCAAAATAGCATATATATTTTTTTGATAACCAAGTTTATTGATTTTGTAAAAGATCGACCAAAATAACAAAATATAACAATACTAGCTATTTGCAAAATTAGACGTGTAAGGGACATACAGGTGGCCATTACATCAACATAAAGACACTGATAGATAGAGCAAAGTCCCTAGGTTACCGGTCATGGTCTTGGTTTGGATGGGCTATATTCGGGCAAGGAGGAGCCGTTCAAAATGTGAGTGTGGAGGGCATGGTGTATCTGCAAGTATTTATAGAACTGGGAAGCGTGAAGAGAATAGCGACTTTGCAATTCTTGGAAAGTGTGTATGTGGTTCCCACTCCGGATGTCACCGAGCAGGGAAATGCCAATGAGATCCCACATTCAAAAGCCAGAGAGGTTGGCGACCTAGCTGATGTGCAGTTCCAGGCGGTATGCCAGGTCCGACCAGCCACCGTTAAACCAATCATGCACGGTAAGGAGCTGGGTCGTGAGATAATAAAGGTATAGATTTGTCATCCCCAAGATGCCGTCAAAGGGCCAGATCCAGCACTGGGTGAAGGTCAGTCGAGGCCTCCAACCCCCCCATAGGACCTAGGTGGCCATGCTGTCTAGCTCTCAGAACCACAACCGTGAGAAGGAGAAGTGTGTGTTCTGGGGCATATAAAGGAATCGGGACAGGACCATCATTTTAAAGAGAGCTATTCTGCCCATTGTGTTCAGTGGTAGAGTTTGCCATTTGAGGAGGTCAGCCCGGGCCTTTTTCACTAACGGAGTTAGATTAAGTGACCAAGCGAGGTCAGGGAGGAGGGCAAGCCAGATTCCCAGATACTTGAAGGACTTTCCTCGAAGAGGTGTCGACGACTGCCAGTCAAATCATTGTCTCGATACCAAATTAGCATTTTACTGTACATTAACAATTGTGAATACTCCCTTGAAAATAAGTCCGCTGAATTCCAAGATCTTAGATATATCTTATGCTTAGATTGCCATTCTGGTCACCCGATACCTCTTTGTATGTTGACAGGAAGCAGACAAAAACGTTATTGAAGAAGTCAGCCAACCTAGTATTAGTTTAAACTCTCATAAGTTGTTTCATCTAATTAAACAATGGTGGCATTGCTAGAAAACAACAGCCTTTAGTAATAGGCTGAAACCAGCTCCTCAGTCACAGATTGGTTTTTGGGCTCAAGTTCGTGGCCTTGTCTTCTCCCTGATCAAAGTTCTGAGTGTTGCAGATCCGTGGCGAGTGGGGTGTTTTTTTGATTGATGAGTATTTTTACCACTTGTAACTCTGAACAGAGAAGTTAGAGGACTTCCTTGATGGTCCTTACTTATTTTCTTGCTGCCCAAAGCTGTTAGAATATCTTCCCAAAATATGAATCTCAAGAGAGAGTTCAGAAAATTGCAGGAAGTTTGTAGGGGTAGTGGATGGCTTCACAATTCAAAATGTTTAAAGACATGCAATGCTTTGGGAAGGGAGACAGAACTGAGGGGAATGCAGTGCTTAGTTTGTAAAAATATAAGTGCAGTACTCCACATCAGCTTGCACCACCCATTGCCCCTGCAAGTGCTGCCATTAACAGAACCAACAGAACTACTAACTATCGCACCCAACAAGTGTAACAATTCAGATCATTCCATGCCCCCAAAGCTTTAAGGATGGCTTTGGCAGCTGGTATTAGTCATTTTCAATGTGTATTGAATTAATAAATAGCTATTGAGCTCTTCATCTCTAATTTGGACAAACAGTGCCACTATGTGGCAGGCTGTCAGAAGTGCTGATGTTGACAATTAAGAGCCAGTGCCAGCTCGGAAAACCACATGCTCAAATTAGGCACTGGGAGAATGTGATATGAGTGATAAAACAGCAAATTAAACGCTACTGTAATACTTAAGGGATGAATACACCTGCTGGGGAAATCGACGTACCACAGTTTTTGAATGCAGAATAGGGGCATTTTGTAATATGGAAGATATAATAAGTTCCATTCAAGTTGGCATTGTGTGATTGTATACGATGCATGAGAACAACATGTGGGTCAGTTACACATCAAGCATGCATGATCCAGCCATTCATTATATTAGCACCAAGGAATGTAATATTACAATGAGAGTGTGTGTTGACGGCAGATTTGTTCCCATGAAAGGCATGTCTGCCAATCATGGGTACAGACAGTAAATTGTTGAGGATGCTTACTGAAACTGGGGCAAATTCACAAAAGCACATAAGAAAATGCAACAGAAAATGCAAAAGAAAATTATTTTATTTGCATGTCTTTGTGAATCAGATCCATACATTTAAAATAGAAATAAAAGGGGATTTTAGAACTAAATCCATATACAATTAGTACAAATAGAAACTGTGCTCTCCTTTCACTTTTACTAATAGGCAGTGGTTCTTTTTGGGGCAAATTCACAGAGGCACGTAAGAGAACATACAAAAAGTGCTCACATGCACTACTGCCTCTAGTCATGAATGTGCTTGTGCATTTCCCACCATCAGATTGAAAAGTGAACATTTGTGTAATAGCTATTGGACCTGGCCCTGTTTGCAGGTGTATCCCGTGACTTTTTGCCTCAAATTTTTCTGACCTGCTTTTGTTGGCTTTAGGACTCTGGGCACCATACCACAGCTGATCAGTGCTAAAGTGCATATGCTCTCTGTGTAAATTGCAATTGTTATTGGTTATCACTGATTGGCATATTTGTTTTATCGGTAAGTCCCTACTAAAGTGCACTATGTGTGCCCAGGGCCTGTAAATCAAATGCTACTAGTGGGTCTGCAGCACTGGTTGTGCCACCCACATGAGTAGCTCTGTAAAACTGTCTCAGGCCTACCAGTGCAGTGTCTGAGAATGCAGTTTTAGACAGCCATGTCCACCTGGCAAATGCACCCACTTGCCGGGCCCTAACCTTCCTCTTTACTCCATGTAAGGCACCCTTAAGGTAGTTCCATGGTGCCCCCATGGGCAGGGTGCAGTGTATGCAAAAGGTAGGACATGTACTGGTGTATTTTACATGTCCTGATAGTGAAACACAGTCAATTTCGTTTTTCACTGTTGCAATGATTAACTCTCCCATAGGCTATCATTGAACCTGCCTTGTAACATTTTACAACTGTAATTTTTAATTGGGAACAGCTAGAGATTCGGAGTTTGGGCTCTCTGAGCTCAGAATTTGAAAACACATCCTTTAGTAAACATGGTTTTTAAATTGTGTGTTTGAAAATGCATTTTTCTTGTTTAACCATCCCGCACCTCTGCCTGCCTTTGGATTCAATTCCTGTTTTAGACTGACATGTGCTTCTTTGTGCATTCATTCTAGACAGTTACATAAAGAAAGTTGAGGTCTGCCATGCGTATCCTAATGTCCCATCACCAGGCTAATGGGCCTTCCTGAGCTAGAGTGGTGGGAGGAGCTGTCCTCTGCACCTGAATTGGGCTGTGCCTGGCCTCCCCCAAACCTGACCCCACCACCTGTAGTGTGTCTGGAGCCACGACAAGGCAGGAGAAGGACTTGTGCATTACAAAGACAATCATTTAAAGGATGCCTACTTTTGGATCAAGAAGAACCTCTGTCAAGGAGGAGAGCTGTGAGGAGGAGTACTTCCCCTTTGCTGTGTATTGCTATGCTGGGTTGGCCTGCAGTTGCTGCTTCTGCTTTGGAGATTAAAATGATTGGACTTTGCTTTGTATCTTGCTTGTGAAGTTTTTCCAAGGGTGTGTGTGTGCTTGCCTCCTGTTAAGAAGTATCAGGGCCATCAAAGACTTGATCTGCAGCATCCCTGAACTCCACTGTTGGAATTTCTGACCTGCTGTGTGGTGCCAAATCCAGTGCTGGGCCCTTGGAGGTTGTTCCTGCTGCAAAGACCTGCTTGAAACCAACAAAACCACAGCATCTCCCTTCCAGTGCCTGTTTTTCTAATGCAGCATGGTCGTACGGAAGAAATTTCCACATACCGCCTTGCGGCCAAAGAAATAGACGCAGCATCTGTCAGCGGCCGAACAAACTGCTGCAGCCTAAGTTCAGTGCACTGTGTCTCCAAGTCTGAGACCCAGCACTGACTCTCCAACGCCGGCCCTGTTGTGTGGCTGACATAATTGATGCAAAGTGGGACCTCAACTGAAGAATTCAACACAGCGCCTGTTTACCATAGCCGGTTCGATTCCCACTGTGTCTAAAATCCCACGCATCGCACCTGTATGCCAGGTTTTTCCGACGCATCACCAGCAGACCAGAACGGTATTGGATTTTAACGCATCAATTCCCTCTACAGCTCGGATTTGATGCATCACTTCTCCTGCATGCAGCACAACTGATGTGTAAGATCACCGCATCCATAGAGATCTCGAGACAGAATTGCTTAAAACCTTTTAAAAGTCATATTTTGAGTTGTGTATGTTGGATTTTGTCATTTTGGTCTTGTTTGGTTTAAATAAAGAAACATTATTGTTCTGAACTGGTGTGGTGTCCGTTTGTAGTTGTGTTACTGTGTGTTACGCACACATACTTTACACATTGCCTCTGAGATAAGCCTGACTGCTCTTGCCAAGCTACATAGGGGTGAGCATGGGTTATCTGGGTGTGTAACTCCCTTATCCTGACTACAAAGAAAGGCCCCTACTTGTACAGAGTGCAACCCTCTGCCAGCTAGTTACCCCGATTTCTAACAATAGGTGACAGTATACTGTCAATTAAACAATTATTTCTGTAACGGAATGATGAACATTTTTTATTAAAGAAATGTAGCTGGCATAATTATGCCTGTGTGGCATGGAACTTTGTTGGCAAAAGGTATTGAAATCGAGAAAGCACAGATGTTGCATTTTGGGTGGATTCAGCTAATTTGTAGATAGCTGCGCTAAAGATTAGTATGTGAGGAAATCGGTTTAGCACTAGTCCTAAAAATGAAATCACCAGTTCACAATGCCAAGGGCAGACCACATCACAGTTTACTTTTGATGCATGGAGCTTGGAGACTGAAAGCAAGCAATAGTATAAACGCTTTCATATACTTTGTTACCTTGGATTGTCTTGTGGGCTACATCCAATCTGTTAGGGTTTGGTATTTATGCATGAATGAGGAACAACCTGAGAGAAAGAGCAGTTTCACATGAAACTGAATAGCTCCAAATTTGAGATGTTAACAATCTTTTGCCAATATCATAACAAATCAATCAATCAATCAAAAACATTTATATAGCGCACTACTCACCCGGAGGGTCTCAAGGCGCTTGGGGGAGGGGGGTCCGCTACTGCTCGAACAGCCAGGTCATGAACAGGCGAATGACAGCAGGTACCAGCAAAATATAAAACCTCCAACCCAATAGATATCACGGACAGCAATTAGGAGTGCCTCGGAGAGGAGGTGCTGCTCTTCGCTTACTTTCTGGTATCACATAACACTGCCTTTGATACCTTGGGCTCAGTGGCAGCAGCGGGAAACGAAAGTCTATGACATCTGCTTCCATTCTGTAGATGACACTCCTTACCCTTCCTCAGCATCTCTAAAGCAAATATGAACCTCCTGGGGGCTGAGGAAGGGACAAATGTTCAACCATCAAGGCTCACAGCATGAGCAATACACTTGGTAAATCAACAATCATTATAGTGACTCACCTGGTTTTAAAGTGTTCAGAGTGGACATAGGGGCATGAAGAATAGCATGCAGCATTTGTTTGTGCAGCACTTTGGAAACTGTTATAAGGGTATGCACAAGGGGCAGACCTCTGAAGATTCCCAGTGCAAGCAGGGTGTCTGCCACGCCCACGTAGATGTAAAATAGGTAATAGGAGCTTGTGCTTGTGAACAGGACTGTCAAGGTGTCTGGGTCACTGTTGCTGGTGTTTCCATTTGCTACTGAACTGTTTGTTTGTTTTGCATGCCTAAGGAGTAAGGAAAACATGTTATAAGGCACTTGCCAGAATGTTTCTGCTTTCATGGTTTGTATGAATAGGTTTGTTAACATCACCAAACTAAACAGACATCTTCAAAAAGGAAAAGCAGTGGTTAACAATACTAACACTGTACAGAACGTTCAAGTTATTACCAGCTCTAGCCTTTCTGTAACAAAAGTGGTGGTGTTTTCCCCACGGAGAGCTAATGACAACTTAGACAGTGAGGCCGGAGACTTTATTATCTGTATAATGTCAATGGCACAGCCTCGTTAATCACCAAATTCCTTTCTGACTCATAACCCGCCCTCCCCCTTCATGTTTGCTCTTGGACCTCCTGCGTGTGGACCGCTGATGTGAACACGCCTCCATTTTACAGCCTCGCCCATTGTAAGCTTCTATTTAAAATGACCATGAGCTGCAGATGTCAGTGCTTCCCTGACACAACAGGTCAGCTTCTGGGTACTACTGGGGTAAAGGGATCTAAACAGATTGCACACAACATGGGGTTGTATGCAGGTGCGTACTGACAGCAGTTGCGAGAGGGACCACTGTTCTCTCTCAGCCCCTTGCTTGGATAGGACCCCAATTAAATTGGTTATGACCTGCTAAGGCCTTATAATTCAATTTGGGATTCAAGAAGAAATGGCTGGATTTTCTTAGCTGAAGTATAAAATCCATAGCCTTTAAATTGTTTTTACAATTTAGGTACACTATACCTATAATGCAACTTTTGATTGGCACTACATAGTAAAGGCATTGACAAGGCTTTTACTGGATTGTCCTGGATACCAAATACATATTCGGAGTCAGTGTTGCCCTGTATGCGTTTACATTGCTCTTTAATGTGCTGTAGGATTAATCAACTATTTCAGCTCTTGTTCTTGTCTTCCTAAATGCATTTGCAGGTTCTCTTGTTCTTATGGAACCCCAGCAGAAACATTAAGGAATATAAATACATAGGATAACTGATCTGTTAATTGCTATTCTATCTCAACAAATTACCTCATGTCCAAAAGACACGTCTAAATTATCATAATTATCCTGGTGGAATGGGAATTATGCACATTAAAGACCTGATAGAGCCCACACCGTTACTATATATGGCAATAATAATTTTAACATTTTGAGTCATCTAAACTTATGTATACTCAATCTACTGTCACATGATGCCGTTCATAAACCACCTTAAAATCTTTTACTTTGTCTTTTTAATTTATTTTATTATTGCCCATTTTTCAACTCCATACATAATTTGCTCTTTTATCTAGATGTATATGTTATTGGAGCCCTCCTTTATGTTTGCTTTTTTTACGACACCTTTTGTATGCTAATCCTTTATTGTTCTTGCAGCAGCTACAAGATAAAGATTACATTGCTGATTTGTGACTGTATTTATTCTAATACAACATGACTAGCTCATAATGTCTGTAATGTTACATTTCTGTTTAATTTAATACATATCTACTCTAAAGCTTTTCATGTTACTATTGTCATTTAGTTATATCTATGTATTTAAGGTTAAAATATTGAACTATGGTTACAGTATAATTAACAATTTCTTGATTGATGTAGTAATATACCTATATAATCTTAATCAATATGACCACCCTTTAAAATAAAGAAAATGTGGCATTACTTACTCTTGAATGAGTTTGAGTCCAACCAGGGAGGCGCCGACCTGTAAAGAAAGCACATGCAGTTAACAATCAGTCAGTCAATGGAATAAAACGGCTTTGTGAATTTTGATGAACTGCACATGGCCAGTAATGCACCTTTATTGCCCCACACACTATACATAGGCATGTTACGTTATAGCACATAACAAATTGTGCAAAGTGGATCAGGAATCAGTCATGTTATACTATAACGTAAAATGTCAACAGTGATGTCATCAATAATACAATGTAATTTACTCTGACTAGCAATACATAGCATCGTAGACATTAATACTGCGGTATGCCTTAAAAAGCTAGATTTACTCATAAATAATATGAAGAAGCATATCTATATTTCCTGTGGGGCTAAACATTTGTGGATGTTATTGATAGTAGCAGTAATGATGAGCACTGCATATGGTGTATGTGTTATGGTTTGCATGGGTGGTGTGAGAGTTATAGATTACAGAGTGAACTACAACTAGGACATTTTATAGAGTTTTCTGATTAAATTTCTAACCATAACTCTAGTTTGACTGTGTTTTTTTTACACTTACCCTACGTTGCTGAGAGTAAAAGAAACCTTCGGAAAAAAGATGTTATTTGCTTTCTTATTTCCATTTCTTTGTAATCTTCTTCAGCACCCGCTTTACTCCCACATCTAATTCTTCAGAGAAAGAGAGAGTGTGTGTGTGTGTGCGCGTGTGCGTGCGTGCTTGTTTGTGTGCGTGTACGTTTATGGAGGTTTTGTCGAATTATGTCTGTACAACAGTGTAAACTGCCTTACATCAATGAAATATTTTCTGTTATTATTATCACTAAAGTTTAGCAATGCTATTTCAAAGTATTCAATTTATTGCTTTCAAAAAGCAGTTTTCTAGTTTTAGAAAATTACATATTTTGCACATGTTTTACCAAATGAAGTTAATCGATGCAATAAAAAACATATCAAATAATGTGTACCACGTTTCAATTATACCTTATCAAGTGTCTGGTAACATTTACAAATCACACACCGGCTTTCTGGTGTACTGTTATGTCATAACAGCTCCTCGGTGGCCTTTTAGGACCCTAATGCTTATGTATCCGAACAGTTCCCATACCTACTCACTATGGAAAAGTTAGTTTACCTCAATTAAAAATATAACCACACATAAAATGAGAATGAAAACCAGGTTCTTGTGGGACGATGCATATCTAAGGTATGTGCTCCACGTGGTAGTCATTGTGGCAGTGTCTCTGTCCTCCATAAAGCATTCCTACAAAAGAGAACACACAAAATATGTTAAACTATTACATAGAATATTTGTTTTCCATTAATACTTTGGGCAGTCCAAATGGTCACTGTGCAATTACTCAGCTTTTTGGTTATTAAATCATGATCAAAAAATACCTTGCTTTACTGACCTCCTTAATACATTTCTCTGCATTGATTCCTTCACACCAAACCTTTAGACATCTGGGGCCACATGCATCAAAGTAAGGATTTGCAATTCCTGAATTGCGATTTTTAAGGAATGGCAAATCCTTACGCATGTAGGAATCGCAAAACAAATTGCAATTCCTACTCATTTCTTAATTACGACCCACAAATTGCGATTCGCAATTAAGTAATTGCTTTCCATTCATTCCTATCGGCCTAAAGGCCCGTAGGAATGAATGGGATTACATGCGCAATTTACGAGTACCAAATAGGTACTTGCAAATTGCGTTTGCAATGTGAAAGGTGCAAGGGGGCCAAAAGGCAACCCTGATGCACCCCCCAGAAAGGGTAGGCATGTACTTGTGGTGCAGACATATGACATATTGAGACGGGCGGCGGCTGTGATCCGAATAGGTCTTTCAGCGGGTAGTCGCATCGGAGCAAGTTTACCGAGCGTGAAGGTTCCCCCCTCCGCCAGCCCATGATGTTCGTATACGGACTTTTAAAAAATACCAGTCTCCCTTAATGGGGTGAGACCTTATGGAGATTCATCCATCTTAGGAACCTGTACAGTCAACAGGTTGTATCTGTTTCTCCTTTTCTACACCTTAGGTTTGGACACCTTAGTGAGTGCCCACCAAGGAGTATGAATGAGTGCTTTGGTCCTGATGAATGCTGAGCTGACTCTGGGCTCCTTAGCAGAAACATGTTGACCATCTTTGTTTATCTGTCACTTTTGTAAGGACTTATTGGTTCAAGCTCACTCAACCAATTATTAGTCCATTGTTTTCTCACTGTTTTTATTGGAGTTAGAGCTACCTTCTCAATAAAATCATTGGTTGATGAGTAGCCCACACTCTTTTTAAATCACTTTTTCAAACACCACTTGTGTTTCTTTTTCAATCCTAGGGGACCCAATGAAGACAACTGGCTACCGACTTTTACAGTTGGTGCCTGAGGGTCCTTTTTCCACACTAAGCACGTGCACTCTACCTGTTCTTTAAATTTCAGAACTTTAAACTGGTATAATTTACTATCTTATTTATCTTTACATATTGGCTTTTTGTTTCATCCCTTATTTGGCTGTCTGATTTTGTCTGACACTCTTCTGTTGATTGAAATATGTGCACCACAATGTACATTCAAAAATGCCTTTTTTGCATTTTTCAACTTGAAGTTGATGGTCATTTTCTATTCCAAATTGTGAAAATGCAATTTGCAAATGCATGATGCATTGCATTTAGTGAATAGCAATTTGTGATTCCCTACCTGCAGCCGCAATTAAGGGAATTGCAAAAAATTGTGATTTCCTTTAATGCAAATTTCAAAACAGGTACATGCATCGGTAAAGGCCATTTTGTGAATTATTCTGGTCTTTAAAAGTACATATGTCGACGTGTTTCAAAGTCTTCACTTCTTCTTCAAAGACAGCTGATAGAAAGTCTCCCAGAGCGCTCTAGCATGCTTTGAAACGCGTGGGCATATGTACTTTTAAAGACCGGAATAATTCTGTTGGTTGGCATGATTTAATAAACCGGATGGTTTTAACAGCATGTCGAGTGCATCCAGAACTGGTTTGGGCAATTGTTGGATATATATATATAGATATATATATATACGTATATTGTCATGGTACATATATATATGTGGAGGTAAGTATAGCAAATCTATATTTACCTATATATGGTCAACTTCACACTCATTTTCTTGTTATATTCTTGCTACAATATTCTGGCATCATGATATTTAGTTGTTGATATATTGATAACTTAGTATATATTCACAAATAAAACCAAATGCATTTGTACAACTTTTTGAATTTTAGTAAGCAGCAAAAAAGGACTCTTCCACAGTTTGTTTCTGTTTTTCTTCCCTCGCTGTTCTTTTCCCTAGTGCTAAGAAGCCCGGTATCGGGTAGCCATGTGTTTTATAAGTATGGTGAAATAGAAATGAAATAGGATGTATCTATGTACATGTGCAGTATTTTTATAGCACAAACCTATCCAAAAGGCAGCAGATCAGTCTACACTGTCAAAGACAAGCATAAAGTCAATGAGTAATAAGAGAGGTATCTGCTTTGTGGACTGTTCATGCACTGTGATGTAGTGTTCACTAATGAAGAGCACATATTTGTATATACATGTCTATGTATTCTTACTCTACACTACAGAGTGGCAGTGCTATTTACAATTCACAGTGATCAAAAACTAGTAGTCTCACAAATTAACCAGAGAAAGAATCAAACCGGATGTGTCCTTTGAAAGTATCAAAAACAACAAGTGTTGAGAGAGGAGGGAGCTAGGGAGCTAGGAAAGGGAAACCCAGGGTGAAAAAGACGAGTGAGACAAATAAAAAAAGAGAGGGCAGAGTCTGTCAAATGTTGTGAAAATATCCTTTCTCTGTTCGGGGGATTTGGAGGTAGTTAAGATTGTTCAGGTTGTCGTGAATTCCCTATAGAGCCAGTGTGGTTTTGCCCTTTTTTAGCCTAACTGCACGTGCTAAGCACATTGTAAGCTGCTTTTGCTTTGCACATATTACAAAGTAACATGCTTGTTTTGAGCCGCACTGTTATTGTAGAAATAGGCTGCAACACCTGGAAACAATAGAAGAGATACAGCTGCTCTTTTTGGGTTGGGCATGTCTTATCATATAAGCCCAGATTTGCCATTTTGAAAACAGAGATGAGAGATTTCTAGCAGAGGAAAGATCCCAGGATGAGCATCTGAAATGCGGAACAGCTAACAGCAAATTCCAGGTCTGCAGCCTGGTGCCATCCCAGACTCTTTGTTATATTATCCGGAGGCTAGCCTTAGGCAGATGCAACAAAATTCATGATAGGTATTTTCATTGTGTATGGTTTATTAGTGATGCTAATTACATTGCTAAGTTGTGCATGTTTTCTAGTTGCAACACAGTTGCTTCATAATAGAGCACAATAGTTTCAATAAATCTTGTAAACTGTTTCCTGTCTCATTTCTGTTTATTATGTACATGCATGAGTGAGAAAATTAAATGTGATGACCTCCTACCATGGTTTTCTGAGGAGACTAGAGTGTTGTGTTCTAGGGCGCCAACTTACCTGTTACTCTGGAAAGGTTAGGTGGGCAGGTTAGGCACTATGATCTAGTCAGGATTCGGGGACATAGGTACTGATATGGTATGGTGACTCACTCCCTACATACTGATGTTCTGTGATAGTTCTGTTCTCAAACAGAATCCCTGAAACAAGGTAAATGTCAAAAAGTAGGTTTTTTAGGTATTTTTAATCTACATCTGCTTCTACGGTGCACATTGCCTAAAGGAACTTTTTCTTAGGCTCATTCAGAGATGCAGCAAGTATTTAGAGACAATTACATTGAGCACTCACAAAATACATTTTGCATTTTCTGTAGATACATGCACGGTATGCAATGTGCCTGTTCATATCTAATCTACCCATTCATGTACACCAATGTTTTTGCTTGTCACTGCAAATCAGTAGTACATTTTTGAGGAGATTCAGGAGCCTACCTTAAGAAAGTAATGCACGACTCACCCCCATGAAAATTAGGGAATGTACTCTTAAAATAGCGATGGTGCTGCATGCGCCGGGGCACTATGCATAATACAGCAGCTCAAGTGTTTGGAGTTTGCCAGTAAACTACCTTGAAGTATAAACATATTTACTCAAAATGTAATAAGGCAATTTCACCAAAATCAAAACAATCTCAGATTAAATCACTTAATTGTTTTACAAAGTGAAATAGTCACATTTAGCTCATTATAGAACTCATTTCCTTGAATTAATTTGGAATTGTATGTAAGTTATAATTCTTTGTAAATGCATATTAATTGGCAATGGTCAATTGGAGAAGCCACAGTGGTATACAACATATGTAAAGTTCAAGAGAAAAAGAGATGGACTTTAAAAGCTTATTAAGAAGTGCAAACCTTCAGATCTTCTTCGTTTATCTCTTCACTGAGTTCCAGGACACTGTCGTGCGACAACCGCCTGGAGTAGATGTCCATGTCAGAGGCAATTTGGGATTGTGGGGCCATGGACATTTTCCGTATGGACACACTTCCTTTTTTGTACATGCTTTGACCTTGAGAAATGGATGTGCGGGTCATCAGGTTCAGAACAGACTGCCTTCTCCGCCCTGGAAAAGTGGGCCCGGTAGTTAAGATGTTGCTGCGTGGCAGAATGACCTCCCCTTGCTCAGAATCAGGTACAAGTGACAACTTCCTTGGAGGTGGCTCCAGTTGGTCTTCCTCTTCTATGTCGCTCATTTGTGGTGGACCCTTCTGCACAATGGAGAATTTTCGGCTAGATTTTCGCGTATTAATGATTGAGTTTTTCCTTTTCTCATTGAAATCAGTTGTTTGCTTGAAAGACATTTTTCTGACCTCGTTTCTTAAAAGTGCTGCATCCCCGTCAACAGAGCATCGTCGGAGGGTCTCTGTAAGTATTGAGTTTCTTCTCTCTGGGCTGAAGTGGTCAAAAGATTCAAACCCCATCAGATGGGAGCTAAAATCGGGACGTTGGTTTTGCAGTTCAGAAAATGTCCCATAGAAATAACTACTGCCTTCATGCAGTATCAATATCTTGTCAGCTTTCTTCAGCTGTTCCAGTTTTGAGGTGACCAGGATTCTGGTTTTGTTGGCCATTAACTTGCAAACACAGCTGAACAAAGAAACAAATTGTTATTTCTATGTTGTAATTTCGATTAGTCGCATTTATTTGTTCTAAGTCTGTTAAATATTTCAGTTTAATTCAACCAATTTCACTGTTACAAAAGCTGGCATAACAGGAATTTGAACTTACCAGCAGAATTCAGGTAGCATTTCCTATTAGTAAGAAGTGCATTGGAGGGAATCAAATATACACATCGCATCACTACATATTGTATAAAAACACTGATCATGTCACTCAAAGAGAATTTCTCAATTCTTACTCAATTAAATTCTAGTGCATGTTGGACATTGTTTCCATTAATAAAGGTTTACTTTTAAAGGTAGGCTAATCACTAGTACAAAATACAAAAACAAGCATTGACAAGGCCAATATGCCTAGCTTTAAAGGAATGCTGTATGGTCATTGACTGTATAACAAGTATGCAGCATGAAAATGGATATGTATTTGTGTGAAAGCAAATAACTGTAGAATAATATTGGGATATGATAAAATGTCAGTTGACAGTTGCACTGTCAAGCCAGATCTAAAAATCCACGTAGATTAATGACTGCCCTCCTCGCATTTGTGCTGCTGCTATAGGCAAAGAACATAAATTATCTAGTTATCTAAGACACCATGATAACATTCCAATGTAATGTGTGTGCCTTTGAACAGTGAAGCTTAGGCAGGTGGGTAAACATAATGATCACAGTTGGTGTAGAGCAAGCACTTTTTGTGGAGGCACACAATTTCTTCCTAATCAAAATATACTCCTGGCTCCCAGCATGTGGGCAGAACCAAAGTCCCCCGCTATTAATGTTCACATAATTGTCTGGTGTCAGCTATGCTGTCAAGCCAGACCATAAAGCACTGGCCTTGTATTCTTTACTGGCAGAGTGTCTTTCCAATGTTTGACACTTACAACAGCTAATTTGCAGAAGTATAGGAGAAATTGTTTGTCTACTGGGAGATATCTCTTTGTGATACATAACAGCACCCTATACTTTTGACTGGCAATCCTCCATATTACCTGCAAAATTCAAAACGTAGCTCCTATGCACGCACTTTGCAAATTACTTTCTTCTGAAAACAAGGACAATTAAGATTTGTGTATGAGCCAATATGGGTTTCCATTAATCTTCACAACCTTCAAATCAATGAAATCATATTACAGATCTGGTTTAATGTTATGAGTGCAAAAACATGGCCAGAACAGTTACATAACTTCCAACATCACAACATTCATAGAGGAATTTGCTGTAATCTATACAATTTAGTTGTACAAATATGAGCTAGTTTCCTGCCCTGTATAAGAACAACAACAATGTTCATAAATCGAAAACGTCTTTAAAGTATTGTTTTGGGGAAGGAAATCTAACCTCTTAAGTGCTGCGTCGGGGCGTTGGCCGACGGCAGCACTACCTCCCCAGTGCTGCGCACGACCATTGGGCGTCCATTCAGCACTAGTTCCAATGGACAGCGCAGCACTGGGGAGGGATGTTTTCGCGCATCTAAGGTGATAAAACCCTTGCCTTACACCAGGCTATGGAGAAATGTTAGTAAAAGATAGTAAACGTGATATATTTTTGGAGGTATAGTGATAGTATTCACAGTGTTTATTACCACGGAACTATAAGGGTCAGCTAATCTGTTTAGTACACATGCAGCTCTCTTGAGGTGCAAGTCACAATTTGATACCCACACGTCTCCAAGGCATAGCTTGTATCATAGCTGAGTTTCTAGTTCTTGGGAAGTTCTAAATAGTTTGACAGTAGTTCCAGGATTAATTCTGCCATCTTGCAGGTTTGGAATTTACCATGCGCTACATTATCCATTCACTGTCTATATATGGAAAGCAGGGAATTTCAAGGACCACTGTCCTTTCATACAGTATTAAAGGGGTGCAACATGTCTAAGACATGGCAGCACAGGAAGATAGGTTTCCACTGTACCGTTATCTGTTAACCTTTTCTATTTTTATTTTTTCAGAACTGCTATGGGTTTCGATTGAACTCTACCATGACAAGAGTTCATGTGATGCCGGCGGGAGGTTTGGCGTATGTACATATCCTTCCTCCTGGGCCAGTGATCTAGCAGCAATTATTAACTAAATCCTCAAGTGAGATCTCAGTAAAAAGTGCAAAGTTTTATGTCAGAGGAGCTCGTGCTCTGCTGTTGAAAATGAAAAGGGGGGGCTTTTGGCCCCCCCGCCCGCATGGCTGTGCGGCGACCGCCCCCTCCTCCGTGCCTCTCGGTGGTGGGGCGTGTCTTCTGGGGCGCGCCCTACCACCGATTGGCTGGCGCCCTCCCTGACCCGGATGGCATTGAATGACATCCGGGTTGGGGGGGGCGTGCCGCAGGAGGGGCTGGGTGGAGGGCATAGCCACCCCCCTCCGGGCCCCTCGCAAACAAAGAAGCGGGGAGCGCCCAGGTGGCCCTCTTGTGCCCTGGACGCTCCCCCACACCGGTCGTGCCCCGCGCTCGGGGCCACGCGCGCGCATACTTATGACGTCACCGGATGACGCAGAGTAAGGGAGTTCACGGCGTAGACCGGGTAATTACCAGGCCCGGCTGCGCATGCGCACATCTCTAGGTAAGGCGCAGCTAGTAGGATCTGACACCGGTTAGCGACCTTGCCATATGGCCAGAAATGTTAGATACAAAAATCAAGATGAGGATTTTAGACTCGGTTAGGAAACAATCTGTATTAGAGTTTCTGTTAAGGATAGTCTCTCACACCTGTTGACAATATTGTATCTAATGTCCTGCTGATTTTTGTATAAACTGATTATCATGCAATTAAAAAATTTATTAATTTTATACCTTAATAAATACGGCCGGGAGGTCTTGTGACCTCCCGCCTTCCAAAGATAACCAGGTCTCATGTTCATGTGTCCGGGGGTGGTGTGGACATAGGGAGGGGGCGGCAGCCAGTCACTGACCATGCCGAGCGGTTCCTTTGTTTCTAAATGAAGGGAGGAACCACAAGTTCGGAAGGGCCGGTGTATTGCAGTGCTCTCTCTCCCTCCAATAGTCTTTACCTGCCCCCCAGGCGTGTGCGGTGTACAAGGACCCCATCCCCTCTGATGTGCTGCTGGAATAACTTTCAAAGTGCTGGTGCGGGCCATGGCGTCTTTTCTCTCACCTAGGAGCCTTGAATGTACATTCCGCGCCGGTGATGCATACTTCGGGATAGCTATGCTTTACTTTGTAAATCAAGCACAGCTTCCTTTACAGATGTGTTAGAAAAGCGCTAGAATACAGTGGCCTTCTTCACCCACATGTATCCCTGCAACACTGTCACTAGTTGCCATGGCAAAATACCCAAAATTTTCAATCAGACAAAGGAATGGGAAACACAGCTCTCCATGCTAAAATAATTAATAGCACTTTGGCACTCGAAGTTGACCTTCACGGCACAGTAAATGCTTCCAGACTAATGAAGGCCTCGTCATTGTTACTTCTCCTTTAGATCTCCATCTAAGACACATAGGCACACCTGCATTCAGTGCCCCTGGCCTGACACCCATGTACCTCCCATACAAGACGCGCTGTGCAATAACTATTTGACATGCAACAGACACGCAGCGCGCACTGTAAATGCAGAGCAAAGCAAGAAACACAGAGGAGATACCTTTCAAATATTTCCTTTTCGGTGAACATGTCTAAGTAGCCAAAGGGAGAATCCAGAAGGTACAATTCGGCGTCTTTGTAAACTGCTCTAAACAAAAAAAAATGGTAATCAGATTAGTTGTGATAGACTTCCAGAAAAGCAGAGTTCTTTACACACACGATCATAGAGAGAAGCATTAGCACGCGCTCATGTTTCAGTAACCAGGACAGAATGTGTTTTTTTGTGGTAACAATTCCTCCCCCGTTGGACACTGTGTCAGAGATGCGCTGCATGAAGTCACTGGTCTGCTGATACCCTTGTTCGGCCAGTACCAGACGGCGGCGGCTCGCCCGTCTATAGTGGAATTCATTTTTGACGGGAAGGTGTCTTATCTGAGAGGAAGGCCCTAGCATTTCAGCAGCTGACTGCCGGGTCTTTGTATTAGTTCATGTATTGCACTTTAGTGCCGATTACCTACTGCATCATGCTGGCCTTGCAAACACAATAATTGCGCTGATAGAATTAAAAACTGCATTTGCATCGGTCGGGCAAATGGCATTTTTCCAGTGACGTTTTAAGGCATGGGCAAAGTGGTCAGTCGCGGCTACTGCCTGAAAGCAGCAGTGGGCGGGTGGGGGAATGGTGGATTTTGAAAACACTTACCTCCCGGCTGGCTGCCGCCACCTCTCCTGCGTCCTCTTCCTGGCTTCTTGTGGAAAACAGAAAGCAGGAAGCACCAGGGTTCCCACTCTCCCCACAGCCAATAACAACAGTGCAATGCAGCGATGTGTTTGGTATGAGCACTATGGCACTGCACTCCCCTAGGGGCTGGAAGGGTGGGCATGTTCTCTATGCAGGCTATATTGCAGCCTACATGCAGAACAGGGAAAATGCACTTGACTGTTTTAGGTGGCCCAAGAGGGCCGACCAAGCAGCCATTCTGCACTCCTCCCCTGTTCTGCAGCCTGCCCCGCCCCCTCACGCAAGCTGCTGCAGCAGGAGGACAAAGTAAAATTAAATTATTTTTTTCCTTTCTTTTGCTGCTTTATGGCAGGGAGGCAATGCTACTCCGCCTTAACGGAGGAGCCGCCACCGAAAGTGGTCTCTGGCCCTGGGCCCCAGACTGATAGATACAGTAAAAGGGGGTCCCAGTACATATAGATTCAAAGAAACAATTTTTGAGATTATTCATACATAAATGCAAAGAGATAAGAACTTAATTGGTCACACTGTTTAATCACAATGTGAGCAGAGATACATTATATCATAAAGTTACTAGATTTTCATTAATGCCCCAAGAAAGAAAGGATAGGAGAGGTGAATGTGAAAGGATAGTTTGTGCAAGGTTCAGATAAATGCACAACGCTGCTTAATAGCTAAAGGTGTGTTAGATTAATCAATGCTAGCTTCAACATAGAGCCAGCATACCAAAGGAAGAGCAGTCAATATTCCAAACACATTTCCGTGAAGCCATGCTACATGTGCATTGTATCAGTCTCCTCAGTGTGGGTAGCGCAAGCTGGTTGAGGGGTAGGTTGTCGACGTTTCGACCCCAAAAGTAACGTTTGGTATCTATGAAACCTTAAGGCGGGGTCTTCATCAGGACGGTGGTGGTGTGGGGGGGGGATGGGGCCAGGTTACCTAAAGGGTTTAATGGAATAGAGTCAGTGGCTGTTCCTTATACTTGGACAGTGAATTTAAAATATGGCAAGTGCTATTTACCGTGAAAGAAGAATCGAGGGTTGGGCCGTCCGGCTCCAAAAGGGAAGAATAGCAAAGGAAGTCAGCAAATTATTAAAGGTGACAAAAATCAGCTCTCAAAAATATTACATCTTTTACAGAGCATAGTGATAGTATTTATTTTATTTTATTTATTTAAGCTTGTATCGCGCACAGCTACCCACAATGGGTTTCCCGGCGCCAGGGATAGACTGTAGAAGAAAGAGGGAGTGTCACCTTGACTTGAGGCCTCAGCCGACTATTGGTCACGCTTAGTAAAGAGCAGAGTCTTCAGAGCCTTACGGAAGCGGAGTAAGTTGGTCTCAGATTTTAATGCCAATGGGAGGGAGTTCCAGTATTTAGGACCCAGAGTAGAAAAGGAGCGGCCTCCCATTTTTGTCAGCTTCCATCTTGGTACTGTGAAATTGCCAGTGTCCGATGACCTTAGTGAGCGCAGGGGTCTGTAGGGTTTTACCAGCCCCTGAACATATACTGGGGCGCTGCCCTGCTTAGCCTTGAACATGTAGCAGAGTGCCTTGAATTTAACGCGTTCTGGGATGTTCAACCAATGGAGGTCACGCAAGGCGGCAGTGGCTGAGGTGCGTCTGGGTACGTTCTTTAGCAGGCGCGCGGCCGCATTTTGCACCACCTGCAGCATATGTATGGTGGCTTTATCTGCACCCAAATAGAGAATGTTATCATAGTCCAGGCGTGATGTTACAAGTGCCTGGACTACAGTTCTGCGAGAGGAGAGGGGGAGCATCCACAAAATCTTGTGGAGCCACCGCAAAGTTGAAAAGCAGATGGCTGAAACCTTAGTAGCCTGTTGTCTCATAGTTAGCATGTCGTCAATAATGACACCCATGTTGCGAACTGCAGTGGATGGTGTAGGCGCATTTCCCAGTTCGATGGGCCAATGGCGGGGACCCCATAGATGTTTGTTCTGTCCCAGAATGACCACCTCGGTCTTCTCCCCATTCAGCTTGAGACAATTTCTCCGCATCCAATCGGCCACAAGAGTGAGGCCCGACATGAGTGCGGAGATGTTGTTTACGTCTCTCCCTGATAAGGAGAAGACGATCTGGGTGTCATCTGCGTAGGAAAACAGGGTTAACCCAGCTTGTTCGACTATAGTTGCCAAGGGTTTAATGTAAATGTTAAATAATAAAGGGCTGAGAATTGAGCCCTGGGGGACGCCACGGGTGGATGGGCAGATGGCGGAGGCTGCTTTGGAAGAAAACACTTGGAAGCTTCGGTTGTTAAGGAAAGACACCAGCCAGGCCAAGGCCTGGCCTGCCACACCTAGAGATTTCAGGGAGTCAATGAGGATGGAATGTGACACGGTGTCGAAGGCTGCGCTCAAATCCAGCAGGATGAGCGCCATGGTGTTTCCCTGATCGACACCGTGCCTAAGACTCTCTGTCACCCCCAGGAGGGCTGTCTCAGTTGAATGCCTAGGCCGAAAGCCCGACTGGGAAGGATGGAGAAAACCAGTGTTTTCAACCAGTTTGGAAAGCTGAGAATTTATATGTCTCTCCAGTATCTTTGAGAAGATTGGCAACAAAGATATAGGACGAAAGTTAGCAGGATTTGAAGGATCTGCACCCAGTTTTTTCAATAACGGTACAACCATGGCGTGTTTCCAAGGTTGTGGGACATGGGCCTCGCTCAGAGAAGCGTTGAGTAATTTAATGATGGGGGGATGAGTGAGGGGATCTAATTGTTTTAGTATTTTGGCCGGGAGAGCGTCCTGTGGGGAGCCCAATCTCACACTATTTAGACAGGAGAGGAAGGAAATGGCATCTAAGGGCTGCCAAGTAGTGACTACTGCGTCAGTGTCGGTGTTTTCCAATTCCTGGACTAAGTCAGGGGCAGTATGCGTAGTACCTGGAAGTGTAGTGAAATTTTCATAGATAAGATCAACTTTATTTATAAAGTAATCCGCTAAGGACTGGCACTGAGTGGCATCAAGTGCCGGAGGAGGAGGGGTAGAGTTAGCACCAGTCAATTTTTTGACAACAGAGAATAGCACCTTTGGGCAGTTTTGTGCATCCGTCACAGTTTTTCTTGTGTAGTCTGCTTTAGCAGTTTTACAACTGTTGTGGTATTTTTTCAAGGCTTCTTTATATATGGCTTTGCGTGAAGGAGAATAGCCTTGTCTCCATTTACGCTCCAAGGTCTTACAATGTGAGCGGAGGCTTTTAAGTTGTTCCGAGTACCATGGAGCAGGGGGATGGTGTGAAAATGCGGGCTTTGATGTTATTGGAAGCGCTGTATTGACTGCAGTGGTTAGCCAGAATTCGGTGGCGCAATTGAGTGCAGCAGTAGGTAGTTCAGCACACGGAAGTGTTTTGATCAGTAGTTTATTGAGTTCTGGCATGTTAATCTTCCCCCAATTCCGAACTGGCCGCGCAGTTTCCACTTCAGTAACAGTAGGTGTTATTGAATAATCAATGGGGATTCATGATCCTGGAAGATGGGTTTAAGGCACAAATGCCTGCTGCCGCGTGGGTCAGTAATTACTAGGGAAAGGGAAACACGGAGGAATTGACATTAAAAAACATGTATTGCACGGGGCAGTATGAGAATAAATAGACAGATTAAATGAATTACGTAGGAAAAACCCCTGTGTGTGCTCACTTAAATAAACAGGATGGCTAAGTCTTCGCTGGCATACTTGGGAAAAGGCCGCCGTTTGAAAACGATCTGTAAGGCAACAAACAGACGGGGCAATAGAATCATTAAGCACGAAGGATTGTGCTTGGGCTAGGTAAATCCAGCAGATGGGTTAAATACCTGAAATGCAGGCCGCCGGAGTTGCCTGACTGGGTCCTGGAGAGATGCCGCTCGATATGCAGTCAGCCGGGAAAGGAAACCGGGAAGCGTAATGCATAGGGACATGGTGGAAAGACTCAAAACAGCGCATTGGATGGGAATACTACGTTGGTTAAAGAAGACAGTAAATACTGATTAAGAAGGTGACCGTGTCTTCTCTAAAATGAATAGCCTAAATGCACACATGTATGAACCATGCAAAAAATAGCGTGCACCTCTCCAACAAGGGGGTGGGAGCGTTCCTGAGTTCAATGCCTAAATGTACTGTATCAAGCATATTGTATACTTCTATACCACATATGGGGCTCGATCGTTGGGCATTCGATTGAGATACTCAACTTCTCACAAGGGGTGAAGAATACTTGCTAGAGATGTGACTGTGTCATCTATAAATTCAATTAATACAATTTGGTGATATTTTCACAAATGTGGTGCGCATATATACAATATTGCAAGAATATACAAAAGGACAAATTGTATTGGATTTACCGTGTGTGCACCACTCTAACATGAGGGTGAAGGTGTTCCTCGGTTCTGCAGTGCTACGTTACACATGTTCTACAGTTCTAAATAAAACAGAGGGGCTACATTAATAACAGGGCTTGCCCCATCGTAGTATAATTTAAGGTCAGGATGGCAATTATGGGAAAGTTTGGGGTGCGCACCTCTCTAAGACATGAGGGTGAAGGCGTCCCTGGGGCTAGTATCCCACCAATAAAGATAGCCGAGAAGTTATGTTATGTTATGTTATGTTACATACATTTGTAATGCGCGCTGCTGCCCCAGCTAAGGGGCGTCCAGGCGCATGGCAGGTAAAAATGCAACACCACAGGAAACACAACAGAAAGGAGGGAAGTGAATTGATTAAAACAAAAAGGTTTTTAAGGCTTTACGAAAGACTAAGAGATCATCTAGCAGTCGCAACTCTACAGGAAGGGAGTTCCAGAGCTCGGCTGCTCTGACCCGGAAAGAACGGCCACCGACCCGACACAGCCTGTATCGGGGGATCACAGTAAGTGCCTGACCCATGGATCTCAGGGGCCGAGTAGGCACATACCAAGACAAAAGGTCCGCAAGAATAGGGGGACCTACCCCCCTCAGAATCTTGAACGCCATACACAGCACTTTAAACTGAATTCTGGCCCTGATAGGCAGCCAGTGCAGTGATCTCAATGTGCTGGAGGCAGAACAAGTACGGGGTAGGCCGACAATAGCTCTCGCCGCAGCGTTCTGGACGCGTTGAAGGCGGGTAACCTCAGCCACATTGGACCCTACCAGAAGAGAGCTGGCATAGTCCAGGCGAGATAACACTGTAGCCTGGACTATCAGCTGCCTGGTGCGATGGTCAAAGAACTTCAAAACAGGGCGAAGCGACCGTAAGATACCAAAGCAACAGGCCGCGATTTTCTTCGTGTGGCCAACGTAGCTGAGGGAGGGATCCATCCATACTCCTAAGTTCTTTAATTCCGTGACCGGACGGGGGGCCGGCCCCAGCTCCATAGGCCACCACCTGTCCCCCCACAGCTCCGATCTCTTACCTACGATCATGATCTCTGTTTTCTTAGCGTTGAGCTGGAGACAGTTGTTCTTCATCCAGCTCGCCACCGCCCTAAGTCCACTCTGAAACCTGGGGGCATCCCGGTCCGCATCCCCGCTGATCGTAACCGCTAGCTGAGTGTCGTCGGCATATGAGACCATAGTCATGCCCCATTGCTTGACGACCTCAGCCAGCGGTCTCACGTAGAGGTTAAACAACGTGGGGCTCAGCGAGGATCCTTGCGGCACCCCCTGTTTCAAAGGATGGAATTGGGACTGGAACGGTGGGACGGCAACGCTGAAGAAACGATCGTCTAGGAAAGACCGGAACCACTGGAGGGCAGGTCCACCCAGCCCAATCTCCTCCAGGCGATGCAACAGGATAGGATGCGAAACAGTATCAAACGCGGCGCTCAAGTCCAATAAGACGAGCGCTGCTGTCTGTCCCGCATCCATCACCGTGCGAAGGTGTTCAGCCATGGAGAGGAGGGCGGTCTCCGTGCTGTGTCCAGCACGGAACCCATTCTGGGTGGGATCCAAGATGTTAGCATGGATAAGGTGAGCCGAAAGAACTTTGTTGACATGGGCCTCCAACACTTTGATCTCAAACACGATAGGTTCTCGGCGTTAGTTAACACTGGGGTGTAGATGGGTGCAATTTGAACCTATGGTAATCAATAGACATTATACAGCTGTGCACAGGTCATGGCCCTAGGGGGCAATACTGTTAGAGTATATTTGCTGGCTAGTTGAGTCAGAGTACTACCTGCCAAGGATTGCTAATTGGGCATGGCTACTGTCTGATACGTTAAGTCCATTGTTGATGGAGTCAAAGAATGCCATCCATTTGCATTCACGAATGTTCAAGATCGTACTCATGTCACCACCTCGGGGACCCAAAATTACTTTCTCCATGGCAATCCATTTTAAGCTTTCTGGGTTGTGGTTCAGCCTTTTGCAATATTCCACCAGTGGGGCGCCAGGTACCTCACATTGTATCCGACTGTGGTGTTGCATAATCCTTGTTTTAACTTTTTTCTGTGTCTGCCCCACGTACAGCAGGTGACATGGACACCGAATCACATATATTATGTTCATTGTGTTACAGTTCGTATGTGATTTGAGAGCAACTTTGTGTAGTTTGTGTACAAATACTTTATTCTTTATAGTTGTGGCACAGGCTTTGCAAGATCCACATCTGTGGTGCCCTACAATAGGGGGAAGATTCCACAGTGAGAGCGCAGTAGTCGGTTTGGGTGGGTCAAGAAAAGAATGGACTACTTGGTCCCTGATGTTCTTGGCTCTTCGGTATGAGTGGAGAGGGAGGGCATTTTGCTCTAGATCATCTGATATAAGGGTCCAGTGTTTATTGATGATCTTTTTAATAGTGTGGCTCCGTGTGGCGAAGGTTGTCATACAGATCATCCTTGCATCAGTTGAATTACTCCTGTCTTTGGGTTGTAACAGGCATTCCCGTGGGTTGTGCAAGCGCTTGCGGGCTCTTTTTATCAATCCCGAAGGGTAACCCCGTTCAAGCAGGTGATCTGCAATTTGTCTGCGATTCTATCATATAATGAGTCTTTATTGAGCAATTCCTGCGCAGGCGCAGGAACCGCCCAAAATAATAAATTGTCCCTTAATGCCTTCGGATGATGGCTGTCGTATTTTAGGAGGGAGTTTCGTTCGGCCGGTTTTCTGTAGAGCATACTGTGTAGCTGGTCGTTCAGCCAAATGTGGAAACAAGTTAAATTACATGGGGTTCATGTCAAAATCATCAGGACATCGTCAATATATCGGACCCATAAATCCATAGTTCTGCTGAATGGGTTCCGATCGCTGAATATGCATCTCCTTTTAAAGTCGTCCATGAATATAATCGCCAGGTCCGGGGCGAAAGATGCACCCATTGCTACACCTTTCGTTTGCAAGAAAAACTCATTCTGGAAAATGAAAAAGTTTTTCATCATCGCAATTCTAAGCAAATCAATAATGAAATCTGTTGGGACGGGCACTGGCACCGTTCTTTGGTTAAGTGCCCTCTCAGCTACCTCCAATGCTTCTAGTTGCGGTATACTCGTGTACAGGGACACAATGTCACACGTGACTAGTAGCTGCTTGTTAGGGTCAAAAGGGCGCTTATTCACCATGTTATCGTCTGCATGGTGTCGCGTAGGTACGCCTTGGTGTTTTCGGCGATGGGTTTCAAGAAATGTTCGATATATTTGCACAGGGGTTCCAACATTGAACTGCACCCGGATATAATCGACCGACCTGGTGGGTCAGTCATGTTCTTATGTATCTTAGGTAAGGTATATATTGTGGGAAGTCTGGGGTGGCTCTGATTCAGGAAGCGAAATTCGTGCTCCGTGATGAAACCTTGGTCTTGGCCTCTCTGCGTGATCTGGAGAATTTAGAAGGCCAGGTCCTTTGAGGGGGCCGCTTGTAATTTCTTGTAACTTCTTGTAACTAACACCATCTGTTAGTTGTCTGTAGATTTCATCCTTGTACTTGCCCACATCTTGCACCACGATGGCTCCGCCCTTATCTGCCGGTTTAATCACCAGTTCTTTGTTGTTTTTGAGTGCACTTAGAGCAGTCTTTTCGGCCTTGTTGATATTGAATTTGGTATACTTCTGTTCATTCAAGATCTTGTCCACATCGCGTGACACCACATTCTTGTAGGCTAGTATCTTACTAGTCATGGCATACGATCGTGGAAAAAACGTAGAGGGCACTCTCAAGTCTGTTTCCGAGACTCTTTGCTGAGTGGTGGGATTCCTGAAGTAATAGCGCAGGCGAATTTTAAGAAAGAAACTGTATAGTTCAGTCTTTAGAGCAAATTTATTGGGTGGTGCGGTGGGGACATATGTTTGTTACAGTACATTTAGGCTTTGGACTCAGGAACGCTCGCACCCCCTTGCTGGAGAGGTGCACGTTATTTTTTGCATGGTTCATACATGTGTGCATTTAGGCTATTTATTTTAGAGAAGACACAGTCACCTCCTTAATCATTATTTACTGTCTTCTGTAACCAACTTAGTATTCCCATCCAATGCTCTGTTTGGAGTCTTTCCACCATGTCCCTACGCATTACGTGTTAGAACAACGTGCACGCGCCAAGCCCGCGTCTTAAATAACTTCCAGGTTTCCTACATATCGAGCGGCATCTCTCCAGGACCCAGTCAGGCAACTCCAGCGGCCTGTATTTCAGGTATTTAACCCATCTGCTGGATTTACCTAGCCCAAGCACAATCCTTCGTGCTTAATGACTCTATCGCGCATCTAATGCGGTGGCCCTGTCTGTTTGTTGCCTTACAGATCGTTTTCAAACGGCGGCCTTTTCCCGAGTATGCCAGCGAAGAATTAGCCATCCTGTGGATTTAGGTGAGCACACACAGGGGTTTTATCTATGTAATTCATTTAATCTGTCTATTTATTCTCATATTGCCCCGCGCAATACACATTTTTTTATGTCAATTCCTCCTTGTTTCCTTAACACCAGTAATTACTGACCCACGCAGGAGCCTTAAACTCGACTTCCAGGATAATGAATCCCCCTTGATCCGAGTGAGTGCCTTTATTCATAACACCTACTGTTACTATCACTATGCTCTGTTAAAGATTTAATATTTTTGAGAGCTGATTTTTGTCATCTTTAATAATTTACAGACTTCCTTTGCTATTCTCCCCTTTTGGAGCTGGACGGCCCAACCCTTGATTCTTCTTTCGTGGTAAATAGCACTTGCTATATTTTAGATTCACTGTCCAAGTATAACGAACAGCCACTGACTCTATTCCATTAAACCCTTTAGGTAACCTGGCCCCTACCCTCCCCCACACCACCACAGTCCTGATGAAGACCCCGCCTTAAGGTTTCATGGATACCTAACGTTACTTTTGGGGTCGAAACGTCGACAACCTACCCCCCAACTAGCTTGCTCTACCTACACTGAGGAGACTGATACAATGCGCATGTAGCATGGCTTAACGGAAATGTGTTTGGCCCATTGAATGCTCGTCCTTTTGTATGCTGGCTCTATGTTGAAGCTAGCATTGATAAATTTAAAAAACCTTTAGCTATTAAGCAGCGTTGTGTATTTATCTGAACCTTGCACAAACTTTCCTTTCACATTCACCTCTCCTATCCTTTCCTTCTTGGGGAACTAATGAAAATCTAGTAACTTTATGATATAATGTATCTCTGATCACATTGTGATTAAACAACAGTGTGACCAACTAAGTTGTTATCTCTTTGCATTTATGTATGAATAATCTAAAAAATTGTTTCTTTGAATCTATATGTACTGGGAACCCCCTTTACTGTATAGCATTGCACCCAGGTCCCAGTGGCTTTTTATGGGTTTACCCTTCTACTGTAACCCAGCCTGATAGAGTCAGCTCTGTTCTGCAGAGTCTTGCCCTAATGACCTTTACTGATTGGTTGATGTGTGACAGTTTATTACAGACATTTAGCAGAAAAATGCATGCTTCATGCAACATCCATAAAGAAAGTTTCTTGTAGATTAAAACACACCCTCACTAATGCAAAAATGGAAAGGGATCACAGAGATTATTTGCAGTTATTAGTGTGCTGCTGCAGTGTTACAATATTGAAAACATACATTACTATCCATCAATATTAAACATAAACACATTAAGAATTTTGACAAGTGTTCACTGAACTGGCCAAGGAGGGCATGAAAGAGCTGAAATTGGATAATACATTTGTGGGCCCGTGTTCCCAACAGGGGCCTTCAAAATATGTTTGGCCCAGGGCCCCAAAAATCCTTAAAATGTCCCTGCTCTTCATACAGAACTACAAATCTTTAGTTGTGCACTTTGTAGCCCGGTCAGTGCCGAACTGTGATTTTGCTGATAGCAGGATCCTCCTTCCTAGGGAGTGGCTTTCGTGTAGGATGTGACTCCCATTGTTTCGAGATTTAATCACTGAAGCAGACAAAAAAACACCATTTCAGGTGTCCATGAAGCATGCAGTATATTTCTGGCAGTGATTAGACGCCAAGAGAAACATGATGGTGTTTGCTTCGTGAAATTGCTACCTGTGTATTGTAAATAATCACTTCCTGCCGGGCGCAGGACTGAAGTCCAGACAGCATTGTTGAAGTACTCGCTGTCACTGAGAATCCAAAATGTCACTGTGACTTGACTCATTAGCAGAGGGCAAGGTGCCCACTTGCCTTCGTCTCACAATGGGTCTCTGTGCCCTTTGCAAGGAACTCCAATGACACCAAGTGGCGATGCGCTAATGGCCAAAACACTTTGTACAAGAACAGGTCCACAAATCTTATATTGCTGTGCTTGAGAGCCGAGCCAAGAGCTCATACAAGTGCATACACATTACAACTGTGCTCTGAAGTTGTGTTGTGATGTATTATAATAGAAAATATAGTATCTGAGTTACATTACATTTGGTAAGAGCAAGGCCTTTTATTGACAGCAGTTCGAAAGGGCAGACATGTGTATGTAATATTATTACTTTAATTATTAGTAATAGAAATACTAGTCATGGTGTTAGTATAGTGCCAAAAAGACACAAGTGAGACCTACGGGACTGTACACAACCTATGCCAAATGTACCTTTGGAGGTAGGATGATCATGCACAGAAGGGTGATGGGTTTTAAACTGTTTTCTGAAATAAGGGGGAAGGTTTGGTGGATGATAGTGATAGAGCAGAGGTTTTTCCTCTTACTAATTTACAACAGTTTACTAAGCAAACTTTAATGACATATGATCATGTGAATTAATGTTTGACATGTACATTAAATATGAAATGTGTGCACTGAAACTGACAAATGAAAAGTAAGTTCTACATGAATTTTAGCTAAAGAGGTATTTCGTGAATCTTTCCTTTGATGTGCCTTTAAATAATGTCTGCCTTAATAATAAATATGCAAAGAAAACTCATATAATCTATATGTGTGTGTAACAGTGACATTTTCAAAAATGATATGAGTACCCTATACTTACATAAATGAATCATCAATTGGTTGAAATATGTATTAATGTATTTAGTTAAGAGATTAATATTCCATGCTATGTAAAGTGAGATTCATATTTTACCATCGTAAAGAGAACTGTATTTCATGAAGGCCTCAAAATTTGTTTCTCTTCCTTCCTTTCTTCAAACATGAACTTATGAACTGAATACTTTGAAGCCTATGGGAACTTTTTGTAAAGTTGCCACTTGTACTATAACTTTGAATTGCTTCCTTTGACATCTGTATCACAGTTAGACTGAACTTGCATCAAAAACTGATACATGCTAGAACAGATGCATGAGAACTAGCAGACAAATATATAAGAGCATGAACTCGCCTACTTCCTGGGTGTCACATTGTTCATATGACTAAACATACAATGATTCTAAGGATATTACATGATTTTGACTATTTAATTCTTCCGGATTTGTATAATTTCTACCTACTACATCAACTCATCCTTCCGCAGATGACCAATGGGACAGAGTGGTCTGACAAATGTGATGGTGCCAGGGGTTTTCACCAGGAAATAATGAAGTATAATTCCACAAATTTCGTAACAATACAAGAGAGGAGAAATGCTTCTTTACTTTTGAGAGACTGGCTTAGCTTGACTTACCCACTTCAGTTTAAGACTGACAAGGAAATTGCAAACTGTGGCGTAATCTTGTGATTTGCTGCCAGCTGGTATGCTAGTGCGATAGAACTTTTTTGGCTGAAAGGTTCGTGTCATACAGTTGTGACTTTGATGTTACAGCAATGAACTGAGGCAGAATTTCCTGTCTTTAATGAATTGGAAGTGGTCATTTGGAACTCGCTGAACTTTCCCAAGGGTTTGAAAGAGGCTTAACTGATATCCCATTGATTCTACATGTTATAGATGTCCATGATTGTTTTCGGCTCAGGAAGATTCATATCAATGTCATGTTTGTATCTTGCAGGATTGCTTTTACTTATTAAATCTTATGATAATTACAATTTTAGGATTGAGATTTGTGTCACTTAATATTATTTATCTCTAAATCTGAAATACTAAACTTTGAATATTTAACCTAAAATCTGATGAATCTCACTCATTATTTCCTTGTGGGTAAATCACAGGACCAACATTCGTTTCTGCACTAAAGATTTGAGTTTTTGTATATTTTGAGCATAACATTTGAATATAGCCATGATCTTATTCTGGTCCTCATTTGAAAATTGCTTATCCTCTATGTATTCCAGTCCCTTTCAGCACAGAATAAGATCATTAGGAGGACCAACTGAGTATGGTTTGTGAAATCTCCAATGGGGTTAACCCAGTATCCCTAAGAACCTGGGCAGTTAGTCAATATTACAACAATTGGTTCCTTCGGGTGTAAACCATTTCTTCTAGTCACTCATAATTATATGTAGTGTACAATCAGAATCCAACACCAATTATGTATTTATGCACTATTTTATGAATTATAGTCATTCACAAATACTCTTTTTGTAATTATCACAAAGGCTGTACAATAAGTGAAAAAGGTGCAATTATGTGACATTTAGTGCTCAGTGCTGGCGGCGCAAAAGTGAACAGAAATTATGCAATACTTATATACAAGGAAATATACAATAGTTTAACTTTGGTCTGTGCAATTTCGCATATACCACTGTATACGACATAAATCAGTTTTCCGCACAGGGTATTGGGACACCAGATCCAACTATTCGTCGACGTTTCGACCCTTTAAGATGCGCACATGTGGCGTCAAACACGGGTCTTCTTCAGGACTGGGAGGGAACGATACAGCCTTCAGGTAGACTGATTAGGTGGTGTAGCTTGGATGGTTTGAACTGCATGTGTCTGTCTTTAGTGCGTGGAATACTCCCACGATGGTTATTCTTATTTTGGCGCTGTACTCACTTTAGTCCTAACTGGGTATTGGGATTACTCGTGTACCCAGTCGTGTTTCACCATATGGCTTGACACTCTTACTCGATTAACATTTGCCAAAGGAGATTTTCTTCCTTCTTTGCGTGATTCAAACAGCATTAAATGAAGCAGCGTTCTTCTACACCCGAAGGAACCAATTGTTGTAATATTGACCAACTGAGTATGGTGGCAGCTAGAAATTAAAGTACTCAAAACCCTAGTCCTACAAAAATGAAGGTTTTTATGGTCCAGTGTGGAAACGCAGCAACAAAAGTCATGGCTGGGAGAAGGCACAAATATAGATGGACAAACTTGTGGGAAAAGCACAGGGAAGGTTTTACACTGCCTGTGAAAGACAGGTAGGATGCCGCAGCGTCACTCAAGGGCCTGTCTTGGAAAACGTTGCATTGTCCTCTAAGATGGATCACCTCTGACCACCAATGACACCACCAGTGACATCATGAAGACTCACTTTATAGGAATGTGTAGACTCAAAAACCTTCTTTATATTAACGTTCTGGCACTTTTTTTTACAGGCGTCAGAAACACATTTACGTTAAAAGTGAATCGTATTGACTGCTCGAAGCTAATAAATAAGTATCATACACTGTATCATTCAACTACTTACATTGTGATAAATCCATTGCTGTAATGGCCAGTGCAGAGTATGCTTGAGCATATGTTCTTTGATTGGCTCTGACTGTCCTTAGGCAACAGATGCGTTCTCTCTGAGGTTATTTAAGCACCATCATTCACACTCTGAAGTGCTTCTTAACTGAACGAGAGAACCACACAGATAAATAAGATTTGTTTCTTTTCGAAGGGTTGAGTAGAGCATTTCTGTTAAATCATTGTACTCATTGCCCAGCCCTGCAGTTCTCTTTTTTGTAGGATTAAATTGTGCTCAGAACACACATGCTCCCACTCCTGTGCAGTTGTGATTGAAAAGCTTAAAGACAAAAATTAACTCTAATGGTCTATGTCAAGATGCATTTTGGACATAGATATTGTTTATTGATGTGTTTAAACGTTGTCTTACAGATGCAATTTGTCCTATAGATGCTACAATGAGAATAATTATGCGTATCCTCCTGTGTAGAGCAGGAGTAGTGCATAAATCCAGCTACATAGGTTGCCTGTGGAATCTCACCTGCTCCATCCTGTGCAGCTATAAAAATGCATATCAACCTAGTTTATGGTCTATCAGGTTCCCAGAGCCTTGTTTAACATTGTTATTATTAATAGGCACATAGATAAGTCCCCCAGGTGCCCACCGTTGTCCAGCTGCCAAGAGGACATGATACAGTGGGGGAAAGCTGAGAGTGTAGCCCTAAGGCAGGAGGAGGAGAAGGGTCTCCGGAAGCGACCCATCTCCATGGAATTAGATGTCATGCTGCAGGGGTTTGAACTTCGTGACCCCCTGCCCCTACATGGTACCCCAACGACATAGCTATGACCCTTCAACCACGTAATTAGAAGCCCTTGAACCCCAGACTCCCCCACTCAGCCATTTTAGCTATATATAGACCCCTTAGGTAAATACCGTCTAGATCCCCCTTAGATGCTAATGGCATTACTGTACTTCAGACCATGAGCTTGGAAAGGGTGAGTTAGGGTGGGAGGGTATAGTTGGGATTGTTGATTTCAGTTCAAAGAGGAAAAATCAGCTTTATAGTGTGAATGTTCGAATAACACTACAGCATTGTACTTGAAAATTTCCTTTGCACTTTTAAATGATCACAGATCCTCTAAAACTACATTATCTGTACCACTGTATAATGGTTTCCTACTCTGTATTATTACCATACACCCATAATGTGGATCAAAGAAAAAAAGAAAATGACCGTATTGTGATAACTTTATGCTGTCAAATTGCTACGGTTCCTCAATAAAGTCTGTTAAAAAAAAATGAATAGGTACATAGATGTACTCTCATGATCAGATTGAACTGTTTTGAGATAGCCAAATACCTTTTACTTTGTAAAAGAAACAAAGCAGAGAATGGGCATTGGGTCAGTGCCCATCACCTATTGACTGTTTTGGGAATACCTAACACCTTCAGTCAATGTTTTGATACAATGTCAATCACATTGTGGATGAGCCCAGAGAAGTATTTTTCTCATCACCATCCTATTTTCAAGTGGGTGTATATTTCAAACCCCTATAGAGTGCTTCCATTGCAATGCATGAGGTGAATTGTTTTCAGGATCAGCAGCTATCGGTAGGGCTATTTGGTGAGCAAAGGTCATCTTGAAAAGAAGGCTTCCCCACTGAAAACAAACAAATTGTAAATGGTAGTGAAATGCTTACTTGTTTGAGTAAGGTAAGTATATAAATTCATGATAGTTCTCATTACATGTTATTTTTCAAAACAATTATTATACTTTTTACAACAAAAAGCTACAACCAAAATATTCAATAAGTGATTTTATTGGCAAATACTACAATATATGTACTCCTGTGATCATACATTACTTCAAGTAAGCATGTCTTTAATCTGAGGCTAGTTTTGGATTCAGCAATTATTTTTATTTTTTTTACTTTTTTTTCAGCAATGAAAGCCATCTTTTAAAAAAAGACCCCTTTTTTCATCCTTCATTGAAACTACTCCTTATAACTCAATATTTGAGTGTGCATTCTTTTCTGTGTTATCCCTTTCCACAGCCATTCTGTGTCACTCATAAGCAGATTGATGACCACTACTGCTAGATAGATATCACATCCACATCCAGGAAAGCAATTGTAGTTAGTCACTTGTAATGTGTGTCAGCACTAGAATGAAAAGATGAATCAAAGATGGTAATCCCACCTGCTCAATTACAAATTAGGTGGTTTTCTACAAGATAGATAGATAGATATGTGAGACAGATGACTGAAATAAAAAATAGGCACTGCACTATCGTTTGCTTTCAGATCTGTATATATAAAACTAAAAGGACCCATACTTGCACTGATCTCCCAAGTTGCTCAGGTGAAGGTTCTTCCAACCCTAACATATGGAAGTGAGGCACTGAAAGGACGGGAGAGTGTGTTTCTTGATAAAAAGATCTACAGAACAGTTTTCCAGCTCATCTCCCACACACCACCAGCCCAAATAAGACTGGAATTCAGAATATGCAGACATGCGTTGGCTTTCAAGGCAACTTTTGCAATAAGCTGCCGCAACCACAGGGCCTCAAAGGAAAGTACCCTGGCCCACAATGTATAGATCGAACTGGCTGCAAAACATAGGTCAGTGAGAAACCACGATTTGACACAAGCCCTCAACATACTTGTCATCTACTTGGGACCTGCCTATCATCCAACAGGAATTAAAAAGGTTTGCAAAACTCAGTCCAAAATGGTGTTCTTCAATAGAGGTCAAGACCAGCCTCCCTGCAGGGAAACATGGCTGGATGACACAATGTACTTATAAACAATGGAAACCTCAGGGCTACCTAACCAACCCCCTACAATGAAAGGACAAAGTCACAGTTCATGAAGCTGAGGATGAGGCTAATCCCTATTGATTGTCACCTTCCTGTTTGAAAAAGGGGCAAGGATCAGGCAAGGTGCCTGCTCTGCAATCAGCATAATGAGGATATAATGCATGTATTGTGCCTGTGCCCCACCCTTCTAGAGGATAGGAGGGCCCTGTTACGAAGAGAGTAGATTGCTAAAGAAATGAGATCCTGCAGGGAAGCAGTCCAGGCCTGCTTTGACCCATCTAATATTATGCTAAACTGTGCCTTAGTCGAATTCATTCAATACTTCTCCAGGAAGATAGAGGCTCAGGATCATGCAGGTGAAGCGTTGAGAAGTAATCAGGCCACTACCAGGCCCATGCCTTCGATCACATCCTCCTAATGACATATCCCCCTTCCTACCTGAGACCATCTTAGCTTACATTATCGGGTTATGAATCGTGAGTGTTATATTTAATTCCACAAACCTTCTTATTTAAACCTGTCTCACACTTTTATCAGTGTAACAATGTAAAATCCCTTGCTTCTCTTGACCTCACACATACATGCGCTTTAAATTATTGCACCACCGTGTTAGTAATATGTAGAACTGGCCACCTTTTATGTTTCAATGATTTTTAACTCACGTTGTTTTAAGTATGTATCTTACAAAGAAGCAACATTTATGGAATACGCAAATTTGGACATGATGCCATTTACTTATGTTGCAAAGGTTTTAACCATGCAATAAAGGGTCAGCTATATGACCCACCAATTTGCGACTCACAAATTGCGTTGCATTTGCGACTCGCAAATTGAGATGTACAACAGTGTCTCAGACACTGTTTGCGATTCCTAATGGGGTCGCAAATTGCAGGCCTCATTACTATTAATGAGGCAGGCACAATTTGCGACTCCATTAGGAATGGTTAGCACTCACAGGGATGGTGGCCTGCTGGGAACAGCAGACCACCATGTCTGCGACTGATTTTAATAAAAGCAATTTTTTTTAAATGCATCCCGTTTTCCTGAAAGGAAAA
Organism: Lissotriton vulgaris; assembly: GCF_964263255.1. NCBI lineage: Eukaryota > Metazoa > Chordata > Amphibia > Caudata > Salamandridae > Lissotriton > Lissotriton vulgaris. Next base: position 1,878,489,204 of record NC_141685.1, on the reverse strand, counting down.
CCGTATGCATTTAAAAAAAGAAAAATTAAACTTTTCCGTTTCATTTTCTAAAGACTGGCAGTGGTCCCTGGGACCACTGCCTGTCCTTAAAAAATATTTTTGATCCATTCACAAAGGGGAAGAGGTCCCCTGGGGACCCCTTCCTGTTTGCGAATGGTTTACCACCTACTTGTAGTAATTGCAGTCACAAAACATTCATACATACAAATGCGAGTCGCTATTAAGAAGGGATGCCTGCGGCATGCCCCTTCCTAATAGCGAGTCGCAAACCTCATTTTGCGAACCAGTAAAATTCACTGATTCGCAAAATGAGGTTTGTACATGGCCATGCCCTAAATTGCGGTCGCAAACAGGACGCAATTTAGGGTTGCACATCTGGCCCAAAGACTTTTATTAGAGGTGGTTTTCTACCCGGTAACGTTATTCAATATTATTGATACCAGTGGCATTGGTAAATCTTGGGGAAGCAGAAATTTTCTCAATTATGGGATTTGGGTAAACAGCATTCAGCAGTTTGCATTTTTGCGGAGATTCACGTATGTTTTTGCCTGGTATTTCACCCAGACACTTCCCCCATGGTAACCAGTTGAATTACTGCAGAACTTGCAATGTTGATTTTGTCTGAATTGGAACTACTAAAGGAGTTGCAAGTAGACCCAATTATTTTTGTATTTCTTGATTGGGACAGGCTGGGCTCAATCAAACGGCCACCAGGAAATTTTACAAGATCATCGCTTTTGTTGCTAGTCCAAGACTTTGACCCCACCTGTGCCTTGTACTTTGTTGACCACATCTCACAATACCTATATTTTCTTTATAGAGTTTTATATAGCGCGAACTTTACCCTAATCGGGTATCAGAGCGCTTTACATAGCACCAGTTGCATAACATGAGAAAACAGTCATTTTTCTTTTTTGTTAGGCACGGAGAGACTTTTGATTTGCCCAGAGTCACAGGAAGTTCAGCGTTGTTGCCGAGACTCGAACTCAGTTCCCCAAAATCGAGGTCGACCGCCCTAGCCGTTAGGCCAATTCCTATTCTTTTCATTCTATGTACCTCTTTGTAGTGAAGCAGCACCTGGGGGTGCATACGTAGAGCACACTTGACTAAGTAATGTAGATTTCTAGAATGCTGTGCACTTTGACTGTTTCTCCATCCTGATTTCAAGAGCTGTGCTTCCCAAACATTTTAGAACCACAATCGAATTTTTAGAATGAAAAACTTTCGCAACCCACCTAACTTTAATGGATGCAAAGCAAGTGATTTTTACAGCAACTAAAGCTCTATGTGGTGGCACACTGTTATATGCAGACAGCACATTTTGAAATGAAATGGCCACTAAATGTGCACAGAGGTACAGTTTTACTAATAAAATTATATTGCACTCAAATGATAAGGTGTGGAAATCAGGTTTCAGTGAATATTTATTACTTGTGCATCACCAAGTAAAGTGTCTTGATCTGTTTTGATCCTATTAACAACATTTCTTTTCCCGCGTGATTTTTGCTTTCCTGATTGCTGAATGTGTACAGTTCATTTACAGTTATATGTATTTACATCTTGTTGTGTGTTACAAAAAAGATATCCCATAGCCTTACCTCTTACACTCCATTTATACCAGCAAAATTGTTTTATAATTTACTTTACTTGACTTTCTCAGACTGCAATTTGAGAGGAGTTTGTAAACACCATGTTAAATAAACATAAGCAGCAATTTTTCAGCAGACTTAGCTTAACTTCTAACCTCTGTCTTTGAAGTGAATCCATTGTGACATGGTAACTATAGAATGTAATATCATCTTTATTAATTACTTGGACTTTCGCAACCCTCCTAAAATCGGCTCACAGTTTGAGAAACACTGTTCTAGAGGAACCTTCAGAAATCATGAAAATCCTACTTTTCTGAACTATAAAGTGCAATTAACTTCATGGTGCTATGTGTTGACCTTTGAGTTCGGTAAAATGTTTGCCGTTGAGGCTGTCTCAGGGAATTCATAGTTGTTGAAGTTTTTGAACTTTGCTGTGCCTACTCAGCTTATGGCATGCATATAGAATCTGTCAGGGGCAAGCCTTACTTGGGAGGCAGGGCATCTGTGACCATGACCCAGTGAACAACCCTCACTATAAGAGTTTTGCTAACAATGAGGGATAACTGGCAGTTGTTCCACCAGGATCCTCACAGCGCTCTCCACTGGTGGGGAAGTGGTGATGATAGTGGCAGCCATGCACTTCTCAGTGGAGCACCTAATAAATGGTCAGATGCAGACATTTGTATTTTGTGGCATGGTTGATGATGCCCGAGTTTGCCATAATTATGCATGATTTACACCAGTCCAACTTTAACACGTGCTCAGCCTCCAAAGATATTTTCCGTGCTGTCACAGCAGATGATTGTATCTGCACAAAAGGCTTCTGCAGCCCAGTTGAAACTCAGAATGTTATCTCCTGTTTTGATTGCAGAAAACATATAGCAATACTGTATTTCTACAGACATCTGAGAGGTGAAGCCGGGTGTCAGGTGTTTTTTCTATACTTGTAGTAAATCCTTACCAGGGAAGATAACTGCACGTGCTAAGCTTTGGGAATTAGTTGAAGACTACAATAAAAAGCCTTGCATTTATTTAATTGATTTGAGATCTGGTGAAATAAGGTAGTCTATGTCTCTTCTGTTCAGTGTGAAGCATAGGGCATTAGAAGTTCTGTTTACATTTGCTCTATGCCTTTATGGACATCCACGGGTGATGTTACACCTGATGGTCATTGTACATTCCATAAGGAGAAGGAGAGTAGATATGAGACTTTGAAAGTACCAGGCCCGGGTTTTAATCCTGGTTTCCCCAATTGATTGCCCATGTCTGCCTTAGAAGTGAACTCGAACCCCTCTGTTAAATGTTTGTCACCTCTATGGCCTTATGTGACTAGCATTTAGTTATTTTTGTAGGTAGCAATACAGCATTACTGGTCCATGTCTTGGGGTTTTGCTATAAAGTTTGTGCACTTACCTTTACAAAGTGTCTTTTTTGAGTTATTGCAAGTAACTAGTGAATTTTTACTGCATTAAGTCGTATTTGATGAAAGTGTATTTTTCTATTATCCATATCAGTTTCAGTTTAGCTTTTAAGAGAAACATTTTAACTTAAACATCTGCTTAGACATGTACAAAATTAGAACAGTTAGATGCAGTTACGGAAATACTGTTGACACTGGTGGGCAGGTTGAAGGCTTAAATGATCCTTGCTAAGGACTCCCCATTAATACAGATTAAGGTGTGTGGGATAATGGCTACAATACTCATTTTGAAGTGAGAGATTTGGGATTTAATGCCATCTTCAGCACTTGATAGTAGCTCTTGCAATTTTGAGAAAATCATTTGGCCCTGAATCTCTTTGAGTTTGTTTTTTCTACATGATGATCGATGTCATGGAGAGAATCCGACTGCTATATGGAAGGAGAAATATATTTGCATGGCCTGTCACACAAAATTCTGTCAGGTGTTGTTATTATGGCATGATGGGCGCAGGTACTTGTGTTCAATTGTGCATATACTGTGATCTCTTGCATGCCATCAATCGGGTTGAGCTGTTTATGAGTTTGCATCTGTGATGCAGATTTGCTATTCGTCCCCCTGAATGTCTGTGGCATTGTGTGAACACAGATCAATAATGGGAAAATGTACATATCATACAAAGGTTTTTGGGGTGAAATATTATCTACAGTAATTTGTCATTTTAAATGCGAGTATTGCAGTGCATGTGTTTGCACATGGCGTGTGCATGTGCACACACCAAAGCCATATAACACCCATGACTTAGAAGACAATGGCCTCCCTGTGAGAACATGAAAGACAGGGTGATGTTAACTACTGACCACTTAACAAGCATTTGCAATCTTAACCCCTTCGATGCTCGTGACGGAACGGTTCCGTCACAAGCGCCGGTTGGGCTGTGCTTATGACGGAACCGTTCCGTCACAGCCACGCCCGTTTCTTAGAACCTTCAGCACAGCGCGAAAATTCGCGCCGCGTTGAAGGTGTTAAAGAGGACTGGAATACCTGGCAAAACAAATGACTGTCTTGACATTTCATCTTTTTGGATGGAGATGCCAAAGAGGCCTTTTCTTTTTCATCCCCATTACCCTCCTAGGCAGCCGAGCTACAATCACAGTGGAAGAGAAAACCAGTTTGGAAGCTATCAAGTATGAGGAGAGCTCAACTAAATAGAGAACTGTCCGTGAAGATAAATAGAGGCAAGGCTGGTGTCAGAGGAGTTCTTCCATTTTGAAACAGGGGCCCTGAGTAATTACACAGTAAAGTGAAGAGAATGTTGTGCAAATGAAGGTGGCACATGACACAAAGGTCAGCAGGACTGGGTAGGAAAAATACTCCAATCACTGGTTAATGCTAAGGATAAAACTGACAACTCACTACCATCTCTTCAGATCATTTCTAGACAGCGGAAGACTACACCTGAAGAAGAAGACCCTATAGGAGGACAAAAGACTATTGACCCCTACCTTTGTCAGGAGGAAAACAATTCAGTCAAAGACACAGGTTTTGGTGACTTTGAGTTTGTATCTTGTTTGCCTGCTTTAGGGACACAAAAAACAGTAGGGCTCCTTACTCAAAGAGGGCCCAACAGGTCACAGTGGACAGTACTCTACAGGAGACTTAGGTGGAAGGAGACCTTGTGTCTATAGCCTGCCCTGAGGTACTTGTTCATTTTTCCTGTCTTATGACAAGGCACTGAGACGTCCTCAGGGAAGCCCATCCAAGGTTTGTACCACTCTGTGCTTTTTGCCAGGTTGCAAACAGGTTCAGCAGGACCTTGTGATAAAATTACCCAGCCTCGTGAATCTGCTACAGCTTCCAGCCTTTGTCTGCTGAAAGATTTGAGAACTAAAAAAGTGACAAAGTCTGACAGGAAAACCTTGGATTGGTGCAAGGCAAGGATATCTATCCAACCCATAAAAAAACATTAGTGGCTCCGAAATCCATCTTTGTCCAGATCTGAGCTGTTGCCACCAAAAGCAGCAGATTCAGCAGACGTTCCGCAGCAATCAATGTTGACAATCTGGGCGTACTTTCTAGCAATTTTTCTAATTGGGAATGTTATTGTATTGTGTTCTGTACTTATAATTGATGACATTGGTTGAACATAGAACACACTTTTCTGGATCCTCCCTTCTGCTTGTGCTGTAGCTACCAAACGTTGAGCAGACATTCTCTCAGGACTGTATTTTGGCATAACCAGATTGTGCTCATTAAGTTGGCAAGGGTTACTTCAGGCCATAGGAATAACAATTTCTGACAGATGTTTTGAATTGTTGGGCCCTCAAATGACCTATTGAGGTGATGCTGTAAACCTGTTGCCTGAACTTAGCTTTCTGAAGCATTAGGTTTTCTTAACCACCAACAAATTCTGTGTACAAATGCCCCAGTATCAACAGCAGTCTCAGAATGTCACATACATGTATTTATATTAATGGCATCAGGAGAAATAAAGATAGTTACCTAGCCAATGAGATTCGTGCACGTTGACCTCCACTCAAAGTTATCCCACCTTCACCTAGAACAGTGTTGTCTTTTTCTGGAAACTTAGAAAGGTCCTGTTAAGAAAATAGAAGGTAGGAGAAGATTAAGGAACCTGCTATATATTGTGTGCACTCACAAGAGCTATGCATCTGCTACTCCTAAGCTTCTTGAAATCCCCTTCAAGTGCATTTGCTTCCGCTGTACTAATATTTTAACATTCATGTGGTGTTGATAGTATAAGTAGATGGTTGTTTTATATGTCTTATCAATCACGATTAATTATACATCCGTACAGCTGTGCACTAATAAAATGCTGCATTTTTATTTGCTCCTAGGCTGTTGATATCTACCCAGGAGATTTAAGCTCAGAAGCTGAAACAAGCCTCATCACAGTGGGATCCGGTAAGACATGGAATACTTTTTCTCTCCCCAGATGCTGGTGCACTTTTAGCAGCCATGCAAGGGTGCGTGCATTTTCTCTAGTATAGGTTTTGTATTCGAATTGGAACCCTATAAAATACATCCTTCATTACGTATCCACTTTATATGTGTGCTGTAGAATGTCGCATAGACACAAAGTAGGAAATATTTGGAGAAATGCAGACATTTCTCCATTTTTATGTCTGCTTTGATGAGGCCAAAGGACAGGCCATGCAGCCAACTGCTGCAGGCGGACAAATCCCTTGGGATGTGCACAGAGGATGTTGTCCACAGAGCCTGATCTTTGGCCAGCTCCTGTGCCCAAACCTAGCATGAGGCAATCCCCCATTGTGCACAACACCCTTAGGCTGTGCACACCCAGATGTATTGTCTTCTCACCCTTTTCTCTAAAGTTTTTTTAGGGAGCGCTGTACTTCCAAGAGTCCCACTTCATGGTATGCGGACCATGGAGTAGATGCTTGAGAGGTGGGTGTCTCTGAAGTATTGTGGTACTTCATTAGGCCTGCATGAGTTCTGCAGTATTGGCGGCCTGAAATGTTTTCAAATCATTAAACGTGTTAGGCTAATTATAAGGAATCTGTATTAGGAAGGGGTAAGCTTCCAAATATTGACTCCTTATGGTTTGTATGGCGGTTCCGAGACTTGAATCTGGTAGCAAAACATTAATATTTTACCACTAACTCAAAGGAAGTGGTAAGCCATTCACAAAAGAGAAGGGGTTCCTTTCTGATTGTTGCCAATAAAGCGTTGTTAGGAGTAGGCAATGGTCTATCGGACCACTGCCAGCTCCTAGAAAATGTTTGTCTAACGTTTCTTTTCTTTTTTTTAACGTATCCCATTTTTCTTTAAGGAAAATGGGCTCCTTTTAAAAAAAAGATTGCTTTATTTAAAGCAATCAATCACAGCCATGGTGGCCTACTGACCACCTCAGGCCACCATCCCTGTGACTGCGGCTAATCATAGTGGTTCGAGCCCCCAGGTCTGAAATGCTGTGACATTGTGGAATATGATTGTTTTTTTTATTTTCCCCGCAGTTAGTTTTAAAAGCATCAGCTCCCTGAGGCTGAGCTTTCTGCAGAAAGTGCACAGCTCTCAACTTGAAACAGTTGCCACTTTTACTGGAATAGCCTGAATGTTACTTGGAAACGACTCTACCAAGACATTCCTCACCCCAAAGCAATGCAGCTTTATTTTCAGGCGCTTGGAATTAGTGTTCTACAGCACCAGAAATTCTTAAGCCTGCAAAAGGAGGCATACATTTTTGTCTGGTCCATTGAATTCTGCATCAGTCCAAGATTCCTCCCAAGAGTATCCCACTTTTTGTTAATATAAATGAAAAACGTTTATTTATTGAGCTTCATATGGAGATTTCCTTTTCATCCCTTACTCTACTGAAATATTTTTTAAATGTGTTTTCAAGATTTGAGACATAAGTTTCTTACATTTTAAATTGCATTTTTTCTTATAAATTTACCTCACCGAAACGTTTGAAAATAATTATTGGCCTCTTTCTGCTACGAAGGAACCCAGAAAATTGGGACCCTGTTCCTTCTTTCTGACAGACTTAGTCAGCCTGGTTTGGCAGGGCTTTCCAATAGCGGTCATGTAAATATGTGTCTACTCCCCACTCAGGGCGTGTCACATTTCTCACATCCATACACCGACCTAAAACATTAATGCAGACAGTGCCCGAATGTCAATGCCCTGGCATTCATATACATAGTGATCTATAATACTAATTGAGTCACACATTCAGAAACACACCCACCTTGAACATCCATACTCACAGACCCACAACATTGAGAGACGTATCTTGAACATTAATCAACAAACCCACAAAATAACAGGTTAGACTTTAGGGGCTGGTTTAAAGTGCAGCAGAAAGGGTACTCCTTCTCAGCAGCAATGGAGTACCCTTTCCACCATACTGAAGGTCCGCCCACCTCATTTATTCAGGCGGACCTTCAGTTTATTAGCGCCAGACACTACTCCATCTCCGCTGCTAACATACATCTCCGACAGCCCGCTGGAGTAAGTTTTTGCCATTTGCCTGCCCACTCTATTTAGAATGGGTGAAAAAATGGCAATTCAAGTATTTTCTTTTGCCTACCCCCATCCAAAACGTAGCGGTAAGTGAAAGTAAAAACAACCACTACACCTTTGGGAAGAAAAAGTTCCCATGGCAAAATAGGTCACTGCTTTTTTTTTAATTTAAAACAAAAAAATCCTGCTTTGGGATTTTCTTTGTGAAAGTCAAAAAAAGCTATTTAAAGTGAGCCGTAAGGACTCTAACAGCACACTTGCAATGCATTGACAATGCATTGACAGGATGCGTTGTGACGGCAGTCATTGCCAATGGAAGAGATATCTGCAAGCGCAACAGGTACCTATAAATCTGGAGCATTCTAACCTAAACCCTAAGTATGTAGGGAGGCTCCCTAAATAAAGCAACTGCTTTTTCTTCATATTGTCTTAATCCTATTTTTGTCCCTTTCACCTGTCCTTCGGGCACTTGAAAGAGTACAGTCAGGGCCTCTCCTCTTGGAATTTCTCAAAAAGATTTTTGGAGCAGAAACTTGATATCATGAATTGGTGCCTGGCAGGTGCCCAAAAGGACATTTATGCCAGGGCTACATGGTTACACACCTTCATTCAATGCTATTTTTTCTTTATAATCGGATCTGGTGTATTTTAGTTTCATATTATTGTGTTCTGAACTAAACCTGAAAGATGTGTTTTTACACTTGTTTAGTGAGTGAGGTCTGGCCGAAGCCTCTGCGTTTGGCAGGCTCACAAACTACCGGGATCTTATTCTGAGAAGCTAAAGGTAGCTGCACTGAAAGAAAGCTAAGAACACTAAATCTGCGATCAGTGGCTTGGCCTTGTACCGCTGGCATTGCTCTTGAAAAGAAACTGACCGTCCAGGATTTTGCGGCCTGGGATGGCAAATTTTGTGGCAAAAAAAGCAAAATCTGCAGTGCCTAACCACAAAATGTGTTGCATTTTTGCAGCAGGCAGAACATGTGCCTGTCCAGAGCTGGACTGGGAACCCAAAGCAGCCCTGCCAATTTTGTCGGACCTGGCCCCCAGTGGATGGTGGGGGGGGGGGGCAAGTGTAAAGCACTGATGCTTTTGTTACTGAGGGGTGATATTGGAGCACCTGCAAAACTGGGCCCCAGTATCAAAAGCGACCCCCACTGCTCCAAAACCGGCCCCCACCCTTCCAGCCTTCCGGGAAAACGCCTGATGCCCGCTATGACCAGTCCGGCCCTGAGCCTGTCACAAAGACACTGCTTAGTCCTTGATCTGTCACTGTTGGAGACTGTGACAAACCACCGTCTGTGGCACAGTTTCCAACAGCACAGCACATTGGAACAGGAGGGTGTCTGATGCCAGAGAGTGCAGACCTTAATTTGACAATGCTGCTCTCTATGGAATCCGAAAACCTTCATTCCAAAGGTGCACAGGGCAGAACGGAGTGAATGACTTGGTTGGTGTGGTGGATGGATATGGAGGGGAAGATAGAACAGATGAGCGTCCTGGGGATGGGGTGGGAGTTTCAGCCACAAGAGAAACAGGGAGAAGATGCACTGGAGAGGATGGGGGTGTAGAGGAGTCATGTGGCTGCAGAGGGCAGTGGTTCTGGTTCCACGAGACAAAGGTCAGTGGGGAGGGAAAGGGCTGTGGAGACAGAGAGGTAAGTAGGGACCTGGCTCAGCCTGTTCGCACAGGAGGAGTGCCTGTGTATTTGCAAGGTGTTAACAGGAAGGCAACAGAGGAACTTAATACCTACGGTGCCAGCTGTCCTGTTGTTCACCCTCCTTTTATTGGTAGCGCAGAGCCAAGAAAGAGAGGATCAGTCGCATTTTTTTAAATGACTATTTTTGTGGGCCCTTTTGTAAAAATCGTAGGATTTTTACAAACGTGTTGTAAAAATCCTAGGATTTTTACAAAAGTGACGATTTCACAATTTTTTTGCTAATCGGAAAACTGCGGAGGTCTAACTAAAGGTTGGAAAAACATTGAAATTGTAAAAAAAATCTTTTTTTATATTCCACATGACAGTTCACAAATTAAAGCTGCTTCAACCTCAGCTTAATGAAAAAATTGCACTGTTTCTAACTTAAAACAGGTGTCACTTTAGCCAGACTAGTCGAGGTTTTACATAGCAGCTAAACTATGAAAGACTTCATGAGGCCAAAGACCCTGTCTAACAACATCAAAAGCTCTGGGGCCTCCAAAAAGATGCTGGCTTTTCTTAATCATTTTAAAGGTGGCAGGGCAGGGTTTCTCAGCTATTTATAAACATTGATTTGAAGAGACACCGGGTCCAATGTCCCTCTAAAGCATAGGCACAGTTCAAATTCTTGAACACAGCACATAGGAGTGGAAAGCATGGGTCACAGAGCAGACACAAGCTGAGAAGAATGGCTAGCCACCTATCAATGCATTATCAGAGGCCGAACAGGAGAAAGGTAAGGCATGGAATGGAAGTAGAGCAGCTGGTAGGAGTGACATACCTAATTTTGGTATGTAGCCACTCTACCATCACGTTTTACTTCACAGACAGCCACTCTAGTGCCATGTCTGTACATTAAAACGTACC